>NC_140581.1:69832692-71032692 GCF_964204655.1 Triturus cristatus | reverse complement strand
TCTTGGAGACCTCGGTCTGTATGCAGGCTCGGACTCGGTCGGGTACTCTGTAGGCGCGGTGTCGCACAGGGGGGCTGTCCCCGGTGTCCACGTCGTGGACACACCAGGGGGTCACCCCGGGTGTGAGAGAGAAGAGGGCAGCGAAGGGTTGCAGCAGCTTCCGGCAGTCATGGCGCTGTTCTGGTGTCAGGGTGGCGGAGAGGTGGACGCCCTCCAAGGAGCCGTCTTGGCCCGAGGACCCCAGGAGGTCTGGTAGGGGCTCGGAGTCGCTTTTGCCCCCATCGTCGGTAGCCAGCAGCAGGCTTAGTTCAGTTCGGGCAAAGTGGGGCTTGAGCCGGTTGGCGTGTAGGACCCGGAGGGGGTTCCTCGGGGACTCCATGTCGACCAGGTAGGTGACGGGGCTCTTCCTCTCAACCACCTTGAAGGGCCCGGTCCACTTGTCCTGCAGGGCGCAGGGGTCCACGGGCGACATGACCCAGACTTGCTGGCCCGGCTCGAACTCGATGGTCGAGGCATTTTCGTCATACCAGCGTTTCATGTCTTCTTGGCTGGCTTCGAGGTTGGCTTCTGCCATGGTCCGGAACTTCCGAGTCTGGTTCCGCAGGGTCAGGAGGTACCGGTAGATGTCGGGGGGGGCATCTTGGACGTTCGCCTCCCAGCCCTCCTTGACCAGGCTGAGGGGCCCTCGGACGGGGTGCCCATACAATAGTTCGAAGGGGCTGAAGCCCAGGGATTTCTGTGGTACCTCTCGATAGGCGAACAGGAGGCAGGGCAGCAGGACGTCCCATCTCCTCCTCAGGGGCTCCTCCAGGCCCTTGATCATCCCCTTCAGGGTTCTGTTGAACCGCTCGACCAGTCCGTTCCCCTGGGGGTGGTAAGGGGTGGTGAATTTGTAGGTGACCCCACATTGTTGCCAGAGGGATCTCATGTACTTCGAAATAAAGTTCGTACCCCTGTCGCTCACCACTTCTCGGGGGAACCCCACCCTGGAGAAGATGCCCATCAGGGCCCGGCCCACCACTGGAGCTGTCACAGTGCGGAGTGGGATGGCCTCGGGGTATCGGGTGGCGTGGTCGACCAGTACCAGGATGAAGCGGTGTCCCAGGGCGGTTCGGGGGTCGAGGGGCCCCACGATGTCGATCCCTACTCATTCGAACGGGGTGTGGACGGCTGGAAACGGTTGGAGGGGGGCCTTGACTCGACCCCCAGTCTTTCCGCTAGCTTGGCAGGTCTGGCAGGACCGGCAGTGGTGGTCCACGTCTCTCCGCATTCGGGGCCAATAGAAATGGGTCACTAGGCGGCTGTAAGTTTTGTCTCGCCCGAGGTGTCCGGCGAGGGGCACGTCATGTGCCAGGTTCAGGAGGAACTCTCGGAATCGGAGGGGAACCACCAACACCCGGCCGGCTCCCAGTTCGGCGACTTTCTGCTCGCTATACAATAAGTCATTGTCCCAATAGATCCAGTGGGTTCCCGTGGGGTCCCCCGAGGCCTGGGCGGCCGCTTGCTGTCGGGCCACCTCGAGGGACGGGCAGGCCTTCTGCTCTTGCTGAAATTGTTCGCGGGTGGGGCCCCCGTCGTGGCACCACTGGGCCAGCTCGGGGATCTCGCTGAGGGAGGCGGCCTCGTCGGAGGAAAGTTCGGAGGGCCCGGCCTCATCGTCTGGTTCCTCCGTGCCGGAGGAGGGTGGCAGTTCTTGACTTGTAGGCTCGTCGGGGGCCGCGGCAGCGGCTGGTTGGGCGGTCATGGACCGGGTGGTGGCGCAGGCCCACTCGGGCAGCCCTAGCATCCCCAGATGCTCTCGGCGCTCCACCTGGGCCCAGGGGGAGCTCTCTAGGTCGTTCCCCAGGAGGCAGTCCACCGGGGCGTCGTCGCGGACAGTTACTTTTAGAGTGCCTGACACTCCTCCCCACTCGAAGGGGATCCTGGCCATCCGGCACATGCTTTCGGTGTTGTCCGCGGTCCGGACAGGGCATAGGACATGCGGCAGGATTTGTTCGGGGGTCACCAGGTGGCAGCGGACAGCGGTCACACTGGCCCCAGTGTCCCGGAGGGCTTCGGCCCGTTGTCCATTGATGGTGACCCACTGCTGGTACTTCTGGGTGTTGCTTGGGATGGCAGCTCGGGGCACCATTTCTCGGGAGCCCAGGCATACGAGGGACATGGCAGCTGGTTCCCACTCGGGGGACCCGTCCTCGCGGTTTTCCTCCTCTTCCTCTCCTTCCCCCAGGGCTGCGGCGGCTATTTGTCGGGGAGGGGGCCCAGCGGTCCCGTTCCGTCGGTTCACGGGGCAGGCCGGGTCGCTCGCATAGTGGCCTGTCTGTTGGCAGCCGAAGCAGGTCACTGTTGGTCGGGGTCCAGGCCTGGCGATGGGGGTCCCTCTTCGGACCAGGGTCGGGGACGTGTGGTTGGCGGCTTGGCCTCGTGGCGGGCTTCTGGGCGGCCCGGACGGGAATTCTCGACTGCGGTGGGACCCCCCTCCTCCGCCCCGCTGGCGAGGAGGTCCCGTGGTACTCCGTTGGTAGTCCCCCACTGGGTTCCGGGGGACCCGGGTGTTGACCCATCGGTCGGCTTCGGCGGTGAGCTGCCGGGGCTCGGTCAGCTTACTGTCCAGGAGGTGTTGCCTTAGTTCCACAAAGCAGTTGTTGGCGAGGTGCTCCCAGACAATGAGGTTGAACAGTTCGTTGAACGAGGTGACCTTGCTCCCTTTTATCCACCCTTCAAAGGCCCGGCTGAAAAAGTCCACGTATTCGACCCATGTGGTACCGGGGAGCTTCTTGCAGTCCCGGAAGCGCTGCCGGTACATCTTGGCTGATAGTCCGTAGCGTGTGAGTAGGACTTCTTTCATGTGGTCGTATGATGTCATCACCACGTCGGGGAGTTGCAGCAGGGTATCCCGGCCCTTGCTGAGGAACCTCCCCCATAGGCCGGCACCCCAATCCTTCCGGGGTACCCGATGGGAGGTCATGGCTACCTCGTAGGCTCGGAACCACTGCTGGATGTCGTCGTTTTTGTAGTATTCCTTGACGACATCCTTGGGCAGAGCGACCCGTGCCCCGGGGGTGCTGGTCTCCCCCGTTTTGGATTTCAGTTCGAGTTCCTTGAGGCCCCTCTCGTGCTCAAGGGTTAGCTGTTTCTCTTCTAGTTCTCGATGCCGTTTCTTTTCTTCGATTTCCTCCTGCAGCCGTAGTTGCTCCAAGGCTAGTTTCTTCTCCGCCAGCAGGAGTTCACCGTTCAGCCGGAGTCGTGCGAGGTCCATTTCGTGTGTCCGGACCCTCTCCCGTTCCTGCATTTCTTCGTGGGATAGGCCGGCTTCCGGGATGCTTCGCCCCCCATCTGTCGGGGTCATGGTCGGTGGCAGGTTTCCGTCCCGGGCCGAGGTCCCTTCGGCTCGGGGTGGAGTGGTCTCGGATTCTGCCCAGGCTTTCAGGGCTTTCTGCATTTCTTCCTTGGTGCCCAATCCTGTGGTTGGGATCCCTTTGTCCTTGCAGAATTGTTTCAGTTCTTTGTGGGTGTATTCTTCCAGCCTTTCCGGCTGGAAGGTTGCGGCCACGGTTGCTTCTTGGCCGTTCATGGTTCCCTTCTTTCCGTCTGGTTAGGTAGTGGGTGCGTTACTTGCCTGTACGATTGCGTCTGGCTCAGATCCCGTCGCTGGCCACCAAATGTTGGAGGGAGGACCACCGGGGAGTCGGGGGGACTACTCCGGGGCACCTTCCTACCGCAAAGTTATAGCCGAGCACCACCGAGAAGCCTCCTAGGAGAGGTCCTTCTCCTGTGATCGTACTAGGCCCAGTAACACCACTACACAGGACTCCGTATCAGGTGCTTATCTTGTTACTTTATCAATGGTAGCACATTCAATATATTTACAGGGGGATCGAGTGATCCAGAAGAGTCTCAATGTCTTTGTGGGGGTAGGGTAGCGGGACAGTCTTAGTACCAGCCTGGTACGGGGAGGCTCTGCGCCAAACCTTGCGTGCTGGTCTCAAAGCAGCTCGGACGTGGGGAGCCGCGACAGTGTCTGCAGGGCTCGGGTGGTAGTTCCGCTTGGGTCGAGCCGCGACACAGTCAGCAGGGCTCCGGTGGTAGGTCCGCTTCGGTCGAGCCGCGACGAGGTCAGCTGGGCTCTGATGGTAAGTTCCACAAGGTCGGGCTGCGACAGCGTCAGCAGGGCCCCAAAAGTTCGTGAAGGTCTTTTAAGCACGATGGAGCCACGGCGTCGTCAGCAGGGCTCAGAGGGTAGTTTCAGGATGAGTCTTTCTCCGTAGGGTCAGCCGCGATCCGATCAGCAGGGCTCTTGACTCCGGGATACAACTGCCGTCTTGTTGCCGGGTCGCCCCAGATATAGGTCTTGAGCCCTTTGATGTCCGGACCCTTGCGCCGGGGGGGGCGGAGAGGCCGGGTCGGGAGCGGCCAGACGCCCAGCAGGAGAGGCGCCAGGCCCAAGAGAGCTGTGGGACGATCGCACCTCCGCCGGGAGTGGGGAGGTGTTCACGTGGTATCCCCCTGGCCAGGGGTTGGCGCCCTGATGTCGGGCCTCGCTGGGACCAAGGCCGGGTGGAGCGGGGTCACGTAGGTGGTTACGTAGAGTCACTTACAATCCAAAATGGAGGAGCCCCGAGGTGCATGGGACCTCGTGCGGCTTAGCGAGGGGGAACAGGACCACGCCACGAGGCTGGCTCCAACACCCAGCAAGTCAAATTCCTCAAGATGAGGATTCAGAACCCGTCTTTTTAGCGAGCGTTAGAAGCTACAGTTGTACTGTAGAGAGATTTAACGCTACAGAACACTACGAGGAGTTTAGGTTTATTAACCTTCACCAGATAAGGTCCTCCGATTATGGGGTTTTAGCCATACATCAGGCTGTGCAAGCACTCATAAAAATGTTGTTACGCGCTGTGGGTCCTAATGATTTTTTTCAACTACGCCTCCAGGGGAAGGGTTTTGACAGTCCTTTATTCACCAAACGAAAGACCCTCTATATGTTTGATGCCGTGGAATGTTTAGAAAACCTCTCAAGACGTTTCCCGAGCAAGGCTGAACTAGTCGCCTTACAACAAACAATTGATGGACAGAATGCTGACAATGCAGACATTCTCCCGCAGTCAAGAGATCTGGGTTAAATCCATCGTTCTTTTGCCCACTACACCACCCCAGTTTAGACATGGCCATATGCAAATCAGTCTTGACCCTGTGCCTCATGGGAACAGTCCAGCCCGAACTGCCAAGCCGTGTCTTCCTTGGACCGGAATCAAGCATCCTAGGACCGGTTTCTGGCTATCAGCCGTCATCAGCCAGGATAGCTTGACTCCAGTGGCGTAGTGAGCACGGGTCCCACGTCTGGGAATACCCATCCCACTTAGGGCGAAAAGCGTTACAACAAACAATTGATGGACGGAATGCTGACAATGCAGACATTCTCCCCCAGTCAAGAGATCTGGGTTAAATCCATCGTTCTTTTGCCCACTACACCACCCCAGTTTAGACATGGCCATATGCAAATCAGTCTTGACCCTGTGCCTCATGGGAACAGTCCAGCCCGAACTGCCAAGCCATGTCTTCCTTGGACCGGAATCAAGCATCCTAGGACCGGTTTCTGGCTATCAGCCGTCATCAGCCAGGATAGCTTGACTCCAGTGGCGTAGTGAGCACGGGTCCCACGTCTGGGAATACCCATCCCACTTAGGGCGAAAAGCGTTACAACAAACAATTGATGGACAGAATGCTGACAATGGCACTTTCAGCGTCATAGCCCTCATTGTACGGGGTCATTAGGGGGGTGTTTCCAGTCCTTTAAAGAGCGTATTATACAGCAATAATTGGTAAGAAACAACGTTGGCTGCTCAACTTTAACAACAGGGCAGCCAACACGTGTCTGGCGGCCAGTATGGTGGGGTTGCCGATGGGGCGCAAAACCACCGACGCTGTCATCATATCTAGAGCGGCTGAAGCCCATGAGGTTCTTGAAATACCTCCAGACCGCTTGGTCGGCTTTGGCGACATAGGTCTTTTTGAGAACTATTTTGCCATTACGGTGAAAGTTCTTTATCACAACAGTTCTTGGAAGTATTTTACGACTGTGAACGTGTGAGAAACAAGATCGTATATTTCCTTCACCACGTGACCACATATACAACACGCAGGCACACCATCAGTGTGAAATACACTGTTAGAAGTGTCAGAGGGATGGTTGCGTCGTAGACGCCACCCTGAAGGTGAGTTGTCGCACCTGTAAGATGTTTTGTCGCTAGCAAGACTGTTTGAGCATACACAGCAAAGTTACTAAATGCGTCCCTAAAATGGATTGCTTTGAGTGTGGTCGGTACGTGGCTGAAGATCACAAATGCAAAGGCATGAAATGCCCAAGGTGTCATGCTCCTTATAGGGCAGGAACTGTACAGCGGTGTTACATGGTTAAAGGCAGACCACAGACCAAAACCGAAGACTACATAGTGTTTGATATAGAGTGCCCACAAGAGACGGGGGCACACCAACCTAACTATATTCACACCCACCATTTAACTTCTGACGACAGCTGGGAGTTTGAAGGGCGAGCGTGCATTGGTGATTTCCTTAACACTTTCATTCAAACCAGATTCAAACGGTATACCATGTTGGCCCATAACTCAAAAGCATACGACTCATTCTTTATTTAAAAAGATATGATTCATGAAAAGGTACAAGTGGAACTCATCCCTCAGGATTCCAAGCTGATGCTGTTAAGGTCTCGCCAGTTACAAATAAGGTTCATAGACAACTTGAATTTCCTGCCCATGAAATTGAGCAAGCTGCTAAAAGCCTTTGGTTTCCCAGGGTGTAAAGGTTATTTTCCACACTTTTTTAACACCTGGGAGAACCAGGATTATGTCTGGCCCATGCCGCCTCCCAACAGCTACGGGGTTCAATATATGACGCCTGCCAAGAAAGAGAGCTTTCTGCACTGGTGCTCTGAAAACCGTGAAAAGGAGTTTCATTTTCAAACAGAGTTGAAAGCTTATTGTCAGGCTGATGTTATGATCCTGCAACAAGCCTGTAACCTCTTCAGAGACGTTGTGGTGGAGATGACTAAGAAAGCCAGGGCTTTGATGCCCAAGACCTCTGAAATGACAAAGACGGTCGAATACATAGACCCTTTTCAAAAAATCACTTTGGCCTCCATGTGTATGTCCATCTACAAACACAAGTTTTTAAGACCAAAAAGTATTGCTCTAGTGCCACCAGACCTCTATAACGGTAAACAGAAACATTATTCAACCCCCTCTATCCAATGGCTCATGTACGTCTCTGAGAAGGAAGACATACATATTCAACATGCCTTACAGGGGGGCAAATACCGCCTGGGTTCCTATTACTTGGATGGGTATGCATAATTAAGGGGTTGCCGACGGCTTTTGAATACAAGGGCTGCTTTTACCACGGCTGCCCCCATTGTTACAAGCCCCATGATTTTAACAAATTGCTGGGTGCCAAATTTGAGCACTTACACAGAGGTACTCTGATGAAGGCCCAATATGTTGAAAAATGTGGCTTTGCTCTGAGGGTCCTTTGGGAGCATGAGTGATTAGATATGCTAACAACCGACACCAAGCTCTGTTCTTTCCTTCAGAGTCGTGATTTACCACAACCTCTGGAGCCCGACGATGCCTTATTTGGGGGTTGTACAAATGCCATACAACTGTAAAGGGCCATTGGTGAGGGTGAGAAAATACACTACTATGATTTCACCAGTCTGTACCCATTTATGAACAAAATGAAGGTATACCCCTTAGGACACCTCACCATCATATATAGAGATTTAAGCCCCTTTCCGAATACTTTGTGCTAGTCAAATGCAAAATCTATCCACCAAGGCAGCTTTACTTTCCAGTGTTACCATACAGAGTCGATGGTAAGCTGATGTTCCCCCTCTGTCGAACATGCACAGTGTTTAAAGAGGTTGATGGTTGTAGACACACTGAAGAACAAAGGATGCTCACCGGGACCTGGTTTAGCATTGAGGTCCAAGCTGCCTTAGAGAAAGGCTACAGACTCGGGAGAGTACATGAGGTGTGGCATTTTAAGAGGACCACGACACACCTCTTTTCATGTTACATTAATTTGTTTCTCAGAGACAAACAGAAAGCCTCAGGATATCCCGAATGGTGTACTGGTCAGGATGCAAATCAGAAATACATCGATGAGTACTACACTCTCGAGGGTATACGTTTACGACCCCATTTGATAGAGGTCAACCCTGCCCGCCACCAGTTAGCCAAACTCTGCCTCAACTCCTTATGGGGAAAATTCTCAAAGTGTACAAACCTGTCAAATACAACCTTAATAACTGAAGAACTGTTTAAGTACCTTTTGCCCCTAGTTACAAGGTGTCCAGCTGCGACTTTATCGATGACGAGACCGCCGCTGTGTGTTGGAAATACACAAAAGAGTACGCCACACCGTGTAACAACATAAACATCTTCATAGCATGCTTCATGACCGCCCACGCCTGTCTAGAGCTTTACGGGGTTATGGTTAAACTCAAGGACCGCTGTTTGTATCACGATACAGACTCTGTGATTTTTCAGAGTAAACCGGGGGATGATGACCCTCTTCTTGGGGATTATTTAGGTAATTTGACCAGCGAACTCGATAAGGATGAACATATAATAGAATTCACCTCCTCCGGACCTAAGATCTACGCCTAAAAAACAAACAAAAACAAAGTGTGCATGAAGGTCAAAGGTATAACATTAAATGTCAACAAAACCGTAAATATCAATTTTAACAGTCTGAAGATTCTGGTGCACGAATACTCTGCATCGGACGACCGTGAAAATGATAAAACCATAGTTGTGAACCAGCCCTGCATAGTCAGATCCAAAAAGAAGTGGGAAATTACAACCCAGCCCGTACATAAAACCTTACGCGTTGTTTTTGACAAAAGGGTCCTGACTACGGACTATAAAACACCGTTATTAGATGCATTAAAGAGGACACCACCACACTATGGACACCAGATTACAGTATCCATTCTCCTGCGTGCTAGCAGGGCCCTCAAACTGCAGTAAAAGCTGCTTTTAAAAAAAGCTCTTAGAAAATGCTGCTGGTGCTTTATCCCAAACACCTAATAACATTGTGTGGCTTTATTTGTGCTGGCAAGATCTTTATACGGACCTGTCCCGCAGTTTCCAGCATATCAGATTTACAGAAGGTTTACCTGATAACCTAAATGACGATGAGCTGCTGCCACCAACCCTTGTAAACATGGTAACTGTCGATGATCTTATGGGTGAAGGTGGAAATCATCCTGAGATAGAGCGAGCTTTAACTCAATATTTGCACCATTGCAATCTAAGCATATGCTACATTGTGCAGAACTTGTTTTACAAGGGTAAGAACAGTCGCTCTATAGCACTCAATGCCTCATACCTTGTTTTATTTTAAAACCCCATGACAAACAGCAAATATCCATCATAGCTAACCAGATGTCCCGGGGGAACACGCACTTCTTCATGGAGGCCTTTAACAACGCTACAGCAAAACCCCACGGCTATCTGCTGGTCGACTTAAAAAATAATACTCTAGAAAACTACAGGCTAATATTTTTCCCCCTGATCTCCCAGTCACTTACACACCAAAGACCAAGTCCCGAGCCTATAAAAAGCCACGCTGTAGCCCTTTCGAGACACTTGTAGTCCGGCCATTATAACACCCTGTGTTGACCATGTCTGACCACCTACGCCGCAATTTAGCTCTCCTGAAAATGCTGGTTACAGCCAGTCCCCAGCACAGAAAGGCCAACCTCCGCGCTGCTTCTGACGATTTAGCGGCGGCCATTTCAGAGATAGCCCTAAACACCCTAAAAGGTAACGTCCCTATATCAAAGAGCCAGTTACAGGTGCTGAAGAAGAAGCAACATCTCACTCATTACCAAGACGAAACTGGTTAAACAGTCTGGGGGTTTTATAGGCTCATTGTTGGGCATTGCTATACCCATAATTACAAGCCTCCTCTCGGGCCGGTGATGGATAATGCCACAAAGATGTATTTGGTTCCTAGACAACAGCTGGAGCAACTGGGTTCTTCTGCGGACAATGCCTGGGATATACGGCGAAATGAGACTCTACGACTGGATGCTGAAATTAAAGACATTTTGAACCAGACGGATCTAAACCTGTACGACAAAGCTACCCTTTACACCAACACCCTTAAAAATGTTGTAAGCTACTACAAACAGTGGGATACTGAAAAAAATAGGCTAACTCTAGATGCTTGAAAGTTTAAAGGCACCCGTCCCTCCATCGACAGCCGTCTCTGACGTCCCACACCTATCCCCCTCTTGGAGCACCCCGCCTGTGACGGCTGTACAGAGAAAAAGGCCCCTGCCCAAATCCCATACGTGGATTAATCCTTAATGTTTCTACAGACTTTTTGAATAACTGTGCCTATTACGTGTATAACCGAGTCTGATTTTTTTTCATATATTTCTTTATTAATGGATGTCATTGTAATGCCCAACCTACATAACTGTTTGTAATAAACACTTTTATATCTTTTCAATCTGTCTCACTCATCTTATAAAACATTTTTTAATTATGGTGTATGTGGCAGCATAGAAATGCAGAGTCTGAAAGCGTGTTTTTAAAATGCCTTTATTTTAAATGTTCATTTTTTTTTATTTTATTTATTTTTAGGTTTTTATAGAGCGCATAGTCACCCTTGAGTATCCCAGCGCTGAACCTCGTACTCCTAAAGGGGGGGGGCAAGGAAGACTTCAAGTAGATCAAGGAAAGAGGAGGGTTTTGAGGGATTTCCTGAATCTTAAAAGGTTTGGTTCCGCTCTGAGGTTTGGGGGAAGTGCGTTCCATTTTCTGGCTGTGTTCACAGAGAATCTGCGGCCGCCAACGCGGGTTTTCTTCACCCTGGGGACCACAATAAGGTTTCCCTGTTCAGACCGGAGCGCTCTCGGTGGTTTGTATGGGGTGATCCATGTGCTCAGAATGGGAGGGCCAGCGTTGTGCAGGGTCTTGTGGGCCAAGCAAAGGGCTTTGAATGCGACTCTTTCCCTCACGGGGAGCCAATGAAGTTTCCTCAACGCTGGTTTGGCCGATGTTCTAGATGGGGTGTTTGTGAGCAGGCGGGCTGCAGCATTTTGGGTTTTTTGTAAGATCTGGTAGGTGGCTTCCGGTGCGCCGAGGTAAATGGCGTTGCTATAATCTAGCCTTGCTAGCACTAGGCCTTGGATTAGCAGGAGGCGAGATTTGAATGGTAGTAGGGGCAGTACCTTTCTGCATGATCTTAGAAGCCCATAGCAGATACCGGCAGTTTTCCTAGCCTGGGTCCTGAAAGTGAGTTCATCATTAAACATACACACGTTACATGCCCTTACAATTTTGACAAACACTATAATCTGTTTTCACAGGTCTGACCGAGGCCCTTGTGTTTTCCATTACATATTTCACAACTAGACTGTCATTGTTAACAAGGTCACTCAAATATACATTTAAGAAATTTCTAAATGCCACACACTCCGACATTTTACTGATAAAATAAATACAGTGTTCCCCGCATGTGATGGCTAATGAAACCTGGACCCTTAGATTGTTATACTCAACCCTCGCTGTAGCTTTTTTCACAACCTTGAATATGGGCTGTGTATAGATACTGTGTTCGGGGAACTCAGCTGTACTGTCAAACAATGTAACCTTGTCACTGTTTATAAATAAGGCCGCCCAGTGCGTTCCACCCTTGTAATGAAGATTTGTGTTAAATACTAGGGTGCGCCGTCTTGCTGGTCCTATTTTGCCATCGATAGGGAAAACACCTAGCGTATTTATGCCTGCTTAAGAAGTCCTGTATCTGCACAGTGTCCATTTCACAAACGCTTTAAAGATAGTCAAGCAAAATCTGTCTGGCGTGGTTGATCTAAATGATGCTGTTGAATACCAAGAATACGACCATATTCACATTTGCAGGTAGCGGATTACTAAATCGTATTTCAGCTTTTAGATTGCCGTTTTTGGCCAGGTTGTAGTGATCACCGTCTTTCATGTCGGGAGTCAGGTCGAATGCGAACAACGTGTATCGGGCCCCATAGCCTTATCTTGACACGGCTACCTCAGAAGTCCAGTAGATGCTTCCCTGTTATGGAAACCAGCCCCTGATATTCCCTGATGTAGTTGGAGGTTATAAAACTGAGTTGGTAGGGTTTTGCAGGTATCACAGTGCCCTTATGGACCAGCGCAGAGTAGTTGATGTTGTTGTGCTTAAAATTGAAGGGATTTGAGGTGTAGACGCCACTAAAACCTGTATTGTCCACAAATCCGATGATGATAAGCTTGGGTAGCTGTCCCAGAAATAAATTCTGTTGCTGAGTTAACCGGGCACCGGCCGGGATGCTGAATACCTACAGAGCTACTCTTTCCAATGTGTACTTGGCGTTTGATATTTGCAAAGCGTCAGCGTGGGCTAATCTGACGCTCGGGGACACTTTCACCCTCCTTACAAACAGACTCGCTGACAGTATGTCCACCTTGTACGGGTCCGCATCCCCGCTGATGACACAGAATGAGTACTTGTTAGGAGGGAGCTTGATCTCAAGATTAATTCCGTTGATGAGCAGTTTATCTTGGAATAAGAGGTCTGAATGTATGCGGCCCAGGAGGTCAAACTGGAGACTGCCCGCCGCAAAACTTGCTTTTTTTTTTTTATACAAAACTCTGATTGTCACCGTCCAGCTCCTTGGCTTCAAAGTGTCCATATGTGTCCTTGTAGAAGAGCCCTGTTGAAAGCTGCTTGTCGAGGGCATCGCTACTCTAATTTAGAATACTCTTGAGGTATGCTCTTTAGGCGTATATGTCATCGCTCTATGTGATGAGACGATCGCCCAGGGTGATGTCCACCTGATTAAATACGGTTGCTAGGGGTAAGCGATCGTCGCCACTTTAGCGTCGGCTGCTATGTCCGAACCATCCGCTTTTACCACGTTACACATAAGATGGAGTAGCGTGTTGTTGAGATCTAAATACATATCCGTGGACCCTGATTCATAAAACTCTATAGGGGCCAGAGGCGTCAAAGCGGCTAAAGTTGATACCTCCATGAAGAAGCTGTTTTCGATGTTTGTCTGCGTGTTCTTTAGAGTAAACAAGTCTAACTCGTAATTGGCTCACTCGCCCGATGCACAATGTACGAAGGCCATGCTTTAGTTTGCAACACTTTAAAAAATATTTACTTTAGAGGCGGTTCTCTCCTTCTTTGAAGTTCTCTACCATCTATGGGTTTTTCTTTACTGAGCGCGCTTTGAAGAACTCCTCCTTTTTTTATAGGGGGCAGGTGGTCCTCTGCGTCTCGAAGCGCGGCGCTTCCTTTTAACAATGGCGCAAGGCCTGTCTCCCTAACCAGCGCCTTCTTGCGGCTGCTTGTTCATGCGCTCAGCAACAGCCGAAGTAACAGACCCTACCACATCCTGGGCAATGTTCGTAGCCGCCACTTTAACATGCGATTTTGCAATTTCATAGCCTCTTCTCAAGAAGGGCATAGCTCTTCTAAACAGACTGCGGAAGAAACCTCCTAGACCAGCACTGTACATAACCTGTGACCCTTGAAAGTACGGAATGCCTCCATATCCGGCCTGGTTTTGGTAATAGTCCTTGTACATAGGCCGGTCCCCGTATGATTTCACAACCACCATAATGCCTGCTTAATAGCCTCTGTCGTGTCTCAGCCTTAAATGAAGCTTAACAATAACTTTCCCGTATTTAAAGGACACCGGTACGGACTGACCATCGAAGATCATAATTGAAATAGTGTCAAAATGGTTTTTAGAAACTGCGACGGGTTTGTTGAATCGAATATTGACCATCGTATTATTTTCGCCCTGTACATGGACCCATCTTAACAGCGCCGAGGAACTATTGCCGATCCTCTGGGCCTCTACAATATCGCTATACACATAGAGCATGTTGAACCCCCGTTACATCTGGGGCACGTGTGATCCTATTCGATCGGACTTTTCGCATGCTGTACTGTGCCTAAAACCTTCTTAATTTACCGGAGAAGTTAAACGACATGGTGCGATTAGGCGCTTTAAGGAACACCTTCCTTCTGACGTTATCTAGCGACAGATGAATATTCGTATATGTTTTATTGCTGGCTATGGATATGTTGATGGCGTCGACAACATTTAAAACAGTTGGGTAGTAGCTGTGTGGGATGCTCTCGTGCATGCTCACTGGGTCCTGCTCACGCTGTATGTTAAACTTGGCCTCGCTCTGGGTAAATGTATTCCAGGTTCTAGGGTATTGGATTTTGGTTAGGGCTACCTCCCAATCCCCTTTCAGGTCCACAGGCTTAGCCAATTACACGGTATAATTAGAAATCTGGTTGTCGGGGAACATGCCCTTAGAAGCGTTGGATGGCAGGGTGATATAAAAGGGCCTAGTCTCCATCTTATCAGCAGCTTTTAAACGGTCCTTAGCTCACAAACCCTTCAGGGAGCTAGAAAACACTCAACTGTTAAATTTCTCCGGCCAGCCCCTCTATTTGACAAATGACTGGCTATTAGCACCTCTACCTCTCCTTTTCAGAATCTTTTCAACCCTATACACCCTGTCTGGATCGTCGGGTATCCTTTGTAACTCTTTCTTGTAAAAGACTCCAGACACGGCTTCTCCATCGTAGTCCTCTAAACTGTAAATATACATCCCTTCTTTAAGCTCCACACTTTCCACTATAAATATTTTGTCACTAAATGTCTGTTGGTAGTCCTTTGTAAAGACCCCTTTCAATTTTGAAATCCTTTTGCGATCACCTTTTTTAAAAATAGGCTTCTTCACCTTTGTAGTGAAATCACACCCTTACACTGTTCTCCAAACAGATAAAGAATTACTAGGAGTTACCTCTACGGGTGCTGTTTTGATGGTCCGGTGATAACTAGCATTATATACAGCTAAAAAAGCCTGTAAAACATCAACGTATCTGTAGGTGTTGTGGGCCGTAAATTACCTCCACATCTTGAACTTTAAAGTTCTGTTAAACCGCTCTACAACCGCTGCTTTTACCTCCGTGTGTGTTACAAAATGTTGAACCCCGTGGTGCTTTAATAATTTCTGAAATGCCTTGTTTAAAAATTCTTTAGCAGCGTCTGTTTGTAGTTTTTGAGGAATTTGACCCTTCTCGAAGATGGCTTTAAAAGCGGCCTTGACGCTAGCCCCACTTTTATCGTGTAGCGCTTCTGCGTAGGCGTACTTGGATAAACGTCTATGACAGTTAATATATAACAAGCGTCGCTGATATGTTTTGCTATATCTTGAAGGCTGATGATATCCGCCTGCCATTGATGATCTATTTGCACATTAACAATTGTAGGGTGCCTCTTAAAGCGTCTTCTGGCGGGTTTATGGAGTGAATACGCCTTCTCTCCTGATAACCAGGTCTTCACCTGGTCTCAGATTACAAGTTTGTTTTCATCTGCAGCCCTTCTATACAGAGCTGCGGTGCTTCCCAAGCTTTTATCATAATAAAGTTTTCTTAACCGTGCCCCCGGCATGTTATCAACCGCTACACCACAGGCAATGAATGACGCTTGTATTGCGTAAGGACATTTTATTAAAAATAAAGAATATTAACAAAATATAAACAGATGGTACTTCACATTTTCATAGTAAGCGTCGTAAGGATGGATTAACACATAGTCACCTAGCGGTGTAACATTCTACTGGCTGGTTCTAAATACACGTTATCATGTAACAGAGAACTTATTTAAAATAGTCTTTGGGGGCCAAAGACCCTATTCTTCTATTTTTGTTATGCAGATTACACATACGCCTTTCTATAAGTCTTTCTAACAGCCCGTACACCACCCTTATCAGTTTATACACCTTGTAAGGGTCAAACAAACTACAAATATAACGTATTGTTCTTGTTCTGTATGATTCGCATAAACATTCGTGCACCGCCTGCTGAGGATCGTTCATTTGATGTCCGCGACAAAGGCTGTATTAGTCACACTTGACACAGTTTAGTACCACCGCTGTGGTGAAACCTTTAACACACTGCATGGCTTTATAGGACACTGCTTGATCATTCTTTTCACATGCAACATTCTTTGAGCCGCATACACACTTGTCGCACCCATCACTGTTTTGGCATGTGAAACTTTTTGCCCATTTTGAACACCACAGACAGTTGAAAATTACGTTGTTTGCTTTTGCAGGCTGCCACTCTGCCACAGGTCTTTTCGGGGTTGCTCTCTAGGGTTCAAAAGAAGAAAGATTGACAGTCCGTTAGTTGAAGAAACACAATACATTATTATGTAGCTGCCAGCTCATAACATTTTTACTAACCTCCGCATTTTCGCCGCCCTCTGTGGCTGCTCTGAAATCTTGAGAGTCGCTAATGTCCTGCGATGCCCCATCATCTTCGACGCTTGTACCGGGCTGCTCAAAACCTACCTTCTCAGGAGCAGTATCCTCCTGAAAGCCCATGTCTTCATAGACAGGCGTGTTAAGAATAGCTACAGCTTCTTCACTATAGTTCATTATGAAGAAGATGCATCCAGCTGGTGTTGCTCTCTAGGGTTCAAAAGAAGAAAGATTGACAGTCCATTAGTTGAAGAAATAAAATACATCATTATGTAGCTGCCAGCTCATGAAATGTTTACTAACCTCCGCATTTTCGCCACCCTCTGCGGGTGCTCTGAAATCTTGAGAGTTGCTAATGCGCTGCGATGCCCCATCATCTTCAACGCTTGTACTGGGCTACTGCACAACTACCTTCTCAGGAGCAGTATCCTCCTGAAAGCCCATGTCTATATAGACGGGTGTGTTAGGTGGAACTATCGATTCTTCATCTTCCTCCATGTCCACGAAACTGAGGCCTGCATACACACTGCCAGTACACGAGCCCTCACTCTAACTGCTGTCACCCTTAACTGGGGACATCCAGCATACACAATCTTTGAGACTGTGTGCTTCCATAACCCGACAAAGGTCATTGCCAAAGCCATTAACGTCGCAGCCGATATCCTTAGGTGGTCCTTGTTGAGCATTCTCGTCAATTACCAGGGGTGTTAAGCTGCGACAATATCTATCGACAGTGGGCTGGGTACCACCCACCACAGGTGTTTTCACGAGCGGGTTGTATCTCTTCATTTTGCTATGGGCATCTTTTCGTATTCAGGCGTCTGCTTGCTGTACAAGGCTCTTCATGAGGCCTTATATATATCCTAAACAACCCCTAAAAGGGGCGTGCACCTCTACACCATAACATGGCCAGCCTCTGTCATAGGGCTCTGATTCGCTGCTGTCTCCAAAAACAGCTCTGCCCTATGGCAGGCCACCCCTTGGGTCAAATGGTCCCCTGCATCGATCATGAGGGTTTGGGACATGTCACTTTTAGTGCAAGGGGGTGTTGCAGCGCGGAAACTTAGGTAACAGAGAACAGGACAAGACCCGTACCAAATATCCTCCCTTTGTCACAGACCGGATATCACATTAACATTTTCACTCATGCAGTCATTGGTGGGGCCCATAACACCAACATTCACACATCACTTCACACTGGTCTGCACTTACAGGAGAGATGAGTGTTTCATGCGTTAACATGATAGGAATACCTTATAACCTATAGGAAGAAAACTTATATTACATATCTATACACTAATATCCTTACACCTACAGATCTTAAACCTAAACATCAAGATACTCCTCCCACGTGATCAATGGATCATTTAGTTGGATTAGATATTGATGATTTAGAACCAGCTAAAACACATTCATGATTTTGATCTTCCCTCCTTCAATAAACCACAAATACATTTGTTTGTTAAACAATATTTGTTTATCTATTTATCGCAAAGAGTTCAGTTTACATCTAGAAAGTTTATAAAATTTTTATGTAAATCAGAAGAACACCATATTTACCTAAGCTGGCTATCGGGCATCCTCTAAGTCATCAAATTAGCTGTCAATCAGTCAGAATTCAAAAGTTCTTTATGCAGCACGCTACAGTCCCCAGAATGGGCAAGGACCAGAGACGTGCACGCATCTATCAGTGCCCATAAATTTTGTAAAGTTCGCAGTTCATCAAGGAAATGGGCAGCATTCAGTCTGTCAAAGATTCAGGAACGCAGCAGTCACGTTGCGTAGCGTCACTGTCGTGTCCGTCAGCAAAAGGAAAAGGGAAAGCGTGTGCGTAGCTGTCCATTCTACCGTCATTTTTATAATAAAAGTAATGTCAAGATGTAACATTTTACAGATTTTGGGCTTTTCTAATTGGTCAGTTGGAATCGTCCGGTGAGGTTTCACACAGTTCAAGAGGTTACGTAATGGATTTTGGATTTTTCCGGTTTCTTGCAAATGTCCTTTGTTTTAATACGTGGATGACTTCCCACCGTGGCCTTGTTCGTGCACAGTGTGGCAAGGGTCATGATGAGGCCACAGGAACAAACTGATGCACAGTCGCACTTCGCCCGAAACCTCGTGGAATGGTGGCCATCACATCGTGTCACGTTGACGGCCATTTTGTTTTTAGGCCGAAAGGACAACTTAAGCGAAACAAACACAAAAGGTAATTAATACATAGAAATAATGAATAAAATGTTAACCCCTTACTAATCCCTCTATGTGCTTGTAATTATCTAGCGTATAGCGACATTTAAAGCGTTTATATTCACCCATTTGATGTCATCTGGGGCAACATAACGAAAACGTCAAAAAAGCAACATATATAATGCAGTATTCTATTTACCACATATACTACTGTTAATATGTGTACATATTTTAGATATAGCTGTTAATTAGCCATGGGAAATGCAAATCCCACGTATATTTAATAAATTAGTAATGTTGATTAAAGAAGCAAACTTATTTAGTAATATTACAATTAATAGATTATTTAATTAGTATATTCATGCAGAATAGGGGGGTATACAAAATTTTGTTCTACCCGCTCCATCGGGGCATGGCACATGTCACTTTTGGGGACTTGAGTTTGATGAGTAAAGGTATCCTAAATTACTACTGATGTCATCAATATAATTTCTGATGTCATCTGACACATTGAGGTTGAGGAACGAACATTACATTTTACTACAAACAATGGTGGAGTGAACATGAGTCATGCCATGGTCGTGGTGTCACTCTAGATGGAACAAATTACTTCAAAGATTACATATATGATCTCAGTGGTGGCATGGCATAGTACCTAAACGATAACATTTTGAAAGGTATTACAATGGTACAGTTATATTCTATTTGTTGGTTTATGCATTCTAATTTTATGATAAGGCATAAAGTCCAGTTTATTTATTGACATAATTCTTCTGCTCAGGTTGGATGTCATTGAAAAATGAAAAAAACTTCCTCAAGCCTAACGTGCTAAGAGTCTGTGAAACATCAAGAGGATTCATTTACACACCTCTTAATTAAACCCACCCATACTGATTTCAATGAAAATATCAGAAGTAAGGTGTGGTATACAAAATTTTGTTCTACCCACTCCATCAATCCCCCCTTTGGTGATTTTATCACCACACCAATAACATTGTATTAATTTACATGGAGTTGAAATGAATTCTTGCTTTAATTTTACATCTCTGTCTCCCCAATGTCTTCTCTTTTGGCTGTCTTATACATGTTTTCCTTTACGTCTTCTAATTCTACTTCTTCAAATTCCCTCTCTTGTCTCTTATCCTTTCTTCTTAAATTTTCTCTTTTTAACTTTTTCTGAATTTTCTTTCTTTTACGACATAGACAACCTAATCTTAATATTAATACTATAAAAATCACACACGTTAATGGAAATAAGAACTTACCTAAAAAGGTACTACCTAGATTTACTAAGAAATTTTTAATAGAAAATATTTTCTTTCCAATCTTTTCCCAAACACTTTCAACCTCCAGTGGTGCAATTTCATCATGCAGATCAGATCAGAGGTCTAGCCCGGGACCAGGGTCCAATTCCCTGCCTCGGCGGGTCTTGGGCTCAAAAATTCCACGGACCTGATAATTCTCGCCTCGGTGCCTATTCCAACCATGGAGTCCCACTCTGCAACTCTGGGCAATAGCTTGCTTAATCTCCACAATGGCCCCCACAACGCTAAGGATGCCTGGCCTCCACCTTGGGGGTGCCCAGGAGTGGATGCCTCACAGGGAAAGCCAGGATGGGTTCCACAGCGGTATTCGTACAAGCGCCTTGAGACCCTTGCGGGTGAGTAGTGCACTATACAAGTATCAAATTTACATTTATGTTAGTTCTTTAGTCTCTAAGAAAAATTCACCGAATTCCTTTGCAGGTTTTACCTTATTTAGCTTGTTAATTGAGGGTACTTGTGAAAATATGTTATCTACATCTGAAAAATAATTCTCTAACTTCCCTGTTTGGTAAAATAAACTAGCTATTACACTACATGTTATTCCATAGGTTACTGGAAGGTGGTGATAAGTCACTCTCTCCGATACAGATGTAGGTAGCTGCATACAAACGTAGCAGTCCCTTACGTCCATTGTCTTTACATATTCATACAATAATTTCAAAAATACATTGTTAGAAAAATCAGTTATAGACCTGTCTTTATGCAAATAGTTTCTATCTATTTTAGTTGGAACTACCTTCTGAATCTTTTCTACATTAGTTTTGTTTTCACTATGTCCTTCTATTGTGTCAATGGTAACTTTAAATGAGATCATCAGAGCTAGTACACTCCACAGAAGCATTAGTAATCCTGTACAACACATCTTACACCATCACTTCAAGAATATACATCTACCTTTTCTACTATCTGTGTTTGCCATTTTTGTAAAAATGAACAGTGTCTTTTGACTTAGCCTCTTCTACTTCACAACTAGTTTGTCTAAGCCAAGGCTCTAAGCACCTACTTGGTTCTACCAGTTTTTGTCTTTTTCCCGTATTTTATTGTCTTTCCATTAGCAGCATTCCTGTCTTATTCAGTTTGGCATCTCATCGTCCTTCACCTTTCCCTCGTGATCTGAATACAGAATTTCCTGAACATCCTTTTCTTCTCCAATGTCGGACAAGATAACTCTCAGGATTTCCGATTCTTCGTCTTCCTCAACCACTTCCGGTACAGTCACTTCTGGATTTTCTTGGCTATCTGCCTCTTCTTTTATTTCAGGCAGGGCCACATACGTCCATTCTGGCGACTTATACTTCTGATCAGGTTTTCTCGTTCTTTTGCTTTCCTCTATTACAATTATTTCTTCGTCTTTTGATTTCTCTTGACTAGTTACTTCATTCACCTGTTCAGTTCTTGGTGAATTTACTCGTGTCAGTCGATATATCAGCCTCTTTATTTTGTTCGGCCAAACTTAATCTTTTGCTGATCTTTTCAGTTTACTTCCTTTGTCATTCTTTTCAGTTCTCCATGCTCTTTTTCTTAAGACTTGTCCTTCTGGTACTTCATCGTCACTTTCCTCTGATTCTGTTTCAACTTGCTTTTTACTTTTAACAGCTTTTCTTTCCACCGCTTCTTTCGTTTCCCCTACTTCTGTCCCTCCTCGAGTTTCCTGCGCACAATCTTCCTGCTGACTACTTGTCCCTTCCTCTAACTGGATGTTGGAGTTCCCTACACCTCCTCGGGGGTCTTCCGCAAGAATCTTTCCCTCTCTCTCTGTATCTGGCACCTGTCCATCTAATTTTGGTTTTTCAGGTGGAATTTCTCTCAATTTTATATCTGGAACTTCTTTATCAGCAATTCCTTTAATTGTCTTTTCACTGTCTTTTTCTTTTCTCAAGCGTAAAGTTACTTGTTCAGTCTTTGAGTCTGAGCTGGTGTCAGAAGTCTGTAACCTTCTTCTCAAGGAAATACTTCTTGGGATAAAAGTTAGATCTGGCTCTGATTCCCCCCTTTCAGGGTTTTCTCTTGTTCTTGTTTCTTCTTCATCCGATTCAGAACTTGATTCTGATTCATCGAAATATTCTCTCTCTTTCTTAGCCACTGGATTTGGAATCCTCAATGTGTGACTTGCATGAATCCAGTTCTTGATTCCAGCACACTTCACAGCTGTTGTTGTAGTCAAAATCACCTGAGGTGGTTTTCCCCACTTTGGAACCAAACAGTTCCTACTTCTGTGTACTTTGATTCTCACCCAGTCCCCTGGGCTTAGATCATGAACTTGCTTCTTTTCAAGGGTGGTGGCATCTGCTCCAATCTGATGAAACATAGAATGAACTGCGTCAGCCAGGCTTTTACAGTAATCCAATGATATGTCATCAGTTATAGGCAACAACTTGTTGACTGGTATGAACACATGATGCATTGCTCTACCCAGGATAATTTCATGGGGACTCAACCCTGCAGTTCTGTCTGGAATTGATCTAATAGTCATGAGTACTAGAGGCAAGACATCAGGCCATTTCATACCTGTGGCTAAACACATTTTCCCTATTCTGTTTTTGATAGTTCAATTCATTTGTTCCACCACACCAGAAGCCTCTGGGCGATAGGCACAATGTAATTTTTGCTGTACATTCAATGCTTCACAAATCAATTTTACGATCTCATTATGAAAATGTTTTCCTCTATCTGACTCAATTGTTACAGGAAACCCGAATCTAGGAATGAATTCCCTCAAAAGCAGTTTTGCCACTGTGATTCCATCGCTTCTTCTTGTTGGGTATGCTTCTACCCATCTAGAAAACAAACATACCATGACTAGAACATATCTCAACCTGTTGCAGGGAGGCATTTCAATGAAATCTACTTACATTCTGGTGAAAGGCCCTCCTTCTCGACCTATTGTTCATAGACTCACCACTGTTTTTCTTCCAGGGTTGTACTGTTGACATATAAGGCATTTTTGACAAAGACTTTCTGCTACAAGTCTAAACGTTGCATTGTACCAGGTCTGTTTAAATGACCTTATCATAGCGTCTCTCCCTATGTGTCCCTGTCCATGATACATCTGTGCCATGGCAGACACCATGCTATCAGACATAACTGGTCTTCCATCCTGATAGATCCACACATGATCCTTTTCCCTTGGTGCACATCCTGCTTTTACCCACTGCTTCATTTCCTCATCTCCTGCTTCTTCCTGCAATTGCCTAACTTCCTCCCAGGTACCCTCAATGTTAGTAAAAATTAAGGTGCAAGAATTCATATCTTTCTCCTTTGCCCGATTCACAGAATTCTGATTACGTGCAGAGTATTGGGCCATATCATTGGCATATTTGTTGCCGATGGCAGTATAATCGCCAGATTGACTATGTGCAGCACACTTCACAACAGCCAATTGCTTAGGCAGCTGTATCACCTCAAGCAACTTCCCAACCACTTAAGCATTCTTGATGGGAGTTCCACTTGATGTCAAAAATCCTCTCTGTAGCCATATTTGGCCAAAGTTATGCACCACACCAAAACCGTACTGACTATCAGTTATCACAGTCACTCTCATGTTCTTTCCAATCTTGCATGCTCAAGTCAAAGCAACAAGTTCAGCTACTTGGGCTGATCTAACTCCTTTCAGGCAGGATGCTTCCATTACTGCTGCAACTGTGCATACTGCATATGCTGCACTCAGCATTCCATCATCTGTTCTCAGACAAGACCCATCTACAAACATTACAAAATCACTCTCTGGCAATGGTACATCTTTTATGTCAGGATGTGGTTTCCTACAGAAATCGAGTACATCCAGACAATCGTGATCCGCTTCGTCTCTAACTTCCACATTCTCAGCATCAGGCAACAACGTTGAAGGATTCACGTTCAAGCATCTCACAAGACTTACATTTGTTGCACCTAATATGACTTTCTCTTATTTAGTCAGCCGACTATGTGTCATGAACTGAGTGTGACTCCTTGTTAAAAGGATTGCCACATCATGAGGTACAAACACTTTCACAAGGTATCCCATCACAATTCCTTCACTCTGTTTCAAACTCCTATAGGTAGCAGCCACTGCTTTCAAGCACCCAGGTAAGGCTACATCTACTGGGTCTAGCATTGATGAGAAGTATGCACTTGGTCTCCTCAGTTTTCCATGCTTCTGTATTAATACAGAAAGTGCACATCCATTCCTCTCACTGCTGTACAACTCAAACTCTTTCTCGTAATCAGGCATTCCTAATGCTGGTGCTTCACACAAACCACCTCTCAATCGTTTAAAAGCTGCCAATTCCTCTTTGTTCAAATCAATGGGATCTCTCACATCGCTTCTTGTCAAACATACCAAGGGTTTTGCAATCAGGGAGAAATTGCTTATCCACTGGCGACAATATCCAACCATTCCAAGAAACATTCTAACCTCTCTTTGCGTCATGGGGGCTCTCATTCCTTTTATGATCCTGATTCTATCTATTGTTATTTTCCTCAGTCCCTTTTCGATATTATGGCCTAAATAATGTACTTCTTTTTGGCAAAATTGTAACTTTAATGGTGACACTTTAAGTCCTCCATCGTCCAGATCATTCAGCAAGGCTATAGTGTCCATTACACAGGCTTCACGAGTCTTTGACGCCACAAGAAGGTTGTCGATGTACTATACTAACACTGAATTCTCTGGCATTTCTAGGCTTTCTAAGGACTTTTTCAATATCTGATTAAATATTGAGGGGCTTTCTGCATACCCTTGTGGAATTCGGCACCAAGCCAAAATAGGTTTGCCAAAACGAAACGCAAACATTTGCTGGCTGTCATGGTGCAATGGAATGGAAAAGAAAGCATGGCATAAGTCAATCACAGTATACCATTCTGCATCATGGGGAATCTGATACAAAATTACAGATGGATTTGGTACAATGGGATAACATGACACAAAAATGTTGTTTATCTTTCTCAAATCTTGCAATATCCTGAACTTTCCATTAGGCTTTTTCAGTCCCATAATTGGGGAATTACATGGACTACTCATTATTTCTCTCAAAATGCCCTGTTTTATCATTTTCTCAATTATAGGAGAAACTCCTTCAATTATCTTAGGTGTCAATTTATATTCAGGGACATTTGGATAGCTTATTCCTTTTTATTGGGTCCACATTTCTCATTAGTCCCACATCTTCTCCCGTGAAATCCCAGACTTCTGCCTTTACAGTCTGTTTCAATTCTTTAGGTAATTCATCAGGGTTAAATACAGCATAGGCTTCAGTAACCTCAGTTTCCCTGTTTGCCATAGTCATTTTATACAGCACGTCTTCATCAGGGGTCTCAAATGCTATACCATCAGGGGTACAGAAAATAATGCAATTCATTTTGCACAGCAAATCCCTACCTAACAAATTCACAGGACTTGTGTCACACACAACAAAGCGGTGCATTTCAGAAAATTTCCCTATGCTAACTTTCACTGGTTCTGTAATATAAGTTTTAATCTGTCTGTTGGATACACCAACTACTTGGATTGTTTCATCCGAGAGAGGAAGATTCTTTCCATCAGCTGACCTAACAGTTGATCGAGTAGCACCAGTATCTACTAGGAAAGTAATATTCTCATTCTTTATTTTCCCATCCACAAATGGGCCTGTCTGGTCTACTTCTAGAGTTGCACCAAATACGCACTCTTCTTCCTCCCCTCGGCACCGTCAATAACCTTCTTCTGACTCGCTCTAATCGCGTTGTAGCCAATACTGCGAAACAGCGCTAGCGTGCGGCAGCTTAGTTACCTGTTCTTTGTTGTAGAATCCTGTCTCATTACTGTATTTCTGTGAATTTTTGCTTTGTGGAAAAGGCAGTTTTGGCACCTGATTCTGTTGGGTAACAACCTGCTGCTGTTGCTGCGGTTGACCACTCACCTCATTCTGCACCTTTGGATTCAATGATGCATTTTCATTATTAGTACTTGGGGGAAATTTACACTCGGATTTCCAATGCCATACTCTTCCGCGATTTTGACATGGGAATTTCTTTTTAGCTTCTTCTATGTTAAAATTTCCCTTACCTTTCCCAGGAATTAATTTTGGTCTGGGTCCTGTATTATTCGCTTGTTCCACTAAATGAGCTTCCTGTCTTTCTGCCACCTTTGCTTGTGCCCACATAGCTTTCTCTTTTAATTTACGCTGTTTGGCTTCAATCTCATCAATAAAATATTTTGCATGTCTCAATACTTCATCTATTTTCTTGTTTTGCCAATCTACAGTATGTTGCTTGATCAGTTCACTAATTTCTGGACGTAAACCATATACAAATCTGTACACAAAATGGCTCAAATCCTTTTCACTCAAATTTTCATCACCACTAAACTGTTTAAAGGCCAGAATTAATCTCTCATAATATGCATGTACTGACTCTTTACTTTCCTGATGAGTTCTGTCAATTTTTACCCAATCAGTTTCTTTTTTAGGTATTTATTTTTCAGAAAGGCAATAACCTGTTCATATTTTTTCATAACTTCTGGGTCAGGGGCTCCTTTCTTTGGATCCCTAGGGTATTCTTGTGTACGCCAATCTATCATAAGTTTGCACTCTGTCCATAAATCTGCTGGTACTATTATGTCAAATAGACTGTTAAGATCAATCCATAATACTTTAGATAATTTCACAAATCTGTCCACTTGCCTATACCACTCAACAGGCTTTTCGCGTAGTCGAGGGAAATCATTGATAAATGACAAAATATCTTGCCTAGTCCATGGAACATGTACATATCCTCCTCCTGGAATTTCTCTCATGGGGCCTTCTGTTACTACTTTTTCTTTTTCTCTTACAGGGAAAGCTGCAAAAGTTTTATCTGAGGCATCATCTCGTTTTCGGTACCACCTGCTTCTCCATTTATCCACATCTCCCTATTTTCTCAACAAGATAATTATTTCCTTAATCTGACTTATTCGTCCTGTGGTATTCAAATTTTCAATATCTTTCTCAGTAAAATCTATTGAATATGTTTTTTTTAGAGCCTTTACCGTTTCAATATCTATACCCATTTTATTTGCTACTTCTTCTAATCTTTCATGCAGATTTTTTGCTCTTCAAATTATACTTTTACACAGAAATAGTAACTCCTCGTCCTGATAAGTTTTTAACTTCTCTGTGGGGATAGTTCCTACTATTAATTCTTCCAAAACCATTCGTACCTTGGCCACATCTATTGATTGGGATTCTTTGTCTTTTCTCTGCAAGGTTCTCAACCATTCGCTTAATTCTTCCGAAGTAGGACCCACTGGTTTCTCAACATTACTTCATTCTAGGTCTTTTTGAGTCTCTAATACTGATTCCATTGTCATTGTATGTCTTTCTGCTATATTTGGACTTAATATCAGGTTTTTTGAAGCATTTGGCTCGATCGTACTCATTGTTTGTCTCCATGGATTTTTTATTTATGCTCTGCTTTGACCTCTCAGTCTGTGTATTACTGGTAAAAAGAACCGTTAAACAATGTTCACTATCTTTCTGTTTATCAAAAATAGGCATAACAGGGCCTATAGTCACTGGAACAGTCACAGCTTCTAAGTTTTTAGTCAATTCTCTTATCTTTTCAGTTAATTCTAAGGTTGTTTTTGCTAATTCTGTTGAATTTTCACCACTCACTTTATCATCTGATTTTCTCTCTATTTCTCTGAAGTAATTATTTTTGCCTAGTTCTTGGGGTACTGGTTCAGTTTTAATGATTCGCAAAGTTTCTCTCATTGGGGAACTTGGTGTCAACATTTCAGATTCTGGTTGATACGGGGTGGATTTTTATAAAACATGTCATCAAGAACATCATCCTCCGATTTATGCCCTCCATACCCTCCTGATTCTATATTATGTCTCTCTTCCGTACATTTTCTTCCTCCAACTTGTTCAGCATTTCTTACAGGAAATAAACCTTCAGTCATACTTGCATTCTGCCACCTCCTCATTCTGTCATCATGATTTTCATGCCCATATCTACCAAACACGTATCTATATCTTCCGCCACATCTCTGTCTTTCTCTGTCATGTATCTCATCTTCCCATTCTGTCAGTGCTTAAAACTGTGTTGGTCTAGGTCTTGGTTCTAGATTCTTCATTTTCTCTCTCAAATTTCTCAAAACCACTAAATTAAACGAACCATGCTCTGGAAATGTCTAAACTCCATCCTTCTTTGTGTATTTTACCCAATTGTTTAACCAAATACAAGTATGATATCCATATTTCACAACCATAAAGGATGCGGGAGTTTTCGGTGGGGGAAGTAACTGTCCTTCCCTAGTCACAATCGGTTTGTCCTTTTTAAACAATTTCTTAATTTTCCCAAACCAGAACTTTTTCTCCTTTTCTGGTGGATCGTAATAAATCATTTTGTTTTTCGTGTATCGCTAGTTTTTCTCTTTCGACTGTTCTGTTGTTCTAACCAATCGTAGCGTGACTCACACTAATGCACCAATCCGGAGCGTCTATGTCACTTCTGCTATTCTCCAATCCCAGCGCATCTCACACTTATGCACCAATCAACAACGTCTACGTCACCCTGTAATTCTCCACTCCTGGCGTGGCATACACTAGTGCATCACTCATGGGCGTCTACGATTCTAACTGACTAGCCAATCCTAGCGCGGCTTTTGTGACTTCAGCTTTTCTCGCTGTCGCAGCTCTTGCTCCTGCTCCTGTTGACCCTCCTTTACAAAATTTTATTGGTAACTTTTCTTATGTTGTTTTTACTTTACAAATCTGTTAGTAACGACATAAAAACGCCACCATTGTATGCTTCGCTAACCAAAGAATAGTTAATGACCTTTTTCACAAGAATTTCGTCTTTCCCGAGAGCAGCGCTTACCTCTGCTCTACTACGGAATCGTTTCTTCCGTTGATAAAGTAGTACATCCCTCTACCTTACCCTTCTATCAAGCACTATCTAACTGTTTCTCCAGAATTAAGACACCTAGTTGGAGACCCAATGCTCCTGAGAAATAAAACTAGAGTTTCACAATTAACCCGAATGCTATTTCATTCACGCGCTTTAATACGGAAAATGTAGTTCTTTCACACAGAATTCTGTCTTTCCCGAGAACAGCGAACAGTCTGTCCAACTACAGAATTAAGACACACGTTAATAAAGTAGCACTTCCTTCTACTTTATCCTTCTAGCAAGCTTAGGGAACACCTATTACCTTTTCAGTGATAAGCGTTATCAGAGCTCCTTCTGGACTCCTGGTACCTAAGGCCAAAATTTCACAGGTGACCTTCGCTACCATACGCTTCTTTCATACAGAAGATATTTCAAATGGCAACACACGACAATGCCACCAATTCGAACCCAGACAATGCATCGTGCAACTCCAATCGTTACACATTTTCCCTGTGTACCTACAGGGCAACAACAATTCTGTCTTTCCCGAGAGCAGCGCTTACCTCTGCTCTACTACGGAACCGTTACAAACTTCCGACTTCCTACATCCCAGAAGCCGTCAAACAACATAGAACTCAACGTGACTCAACATGTTAATACATAAACCAATACTAATCAATAATAAATAAGCAATTTACAAGCAATAATCACCAAACCAAACCAATAAAAACCATCATCTTGCTACCAGAAAATCTGTTGCAGCACGGAAACTTAGGTAATGGAGAACAGGACAAGATCCGTACCAAATATCCTCCCTTTATCACAGATCGGATATCACATTAACATTTTCACTCATGCAGTCATTGGTGGGGCCCATAACACCAACATTCACACATTACTTCACACTGGTCTGCACTTACAGGAGAGATGAGTGTTTCATGCGTTAACATGAAAGGAATACCTTATAACCTATAGGAAGAAAACTTATATTACATATCTATACACTAATATCCTTACACCTATAGAACTTAATCCTAAACATCAAGATACTCCTCCCACGTGATCAGTGGATCATTTAGTTGGATTAGTTATTGATGATTTAGAACCAGCTAAAACACATTTATGATTTTGATCTTCCCTCCTTCAATAAACCACAAATACATTTGTTTGTTAATCAATATTTGTTTATCTATTTATCGCAAAGAGTTCAGTTTACATCTAGAAAGTTTATTACATTTTTATGTAAATCACAGAACACCATATTTACCTAAGCTGGCTATCGGGCGTCCTCTAAGTCATCAAATTAGCTGTCAATCAGTCGGAATTCAAAAGTTCTTTATGCAGCATGCTACAGTCCCCAGAATGGACAAGGACCAGAGACGTGCACGCATCTATCAGTGCCCATAAATTTTGTAAAGTTCGCAGTTCATCAAGGAAATGGGCAGCATTCAGTCTGTCAAAGATTCAGGAACGCAGCAGTCACGTCACGTAGCGTCACTGTCGTCTCCGTCAGCAAAAGGAAAAGGGAAAGCGTGTGCGTAGCTCTCTATTCTACCGTCATTTTTATAATAAAAGTTATGTCAAGATGTAACATTTTACAGATTTTGTCCTTTCTAATTGGTCAGTTGGGATCGTCCGGTGAGGTTTCACACAGTTCAAGAGGTTACGTATTGGGTTTTGGATTTTTCCGGTTTCTTGTAAATGTCCTTTGTTTTAATACTTGGATGACTTCCCACCGTGGCCTTGTTCGTGCACAGTGTGGCAAGGGTCATGACGAGGCCACAGGAACAAACTGATGCGCAGTCGCACTTCGACCGAAAGCACGTGGAATGGTGGCCATCACGTCGTGTCACGTTGGCGGCCATTTTGTTTTTAGGTTGAAAGGACAACTTAAGCGAAACAAACACAAAAGGTAATTAATACATAGAAATAATGAATAAAATGTTAACCCCTTACTAATCCCTCTATGTGCTTGTAATTTTGATGTCATCTGGGGCAACATAACGAAAACGTCACAAAAGCAACATATATCATGCAGTATTCTATTTACTACATATACAACTGTTAATATGCGTACATATTTTAGTTATAGAAGTTAATTAGCCATGCAAAATGCAAATCCCAAGTATATTTCATATATTAGTAATGTTGATTAAAGAAGCAAACTTATTTAGTAATGTTACAATTAATAGATTATTTAATTAGTATATTCATGCAGAATAGGGGGGTATACAAAATTTTGTTCTACCCGCTCCATCAGGGGCATGGCACCTGTCACTTTTGGGGACTTGAGTTTGATGAGTAAAGGTATCCTGAATTACTACTGATGTCATCAATATAATTTCTGATGTCATCTGACACATTGAGGTTGAGGAACGAACATTACATTTTACTACAAACAATGGTGGAGTGAACATGAGTCATGCAATGCTCGTGGTGTCACTCTAGATGGTGAGGAAATATGAATTTTGTGATCAGTTATGTCCCCTATCGTAGACCCCAACGGCTCCATGTGCATGCTATAAGTACATGTATGTTCCCTCCTGCTCCAGTTCTGAAGACGCAAATATATGTGCGTCCACCGTCAACATGTCCTCTTTCAGATCCGCCATGAATGGGTCAGATATTCCATTCCTAAGTATAAAAGGCCACCGACTTTATGTGGTTCACTTTCCACATTTTACAGATTCAGGCGAGTAGGCCCGAATTCTGTCATCAAGCCTTTTCCTGCCTTCTGCTTCTGAAAGCTCCAGTCTGAGCCCGCATCTGTGACCATGAACTTTGTCTTACTCCTTGCGCGGCTAACGGAGCCTGATCCAGCCTGTCGCCTGCCAAAAACTGTATTTCACCTTCGAGATTATCTCCTTCGCTCCTCATCCGATGCATTCCTGTCTAGTAGTTTAGGTAAACATTCCTCCAGCTACCGTGCAAAGGGCCAGGCCTCGCTGCCCTCATGCCAAGTAATTCATAGCCCCGTTACCATGGAAAATTCCTACCCCCTCGCATCTAGTGTAGACACTTAGACGCTTGTACACGCACTAACAGTCAGTATAGTCAGTATAGAATAAGATTCTATCCTAAGAGACCTTTCCTTTTGGATAACACAGTTCTTTAAACATAGGATATTAGATATGATTTGGAATTAGGTTGACATAACCCCAGACTTCTGTCTCCACATGTAGAGCTAAATGTCAAGTCCCCTTCACCCTCTAGTTGCACGTCAATCACACGTCATGCGGCTGCGTGCGCATCTCTGCCAACTATTTCTGCTGACATTGTAGGATTCTCTTATGGATCCACCCACATATTACATCATGTATGATGACGTTTATTAAATTACGCCCTCTATTAGCTACGTATGCACCTTTTATCAGCTGTTACGCCTCTTGCATCTGTTTTCACTGTAATGCCTTTTCTATAAAAATGATTATCTGTCAATAATATATGTTCCTTCCTTCCTGAACTTTCGTGGTGATGGAACAGAAGGCCCACAATTCGAATTGTGTTCCTTTGTATAGGAATAAAGCCTTTTTAAACCCTCTAATACCACGGATTCTGCCTCTCATTTTACTGAGTTATTCTTAGACAGACTTTACCGCATAAAAAATAGTACCGGTAACGAAATATTTACCACAGAAATTGGCGCCCGAATAGGGACACTTTCTCATCTCACGCGCCGGCGGTGCGTTGCAGTCCAGTCGAGTCGAATCCAGTCCGGTCCAGTTTCAAGTTCCGTTCCGAGGCCTTCCGTTCCGAGCTACCCGGTGAGTACCATTACCGGGGAGGCATTTAACGTGCACATAGTCTGTGCCGGTCAAGACGGGTTTGGGTACACAAATCCGGTCTGCACTGTTTTAGCAGTGTATCTGTACTGTTTAGCAGTATATATAGTAACATAATATGTCTTGCATATAAATAAGTATTATCCAGTGTCAGTATAATGTCAGTAACTAGTTTCTTATTAGTTATCATTGTTCGTAAAACTGTTAAGCGTTAAATGTTTTAAATACGTTCTATATATTGTGGTATGAATGACTGTTCTTTATTGTGTTTTCTCGTATAAAGTGTGTTCTAGAAACTAGATCTAAAAATGCCGCTCTTTTCGAAACTAAGACAGATCAAAACTAGAAAAGGTGTACGCGAAGAAGCTGTTCCCATTCCACCTAGGGATACTCCAGGATACTTTATGTATCATAAGCATGGCCTAGATGCCGTATTATTTCTTGATTTATGGGTAGATTACACCAAAGAATTACCAGAGAGTCAGAGATGGCCCGCAGCGGGGACCTGGGATGCAGATTGCATCATGAGAGTAGAAGAAGAATTATGGAAAAAGAAAGCCAGACAGTCACAGAAAGATGCCATTGAATTATGGCGTAAAGAATGATATAGACGTACAGAAAAAGCACACCGACAGGAAGAGAAAGGTAAGGAGAATTCAAATAAAGTCCGAGAAAATATATTACTTGAGGAAGGTACTCGAGTAAAATCAGAACAAGTAGATAGACAAAGAAACGCCCTTATGAATGGTATGTATCCACTTCTGGCCGAAGGGTTACCTAAGGCTACTCCGGAAATACCAAAAGACTTGCCACCTCCATTGTTTCCGATAAAAGCACATCCCAAGGGACACCCCAGAACCGCAGAAGATGTTTTCCTTTCCCGCTATTTAGATGACGCAGCTCCCGAGTATGCTAATACCGCACCACATAGACCGCTTGCCGATGATGCTCATCGCCAAGAACATTCGTCTGTACCTCCGCAACAACCCGCTTCGACACACATTCCGACAAGCACATCTGTTTCTACAGCTTTTCCCGCAACGACGGTTGCTGTCTCACCCTCAACAAATCCTTTCACGTCCAGCACCCCAGACGGTGCTACAGGAGGTACGACAGACATTTTTTCTACGCCACCCAGAGGAAATAAATTTTCCCTTAGAGATTTAGCACTCCAACGTACGCCCAAACTAGCCACTCCCGACATGCTTAAGGAACTTCTAGTAGATTGTAGATATGATCCTGTGCCCGGTAAACGGGACGAAATGCTGCTGTCATCATTACGTATCAGACGAGCTGCCATATATTTAACGAAGTTACCAGGAATGAATACACATTTAGAAAATATATATCACTTTGTCCAGTCAGGGCGAGGTCCTGAAAGTATTAGTAGAGCCATGGAGTACCAGAAAGCAGAGGTACAGGGACAATTGTTACGTTTCCTCATAAACTGTGTAATTAGAAATCAAGACCGGCCTGGGGTAAATCCGGAAGAAATGCAAACACTTGTCACTTGGGGCCGGAATATATCAGAAGGAAGACATGATAAACAGTTATGTATAGTAGCTATGTACCGAAAGATCCGCAAGGAGGTAGAACGAATACACGAAGAAAGATTAGAGGTAGACGCCGCTGATCTAAACAGAGAAGAGGAGGAGCAAGAGTCAGAGCAAGTAGAAACGATAGCTTATGTAAGTAAAGGAAGACCCCATAATAATACCAGAGGTTTTAACGACCCAATACGTCCAATACGTCCAAAATATAATAGACAGTGTCCAAACCCTATGCTAAATACAAAATCCCCTGAACACTTATTCCAAGCCGCTGATAAATTACTCCGAGATCGAAGGGGGTACCACATGCTCGATTCCATGGACGAACAAGAATTAGCCAGGTCAGCAGTACAGTGGGCTGACAGTCCCGGCGAATACAATGATGATGTACTTGCACACACGTTTCTGAATCTAGACCCATATGAACAGCGTTTAGCTAGTATATACATGATTCAATACCTCCTTATATTATATAAAGGCCAACACTCCGATCCAGGACCCTTACCTGACATATTGACAGAACTGCTCACGAAGATATGGAGAGGGTCAGGTACTGATTTGATTACGGAAATACTAGAATCCCGAAACCAATATTTAAATTTCGTATGCCCAGAACACGTTTCAGTTCCCATAATAGGAAGAAAAATGTATCACATAGATAGACAGAACCCGTTACGCGAAGTGCACCCGATCAGAGGTGCCGAAGATAATTTCACACGCATATTTGTGTACACGCCTATAACTAAACTGGAATTATTAGAAATGAAGAAAGTAGTACCCAGTCATGACAAAGATCCAGCAGGTTTCCACCGTGAGATAAAAGACATGTTACTCATGGGAGAGTATACCTACCCCGATATTATGAAAATATTAAAAGTCCTATTACCCGCAGGTGTTTATGAAAAACTCAAAGAAAAAGAATGGGAGGTAGGAGACCAAAAGATAGATTGGACAGCATTAGAAAACGAAGAAAAGGCCCGAGCTGCAGGAGCAGGGCTTGGGGATAAGACTATAGCACTAGCAGGATTACTAATACAGGTATTGCCACGTTTATTAACTACGAAAAAGGAAGACTGGGGTGCAATCTCAGCCTGTAAACAAAAACCGGATGAAGACACTAGTGATTTCTATTCCCGATTTGAAAAATGTTTCAGTATAAATAGTGGTATAAAAGCCAGTAGTGAGTCATATCCACATCTGTTTGTGACAAAATTAGTTGAAAATTCTCTGCTACAAGTCAAGAATAGAGTATTGAAATTCGAAAGTACCTGGCAGGGTAATACCCCATCACAGATGCTACAGATGTTACAATATCATCACAATAGAATTAGAGAAGAACAAGAACACGAACAAAGACGTATGAAAGATACAAAAATGAAAATGCTTGTTGCACAGTCAGTCCCAGCTGATAGTCATCAAAAGGGTGATTCGGCAGGCCCTGCGAAAGGGACATGCAACTATTGTAAACAACCAGGTCATTATATACACGATTGTCCAGTCCTGAAACATAATATAGCCACAGGTAGAACACATGAGAGACCACGTCCACCCAGACAGGATCAGAACCAACAACAGACGCCTCAGCAGGCGCAACCTAGGTTAGCTCCGCAACAATTAGCTCCACAGCAGGCAGCTCCACAACAGATTGTAGTACCACCACAAGCGCAGCCTATTGCTGCAACACAAGCAACGACACAACAGATGTATCAGTATGCACAAGCAGATTATCCCGATTATCAGCGATACACATGAAATAGCCTAGAGAGGGAAGTTGGCTTACCCCTTATTGAGGTTCCTGTAGACCAAGAGGGACCTTATGTACATAGTGAACTATTAGGGGAAGACAGAAAGTTTTTACTTGATACAGGGGCAAGCAGAACAACTATAAGACGTAGTGAAGTTCCAGGGGCACCCCTCTCAGGCTCACAGAATATTTCCCTTGGATTCTCAGGAAAACCTATAATTAATGATGTAACACAACCTCTTCCACTTACAGTAGGTCCATTGACACGTACTACAGATTTATTGCTTACTAAATCATGTCCAGAAAACTTGTTAGGTATAAAAACATTGAAAGCTCTAGGAGCCATAATATGTTGTTCTCCGGAAGGAGTACGACTATTTTTACGTGACTTTAAAGGTCACTACGTATCCAGAGACATGGATCACCGACTGCAGAATTTACCTACACATTTATGGGCACAAGGCCCCACTGATGTTGGTTGCATGAACATTACACCATATCGAGTTACACTGAAATCAGGAATAGTACTACCACGAATACGACAATACAAGTTACCCCCCGATGCTGTAGTGGCTTTACTGCAAATCATTGACGAGCTCATTGCACAAGGAGTGGTTGTCGAAACAGACTCCAATGTATGTAATTCTCCGATAATTCCGATTCTTAAAAGAACGGATCCAAAAGCTCCACCAGTATATCGATTAGTTATTGATCTGCGCGAATTAAATAAATGTATTGTGCCACAATACCCCGTGGTCCCAGATATCTCTTCATTACTCACAGCTATTGACTCAGAAGCAACGTTCTTCACTGTAATTGATCTCAAGAATGCTTTCTTTAGTGTCCCAATTGATCCGGAAAGTCAATATTTATTCGGATTTAGTTTAAATGGACGAAGTTTTAAATTCACACGCGCACCTCAAGGATTTACAGAAAGCCCCAGCATCTATAGCCAAGCCCTGAAACGAGAACTTGACAGTATCCATATGCCAGTTAACACTGCCTTGCTTCAATATGTCGATGATCTGCTGATCACCGCTAGAAGCGAACATGAATGTGAAACAGCGTCACTTACGGTTCTAAAATTTCTGGCCGACAAGGGGCACAAGGTGTCCCCTTCTAAGCTGCAATTCTGTGTCCAGCGAGTTGTTTACCTTGGGCACTCGCTGTCCAAGGAGGGAAGGCAGCTTACATCCGACCGCATCCAGTTAATCGCTAACATGCCACCACCCAGGACACAAAAGGAGGTACGGGCTTTTATAGGCCTCACTTCATACTGTAGGCAGTGGATCCCTCAATATGCATTTCTAGCAAAACCACTCATCCAGTTGACAACACAGGAGGCAGCCACATCGACTGTCCTCCCTTGGACTCATGAACATACACACGCCTTTGAAAGCTTAAAGAAAGCTTTATGCCAAGCACCTGTCCTAGCAACACCATGTTACAGTAAACAGTTTACACTCTTCGTTACAGAACGCGAAGGTACTGCTTTGTCAGTACTCACTCAGGAACAAGCAGGATCGCACAAACCATGTGCTTATTTCTCTAGTACATTAGATCCAGTAGCTCAGGCACTTCCAGCGTGCCTGAAATCAGTGGCAGCAACAGCTTTAGCAATCAGACAAAGCGATGCCATAGTGTTAGGACACCAACTGACAGTACAAGTACCACACGCAGTAGAGGTTCTCTTGAACCGCACACAAACACAACACTTGACTATAGCGAGACTCACTGGTTACGAACTAACATTGTTTCAGCCACATATAGAAATCAGACGTTGTAATACGTTAAATCCTGCCACACTGTTACCAGTGAGCGGAACAGATCCATTGGCACATGATTGTGTCGAAGTCATTACTATCACGACGAAACCCAGACAAGACTTGACAGACATCCCTTTGACAGATCCAGACTTGACATTGTATGTAGATGGGTCATGTATGAGAACAAGTACAGGAGAGTTAGTGGCCGCTTACGCAGTCACAACAGACACTGAAGTCATTGAAACAAATTGTATTAACACTTTGTCAGCCCAAGCAGCAGAGCTCACCGCTCTGACACAAGCCTGTATTCAAGCCACAAATAAAAAAGTCAACATATACACAGATTCACGTTATGCCTTCGGAGTCGTCCATGACTTCGGCGTACTGTGGCGAGAGAGAGGTTATTTAACTTCTCACGGTGCCCACATTCAACACGGACCCCTCATTCAAGCCCTATTAGATGCGATTCATCTACCTACTACAATATCGATTATGAAATGCAAAGCCCATACAAAAATTACCGATATAATTTCTCAGGGTAATCACCTAGCTGACAGAACAGCTAAACAGACTGCTCAGAATCAGACTCACACAACTGACATGACAAAGACAATAGTTCCGACACCAACACATTGCATGACAGTTAAGGATCCCGCCCTTGATGTAATTGACAGACAGACACACGCTACACCAGAAGAAATAAAGAAATGGACTGAATTAGGAGGGATCCAAACAGATCAAGGATGGATGACGAAGGAAAAATCTATATGGTTTCTTCCCGACTCAATGGTCCAAGTTATCATTAACACTATACATAGTCCAGCGCACCTAGGAGAAAAAGCTATGCTAGACAGCATTCAACACATTTGGTTCAACAAACATTTACGAGCCGCAGCTAAACAAAAAGTTCGTACCTGTATGATATGTTGTCAGTTTAATCCAGGTAAAAGCATCCCCGTAGAACAGGGTGGATTTCAACCTCCTGATCATGCTTTTGAAGTCCTCCAGATGGATTATATCCAGATGGAACGATGTCGAGGATTCAAATATGTTCTCGTAGTTGTCTGTGCTCTTTCCCGTTGGACAGAAGCATACCCGGTTTCAGATTACACTGCCCCGACTACTGCCAAACAGTTAGTTCGAGAATTCTTCCCACGGTACGGTTTACCACGTGTTGTCTACTCAGATAACGGCCAGCCGTTCTCATCCGAACTAATGAAACACGTTTCCCTTTTGTTAGGATACCAATGGAAATTTCACTGTGTCCGACATCCCGAGGCAGCAGGTCTCGTAGAACGCCATAATCAAACTCTGAAAATTAGATTGTCCAAAATATGTAGAGAAAAAGGAGTTGATTGGATAGTAGCCTTACCAGTTGCGCTCTTTTACATGAGAATGGTAGCACATTCTCGAACAGGGCTATCCCCGTATGAGGTGATCTTCGGTAGACCACCAAATATGTGGGGGACGCCTATACCTCGTAAAATCACTGACGTTGACTGTAATATGCTGACAGATTACCTGGCTTCCTTGATGTCTGCACTACAATCTTGTCGTTCACAGGTATCCGCAGCTTTTCCCGATAATACTGAGGTAAAGCCCCATGACGTGGTTCCTGGGGATCTGGTGCTGGTCAGGAACTTTGACCGGAAGACCCAACTGGATCCTAGGTGGAAGTCACCGAAGTTAGTTTTGCTTACCACCAGGACAGCCGTGAAAATCGAGGGAAGAAAAGGATGGTTGCACTCGAGTCATATCAAGAAATTTTATGGACTACCATCCAATATAGAGACTAAACCCTGTATTTCCTCAAAGACAGACTCAAAGCTCCCTTTGGTTGAGCAATCGAACTCAGAACTATATAGACTAAAATTGAGGTCCAGTAAGTCAGACAATTTGATTGTTTAAGTCCTCTCCAAGGTGAATCGGTTGAATTTGTCTCTGACATGTATCCTCTGGACCGGAATAGAGAAAGAAATAATCAAATGCTGCTCAAAAAGCAGGCGTATTGTAAATCATTTCGTAGTCATTGTACAGTAACATTATTAATTTTGTTTTTTCTAAGTCTTTTGATCATCATTGTCAGCATCCTATTGCACATGTATTACCCTATTTCTAAGCATGCTTATAATATAACTGCAGAACATTCTTTTAGCGAATTTCCTCCGCATGAATTGTCCTATAGATTTGCACTGCGCAACAACACTTTTATTAGTATGTTACATCATTCCCATCAAACCAGCAATGCCACAAATTGTTGGATATGTGGCCGACTCCCTCCCTATCAGAACTATAAGGGAGTCTTGCCCCTCTTTCCCTATCCGTTCACACACAATGGCTCCTGTGGAGCATGGTTTAGTTTGATTAATACCCTAGATTCAAATTCCGCAGTTTATCAAGACAACTGGGTATGGGGAAACCTGAACCTAGCTTTACTTAAAGTCTGCTACCCTAACAAGGAGGGACTTCCCAAAAGAACAGGAACTGATCTAGAAAATGAAGTATATGGATTAGGTAATTTTACACTTAACCTCATGATCCTGAACGTTGAATCTTAAGCTACACCAATCTTGCCCGCCATGTCAGTATTCCCAGTAAAAGGGGAATTATGTATAAGAAAGAATGGTTCCATACATATGGGCCATAGTAAATGCACCACTGTAATAAAATTCAGTGATCAAGGCAAGTCTACATTTAGAGCTTCCCATCATTCCTACTTCATATGTGGCCAGACCGCATATATATGTCTACCTTTAGATTGGGATGGTACCTGTTACATAGCATTCCTTCTGCCACCTGTTTTCCTAGCTCCTCCTGATTATCACAGAAATACCCATTTAGTACACAATAGACGGCAGAGAGATCTCCCAATTGTCGATTACACTGAAACAGCATGGGAGAAATACACAGATTTCAATAAAGGTTTCTTTCCCTATATAGGTACAGTCACTAATAGTAAGCTGATACGTAGATTAACCAGAACGCTTGAAGCAGTAGTAAATGAAACTATTTCCGCCTTAGGCAATTTAACAGAAGAACAGTCTGCTATGCGGATTGTTGTGCTTCAAAATCGTCTTGTCCTTGACGTCATCCTGGCCGATAGGGGCGGAGCTTGTAGGGTCATCGGATCAAGTTGCTGCATTTTCATCCCAGAAAATTCGCCATCAGTATATAAAGCCATAACTCGCCTTCATAAGATTGTAAGCCAGATACACCAGAGTCCAGGCACCTGGACTTGGTCCGGTTGGTTCTGGGGCGTGTTGTCAGCCTGGGGATGGAGAATACTCTCCTTCCTAGGTATTGGCTTTCTCATACTATTCAGTTGCTGCTCATGTCTACAATGTGGGCCAGCGATTTGTGGTCTGTGTGCCACCTCGTGTATCCCACATCCAAGTTTTCGTTCGAGATCCCGGAAGAAGAAAGAAGAACAAATGATGCTATATGAACAGATCGATGGATTGATGAAGATCGATATCTCCTAAGGGTCCGAAGGGGACAAGGAGGGAATGAGGAAATATGAATTTTGTGATCAGTTATGTCCCCTATCGTAGACCCCAACGGCTCCATGTGCATGCTATAAGTACATGTATGTTCCCTCCTGCTCCAGTTCTGAAGACGCAAATATATGTGCGTCCACCGTCAACATGTCCTCTTTCAGATCCGCCATGAATGGGTCAGATATTCCATTCCTAAGTATAAAAGGCCACCGACTTTATGTGGTTCACTTTCCACATTTTACAGATTCAGGCGAGTAGGCCCGAATTCTGTCATCAAGCCTTTTCCTGCCTTCTGCTTCTGAAAGCTCCAGTCTGAGCCCGCATCTGTGACCATGAACTTTGTCTTACTCCTTGCGCGGCTAACGGAGCCTGATCCAGCCTGTCGCCTGCCAAAAACTGTATTTCACCTTCGAGATTATCTCCTTCGCTCCTCATCCGATGCATTCCTGTCTAGTAGTTTAGGTAAACATTCCTCCAGCTACCGTGCAAAGGGCCAGGCCTCGCTGCCCTCATGCCAAGTAATTCATAGCCCCGTTACCATGGAAAATTCCTACCCCCTCGCATCTAGTGTAGACACTTAGACGCTTGTACACGCACTAACAGTCAGTATAGTCAGTATAGAATAAGATTCTATCCTAAGAGACCTTTCCTTTTGGATAACACAGTTCTTTAAACATAGGATATTAGATATGATTTGGAATTAGTTTGACATAACCCCAGACTTCTGTCTCCACATGTAGAGCTAAATGTCAAGTCCCCTTCACCCTCTAGTTGCACGTCAATCACACGTCATGCGGCTGCGTGCGCATCTCTGCCAACTATTTCTGCTGACATTGCAGGATTCTCTTATGGATCCACCCACATATTACATCATGTATGATGACGTTTATTAAATTACGCCCTCTATTAGCTACGTATGCACCTTTTATCAGCTGTTACGCCTCTTGCATCTGTTTTCACTGTAATGCCTTTTCTATAAAAATGATTATCTGTCAATAATATATGTTCCTTCCTTCCTGAACTTTCGTGGTGATGGAACAGAAGGCCCACAATTCGAATTGTGTTCCTTTGTATAGGAATAAAGCCTTTTTAAACCCTCTAATACCACGGATTCTGCCTCTCATTTTACTGAGTTATTCTTAGACAGACTTTACCGCATAAAAAATAGTACCGGTAACGAAATATTTACCACAATGGAACAAATGGCTTCAAAGATTACATATACGATCTCAGTGGTGGCATGGCATAGTACCTAAACGATAATATTTTGAAAGGTATTACAATGGTACAGTTATATTCTATTTGTTTGTTTATGCATTCTAATTTTATGATAAGGCATACAGTCCAGTTTTTTTATTGCCATATTTCTTCTGCTCAGATTGGATGTCATAGAAAAATGAAAAAAACTTCCTCAAGCCTAAAGTGCTAAGAGTCTGTGAAACATCAAGAGGATTCATTTACACACCTCTTAATTAAACCCACCCAGACTGATTTCAATGAAAATATCAGAAGTAAGGTGTGGCCCAGATCTGTGACAGTGCACTAAAGTTATCATCAAAGCAATGTGTCATTTAGACCTTTGTTAGCCCTGTGAGCCTTAGGGTGGTCTTCCTCCAAACTGTTTGCCTTTATCCTCCCATTTCTGATGTTCTAGTTGGTATTGTCCTTGGGACTCTGTGAACTTAATCACTGCTGACCAGGGCTAAAGTTCTTTTGCTCTCTCTTTGAAATATGGTAAAATGGCTTACATCCAATTGGCACATTTAATTCACTTGTAAGTCCCTAGTGTATTGGTACCACACATACCCAGGGCCAGCAAATTAAATGGTACTTGTCTCCCTACATCACTCACCCACATAAGTAGCCCTTAAACCATGTCTCAGGCCTGCCATTGTAGCCTGTGGGTTCAATTTTAACCTGCCATTTCGACCTAGCCAAAAAAGACTTTTGCCTTCCTATATTGTTTTTAAATTAGGCATTTGCTTAACTTGCGTAATTGCCTCTAGTGTAATTGTGCGTAATTGCCACAAAAATAGGCATCATTACTTGTAATTATTCAGGAAGTGTAACCCAGCATTTAGCGCTATTATCTTAGGACAAAATACACCGTCGTGAATTAAATGTGCCAGAGGATGCATATTACATGAAGAACATAACACTAAATGCAACAGGAAATGAACAACAGCCACCACCAGCCGCTTCTGCTCTTTAAGTTTGTTGTTCCAGTGGAAGGATTTTTGGCCTATATTACTCTCAATTACTCAAGCAGGCTTAATCAAGTAATTTCAGTAATGTCGCATCACAAGAGTATTGCAAATTTACTGAAATTAGTCCAATTACTCTGATGCCTACAATTAAACCAGAAAAACCAACTACCAGTAAAATTCAACTGGCAATACATTTGAGCCCGAAGTCATTCAACTTTAAAAGTACTGTTTGACTGGGGGTGAGTGCTTGCAATGTTCAACACTCCGTCCATCATTTCCTTTGGTTTTTGCTTTGTTCGCCATAAGTTGGCAGGGTATGCTCAGACGTGAGTCCCTTGCTCACTTTGCCACTGGATACAAGCAAGCCTGGCTGAAGACGGCTGAAATGCCAGAAACCGGTCCTAGGAAGCTTGTTTCCGGTCCAGGGAAGACATGGCTTGGCAGTTCGGGCTGGACTGTTCCCATGAGGCACAGGGTCAGACTGATTTGCATATGGCCATGTCTGAACTGGGGTGGCAGAGTGGGCTAAAGAACGGTGATGGATTAAACCCAGATCAGTTGACTGGGGGTGAGTGCTTGCAATGTTCAACACTCCGTCCATCATTTCCTTTGGTTTTTGACTGGAAACCTAACATGATTTCCGGAAAAAAAGCTATCCACCACGGAAGATGGCCACATCCCTGTGCAGCTCCGGAGGGCGGCGTGTGTGTCCCGTTTGTGGTAGGTTATGCATAGCAGTTATGATGTTACTGCTTTTTATGATGCGGGGTCCATAAGTCAATATAAAAGCGAGCTGCTTCTCTCCCTTAGAGCTGGCTGCCATTTTAGCTGGGAGAGGAGTCAGCGTACTCCTCATGGGAAATGACTGAAAGGCTCCTCCTTTAAAGGCAGTCCATATCTTTAAAGGCAATATCCGCTCTTGAGCTGCCTTTACACTTAAAAGCATTTTATTCTCTATCCTGTTAGAGGTGTTTCTTCACTTTAAATGCTTTTTACTGTTTTTTAAAGGATTCACTTCAGTAGCTGTTGCCACTACTGGAGCATTGCGCTACCATTAAAAAGGTTTCTAGCAGCATTTTTGTTGACATTTTGTGGAGAATTTCAGTTCATGCTCTGCGTCTCCTTTTTACTGTCATGCTTGCTTTGGAATTTGTAGCTGCTGCATCAGTTTTAGAAGTATATGTGATAGAACAATATTTGCCTTACACTGGCTGCACTGCTCTGCTCATTTAGTGTGAATCTAATACATGGGCAGGTCAAAAGCTCTTCACTCTACATTTCAGTCTTCAGTAGGTAAGTCACGGAGACACAAGGTAAGAGGCTTAAAAAGGACCCACCCTTGCCTACAAAATCTGTACCTGGAGCTTCTCTTGACCTTTTATTGGAAGAAATTAGAGCTCTGTGCCCATTTATGGAGAGCGCTAATGCTAAATTGCACACTCTCAGCGACAGATGGTCACTCATGGAGGAACATTTGTCTTCGGCGGAGCAACAAATCACACACATTAATGACACATCTCTTAAAGTGAACTCCTTACAGATACAGGTTTCCTCTTTACAGAGACAGGTCGAAGACCTTGAAGATCATAATCAAAGGAATAATCTGTGCATTGATGGCCTTCCCGAAGGCACAGAAGGGGTGGAGTCTATCTCTTTTTTCAAATCTCAGTTTACCTCAGTTATATCTGCTACACGTCGCCAGGTCAGGAAATGCTTTATATTTTTCTCAGGACTATGCCCTGGCTACAGCAGACAGAAGAAGAAGAGACTTACTATGTATGAAACCTGCACTTCGCTCAATAGGATCTCAGTTGGGTCTTCTCCAGCCCTGCTTTTTCAAAGTCACTCATAATAATAAAACAACAACTTATGAAGATCCACTTCGTTTAAGGGATTTTCTTATGACTTGCAGAGCAGAAGTCATGGATGTTGTTCCCTCAACCGCCATAAAGTGACTGTCTTTTGTTTCTGAGTTTACTATTTACTTCTGCCGTTTTTTAAGATTATGCTATGCTATTCTTGTTGTTGAGCTTTATTGTTCTAGTATAACAATTTAGTATATGTTTTTTGATTTAACATTTCATATTGTTCTCTTTTACCATACAGATGCTATTTCAATGTTATGGTTGTCTTCACTCCCCATTACTTGTTGTACTGCCCCTTCCCACATCATGCAACTCCCTCTGGAGCAGACGTGTTGTCTTCTTTGTGTGGTCCCTCCCCTGCCGTCATATTTTTTTTTTAAGAATGTCATTTTTTAGGTCTCGCTGAGCCCAGCGCTTGCGCTGGCTCGGAGAGACATTTTGTAATGGATTTTTCAAAGTGCTACCGCTGGCATAGAGCTACAGTGCACGAGGCGTGCACGCGCGCAAAGCAGCCATATGGCTTTACGTAGCTCTCCCTCATAGCCTCCTCTCCGCCCCCTTCCCTGCTGCTATTTCACACCAGTTGCACAGAACTCCCGCTTCTCCCCCCCCCACCCCCGCCACCCCCCATTGCGTCTCGCGGCTGCTCGCGCGGTCAATGCTTGTTTTTTATTTGTTTTATTTCGCGGCCGCGCGGTGTTCCTGTTACGGCCGCGCGGCCAATGCTTGTTTTTTTTGCCGATCTTCCTCTGCAGTATTTGAGTCTTTCCTCTTGGCCTGCTGAGATAAGTGCGGGCAGGAAGCATGCTCTTGGCTTGTGTCACTCCCAACAGCTGTAGGTTTTATTGTAAGTTTCACGTTCCTGTGGTCGCATTCAAGTGTAAGAATTTCAGGAATCTGCCCCTTCTCGTTACCCCTTGAACAGTTATGAATGCTTGTGTCTTGATTCTGGGGTGAAAACCATCAGAATAGGGATTACGTGATGCGTTTGGGATCGGTGTTTGCTGTAAGGACTGTTCCATGTTGATTTTATTCCCTATCCTCTATTAAATGCGTGAAATATTTCATGCAATAATTGGACTTTTTAATAATCGTGCAGTTGAAAATATTTGTCTCTCCCTAGTAACCAGCGCCGATAAAACACGCCCTCAAGTTGCTAGAGTTGGTTTCCCAGGCTTCCCAAAAAGGATTTGTGGATATACAATAATGTGCAAGTGTTTATTTTTACCCCTTTGGCTCGCTCCTGCTTTGTGGGAATGCCACGCTACACTGTGATTTGCCAAGAACTCCAGTGCATGACACAAAGCCCTTCCCTTTCGCAGGGATCCTGCCCTTTTAACATATTACTTCCAGTTTACTCTTTCATTGCAAGGGTGAGGTTTGGACGCCAAGTGCATGCACTGAGCGCTTTAAAGCTGGAACGCGCCCCTCCTCCACGCGCACACGCTAATGGAATCCTGGTCAGATCAATCCTCTCTGCATGTTAAGGGCTCGCAAGGGGACGCCGGAAATGACGGCCACTGTCAGACTCCATTGAGGAGGTTTGGGTGAAAGGTGGGGCTTGGCGGGCTGAAAGTAGCAACAGGCCCCCCCCTATCTGTGGTGGTTGGAGCAGTTTTCCACTCTTGACCCAGGGCCCGTCCTACTCTGGCTCTGCAAACTGGGCCAAGGACACACAAGCCCTTTGTAGCCTGACTCTCATGGTAGGGTGGGGGAAGCAGTCAAAGGCTACTCGGGTATCAAGAGCTCAGCAGTCCTCGATAAACAGGCACAATAACTACAACGTCCAGCCCAATGCTTGTATCTTTTACGAAAGAATGCACTTTCTGCCACAAAGCAGAACTAAATACTTACACAGTCCTTTTTGGGAATACAGTGTTACCCCTGATTACGATTTCCACCCCCCGTGGGCGTTCCATGCCTCCTCTACTCAATTGAATGCGTATTTCCTCTATATCAGCAGTCTCTAACAAAGCCATGAATTATGATCGGGTGCAGATAACTTTCCCCACGGGTTTAATGTTCAGTCAGTCACTTTGATATTTACTCTTGTTGTGTTTGTGGGCAGTCGGTGTCCAGGCCTTGTGTTTGAGTTTATGCAACACAGTTCTGTGTTCCAACAGTAGGCTGGTGCCTGTGTTACCTACGGGTTTTCATGATGAAGGGTTGGCAGTTGAGCGCAGTCCGCATCTTTAGTGTGCATAACCTCCTTACGAAACGGAAGAATGCAGCTCAGTGGGCTTTGACCTAGAGGTCCAGGGGTTTTGTTTTGCTCCAGGACAGGGTAAATAGTCATCTGTACACTATGTGGACACACTATGTGCACAACTCCAGGACTCTGTGCCTGGGAGGAGAGGTCTCGGCCTCTGCACATACATTAGATTAGCCAGATTCACAATCAGTCTGCACTTGCGGCAAAGGAACACGATAATTCACCATGCACGGGCATTCCCACGCCAAGCACACATGACTGTAATGTTACCAAAATGTCAGTTCAGTGGCTGCGTTGGGGCCTCTGGACATGGCTACAAATACCATTGGTTGTGGCACAAGAAATAAGTTTCTGTGGAAGCCTGTTTTTGCAGCTCCTCGGTTATGAAATCCAAGGAAGCCGTCCCTTTCTACACTCGCATTGCTTCTCAGCCTGCTGCCCAACCTCCTCCTGCGTTGTGGTTTGTTCGGTCCTCCTCTGCCCCTACCTCGCTGTCACTTGCATAGTCCACCACCCAACCCCACTGCTTCATTGCTTGCCTCCCCCTATCCCGCCAGAGGAAAAGTCCCCAAAAGTCGGTTTTCAATACGCTACAATGTTGAAGATGGCACTGCTGTCCCTGCTCTGCATGGCCACTTTGGCAATGTCTTTATGCAGCACCAACACAGTAAACTTCAGCTTGGACGTAAAATATATATATATTCTTTTGTATAGGCAGCGAATAATCCCATACTATGAAAACAGATATCTGCCCCTCACGGTCAGTGCTGGCCAAGTCATGGCACTTTTCTTTTCTTCTAACATTTTGCCATGCTGCACACCAGCCACACTGCTGTACAACATGGCTAAAAGAAATTGACAAAGTCAATAGCTCTCCTGTAGGAAAGACCTATTGGCTTTGTCAGTGTTTATCAGGTCTGGGATTTACCAAGACCTTTTGATTTTAATACAATTATATATATAAAATACTTGCCTATAGCGGCTTTTAGTCAGCCCTCATCATCGATTGGTCTTTTATTGTCAGTCACATGTTTCTTGTGCCCACTACAGCTTACAGCATAAAGCAATGGGTTGGCCCTCTTCAACCACTGGCTAACTTCACTGTCAGTGATGACAGTCTGCGCTTTCATAAGGAGCACATCTGCAAACAAAGTAGCTCACTTCAGTGCCAGCGAGTACTATGAAATGCGCACTTTCTGAGACCCAAAAATATGTTTGCTTGCTTGCTCCCACAATCCACGGTAAAACAAAACAAGCATTGCATGCTAAATACACATGAATGTCAAATGACGAAAACACAGCTACCCAAAAACGCAAGCACTAACATTACCACAACAATCATTTGCACTGTGAAATAGGTCTCGCATTTACACAAGATTGACCTATTGACATTGCAAATAACAATGCCTTTTATTTTTGTTTTTTAAAACATAAATAAAAGGGAATTGTCATTTATAATGCCATTTTCTTAAACTCACGTAAATGCGAGACCTAGTGTCATTTTGCCCTGTCTCTGCTATATTAATATTTAATGTATTTTTTTTACTGCTATGAGATTCTTTTTCTTCTTTTCTTTTATCTACATATATCTGTCTTTACATTTCTCTCTTATTTTATTTCTTGCTGAATATTCCTTCCTCTATTCCCCTGTGGCTTTGCTGTATTAAGGTTTGATTATTTTCTTCATTCTGTTTGTCTGCAATGGTTTTGACAATGGTTTCCTGGAATGTTAGGGATCTGAATTCTCCAATTAAATGACAAGGTGTTTTCACCTATCTGTCAAAATGCTAATATAGCTTTTTTGCAGGAATCTCATCTCTCGGATATAGAATGTATATAATTGAGGAGGGGATGGGTAGGCGAAGTTTTCTTTTTGCTTGCTTTGGGGAAAAAACATGGAGTTGGAATATTGTGTCACAAGTCTTTGAAAGTTTAGTTGATTTCTCAGGAAAAGGATGAGGAGGGGAGTTGGCTAATACTTAAAGTGTATTGTGATATGATTCCAAATGTTCTGTTCAATATATATGGGCTTAATGCACAAGATTTTCAATTTTGGTCTTTAATTTCTCAGAAGCTTTTGCAATATCCTGATGATAATCTGGTTCTGGCTAGTGATTGTAACTTGCAAGTTGATCCTTTTTTAGATGGACACTCCTCATCACACTACTTCCCAAACAAATCACAAAAAGCTTTCACACAAGCTTTTCAGAGAGGCAACCTTACTGATGCCTGCTGACTATGCAATCCAACCATAAGGAAGTACACATTTTTCTCTACAGTACATCATACACAATCTCAAATTGATTATGTTTTTGTTTCACATCACCTAACTCAATCCTTACATTCAGTAGATAAGGGTTCCATTTTGATCTCTGATCATGCCCTGGTGTCTGTGCATTTAGATATTATGCCCAATTCTACTCTTCCTAAGAGATGGAGATTTAATAATTCCCTATTATTGGATTCCCCTTTCACCTCTTCTTTTACTGCTTTTGACCAAGATGTGTTCCTCTTTAATCAGACGGGGGACGTTCCCTTTCATACTCTAAGAGATGCATTTAAAGTCTCAGCTCGAGATTTAATAATTAACTTTGTTTCTAAAAAGAGGTGACTATCTCAATCGCAGCCTAGACTAATTCTTAATGAAATCAAACTTTTAGAACATTCATATTATACGTCCCATTCTCAACAAGCTCTAAATCAGCTCATTAAAGCCAAACTTAATTTTAATAAAGTATCCACTGATAACGCTGCTTCTTATCTTCTCAAATCTAGTGCTAAGTATTATGGAGGCCAAAATAAGTCTGGAATGTTACTGGCTAATTATCTTAACATTAAACAAAATAAATTATTAATTGAATCACCAGTGGCTCTTCTCATCACCGAGAACAGAATATTCAAGCTCAATTTCAACAATTTTATACAAATCTATATGCGCCAAATTGTCTACCCTCAGATCCTGCAATTTTAAGTTATCAATACTCTATTTCAAAGCTGTCTTATTCTCAAGTTTACTTTTTCTCCCTAGTGACGGATATTACTCAAACACAACTTCAGCTTGCATTGCTTTCCCTTAAAAAAGACAAAGCTCCAGGGCCGCATACAAACGTTTCCAAAGTGCTTCTTCCTAAACTTTGTATGTTAATTCATTCTTTTAATAATTTGGCTATCTTTTCTGGCTCGTTTCTGGATGCCTTCATATGTTTAATCCCAGGAATGGATAAAGATCCACACATTTGTAAAAACTATTGACCCATCTCTTTAGCTAACTTAGATTATAATATTTTAACTAAAGCATTGGCTTTATGGCTAGAAGTGTTTCTTCCTGGCTTTTAGACAAGGAACAATCTGATTTTGTCAAGGGCAGATATCTTTCGGACAACACAGGTTTGTTTTTTGATATCATTTCAAAATCTGCAAGTTTATTCAACTCTTTAGCGACCATTGTCTTGGATGCCAAAAAGGCTTTTGATCGTGTTTTTTGTTTTTTTATATTTCAAACTTTAACATTGTTTGTTTTGGATTGAAATTTGTGGCTTTCATTTCTCTCCTTTATACTTCCCCTAAGGCAGCCATTTGTGCTAATGGCCTGACGTCTTCTGTTTTTAAACTACCCAGAGGGGTTTATCAAGGTTGTCTCCTTCCCTCCTTTCTTTTTAATTTAGCATTAGAACCATTTTTATCTCAGATCTTCCAGAATGTTAATATTAATGGTTTCATCCATGACACACAACAGATAAAACTGGCTGCGCATGCCGATGACATTTTACTATTCATATCTAAACCTCATTCTTCACTTCCTGCTTCTGCATCAGAAGCTGCTTCTTACTCATCTGTCTCGGTCTATAAGCTGAATACCAACAAATGTGAAATTTTACCACTTAATAAACTCACTTTTAGGGGCTGATTAATGATGCGGTTTGGAAGACCACCTAATGGCATTTGCTCCGGCCGAATCAGATCGGGAACGTGTCTTTCTGACCTAATCGGAAAAATTACGATGCAAGTTATGCTTCAGGAATATCCTAATCTGAACCCAATGGCGTTCGGAATGACCGAGCCATACGGAGCAGACTTGTACGTCTCTACAGGCCGCGTTTCCGAACAGCGGATTACAATGCTGGATTCGGACAGCTTTTCCGAATCGTGCTATCCGATTCGAATCGGCAGTCAGAATCAGACTTTTTGGGTACTGTAGTGGGCCCTACTGCACCCGGAGCCTTCCCAATCGAGCATGTGGGTGTACCCATTGGTCTCCCTTTACCAGCCATGCACAGTGTGGCAGGCACCGGGGGGTTCCTCCACAGGGTGCCTGTTTTTCCCAGCCACCCCTTTCTTTGATGGGAGCCTATGCATTCGATCAGTGCATAGGATCCCATTGAAGTCAATGAGAGGCTGACCGAATTGTATTTGGAAGCATCCGGATGCATCGTAATCGGAGGCGGTTGGAAAACATTCCTAAAGCATTTCGGTCTGAATGATTTCCGAACCGCTTCGTAATGAGCCATTAGTCGCGATTTCTCTTTTTCTCATTTTACGTGGCAATCGAAACAACTTAAATATCTTGGTTTTCAATTCTCTTCCTCCCTCATCTCTTCTATCTCAATTAATGTAGACAATTGTACTCAATCTCTTCTCTAACTAGTAAATGGCATCCTCTTCACTTGTATTGGTGGGGCTGTCTGTACACCATTAAGATGATGCTGGTTCCTATTATTCTGTTTACTCTTTCTAATGTACCCCAACATGTCCCTCTCAAGCATTACAAGAAACTAACCTCAATACTGTCTGCTTTCCTTTGGAAAAATAAGAAGTCTAGTATGTCTTTAGCTAAGTTATAATGGCCTAAAGTTGAGGGTGGAGTAGACTTTCCTGAATACCATAAGTCTTTCCTTTTGCGATAATCTTTTAATTGGATTACACCCTACTCGCTATATAATCCGTTATGGGATGATTTGGAATGAGCTTTTTTATCCCTTTATTCTTTTTTACAATTCCTGTCCTTCATGCGAAAACCTTGAAAAATATCTAATCCTATTATTAATAACACTTGCAAATTAATATTGTCTGTAATTCCTTATTCTCCCACGGATCTTTGCTCCTTTCCTACCTCTACTATATGGAATAACCAATTTATTCAGGTGAAGAAACATCCTATTTATTGGCATTCAGGAGAACTAAAATATTGATTTGGGTTCATCATTTATTCGATCAGGATTCATTCCTTACTTTTCCTCAAGTTCAGGATCTCTTTAGCCTTCCGTCTACTTTCCTAGCCAAAGTTACTCTTTTAAAGGGGGCTTTAGTTCAAGTAATAATTATTTCAAATGTGTTACGTTCTCTGATACTTCATCATCAACACAATTAGCTGGTATTGTACCTACGTGTCCTAAGGCTTCCCTTATTTATTCCCATTTACTTGAAGCTTCCACTTTGAGATACAAGTCTAAGAATGAACTTACATGGGAGGAAGATCTTTCCATAACTTTACCTATGCTCACCTGTAAACGAATCTGAACTAAAATATGGAAGTCCTCTTGTGCAGCTAGCAGAATACAATTTTTTTTTCATTTACAACATACTTTTTACGACTCTAGACACCCTACATAAGATTAATCAAGATATTCCAGACACCTGCTGGACTCGTTTTGTACTGCAAGCTGACTTGAAACAAGTTTACAAGTTTGGCTTAAAATTGATATTATTTTCCAGAGTAATGTCTCTTTCTCTATTTTTAATGTATTTTTGGGTAGTGTATCTGAGGTTTGGGTTAATGCTCCTTTTAACATGCAGATACTAGATGTGTTATCAGCACTGGCTTTTAAACAAATAACCTGTCATTGGAAGGATTTTACACAATTGTCTTTGTCGTGGTATGCCGTTTGTCACACTCACTGATTGGATACTGCATATATGCACCCTTTATCTCTTGTTTTAAAACGAAAAGCCCTTTAGACACCTGATACTCAATTTCTTGATTATTTTGCTATCACAACTTTTGCTCCTCACCTCATCTCCAGGAAGTTCTGCAACCTCCCCCACTTCCCTTTGATGATTTTAAGACTCCTTTATATCAAATATTCCCTAATTTTTCCTCTAATATGTATAGTTGATAAATAATCAGACTGTAATTTATTATGCGTTGTGTGACTCTTCTTTTGTTTTTCTTACTTTTGTTTTTGTTTTTCTGAATCTCTTGATTAATAATTGTTTTGTATTATTCTACTGTATGTTATCTTAAGCCAAATAAATATTCTTCGCAAAACTTTAAGCTATCCACCGCAAATAAAAAGGTTTTGCTGTACTAAAGTGCTGTTTTCCTTACCATCAGTATGCATGTGGTTGGGCAAACTGAGCAAACTAAAAATCACAGATTTATGCAACTCATAATTTGCAGCTCAGATGCGGGGTGGGTGGAATTTTGTGGATCCACACAGATTCCAGAACTTTCCACCACAGAAATGTGAGGAACATGTGTTTTTTTTACAACTGTTGAGGTTTGCAAAGAATTCTGGGTAACAGAACCTATTGAGAGCCAGACAAGTCACTCCATCCTGGATTCCCCGGGGTGTCTAGTTTTTAAAAATGTATAGGTTTGCTAGGTTTCCCTAGGTGCAGGCAGAGTTAGGGTTCAAAATCTGCAGCTATGCACTTTGCAAAATAGTTTCAGTTTACACTGTAAAATGTGGTGTGTCCACGTTGTGTTTTGGGCCGTTTCTTGTCGCGGGCACTAGGACTACCCATGCAAGTGAGCTAATATTTTTCTCGGAAGACATTGGGGAACGTCAAGTGGGTGGAATTTTGTGGATCTACGCAGATCCACGCAGATTACCGAACTTTCCATCACAGAAATCTGAGGAACATTTGTTTTTTTTGACAAAGTTTTAGGTTTGCAAGGGATTCTGGGTACCAGAACCTGGTGAGAGCCAGTCAAGTCACCCCATCCATAATTTCCCCTGGGTGTCTAGTTTTCAAAACTGTATAGGTTTGATAGGTTTCCCTAGGTGCAGGCAGAGTTAGGGTTCAAAATCTACAGCTAGGCACTTTGCAAAAAAAGGGTCGGTTTTCACTGTGAAATGTGGTGTGTCCACGTTGTGTTTTGGCCCGTTTCCTGACACGGGCACTAGGCCTACCCAAACAAGTGAGGTACTTTTTTTATCAGGAGTCTTTGTGTAACACAGAATTGTAGAGCAACTGTTGTTAACTATTGACTGCATTTCTGCCTTCCAAATGAAAGACAATTTGTAAAAAAGAAGTCATTTTGACAAATGACCTATAATTCTCATGCTAGTATGGGTATTCAAAATTTCGGAAATGTGCAAATATCTACTGTTTCTAAACTTTATATTTTGTTCCATGTATATATTGTCCCAAATTAATTGCTATATACCCGGTTCATAATAAAAAACCATTGCAAGATGCTGCTCAGTTTTTGGCTCTGGGTTCGCCGGGTTCTTGTTGAACCTACAAGTCCTATATATCCCCACAACCAGAAAGGTCCAACGGATGTAACTGTATATTGCTTTTAAACAGCTGTCATAATTAGAAGAAGTTACAGGTGAAAACGTTGACACAAATAGCTGTTTTTCTAACTAATTTTCAATTTTTCATATATACAACGGTTAATTTCTGTGGAGAAACCTTAAAGAAAATACAGAATTGACCCCTTTCTGAATTCAGAATTTTATCTACTTTTCTAAAATGTATAGCTTTCCAGGATCCATTATTGCTTTCATACCCATTTCTCCCATTAAATGGAAAGAGGTTGAAAGCACACAAAATAGCAAAAATGGGCTTTGTCACAGAAAAATGCCAAAACTGTGTAAAAGGTTTTGTTTTTCTGACAAAAGTCTGCTTGTCCCTTGAAGCTGGGAAGAGCATGATTTCAGCACCACAACCCCTTTTTCGACCATTTACAAGGAAAAAAACAGACGCTTTCATCCTTAGCCCTTCTTTCCATTTTTCCCAAAAAAAACAAAATTTTGGCTAAAATCTGGGTCCCCTCAAAGGGAATCCACAAATCCAGGGAACATTTAGAATCCCCATGATGTTGGAAACAAAGGACGCGCTTTTGGCGTGGATACCTTATGTGGTCAAAAGGTTACTGGGGTATAAGCGCAAACTACCCCAAATAGCCAAAAAAAGGCTTAGCACAGGGGGGGGGGGGGGGAGGCCTAGCAACAAAGGGGTTAACTTGCTATAAAATTCATGGAAACATAACTCCTTCCCAAGGCACCTGAGTGCAGATTACATGGGGCTTGCTAGAGTCATGTTCTCAGAGCCTAGAGTTTGGCCAAAGCCCCTTGACTCAACATTCTGCATTAGCAAAAAAATATTCTCTCTCCCACAATTTAAACCATAAATTCCAGCATTGGGTTTAATATGCTTAGCCCTTTACCTTTGCGAAATTCAAAATAGTAAGTGCAAACTAAATAGGCCGGTATCTTCCCAGTGTATTGTAGACCTGTGAAACTTTGACAAAGTTGTAAAAAAGTTAATGATTCATTATGCCCTTTTATTTTGATCTGCATGAAACCTGATCCATGCTCTCAAATTAACTCACTAACAGCCTAACCGATTACATGCAGGTTTGTTATTCTCTAATTAGTCACCACCAAGGTTTGAACATGTTGTGGCTCTCCTTCGGTTTTGCCACCCCCTTTGTTGGACCTGCATGAAACCTGCTGTACTTACTGAAAACTAAACCTGCTAATGACATGTTAATCAGGGCACACCAAGTAAAGTTCTTCCAAAACGAAAGTCCACCTCTTCTGGATCACCGCTTGAGTCGTGTCCTGATTGTGAGGCTGGCAGATGGGCATTGCTGCTTGGAGTTAAACTTCATGTGTTTCAGAGTGGGAATGTGTTGCAGCTTTTCCCACAGTTCGATCACTGAACCCACTCAAACCAATTGCCCAAGTAGTGATTCCGTTTTGAAAAATGTCACATGACACAACAGCCAACCCACTTTCCCTTTTTATTTGTCAGGCCAAGTGGATTATACAATTCTGCCCCACCAGACCTTAACTTTATCTTCCCTGCCCCACAACCAGCACCCCACTCCCTTTATCCACCACAGCCACAAGCTGAATCACACAATTAACACCTGCTGGAAGTAAAGGTATGTGTTGAACCCCATGTAAATAGAAATTCTGATCCTCTTCTATCAAGCATGTTTACACTTGGCAAGGGTGCGATTCGTAAAATCAGAGTATTTTCTGCCACAAAATTTCATTTTTTAATTCACCAAAGCCAAATAGTTATTTGGTAACATGTTGCTGAATCTTAGAAAATCACTTTTGGATTTGGAAATAAATACAAATACAGATCCAGTATCTGGAAGGAGTGTGTTGAAGGTGTCCCTTCCAGATAGCACAGATAGCACATCTTTAAGCTATTTAATAATATTTTGTGACTGAAATCCAGTTGCAAGACATTACTATTGTACCACCACCATATCTGGCAAATCCCATTAGCAAATAGGAAGGGGTCTCCATGGTTTGTGTTATTTTTCTTTGTAAACACTTCGGGCCCGATTCACAGAACTAACTTAAGACAAAATCCTAAACTTACTACCATTTTCGTATTCACAGAAGGCACTTACTCATTTTGGTATTCACAGAAGACACTTACTCACTTCGGTATTCACAGAAGTTAGTAGTCCTAACTTTAGGACTCCTAAATGCCTTCTGTGAATACCGAAAGTCTTAAAATTAGGATTTTTCTCAGTTTAGTAGTAGTATAGTTAGTTCCTGTTTAGCTTTAAGGAAAATGGGTTCCATTAAAAAAACTAAGACTGCTTGATTTAACCCTTTATCTGCTAGCTCTGCCGGCCCTCCCACCCTGTGCTAAGCCCTTTTCTCCAACAGGCTGGCATTTATAAAGGTACCCAAGGATTGGACTGCCATATTTTCCAGAATATAGCAAAATTTAGTTTTTGGGACAAAAATAGGAAAAAAGTGCTGCAGAAGAAAGTGTCTGTTTTTTCCTGCAAATGGCATCAATGAAAGGTGTGCAATGCTAAAACCACAATCTTCACAGCTTCCAGGAACAGGCAGACCTGAATCAAAAAGCCACATTTTTTCACCACAGTTTTGACATTTTACTGGGATATTGCCAATTTGTTTAAATGTTTTTGTGCTTTCTAACTCCTTCCAGTTTGTACTGTAAACGGGTATGAAATGTATAGTGAATTCCAGAAAGCTATACATTTCTGAAACCTAGACAAAATTCTGATTTCACAAAGTGTCATTTGTGTAGCTATTTCAAGGTTTCCCCAAAAAGCTAAGGGCTCCATTATGATGTCATTCAGACCCCCACTGACATTCTATCAGTGGCAGTCTGACCACCGATAGCCCTTCGCGCTGACTGCTGCATTACAATGTGTGGTGGTCAGCCTACAGCAGTCACAGGCAAGACCACCGCCTCCAACAGGATCTAAGATCCCAGCGGGTGGCAGTCAGAGCTTCCTCCTACCCAGACGACGGTGCCGAGTTAGGGACCACTGTTGGGATTTGAATTTCCTTTCTGACAACCTTTTCATGTCAGAAAAAGATATTGGGGGACCAGATAGGGACTCTGTCAATCGTTGGGCCAGTGTTAAGTGGCTCATAGGTCACATGTAGTGCCCCCATGAAATACCCATGCACCATGTGCCATGCGCCACCGTGCATGGTGGTACAGGGAGTGTTCCTATACACAATGGCTTGTTCTGCAGTGCTTGTCCTTGGCCACAGAACAAGCCACTGTGTTAAGGAGCACTCTGCGACTGCCAGCCCGATGGTCCCCTCGAAATGTGGCGGTTGGACCACTGACTGCTTCTCGGACGGTCTCCTGACTGCCATGATAACGGTCAGTGGCCCGACCAACCACCATCAAAATAAGGTCCTAAGTCGTTAAATACAATTGGGGGGAAAATTTGGAGGGGAAACTTCCATTTGTGACCACAACTTCCAGTCACTACGGTTGATTTACAAAAGCAATAGACTCTTCTGGTTTCAGGGATATATTGGCTTTATGGGCTTTCCAATAACTTGAGGTACCCAGAGCCAAAAACTGAGGTGCACCATGCAATGGTTTTTCCTTGTTCATCAGATATAGATTAAGTCATACGATAAGATATAAAGAGCGAAAAATAGGTGTCAAGGAAACCTATGCATTTCCAAAATGGGCAGACGATATGGATTTCAGAAGCACTGGTTATTTGGACATTACCAAAATTGTGAGTACCCATGCTGTTACTATCCATATAGGTACACCAATATAGGCTCAGGTAGTCACCTAACCTTTCACCTATATTCTCCCTTACCATTGCACTGCATAACCGTTCTTAGTACTGACCTTTTACTTAGTTACAGTAATGTCCAGAGATGACATGGGGTTTTCTCCGAAAACCTTAAGCCTCATTCATTATGCATGAGGATTCTTGGAATCATGGCAGGACAGCAGGCCTGCCATATCCTGCATAATAATTATGTATAAGGGCCATTCTTTCTGTCATCCTAGCTCGACATGACGCAGCAAGGTATATCCCCAGGGGGCACCACTTTGGCTATATATACATCACCTCTTGCTGAGATAGTCAGAGGAGAAAAAGTACTTCCATGCCGACACACTGACGCAAGACACTGAGGTTCCTGTGCGAAGACACTCCAGCTCACAGTGGTCTGACATCCCTTGCGGGGTGTCCATCTCAAGACAGGGTCCCACAGTCTCTCACTTCAGGTAATGGGGTTGACTTTATCCTAGAGGGATTCTTGGCTTTACACCGACATACATGCTAGGTACACTTAGGTACATCTAGTTAGGGACGCATGTATTTTATATACTTACCTGTATTCATTGTTTTAGCACAATGGTAGAAATCTACCATCCATTTCCTCTGTTAGTGCTTATAATCATTTATATCTGTTACTGTATAATGGTTGTTTCAGCACACCTATTTTTCACTAGAATGACACTGGTTCAATAAATGCGTATTGAGATACGTCTCCACCGTTTATTCTCGGTATCTCTCTGAGATGAAGTGAGCATGAGTGAGAGAGGGAAAAGTAATACAGTTCGATAGTTGCCAAGAACTATTCTCTCCTTGGTAAGAGGGGTTTTTAATTGCACTGTGAGCTAGCTGGCATACAGGCTAACATATCCGGTAGGGGTGTCCAGAATCAGTCTGACTCCAATCCTACAGTATATGTTGTCTAAACACACAGATCCTATATAGGTTTATAGGAACTACACAACAATCCTAGCATGTGTATTAGAGGGCATTTCTCAAAATGTCTTCTTTCTTACACACCGGCTTACATTTGAAAGGCACACTTGGTAATAACACCTGTTCTACATCTGTGTTCTTCTCAGTCTCTTGATAAAAATGGTACCTCACTTGCGTGGGTGGGGCTAGTACCTGTGGCAGGAAAGGCCCCTAAACCCAACACCAGACACCTTATATCTTTCCACTGAAAACTGACCTTTTTTTTGCAATGTGCATAGTTGTGGATTTTGGTCCTAGCTCAGCTAAATCTTAGGGAAACCTTGCAAACCTGTACCTTTTTGAAAACTAGACATCTAGGGAAATCCAGGATAGTGTGACTTGTGATGGTCTCACCAGGTTGTTTTACCCAGAATCCCTTGCAAACTTCAACCTTTGTCTATTTAAAAACAAATTTTCCTCACATGTCTTTGATAGAATGTTCTGGAACCAGTGGGGTACCACAAACTTCATTCCACCCAGCATTCCCCTAAGTCTTCTGATAAAAATGGTACCTCACTTGTGTGGGTAGAACTAGTGCCCATGACAGAAAACAGCCCAAAATACAATATGTATATATCACATTATTCCACTTAAAAATGACTCTTTATTTGAAAAGTGTGTAGCTGTGGATTTTCAGCCTGCACCTGGGAAACCTAGCAAACCTGTACATGTTTAAAAACTAGACATCTAGAGCAATCCAGGATGGTGTGTCTTGCGTGGCTCTCTCAAGATTATACACAGAATCCCTTGCAAACCGGAAACCTAACTAAAAAACTAATTTTCTTCACATTTCTATGATGAAAGGTTCTGGAATCTGCAAGGAGCCACAAACTTCCTTCCACCCAGCATTCTCTTAAGTCTTCTGATAAAATGGTACCTCACTTGTGTGGGTAGGCCTAGTTACCGTGACAGGAAATGGCCCAAAATGCAACATGGATACATAAAGTTTTTTTCACTTAAAACTGGCCCGGGAGTTTGGACCCTAGCTCAGTTGGCAGCTAGGGAAACCTGGTAAAACTGTCTTTTCTTAAAAATTATACACCTAGGGGAAACTAGGATGTGGTGACTTGCATGGCTCTTGCCAGATTTCTTTACCCAGAAACCACTGCAAAACTCATATAGAGTCCCCCCTCCACAGGTAATTATTTGACTTTTATTTCTGAGATCTGGTCAGACCTTTCAATGTGGGATTTATGCACATTTACTAAGGCATGTTTATACACTGTATGGGGTGTATACACTTCTTTCGATTCACTTTACTACTCGTGAAAAATGAGCCATACATCTTTTTACTCATCTCTACTACTGAAACTAAACTCTATGTGGTATGTCCAATGTTATATTTTTGTTTGCTACCATCTTTTCACTTTGGAAATTTCTACATCTCTTTCTCTTTTTTTCCCCTTGTTTTTTCCCTTATTCTACCTGTGACAAATGTAAACTGTTAATTTATAAATACATAGTAAAATGGTTTTAGATATGTAATATGTACAAAGTGTTTATAAGTAGGACTACCAACCAACAACCCACACACAACTGTATCTGTGTGTTTTATTCTTCCTTTTTTTCCCTTTCCCAGTTTTTATTTTTCAGATTGTATAACCCCATGGCTACCTGATGAAAGCACAAGGCCGAAACGCGCATAGAATTTACCATTGGCCATGAAAGTTGTATGAAAATGTATTTCTTTCCCTCCCCCCCCCTGTCTTTTTCGTTTTTTTATGTCTATATAAATGGTTATTGACATTATGTTGATGTGTATATATAGCTGAATTTTGTGTATACACAAATTATTGATATATAATTATATCCAGAGACAATCATTGTCACAAATATTCAGACTATTTTCAGTCTACAACACAAACACAAAATGATTTTCCCCTATTAATTGTTTTCTACTTTTGTTAAATTGGAAAAATATGATAATACATTTTGTTTTTTAACTGATGTATATTGGTTTGTGGTTGTCAATGGTGGCATGAATAGTTAGTCCACTTTTTTAGCATGGTTCCCTATATGTTCTCTTCATATTGTGATATAGACCCTGATAGAGAAAACATTATTAGGGGTACCCTTTCGCTACAAACTACCTTGTGACTCTGAGCATCTGAGACTTCCACGAGCAGTGGCACTGCTCAAAGCAAGTAACTGACCCCTGGCATCAGCCAGGAACCGCGAATCCTGTACACTCTGCACCCGCCAAGCCTGGCCTGTGCTGGAGTGGACAAAGACCACGAGGATGTCCCCCCGGCGACTGTGACCCCGAATCTGGCACTCAAGGACCCACCTCGATGCTCTTGACGACGCCTGCAGCCTCAGAACCAGGGACCCCCCAACAGCGATCAACAGAGGGTAAGATTTCCTGACACCAAAAGGCACCCCTGCACCCGGTGCCCTGCGGCCCCGTGTACCTACCTATCCTCCAACTACCCAACTTACCTCTCAAAGTGGTGGTCGCAGCTGAAGAATCTTTGTCCCCGAGTTTGCAGCCTTTGTTCACTCTTGAGCTTCTCCATTGCAATCCATTGAGCGCCCGACAGCTCAACAGCACCCTGCATCCAGCCGCCCAAGTGCCCCTGAGTGTGCAACCTCTACTCCTACCTACTTCCCCATTTGCCGTAAGCAAGTAACCAGGAGCCCAGCTCCCACAGCTGCGTGGCCTGCTAGTCAGCTGCCACCAAACCAAGGGCCCCCTGCATTTCATAGGATAACATTGGGCCTAACTCACTCTGCACCCAGCTGCCCCTGTGCCGCTGAGGGTGTAACAACTGTACTTACTTGACCCTGGCAGACCCCTGAGTTTATGCCCAGAACCTTAACTCTGCCAGTCAAGTACTTACCCAAAAGCTGATAACTCACTTTTCTTCCATAGGGTAACATTGACTGGTTTCACTTGAAATTTCTTCTAAGTGTGGAGTTTCTAAACTTTAAAATATTCACCTAAAATCAACCGAGTAACGAAAATGGAAATACTCACCTGCTATTAGGAGAGATCCCAGTGCTGGATCTTGGTGCCCAGCACTGACCCTGAAAAGTAATTATAAACCATACTTACTGCAAACTCAATTTTCTTCCATAGGAAACCATTGACTGTTTTTCTGTGAAATTTCTTATGTTGATTTTTGCAAACTACAAATATTCTTTAAAAATCGTACCAACTGTGAAAACGTAATTACTTACCTGTTTTAGATAGATGTCCCAGTACTAAGCCTAGGAGCCCAGCACTGGATTACAAAAGTAACGAGAACATACTTTACCAGTAACTTGAACGTTCTTCAATAGGAAACCATTGACTGTTTTTCTGTGAAATTTCTTCTAAGTGTCAATTTTTCAAACTTACAAATATTCGTTCAAAATCGCCTGTATAACCTAAATGCATTCTATCGACTGCTTACAGGTGGAATACCAGTGCTGGATCCAGGATCCAACACTGAACCCGAAAAAGTAACCATAACCCCACTTACCTGCTAAGTGAATTTCTTCCCATAGGATAACATTGGTCATTTTATTAGAAAAAGTTTCGAAGTGTCAACTTTTAAAATACCCAAATATTGCTTAAAAATCACAACAGTAACTAAAACGTATTTACTCTTTTGTTTCCAAGAACTGTCCCAGGACTGAATCTAGGATCCAGTCCTGGAGTTAGAAAAGTAATCTTGAAAGTAATCAATTGCATTTAACTTAAAATTCCCATTGAGCTCAATGTATTATTGTGTTTGAAATTGTGTTGCCTATTGCAACAAACTGTAACTATTGCATTCAAAAGTCAATTGCCTATTGCAAAGTATTTAACTAAAGCATCTCATTCTGAGAAAGTATATTTTGATACCTATTCTTGGTTCTAAAATAAAACAACCGTATATTTTTATATACAAACCATTGGCCTAGAGCTCAGTTCTTGAGTGTGTGAGACCATTTGCTGACTGAGTGTGTACAACAAATGCTTTACACTGTCCTCTGATACTGCCGTACTGCTCGACCAAGCTACCACTTTAGAGAGTAAGGTTATATCTAACTTTAGCCTCTGCCAAACCTCTGGGGGCTATGGACTCTGTACACACTGTACCTATTTGGGAACAGTAGATACAGAGCCACTTTCCTACACAGTGGCATAGGAATAGGCCAAGGAGGCTGTCGGAGTCTCGGACCACCATTTTAACCACTGGCCCAATTACCAGTTACCTCATAGCTGGCATTGCGGTTCAACCAACACAGCAGAGCTGGCAGAAAGGGAGGGATATAAGGCCAAAACTCACCTCTACTAACCTTTACACGTCCTGTGCCACCAATGTGCCAATTGTATGTCTCCTGCCACTGCTCTACCTGTTTGATCATGTCCTAAACCAACACTTGCATGGACGCAAGCAACTGTAAGTTATACTACTACATGTTTCCATATACTTCTCAGCAAAACGAGGTCCCACCATGGACCTGGAAAGAGGGTTGAGGTCCCTTCGTGAAATATTTTGCAGGACCTTGTTTGGATTTGTTTTAAATGATCAACCAAAATACATCTGAATGTAGCCCTCCTTGCCCAAGTCACAGACACTGCACAGGCACACTGTACACAAATGGACAAATGCTTATTACTCATCATCAGTGATAGTGATGAGTGCATTAAATTGTGTCACACGACAGCACCCCTCATCGATATCACAACTATTCATCTCTGTGAGACCCTCACATTGCACACATCCCAGGTCCTTTTTTGATATCAAAGATCAATCTGTATAAATCCCCGAAACACACTTTCTCTGCTACAACTCTGTGTAGGACTCTCACCGATATCAAAAGGCTACGTCAGAAAATGGGATTACAAAAAATCAGAGTGAGAAACATTCTAAGGGCACAATGTAAACACTCTCTGCAGAATAGGTATGACTCTACCAGGGCAACCGTGAAAGGCTAGTGTACTGGGGCATAGAACATTTTGCACATGCCTGAAAATTTCAATGTGCACAGGACCTGTGGATTGAAGTATATCAGGGACAACCAATATCATAACCAAGTGGCATGCATATGTAGGTAATGTGTAAGCACAAGTCATGAAATCAAACACAGCACTAACTTCATTTGTCACACATCTAGATACAATAGGTGTAAGGTACACACAGGAAAATGGACACATGACCATACAATGCCCACAAAGTTATTACAATTTACCACCCTCCATGTGTGGCTAAATAAATATATAACTTGAAAACATCAAACACATATCTAACCAACATCATAGGAGGAAGCGCAACCTAAATGTTGTTGAAAGTCGCCAGCCCAAGCTGAAATACTTGCCATATAATATGACATCCAATGATGCAATGTCTGCCCCAATTAGATTTCATCCCACATAGACATCCATCCAAAATGACCACTTGTCCTGTGTAACTTTAGCACCTGGTCCAAGTTACGATGAATCTAACCACACTTCAACTGGAGTAGCAATCAGGGATGGCATACCCACTCTACAGAATCAAAAGCTTTGGTTGCATCTAGCAGGACTGCTGCTGCCTCCTGCATTGGGTTAATTTTACATAGCATTGGAAAGAGGGTATGGAGGTTGTGCAAAGTAGAAAGACTGGGTATGAACCCTGCCTGGTCCAGGAGGACCTGATTTGGGAGATGAACAAGGCATTATGGCAAATATTTTAGAGGCGGTATTTATGAGTGCAAGTGGGTGATACGAGTCTGGGTACTGTGGACCCTTGCCAGGCTTTAGCAAGGTAGTAATGTTGGCATTCTGAAAGGAAGGTTGAAGTGTGCCCAGACCTCCGTATTCACACATTGAGGTCTGGGCGCCAAGATATCAGCATAGACTTTAAAGAATTCATCTGTGAAACCATAGCCTCCAGGGGCCAAAAAGTGCCTCCACAATTTCTACCATTGTGATGGGTTCTTCCAAATAAGGCACTGTGGTCCCTCTAGCCAGGCCAAGGTTACCCTGTCAAAATAAGCAGCATACTCCTCCGCACAGAGTGAGTGAAGGGTGGAATAAAGATGGGTATGATAACTTACAAGTTCTTGTAGCATCTCCTCCAAGTTATCTTTGAAGTTGCCATTATCACCCTGCAGTTGAGTCAACTGTATGGTAGCCCTGCCTCATTGCTCAATAAGAGCCAGTGCGTGTCCCGGCCGGTCAGTCTTGCCATATGCTCCCTTTCGGCCTTCTCTTTAAACACTGCAAGCTTATTGCAAATGTTTGCTAAGACAGCTGTCCATGGGACATGGCTTTACCGACTCTACAGAACTTGCAGATCGTTCTCCAAAGCATTTAGGCAATTACAAGTGAGTATGCCATGTTGTTTAGCAATACTTATCCCTCAGATATACGCATTGTGCATCCCAGATTAGTCCTGGGTACTTAACAGAGACCTCCTTGTGGAAGAAAAAGGCCAGAATCTCTTCACGGACTTCCACAGTGAACTCAGCATCAGTGAATGATAGGGAGTGGAGGCCCCATGTGAAATACAACACCGGGAGTCAGGTACTGGCGAATGATCGTAGTATGTGCATGGAAGATGACTGACATGTGTAACTCAGCCCCACATGTTTTGATTACCCAGCCAGTAGTCTATTTGTGCTCATGTGCCATGCACTGTAGAAATATGGGTGCCCTCCTGCAGATTTGCATGCGTTTCTCTCCATAGATCTAGAAGGCCATGAATGGTCATAATGTCTTATGACGCTTTAGCAGCAGCATTAAATGTATGAGTGAGTGGGTGAAAGCTGTTTAAATCACGGTTCTAAGTCTGAATTAAAGTCTCCACCCAAGAGTATCAACCGAGAGGACAGTAAGTCACCCCAATCCCAAACCTGATGAATAAAGTTAGGATCATCAGTATTGCACCTGTAAGTGTTGATAATTGTAAAGCTTTGTGAGGCAATGTGTTCTTTTATAATATTGTATCTCTCCTATGGGTCAACCTCCTCAGTGTGGACAAGAAAGGGCAGTCTGTGGTGCACCAGAACAGCCGTCCCTCATGCATAGGAGGAATAGCAAGAGAGGGACCTCTACCCTATCCAGCGGGTGGCGAATATCGGTAACCTCTGGGGGCCCAAGTGAGGACCATGTTAACTTTATGTCTGTCTAGGTTTCTTATTATTTCACAAGCCTTACGAGGATTGCTTACACCCTGAATGTTCCAGGAGAGAAAAGTCACTTAAGTATTGAAGGTAGTGCCAGGAGACATGGACATAACCCTCATGAGCCAGTGGCATTGAACTCCAACACAAAATGGTACAGTCGCTAAAGCAAGAAAGGGACATCATCTCTTATTTGGAAGGTATTGTCGGAGCCCTATTTGAGTAACAGGAGTTCTGTCAAATCACATGGGAAGACCAGTCTTTTGGAAGAGGAAGACTCATACACAGTTTGTGTCATGCGTTTTCATAGGCAGCCTCTCCCCACCCTGGTAGGACAGTGCCACCTGGGTAGACTTTACCAACTGATGAACTCAAAAGAAGGATGGAGTTCTTAGATAAAGTATAACTGGACAGATAGCGGGATCCAGATAAGTTAAAAATACCTTGGGGTATCGGAGACCTCTGGTATGCCTAAAAACAAAATGAGATGGCAAGTGAGGACAAGGGCTCATTCCATATCCCTAAGCCAGCACGTTTCTGCCCCATCGCTAGCCTACACAGGTCATGGCCTTTCTTCAGAGTCAGAGATCCCTAGTGAACTGGCCTATTAGTCAAAGAACAAAACTTAGTGAAACCAAGACACCCAGGTAAGTCCTACCTGGACATAAGTATATTACACCTATAACATTGAAAATGAAATAGGGTCAAGGGTTTAAAATACTGATTGGAAATCATAGCCTTGGCATACAGAGACAGTCTTGTCTCAGTTACAGAACACAAGTGACACTGCACAGCAAGCCACTCAAAGACACACATGATAAGTGGTCACACGCACATACAGCAAAGGAGCGCACACGCATGATATACAAACTCATGATTAACACTGGTCTGTTCCTCTGTCCTCTCTAGTCTCGCACTAGTACAGTGGAATGGGAAGCTTTCATGATGATGCACGATGGGTCTCCCTCCAACAAGGGACCTGTGGTCCACTACCCCCAGTCTGATGGAAAGTAACCCTGCACTCTTGCTGTGGATTAACACAAGTCACATGCATTTCTAGAGGGAGTCATGACTAATACAAAGAAATGTTCATGCTTTGTATGAGTGCTTCATAACAGGTTTATTTTGCAATGCTTTGTCATGGTGTGGGTAGTTCTGCAGCCAGCTCGCTGGTGGTAGTAGGGGCAATGAAGGAACTCTCCATACTGTGCACTTCAGACATTGGTGGCAGTGGACCCCATAAGCAGGCTGAGAACACTTAAAAACCAGCCCATGGCCACCTCCTATTACATATGTCCAAGGTGGTTAATTCAAGGGTGCTGTATTCAAATTACACCCATGCCAAAGATAGGGATAACGTACAATTACTGTTTTAAAGCATGCACCAAGCATGCTAAACTCACAGCATCACCATTAATATTGAAGCCAATGCAAGGGTACCAACTCTAGGACCACAACCACCATGTGATAAAAAAGGGCCCGCTGAGTTCCTTCCTGGGGAGCCCCCCCTTTACTGCATCAACAGGCCATCATGTCCGCATATCCGTGATGAGAGTAGGCCTGGGTGGTAAATTCCGCTCCGCTCGCGGAATTTGGGTAATTTCGCGTTCCGCGGAGAACGCAAAATTGCCCAAAATTCTGCTTTCCGCGACTTCGCGAAATTTTTTGCTTGTTTGTGTTCTCAAAATGCGTGTTCGCGAGATATTTCTCCCCGAGCACGCAAACAGCGATTGTGAACAGGAAAAAAGCATCGCGAACAAGCAATTCCGAGTGTTCGCGGAATTTCTGCGTGTTCGCGGAGATTTTTTACCGTTTCGCGGAGATTTGCGTAACGCGCTTACGCAAATTCCGCCCACCCCTAGATGAGAGCACTGTCTCCCAGCTGCTGGTAAGGCTGTAGGGAGGGGCTGGTCATTGCTATCACCCTAGGGGCAGTAGAGCCTCATTAGAACATGTAAACAGATGTCAGGGGCTCAGGTGAAACGTAGTTCCCGTGCCCCAAGGCAGGGATGCTTAGCACATAGAGATGATTGCACTCTACCAGATATACCGGTAGTTATCAACAGGTTGTGTAACCTGCAGGGGTCAAAAGCAGCGCAGGGTGGATGTTTTGCTGCAAACTGCCAGGTAAAAAGGTATTTAGTGAAAGGTAGAGTGCAGCCTCTAAGTAAAAATAATAATAAATTATAAACATGTGATTCGCATGGTGCCATAGTCATACTAGATACTAAGGGGATAATGTTAACATAAAGGATTGTAATAAATGTTAGTCATGCAAGCATCAGTGTCCCTTTTGGCACCTCTTTGCAAAAAGATTTTGATACATATATGTAGTAGATAAAGCAGTAATGAGCTGTGCGGCAGGGTAATTGGGTACAGAAGGCAATTGTATTCCCATTTGTGCCTATTTGCATGATGCAGCGGGCCAACATATCACATATATGTGTGTGTGTGTGTGTACATAAATCCACACAATGCTATCCCCTACTTGACCTATAGGTGTCGAGGGGATTAAAAGCAAAAAGAGGTGCAGAAGTGAATGCACCCACATGGTATAACATCATTTAGTCTATGCAGGTCTGTATGGAGTCTTTAGTAAGGGTGGGCGGAGCTCACGGAGTTGCACATTGTGAAATTCAGCGGAGTTGCATAAAAATTATGTGGAAAACCAGCTCTGCAAACAGGTGGAGTTCCTCCAATCGAACTCCCATCATGTAAGGCACTGACTGAGAATCGCCAATGTGCGCTATGGCCGAAACAAACGTGTTTGCTGTTTCTTCAGTGATGAAGCAGATGAACCCAACAATCGCCTCCCTGGTCAGGTTACTTCCTCCAGCGAAGAGCTGCAGATGTGACAGTGATGTACGGTGGCCCGGAAGGACAAAGTTCTGCAAACGCGCAGCCGTATGAGACAATAGCACATCAGCATAGAAAACAAAGGGGCATATTACCAAGAAATGGCGAAAACTATCGCTAACCTAGGGTAGCGCTAGTTTTCCTATCGCCATCCATCCCTGCAAGTTATCGCTCTGTTAGTGACGTATTAGCAACATTTTGCTAACAGGTGATAGCTTCAGCGATCAGCGGCGAAAACTGCTGCTAACATTAGCGGGATGGCGCTATCGAAACCGGCGATAGTGGGTGGAATCCAGTGATAAGCCCTTAGCGATAGAAAAAGGCACGTTAACCCGCAAATTTGGACTTAGCCTATCTGTCCACTTCCAATATAAAAGATGCAAAAAAAAGGAAAAATGCAACCAGGATATAGTACAGCACACATCAACAACCCCCTCAAGCCACCCAACATCCCGGTTGACCAGAATGTGATCCTGATTCCCATGCAGGGCCTGCTTCTGGTTCCTGGATCCCTCGCTGGACCTGCGTCTGGTTCCTGTATCCCTCGCTGGACCTGCGTCTGGTTCCCAGATCCCTCGCTGGACCTGCGTCTGGTTCCTGGATCCCTCGCTGGACCTGCGTCTGGTTCCTGGATCCCTCGCTGGACCTGCGTCTAGTTCCTGGATGCCTCGCTGGACCTGCGTCTGGTTCCTGGATCCCTCGCTGAACCTGCATCTGGTTTCTGGATCACTCGCTGGACCTGCGTCTGGTTCCTGGATCCCTCGCTGGACCTGCGTCTGTTTCCTGGATTCCTCGCTTGACCTGCACCTGGTTCCTGGATCCCTTGCTGGACCTGTGTCTGGCTCCAGGAGTGGGATGTGGAGTAGCAGTGGAGTTGATGAGTGTAGGCGGGAGACATTGATGTGCGACGATCGACCGTACCTGGTGGTGAAGTCTGGCAGGTCACATGGAGACACGTGGCTGACCTGTGTGAGAATCCCGCCTTGCACACCTTAGTGCAGTCAATGGTAGATGTGATCCTGTGCACCAAGGTAGTGAGGTCCATGTCGCATACTATGATCCACCACTACAGCGGGGTGCACGGAGGGGATTACCAATGATGGGTGCCGTCACCCTGCATCACAGGACGGATGATGTTGGGCTGTCTGGACGCTCTGGAGGGTGAGGCCCCTGCGCTACACTGGACCTGTGTGGTCTGAGCACTGCAACTACATGCCTAAGGGAGCCCTGCTGCATCAACTGCATCGGGTGGTGCACCAGCGGACTACGCGGTGACTGCTGTACCCAGCTCAGTAAAAGCACACCTGGCTCAGGCTCCTGCTGGCTGAGTCACAGATTTGGAGAGAGTGCAGTGGATTGCGCCACGGGGTTAATGTCCAGGTAAGGAGAAGGTGGGATGCGTAGCACAGGAGGGCCAGAAGTGGAGTCACTTGTGCCTATCACACGTAGATGATGCACCCCCAGTGGCAGCTCTACAGTTATGCAGGAAGAGCATTGCCCTAACACCTCATGCAGTGCAGAAGAGGAACTATCATCACATGAGGATGACTCAATCAATAAATCACTCATGGTAATTGTAAGCATGCCACTCACCCATGAGGGTCTCAAGGCAGTAAGGGGCTGCAGATCTGTTAGCCGAAGAGCAAGGCCTTGAGGGACTTCCTGAAGGTGTTCAGGGAGGGGACACCTCTGATGTCTGCCAGTAGCTCGTTCCAGGTATTGGATGCAATGTGGGAGAAGGATCTTCTGCCTGCTGTGGCTCTGTGGATGCGCTGTGTTTCGGACAGTGCGAGGTTGGAAGATCGGATGCCTCATTTGCGTACATAGAAGTTGATTCTGTCATTTAGGTATTTGGTTACGTTGTTGTGTAGGCATTTGTAGGCGTGAGTGATCATTTTGAAGGTGACTCTTTACACCACGGGAGACAGTGGAGTCTACGTAGGTGTTGGCTGATGTGTTAGTGCCGGGGGAAGCCCAGGACGAGTCTGGCGGTCATGTACTGTAATATCGTTAGTTTGCAGAGTAGGGACTTGTTAATGGCGGGGTAGAGTGCGTTACCATGGTACAGTCTGCTGGTGATGAGTGCATAGGTGACTGTCTTCCTTGACTCTGGGGGTATTCATTTGAAGCTCTTGCGGAGGATGCGGAGGGTGTTGAAGCAGCTGGAGGTGATGGCATAGACCTGTCTGTTCATGGTGAGGGATTGGTCGAGTACGATGCTGAGGTTTCTGGCGTGGTCCGAGGGGGTAGGTAGGCTTCCGTGGGAGAAGGCCAACAGGTGTTGTCCCATGCTGAATGTGAGGTTCCAAGTAAAAGGACTTCTGTCTTCTCGGCGTTGAGCTTCAGGCAGCTGTTGGTCATCCAGACTGCGACGTCCTGCATTCCTTTCTGTAAGTTGAGTCTGGTGGTGGTGGGGTCTTTGATGAGGGAGAGGAAGAGCTCAGTGTCATCAGCAAAGGATACGATGTTGAGGCTGTGTTGTCAGACGATGGCATAAAGGGTGTCATGTAGATGTAGAAGAGGGTCGGTCTCAGAGATGAACCCTCTGGGACTCCGCAGATGATTTACATGGGATCAGAGAGGAAGGTTGGCAATCTGATGCTTTGACTTTTTCTGGGGAGGAATGATCGGATCAGGTCGAGGGCTGTTCCTTGTATGTCGGTGTCGTGTAGTCTGGCGACTATTGTGTAGTGGGAGACGGTGTCGAAGGCTGCTGAAAGGTCGAGTATGATGAGGGCTGCAGAGTGGCCTTGGTCCAGGAATGTGGGGATGTCGTCTGTGGCGGCAAGTAGGATGACCTTGTTGCTGTGGTTGGTTCGCTATCCGGATTGGGTCGAGGATGGCGTTGTTATCAATGAATCGTGTCAGTTCCCAGTTGAGTGTTTACTCTGCGACGTTGGCCGCGAAGGGGAGGAGCAAGATGCGTTGGTAGTTCTTGAGGTTGGTGGGGTCAGCTGTGGTCTTTTTGAGAAGGGGCCAGACTTCTGCACGCTTTCAGTCATCTGTGTAGGTGCCTGTTTTGAAGGTGATGTTGATGGTGTGTTGCAGTTCGTTTGTGATGTGAGCCATGGCTCTTTGGTAGATGTGGGAGGGCATGGGATGGTGGGGGTCCATGAGTGGATGCCTCTCATGGTTGAGGCTGTGTATTCGGCTGTGACTGGCGTCCAGGTGGATATGGTAGGCTGGCTAGTGTGTACGGAGTCTGGGGTGTCTATAGAGGAGGGTTCCTCGGAGTGTGGAGTTGTGGCTGGTCTGGATCTGGAAGTGCAGGTTTACGGCAGAGGGGAAGGTTTCGCTGGAGGTGGTGAGGCGGAGGGGGCTCTTGTGGCTAATGGCAAGACACCCTCCTGGATGGTTGGTGTGGTCCTTCCTCTGGATCTTGTATCCATCTGGGATGGCGGTGGTGATATCGGAGGAGGCGTTGGTCCAGGTGTCCGTGAAGAAGGCAATGTTGGGCGAGAGAAAGTCAAGCAGGTTCTAGATTTCCAGCGTGTTTGTGCACGGAGCGCCCATTGAGGAGGATGCATCCTCGGGTGTGGCCGGTGCTAGCATCTGCTGTGTTGGAGTCCGGGGTGGTGGTTAAGCTCTGGTGGCAGTGGAGTCAGGAGAGCTGGCCTTGGGTCATGTTTGCTGGGGTCTGTTGTCAGTCTCTGACTTTCCCGGGGTTGAGTGAGCAGAGGGTGGCTGTGCTGTAGCAGTGGGTGGCCCGTGCTCCAGGCTTCCTGGCGCTGGTGGCGTTTGAGTCACAGGTGTGCGCAGATGGGCTTGTCTTAGGTGTGCCTTCTGTGCGCCAGCTGCGCGTGTCCGCTGCGCAATCATGCAGCGTCTGCCTTTAAATAGGGGAGGGTAGAGTAATGAGCAGCTGGGAGGCGGGAATGTGCGAGGACAGGGGTGCGGGCCACAGGGGCAGCAGCGGCAGGAAGGGGGAAGTCCAGGCTTAGAGAAGCCAAAAAAACTGTTCAATAAGGGAAAAACAAGGGATAATTTACTGATGTGATCATGCTATGTATCCTCAGGGGGGGGGCGGTTGGTTAGGACTGCTCCAAACACGGGGCAGGGAATGTACAGATTGGCATGCACATTAAAGTGCGCAATGACTGTTTGGCCGGCCCACGCAGGCTGCCCAATGCAGACATGCACACTTCTCTGTTCGTAATGCAGGCTGCATTACAGCCTGCATGGAGAACATGCCCACCCCTCTGGCCCCTGGCTGCATGACTTGTACCATTGTCAATTAACAATCCCACCGCCGCATTGCAGTGTTGTGATTGACTCAGGGGAGGAAGCCTGGCTGCCTACTTTCTTTTCCTGGAAGTAGACGCAGGAGAAGAGGAGCTACGAAGACACGAGACATGGCTTTGAGGTAAGACTTCCCTCAATACATTTTTAACAACACACGCTCACACACACATCCCTGGGTCAACGCACCATCCAGTTTTCTTTATGGGGTTTACCACCTCACAGCTGTCCAGACACCCCCCCGCACTTCTCAATGGTGGTCGCGGTGCGCCGATGCTCAGCCGGCGTACCACTTGTGTGCCAAAGGCATATACGTATTTGCGATGCATGCCATGACATTGCATTCCATTCCAATACATACTAATACTAGGCACATTGCAACAGTAGAGTAGGTGCTGCATAGCGGAGATATGAAGATCACTGTCACCACAGTAAGTGCAACCCCAAAATAACCTTTGCACAACAAACCTAACCGTGAGTCCTGGAATTCCTTTCTGAGTCCCCAAAAGACACCCAAAAGATCACATTTGAGACAAAGACACCCCCCCAATTTTTCTTTATTTTGGCACTAAAGATTTTGAAATTCGTCCCCAAAAAACACCCCAGAATTGCAAAGTTTACAACAAAAAACATCACATTTTTCATATTTGACCCCAATAATCACCCCATATTTCATATTTTAGCCCAGAAAACACCCCATTGTTCATGTTTTACACAAGAAATATACCATTTTTCATTTTTTCACTTCCAAAACCCATAATCACCTGAATAAGTTTAAATTACCACATTACTGACCTCGCAATGCATTGTACTCAAGTGCAATGTAAAGGCACATGCATTGCCGGAGTTACGTAGTTAATGATGTACTGCCTGCATTGTACTGGACGTCTCCCATGCCAAAGGCAAACCATAGGCTAGCCGGTCTGCGTCCATCTGCCCCTGGATCGCGCTTAGCACCAAGGAGCCTTCCTCTTGGACACCCCACCACTACAACGCCAGCACCCTCCTCACCATCAACCCTGGACGCCACCTCGCATGCCAGGACCAACCTCTGCTCCGGACCGGACGTCGCCATTGCCGTCACTGATGGATGCAGTATCACCCGCAAGGAGCTGCCCATCCTTCGAGGACAAGGCATTGCCATCACCTACAGAGGCACACTCCGACTGACCACACACTCTAATGACTCAACAGTGACCATGGACCACCTCAACTCCCAGATCCAGACCAAGCCCAAGCACATCCACAGCGGTACTCTCATGTGCAGGCCCCACAGCCATTAGCCCCCCCATTGTCATATACCATTGTTGACCTAATAGCACCCCAGGGTCTCCCATCCACCAACGACATCCTACTCAGTTATCTCAAGTTCCATCTGGACAACCCCAGTGAGCAGAACACCGCCACATTCTGGGGAAGGTCCCCAGCATCAGAAGCAAGCTGCAACACACCTCAACAGGCCACATAGCAGGACATACGGGCAAGCACGTCGCCTCCGCCAGCGGGAGCTTCGACTTCAGCAACATCACCAGACTCTCCTGGACCGCCCATCATTTGTAACATCACGTCTTCACCTTGCCCACCGGACGCCACCGCCATCATCACACCCCTCGCAGCTGGATCAGGGCCACCGCAGAACATCTTGTCAACTCCCTTCGCACCAACACTCCACCAATGCTTCCAAACGATGACAACGCAACACGCAACCACCATCGATGGATCTCCAACAGTGGCAACATTCGGGCACCACTCATGGACAATACTGCGTCAGTACCTTCCGCCTGCCTAATGGCAGCCATGAGGGTGAGGCAGTGCCACAAGGATAGGCAGGCGAAATTTAGAGAAGGAACGCCTACCTTGCATGTCATTAGCGATAAATATCGCTGGCATGCACGGCGATAGAAAAACCAGCTGCTATCGATAGCTTGCTAGGGGGATAGAAATATCGTCACTTTAGCGGCAAAAAAGTGCCGCTAATGCTGCGATAGGCCCTTGATAATATGCCCCAAATGTCTTTCAATAGGCAAGCAAAACACCATAGACTTCGGACCCGAAGGAAGAGCACCACTTGCTTCGAGTTGGGGACGGGGATGCAAAGAAAACGCTGCATTTCACGCCTCTATTTCACATGTTCATATTGAATCTTAGGAAGTACTGTTAAGTACGAGTCCAGAACAGCAGCCATGGAAAGGTCAGACACTGTGACAACATTTAAATAACTTCTCAACATCACAAGTATAAAACATAAAAAGCCCGAAAATCATTGAGATGTTCAATTCTGTCCCAAAAACAGTTGCTACATTGCAATTGGTCATTTTCACAGTGAACACGTATAGTGATTTCGTAGAAAGAGCTAAGGAACTATGGCGTTACCATCCCAGACATTGCACTACAACAGCACCATCACTGCGCATGAAGATGCTCCAGCTAGCCTCCAGCTCTATGCCCACACTGAGGATTCGGTATCCAAGCTCAATGTTTTGTATCTTATGTGACATTCAACCAGGAAGGAGTGTGGTGGTTAGCTTATGGATTTATAGACTCTGCTGAGATGTGTGTGTATCCAGCACATTTCAGTACAGTGTGGCGAGATAGCCTGGCTCTTACAGTATTTAGTGAGAGTTGTGTGTGCACTGTCTGTTCAGAGGTTTGTATTATACTAAAATAGTAATGGTGGGTGGTGCTACAAAACTCTGCCAAAAAATGTGAAGAATGTTGTCATTTGAGGTGTTTAGTTTTTCAATGACATGCCATTCCATGTCACCTATGCTATGTCCTTCACCTTTTTAGTGTCTTGTGAGTGTTGTGACATCACGTTTGCATCTGATAGTACTATGATGCTAAGTGACTGTAGTGTGTACCCACATGGTAGTCATGCCTATGTAGATTAGGTTACAGTGGTATTTTATAACATACACCACATTCTCAGAATTACAGTTGGTACGAGTCATGGGTTTCCACTGGTTCTAAGAACCAAGTCTATCTCTTCTGTTCCCTTTATGAGGGGACACACAGTACATTCCCCATGTGGGGAGTGTCCTACTGGAGACGTAGGTTGCGGAGGGTAATTACATAACACGGCATCTCTGGTTTCTTTGGGTGGGTGTGTACCAGTATGTCTTTGATGTTTCTGTCTCTTTTAAAGGACTACATGAGTGTGTTTAATCACAGGCCATCTAACTGTGAGACACGCCAGTTCTTATTCACAATCTTCTGGGAATTATTTGATAATGGGCTAAAGGCAGTCTGTCCTCTACCTCTTTTGCACATCATAATCGGTAGATCTATTATTCTTCAGAGCCCTTTTGTTTGCCTTTGTTATCAAGTATGGGGGTAGTTTTTCTCCAACAGTTTCTTTGACAGCCTACTTGTGTGGTATTTGTAATTTTTTGTTTCAGAACAGTTGTACGTTCTCATGTAGCAAGTGGGGTGAGGAAATTCGATTTTCGATCGTGATCGAATAGACCCGCCATTTTGTGCTCCGCCGCCATTTTGTGTTGCCCTCACTCAGGCAGCACAGCAAACATAGTCTTTTCTGATTTTTCTGCAGCTTCATGTCGAAATAAGCCTTCTGCCTCTATTTACAAAGCTGATGTTAGCACTGGCCGAGTACACTAATCCCCGTCTGGTTTTTCTAATCCCTGTCTCAACTATCTGTTGGTTCACACTATTCTCTTCTGACTTTATCTTATCATCTGGCCTTCGCTGTCCTCTGCTCGTATTCTCTCGTTTCACAACTGTCCTCCAAAACACACAAACATATCTTGTCACCTGCGAGTCGACCACAAACCTGTTAATGAATTAGTTCTTGGGGAGGGGTGACAAACACAGTTGGAGGAGAGGTTCTTCGGGTTACCCGACAATTTCTTTTCAAACCTTTCCTATTGGTTCTGTTCTGTTTTTCAAACTTTCTTATTGGCTCTTTCTATATGTTTTAGGTGTGTTCTTGGTTAATGTATATTTCACATATGACCTATATAAGATTGTGCGCCACGGAGTGAAGTGGCAGTCTCCTGAGAACATACCGTGTGTACTTCTTGGACAACTGTACTATCTGCAGCTAATAAAATCTGATCTTTTACGCCGACGGAGTGTCCCCGTGTCTCTGTGTAGCTGAGCAGGAGAACCCAGGAGATTAAGTCGTACCCTGCGCTGCTGGACCCAAAAGTTTCCGGTTCTTCAACTGGCGCCCAACGTGGGGCGGCTTCAGAGGTAGTGGTTCTGCCTGAAGGTCGTAAGGAACCCCGCAAGAAAATTCTGAGGAATCGCGAGCCACATTAAGCGACCCCTGTAAGTCGAAAGTGGTCCGAAGGTCTTTTGCAGCGCGGTTACTCCTTCCTGACGGCTACTGACGACTGCTGCTCTGACTGCTGCCCTGCCTTGGCCCTCTTTCGATGATGTATGGTGAGGCGAGACGATAGACGGGGCCTCTGTTGGCGTAAGAAGACATCCTTAGTTAAGTATTTGGTGGGTCGCGACCACAATTTTTGGTCCTTTGTTTGTTTCTTGGTTCCTTAGTTCCTCTGGTCCTTAGATTTGACTATTGCAATAGCCAAAGCCGAGGGGTAAGTGCATTTGTGCTGCGTAAACTGAGTTTTCCCCCTTTATGTTTGTGAACAGTCCGGTGAAATCACGAGATGCCTGGTCTGACTAAGTTTGGAAAAATGTGTTGCTTTGGTTGTAATAGGGATTCCCGGCTTGAGGACTCTTGTCCGATTCCTTCGGTTGGAACTCCCACTTATGAGCTCTACTCTAAACATGGTGTTGGCCCCATCGCCTTTAATGAGGTATGGATCCGATACACAAAGAATGATGGTGTTTTAAAATGGCCAGAAAATGGTAGTTTTGAGCCTGACATACTAGATAATTTGGAAGCAGTTTTATTCAAAAGAAAAGCCCGGTCGGCAATGTTTGACTCTTTCCGCCTTTGGCGTAAGGAAGCCAAACAGAAGAAAATTAAGCAAGAAAAATGAGATAAGAAAGCACAGGGTATGACCATTATACAGGCTGCTCAACAGTTTAAAGATGATGAAGTCGATAATACGATGGAAATTTCAGAGAGACAGCATCGTATGGTGATAGATAAATGCTATCCGATGTTGCCAGCTTCCCCCTCTGATAAAAGAAAGGATTTAGAAGAGGATTCCTTGATGTCTCACCTATTGAGATTGCCTCCGCCCTATGCACAAGGTGCTAATGCACCCCCGTTGTTACAGCCTGTTTAGCCGCCAGTTGCGCCTTCGCCTGCTCCAGCTCTTCCACATTTGCCCCCTCAAGTATTGCAGCCTCTGCCGGCTTTGCCTTCGACTCCTTTGCCTTCGTCTTCTTTTCCCTCTGCTCCTCCGGTAATTATCAATTCCTTTTCCGTTAGTTCGCCTAATACCTTGTCCCCTATTCTTATGTCCAATTCTCCATCTATGCGTAAACGACTTACAGAAACGGTCTCTGGTCTTTTATCATCTTTCTTTGAGGCGTTAAATGTGTCTCCGGCATTTTCTCGAAGACAGTCTCGTAGTCAGTTCCCAGATTCCGAAGAACGAGAAATGTTGGACTCTCTTGCTCGTAAATGGATCGAAAAGGGTCCTCGGTAGAGTGTACCTGATATTATGCCTACCTTCTCACAATGGAATGCGCCTACGCAGAGATATGTTTTCAATGCTATGTGTGATACTCTTATTAAAGGATGGGAGGATATGGACTTGGGTTCGGTTCCTCAGGGTTTGTTAGACATTCAGGCTAATTTTGATAAAGGTCTCATTGTGGGTTCTAAGGTTGAGGACGCTGTAAAGACACTTGTTTCCTTTAGAACCTTATTTTCCTCACAGACTTTTCTAAATTCCGATCCTTCATTTAGGTTAACACTGAAAAATTATCCAATGAGAGAGGTTCCTCCAGTATGGAGAGAAGCGGTTCCAGCAGCAGGTGCTAATCAAGCTATTCCTGCTCACTTCCAGCGAATATGGGTACATGTCCCCTGGAAAAGATCTGAAGTTTTAGCCCTTAAACAGTCTCTACCGGATCCTCGTAAAAATCCTGCAGGTTATTATAAAGAGTTGTCACAAACTGTTGAAGCCTGCATCATGAATTTAGCAGATATTGATATGTTGATGGGGAATGTAATTCCACAAGCATTATGGGCTAGGATTCGTAAAGAAAATCATGCCCAAGAATTGGGTGAAGATTGGGATGCTATCATCGCCGCAGATAGAAACCAAGTGGGTGGTGCGAAGCCTGATGCTTTGATTTCAGAACTCCCTGGTAGGGTAGGATTATTACCTTAATGAAAACGATGATGCCTGCCTTGAGAGTTAACTGGGATAAACTAGCCGCGTGTAAACAGAAGAAAGATGAGAGTGTCTCCGATTTCTTTACTCGTTTCGAGGAGACATTCATTGATCACAGTGGTCAGGACATGACTACTGAAGGTGGACAGCGGTTATTTGTGGATAAGTTCGTATTTAATTTGCTTCCCGAGCTGTCGCATAAGTTGAAAGACTCCGAAAGTTCATGGGCTGTTTCTTCTTCAGCCCAGATATTGGCTACTGCTCAATATTATGAAAGTAGAAATAAAGAAGAAAGAGATAAGCAAGAGAAAAAGACTAAAGAATTAAAAGCTAAAGTTCTCTTGCAACAGGCTTATCCGCCTCGTTATGCTCAGCCCCAGTTTCAACAGCCTCTGCAGTTTCAGAAGGTGTATCAAAAGCCTGAGCCATATATTCCGCGACCTTCGTTGGGACCTAATCAATGTGCCTATTGTAGAGAGGAAGGTCACTTCAAGAATAGTTGTCCGGTTTTATTGCAGCGAAATGGGACACCATCTGCTTCACGAGGTCGTGCTGGCCTCCAGTCGGCAAACAGAGGTAGAGGTCGGGGTATGTTGACCCAAGAACATCTTTCCCTTCCTCCTTCTAATTCCGTGAATTACTTTGATCAGCAAAACGTTCGGTCTACACAATATTACAATGAGGATTATTACGTTGAAGACGGGAATGAAAGTCTTGATGCTAACTAGGACAGCCATGGACAAAGTAAGGGAGTTGTGTTGATTCCAGTAGATCAGAATGGACCTTATGTTAAAGTCACTACAATGGGTGTTTCAGAGCCATTTCTTTTAGATACTGGTGCGATGAGAAGTTCTATCATTCATTCAAAACTCCCTGGGGCACCTTTGTCTGGCTTAACGAATGTATCTGTAGGATTTTCTGGCGCCCCTGTTCATAACCCGGTTTCTTGCCCTTTGCCCATTTCAATAGGCCCTTATGATTTGGAAGCTCCGCTTCTTTTGACAAATGGTTGCAGTGAGAATCTGTTGGGTTTGGACTTATTGAAAAGAATGCATGCTATGATATACTGTTCTCCTACTGGTGTACATCTTACTTTAGGTCAGAAATTAATTTCTCCAATGTATTTGTCCAAAGATCAGTTTCCACCTGAATTGCTTTCTCTTCGGCAACGCTTTGGGCCACGGGTCCGAATGATGTGGGCTGTCTTGAGATTCCACCTTATGTTGTTACTCTCAAGCCTAATGTTGAAATGCCTCGTATTCCACAGTATAGAATTTCCACTGAAGGTGAAAAAGCGCTTTTTGAAATCATTCATGATTTGATTCAGAAGGATGTGGTTGAATAAACGAGAGGAAAAATATGCAATAGTCTTATTCTTCCTGTTCTTAAACGCACTGATCCTTCTCAGCCTCCTGTATATCGTTTCGTAATTGATCTTCGGGAGGTAAACAAAATTGTCGTACCACAATTTCCTGTTGTCCCAGATATCACTACTCTGTTGACAATGATACCTTCCACAGCGACTTAGTTTTCTGTTATTGATCTAAAGAATGCCTTCTTTAGTATTCCCATTGCAGAAGAGAGTAGAGATATTTTTGGCTTCTCTCTTGGAGGCCGAAGCTTCCGGTTCAAGCGCGCACCTCAGGGTTATAGTGAAAGTCCCTCTATTTACAGTCAAGCTTTAAAATGTCATCTTGATACTTTTCATTTGCCGTCTGGTTCTGCTCTTATCCAATACATGGATGACTTGTTGATCGCTGCTGATTCAGAGGATATTTGCAAAAATGTGACTGTTGCATTGTTACGCCATTTGTTTAATCTGAATCATAAGGTTTCACCTTCCAAATTACAATATGTTCGTCGAGAGGTTACCTACTTGGGTCATCTCCTATCAAAGGAGGGACGACGATTAACCCCAGAACGTATCCAAGCTATTGCGCAAATGTCTGTGCCATCCACACAAAGGGAGGTCCATGCCTTCCTGGGCATTACTTCCTATTGTAGACAGTGGATCCCTAACTTCTCCCTGTTGGCTAAACCTCTATTGGTACTTACTTTGAAAGATATGCCTCAGCCCCTTCCATGGACTGACGAATGTCAGAAGATTTTCACTGACTTGCGTGCTGCGCTATGTTCTGCTCCTGTATTGGTTACTCCCGATTACAGTAAGCCATTCACGCTATATGTTCATGAAAAAGAAGGTTGTGCGTTGTCAGTTTTAACGCAGCGTTTTGGAGACAAACAGCGACCATGTACATATTTTTCAACTACGTTAGATCCGGTAGCTAAAGCATTACCTAGTTGTCTTAAAGCGACAGCAGCAGCAGCAATTTCTATTCAACAGTCTGCTGGAGTGGTGTTAGACAACACACTTATTGTTATGGTACCGCATGCAGTGGATACCTTACTAAACCGAACGAAAACACAGCATCTTACGAGTGCTCGTTTGTCTGGATATGAGTTGACACTTTTGGCTGGTCATGTGCACATCAAACGATGTAACACTTTAAATCCAGCTACTTTGTTGCCTCTTCCAGTAGATAAAAACGATGAAATACAACACAATTGTTTCCTCCGTACTGAGGAAGAGACAAAAGGAAGAATTGACTTGAAAGATACGCCGCTAGAGAATCTGGATGGAATTCTATGGGTGGATGGTTCTTGTTTTAAGCTTCCTAATGGAGATACAGTTTCAGCCTATGCTGTTACTACTTTACATACAGTTGTGGAAACAGCCCGTATCAGACACAATTCAGCTCAAGCAGCAGAACTGATAGCTTTAACAAGAGCATGTGTGTTGTCAAAAGGAAAAAGAGTGAATGTGTATACTGACTGTCAGTATGCGTTTGGTGTGGCGTTTAATTTTGGGCGTCTTTGGAAAGAGAGGGGATTTCTTACTTCACATGGCACTAAAATACAACATGGTCAGCTGGTGACTGATCTTCTTGAGTCACTTTCTTTACCTGCTCAAATTGCAATTGTGAAGTGTAGCGCACACAAGAAGATTACAGATGATGTTGGTCGAGGAAATGCATTTGCAGATGAAGTAGCGAAAAAGACAGCCAAAGATGCTACAAGTCGAATGTATGTTTTGCGTGTCCTGCGAATTGGGTTAAAGAGAGAGGAATGTATGAGGATACAGTAGAAAGTGTAAGGTCAATTCAGGAAGAGGCTACAGAGAAAGAATTGAGCAAGTGGAAAGAAAGTACAGGAATGTTAGATGAGATGGGATGTTGGGTGGAATTATCTGAGCACCAACGTTGGCTGTTACCAGATGCCTATGTACTCCCAGTAGTTACTATGGCGCATGGTCCAGCCCACTTAAGTGCAAAAGGTATATGCAAGCTTCTGGCTCCAGTGTGGCAAAATGAAGGAATCCCAAAGTGTGCAGACAATGTAGTAAAACATTGTATTATTTGTTTGATGTACAATCCGGGAAAGGGAACCCAAACTCCAGCGGGTCACTTTGCTCCTCCGACATATCCATTTGAGGTGTTGCAGATCGATTACATTCATATGGAGCGATGCAATAACCTCAAATATGTTCTGGTGGTAGTATGCGCCTTCTCTAGGTGGATAGAAGCATACCCTCTAAAAGACAATACAGCCTTATCCACAGCCAAAGTTCTACTGAAAGAATTTTTCCCCAGGTTTGGTTTGCCACGCATTGTCTGGAGTGATAATGGCAGCGAATTTGTGGGCCAAGTCATGCAGAAAGTTTGTGCTGGACTTGGTATCAAGCAAAAGTTTCTTGCGGCAAACCATCCACAGTCAGCGGGTTTAGTGGAATGCTACAATGGAACTTTGAAGCTAAAACTAGCGAAAGTACAGGCTAGTACAGAACTTAATTGGCCTGATGCTTTACCATTGGCTCTTCTATCCACCAGAACTGCTGTACACTCTCGTTTGGGACTTAGCCCTTACGAAGTGGTGTTTGGACGCCCAGCTAATATATGGGGAGTCCCTCGCCCTAAGAAATACTCAGACTTGCCATATCCAATATTGATTGATTACTTGCATGAACTTACAACTAAATTGCGTGTTCTCCATCAACAGGTTCAGAGTGCTTTGCCGGAGGCCTCCACAGACCCAGGTCATTCCATCCGACCAGGTGACTGGGTCTGCATAAAGAATTTCCAAAGGACGAAAAATCTGGAACCCAGGTGGAGGGAGCCTCGGTTGGTTCTCCTCACCACGAGAACAGCAGTGAAGGTCGAAGGAAAGAAAAATTGGATTCACGGCGTGCATTGTAAGAAAGTGCCTTTGCCCCTACCCTTTGATCAATGGATGCGTAAGGGCATTAGTGACTCCGAGAGCGAGAAGGTTCCACGATTTGTACCTTTCAGTGATGCACGCCTGAATGGAACATTGTCTGAGAAAGAGGACGACGACATTCTTCCGGAAGCAATAACACCACATCGTCGCTTGAATACGACAAATCCGAGAACATTGTTCCGAGACCAAACTGTACCTGACAAAGAACAGTATAACCTAAGACCTAGACTGAAGAATTAAGATTTTCTCTCTCCTATGTAGTATTTTATCCCGGTTGCAGGGTCACGGTAGGAGTCTTGATTGTGACCTGAGTAGTGGCAATAGGCCTGCAGGACTTGCAGTGTCATAGGATGGCAGATAATCATAATTAAGTGATTAAGGAAGACTGCCGTGAGCATCCATTAGAAAGATGGAAACTACATTAGGGAAAAGAGAGAGAAAGGATAAAATGAAGAAAAAATTCTGTAAATTAATGTACAGTCGTTTTAGTATAACCTTGTGTGTCATAATATTATTGTGTATTATTTTGTTGTGTATAAGTTGGATTATTAATGCTCTGCAGCAAAAAGTTGTCTCTCCTTCTACCTCGTTGCCTTCTTCTACTGTCTCTCCACATCTATTTCATACCCTTCCTCAGCATGAACTCATTAGAAGACCCGAGTATTACAACAATTCATTTGTCCAGTTATTACATCAACACCAATTAGTGATCAATACAACTGACTGTTGGGTGTGTGGACTTATACCACATACCACAGAGAAAGGAATGCCGTATTTAGTTCTTCCGTTTTCTTATGAGGGTTCTGTTTGGGCTTATTTTGTTATCTTCTCCTATGCCTACCAAAACAAATTTAGACGACCCGTTAGTTCATATATTGGTGGTCCGCATTTCAGTCATAGTTCATTGATAAAGGGAATGGTAGCTATGGCTAAAATCATGGAGAATAGTAAGATTTCCGTTGACGAAAGAAAAGCGTACACCAACTGGAACGTCACCCATTATGTCACTAGCCTTAGTGATAAGGTTAGACAAGGAAAATCTTCACCGATTTGGACTATTCCTCATCAGGGAAATTTCTGTCTGCAAATTAATGGTCCGTCTACTGACACCGTACAAAGAGACAACTGTTCCCACACATACGTCTACTCCTCTCAGAACTCGCCTCCTCTAGTACCATCTCAAGGCACGTATTTTATCTGCCACGATAGGGCTTACACGTGGTTGCCTCCTGGTTTTTCTGGTACCTGTTATATAGCTTTCCTTCTTCCCCCTACATACACCGCTTCTGCAAATCATCATCGAAACAGATATGGCAGAGGGATTATTGACTCCAAAGACACAGCAGGACAAGAGGGAGGAGATTTCCTCAAAGGATTTCTTCTTTTTTGGGGTCCGATGGCCAACAGCAGAAATATAAGGCAACTGGTTCGTGGTGTAGAAACCACTATAGACATCACTGTAGGAGCCTTAAGTAATATCACGGCATAACTACAGGCAGATCGTCTTATGACGTTACAAAATCGAGTTGCCTTAGACTTTGTTCTTGCGGATCGTGGTGGAGTGTGCAAATTGATCGGGTCAAGTTGCTGTATTTTCATACCTGATGACGCTCCAACAGTATACCAAGCTATCTCTAAGTTACATATAATCTCTAAGTCGATTCATCAGGACGAAAGAGATTGGTCATTATTGGAGTGGTTTTGGGGACTACTGTCCAAATGGGGTTGGAAGGTATTGACATTCCTTGGAGTAGTTTTGACCATCATTTTCTCTTGTTGCCTTTGTATGCACTGTGGTCCCGCCGTCTGCGACCTGTATGTTACTATGTGCGTCCCTAAAACCAAACCACAAGTAACAGAGAATATTAGAATGATGCTACAGCAACAGCTCGATGACCTCATGGCCATCGACATTGACTCAGATTAACGTGAGTCTATGTATCTTGCCTGAGTTCTGGCAAAAATTCGATTTTGGATCGTGATCGAATCGACCCCCCATTTTGTGCTCCGCCGCCATTTTGTGTTGCCCTCACTCAGGCAGCACGGCGAACATAGTCTTTTCTGCTTTTTCTGCAGCTTCGTTTCGAAATAAGCCTTCTGCCTCTATTTACAAAGCTGACGCTAGCACTGGCCGAGTACACTAATCCCCGTCTGGTTTTTCTAATCCCTGTCTCAACTATCTGTTGGTTCACACTATTCTCTTCTGACTTTATCTTATCGTCTGGCCTTCGCTGTCCTCTGCTCGTATTCTCTCGTTTCACAACTGTCCTCCAAAACACACAAACGTATCTCGTCACCTGCGAGTCGACCGCAAACCTGTTAATGAATTAGTTCTTGGGGAGGGGTGACAAACACAGTTGGAGGAGAGGTTCTTCGAGTTACCCGACACTTTGTTTTCAAACCTTTCCTATTGGTTCTGTTCTGTTTTTCAACCTTTCTTATTGCTCTTTCTATATGTTTTAGGTGTGTTCTTGGTTAATGTATATTTCACATATGACTAATATAAGATTGTGCGCCACGGAGTGAAGTGGCAGTCTCCTGAGAACATACCGTGTGTTCTTCTAGGACAACTGAACTAGCTGCAGCTAAGAAAATCTGATCTTTTACGCCGACGGAGTGTCCCCGTGTCTCTGTGTAGCTGAGCAGGAGAACCCAGGAGATTAAGGCGTACCCTGCGCCGCCGGACCCAAAAGGTTCCGGTTCTTCAGGGGGTGGATACTCTCAGAGTGGAGGAGATTGTTCCTGTTGGTGGACTTGTAAAATATCTCTGTTTTCAAGTGTCTGTCTCTTGCCTTAATCAGGAGCTCAAAAAAGGACAGCTCAGTTCCTCCTATTGTGGTAGGAATAGATTGAGATTGTGCAATATGTATTCAGATTTGGATTGGACATACAGGCATGCAAGGTTTGGGGCAAAAGTGACCCCCATGTATGCCCCTTGTACTTGGAAGAACACATTCCCCTTTGTATTCAAGAAAACTATGTGTTAGAGTCAAGTGGGTGAGGTCAAGTACAAACTCACGTGGTGTCATAGAATTCCACTCTGTTTCGCTTGTCAATTACCTCAAGGATTGCCTCCTGAGGAATGTTGGTGTACAAGGACTTCACTTCGAGGCTAATCCGGAGCTCCCCTCACTGCCAAAGGGCAGGTCTTTTAATAAGTTGAGAACATCCTTGGTCTCTTGCAGGATGGTAGACATTTTCCTTACCAGTGTTCCGAAGAATACATCACAGAATTGTGATAGGGTTTTGATGTCCATGGATTATTGCTCCAGTCCCGATGCTTTATGTCATGTGTCACAAAACCTCCCCAAACAGGTTTCCATTTATCCAAGCGCCATGATGTTCCTTGGAATTAATGCAGCTCTCTACAAATACAAATGCAATACAATAAGAGTGGTCACAATCCCTAAAACAATTAGTCTCCCAGGTGGAGGAAATTTGTTTTTATGTACCTTTGGGAGGATGGAAAAATGGGGTAGTTTGGGTTGCTTCCAGATGAGGAATTCTGACTCATGTTTTGTGATCCACCCTTTCTCCTGGCCCTTTATACCAGGAAGGCAAATTCTTCCTGTACTTCAGGAGAGGGATCACTTGCTAGGTGTTTGCAGTTGTGGGAGTCATTAAGTAGTCTTAAGTACTTATCCCTATACATGACCTTGGGTAGGATCACAACTGCCCCACCCTTGTCAGCAGGTTTTATCATGATGGATTCTCAGCTGCCAGTTGGTTGAGTGCCTTCATCCCATCTTTGCTGGTGTTGCAAAAGTTCCCATAATGGCTGTTCCCCAATGCTTCAATCTTTCGAGTGACTGCCTTTTCAAATGCCCATACTTCTTCTGGCATTTCCAAGGAGGGAGGGGTTTACGAGGATTTTGGACATAATCCTACGTTTTTTCATGTTTTGCTACTGGTGTTGGCCTCTGAAGAATTCCCTTGGTCTTACCTTCCGTAAGAATTCTGCAGTCTCTAATTTTAGTTTGAAAACATCCTCTTTAGGTGTTGGTACACATCCTAAGCCTTTGTTAAGTACCCTCTTTTCAGTCTCAGAATATGCTCACTGTAGTTCATCGTAATATCTTGTAGAGGGCTTAGGTTTTGCCTATGCTCGGGGTTGGTTCCTTTGAGGTGTTTGGATTGGGCTGGGTCTCCCTGTTTTGGCAAAGACACACCCTTTCTATTTTTTCTCACTCTTCCCCAACCTCTCTATAGAATGGAATTATTTGGGTAAAAGCACAGGATACCCTGTGGGGGTGAAAAACAAGCGGCCCATAGTTAGGTGGCCAGCCCCTGGCATTAACATTTTGGGGAGAGGTCAAAATGGAATCTGAGGGGTGTAGAACACACAACGGTTCCATCTCCTACCTCTGTTTTGTTGTCCTTCTATCGAGAAGTCTTTCTATGAATGAGGTGAGATGCTGCTCCTGGAGGAAGCATCTGAAGTGGTAGAGGACTTTAGAATGTTGTTTTTTCCTGAAAACAGCCGTCCTGTGGCCAGTCTTTCGGTTGTTCTCACCTATCTTGACTGATTCCTAGTTCACCTGAGAGTTTTTTTTTTCCGTTTGATATTATAATTATCAAGACCAGACAATCTCAAGTACATGGCCACACAATGAGTGACTAATCCCTCATGAATTCTTTATCATCCTGCCAAATCCTGGGTTCATTGGTGACTATTTGTCCTCCTGGCGAGGCATTGCCTCACAGGTACTCAATCATTACTGCCCCATGGAGAAGTAGTTTTATCGGAGATCTCTTGATTTCAACCAGCATGCCCCAATTCCCCAGCTGGGAGAAGGTCTGTGCTAATGTTGTGTCTCTCAAAAGTTAAGGTGAAAATAGAATGGGGACACCTCCTCATCGTCAAATCACAGCGCCGCCAATATTAACAGGATGGCCACAGGATTTTATGTCAAATTAGAAATGTCAATAGTCAATAGAAATAAAATAAAGACCTCTTGCAGCATAGACTGCTGTACTAACAACTTTAAACACACAGCTGGAGAGGGGGAGGTAGAGCCACCGTATGTCCTCCCTGCACTAAACACTTCAACACAAAATGGTGCAGTAGGTAAAGCAAGAAAGGGAATTCTCCTATTTGAAAAGTAAAGTTGGAGCCCTATTTGGATGTCACAGGAGCTCTTTCAAAGTAATTAGGAAGAACAATCTTTTGGAAGACAAAGTCTCTTGTGTGTGATGTGTTATGATTCATCATAAGCAACCTCTCCCCACCCAACAAGTGTTGTCTCAGTGCCACTTGTGTTCTCACACTGAGACAAGACTGTCTATGTATGCTAGTGGTAGTATTTCCAATTTCTATTTTAAACCTTTTTCTCTATGTGATTTTCAATTTAATAGGTGTAATATATTTACATTCAAGTAGGATTCACCTGGTTGTTTTGGTCTAACCAAGTTTTGTTCTTTGACGGACTGGCAAGTCCACTAGGGATCCTTAGCCGTGAAGAATGATCATGACCTGTGTAGGCTAGTGATACAGGCAGAAACATGTTGGTTTAGAGAGATGGGTAGAGCCATTGTCCTGACTGGCTATCTCATTTTGTTTTTAGATATACCAGTGTCCCCAGTATACAAAGGTGATATACCTAGGTACCCCAAGGTATTTTTAAATTAAATGGATCCCTCGATCTGTCCAGTTATACTTTATCTAAGAACTCCCTTCTTCCTATTGAGTTCATCAGGAGGTTGAGTCTGCCCTGGTAAACACAAGGAGATGATGGACAGAGTGCCTGATTTTTTCAGGCGCTCACCCTCAGTCACAATTCTAGATTGAATCAATCAACATTCTTTAGCTCCATTCGCCACCTCAGTTCAGAATCAGAATAAGCTTTATTCGGAAAGTTAATTTCTATCCATAAAAGCATTTACAATTTAACAGATCGTCTTAAACATTTAAAAACAAATAGTTTATAAAAATATTATTAAACACCATCTGTCCACGAAAACTCATTCCATGGTTCTAATTAAAATGCAGAATATAGCAGCAAGTAAACTCAAAGAGGACAGCATTTCATTTTGATAGATAGACAGTTAAAAATGATGCGTAAGCAATGACAATGGCAAAAAAATACAAAACGTTAATCCCATATTTTAGCATTCATTTTCCTAGGGCAGTGAGATTAGATTACAACTTTAGAGCAAAAAGAAGAAACGAGCACCCCCTACTGCATTATTATGATGCTTTGGGGGGTAAATCCAAAACAACGTTTGGTTTCGTTAGTCTAACGTTCTGCTTTTTGTTCTTATCACAATGGACCTGAATCAATATTATTTCGACATTTGATCAAACTTTTTAGAAAAGCAGTAATGTTGTAATTTACACAGTCATTATCGAGACATTGTAGGGCCAGAAATGCTGGACGACATTGGCGGATACCCCAAATTTTGAGTATTGGTTTTATCCATTTCCTTCTCAAATCTTCATAAAATTTACAAAATAAAATTGCATGAATAGTTGATTGCGTGGAGCCAGAATCACACGGGCAATATGGTAAGTCATTTGACCAATTATTAACAGTTGGAAATGTCACCAGCCTGTGAAAAATGTTCAATCGAAAGCGAGTGAGGACAAATCGATCGTATCTTTTGTCAGATTTGTATAGGTACGATTGCATGCCAAATGAGGTTGATATCATAAGATTTTGGCAAACAGACGGTTTTGTGGCTTCACTCGCAAATCCCAGGCTCTCCATGTGATACATACAGCGTTTCTTAAAATCTTTCCTAGCAATAGCTAACATGGAAGGACGGTTATTAAAATATTCAGGGTTGCCAATGTCTGTCATGAAATCCTTCACATATTTGATCCATTTTATGTCGAGACAATGGTCCAATTTAAGGGCGTCTTGAAGGACTGCCTGATTAAGGTAGTTTGACTCAGACTTCCAAATACGATGCCAGAGAATTGGGGGTTGGATTTTTATAATATCCGTAATATATGAAACTCCCAACTCAGCATGGCAGACGTAGGTGGACGTAGAAGCCGGGACCGCCAGTAAATATCTAAGGAGAGCGTTTTCCACTTTTTGCAGTTCGGAAACATTCCGATGGCCCCATATCCCTGCCCCATATGTTCCTACACTTATACATTTTGCCTTATATATTTTTATCAATTCCAGGGGCGGTCTTCTTCCTCAGTTCAGACCCAGCTATATGCAAATCAGTCTTGACCCTGTGCCTCATGGAACAGTACAGCCCAAACTGCTAAGCCAGGTCTTCCCTGAACCATAAACAAGCATTGAGTCTGCTCTGGTGGCACTGTAGTACCTGAGTGGGTAGAGGTGTATATGAGGCTTTCTCTTCCAAAAGATTGGTCTTCCCACGTGATTTGACAGAACACCTGTGACATTCAAAAAGGACTCTGAGTTTGCTTTTCAAATAGAAGAAGAAGTCCCTTTCTAGCTTTAGCTACTGTACCATTTTGTTTTGGTGTGTTCAGTCCAGGGAGGATGTATGGTGGCTGTACCTCACCCTTTCCATCTGTGTGTTTAAACCAGTGATATTTTAACCTATCATTTGTCAGGCCCCCTCGTCCGCACCTCTTACCTCAGCAGCACAGATGGCATGGTGGAGCCACAAGCATTTGACATTTCACCCAAGCCCCTCACACCAGCCACCCCAACTCCGCACTGAGAAAAAGAATCCCCTTTCCCAACATCACAAAAATGTGCTTTAGTACTGCAACATTCACGAACAACCATGTGAATCAAGCAATAGAGGAGCTCCCAGTGAACGGTTTATTGCCGCAGCACAAGCTCCTATAAAGAAATGGGAGCATGCGACAGCACCATGTGCGGTTCGCATTGTAATTGCGGTGTCGGGACCGCTGAACAGAGGTCAATCGGTCCAGAGACCACAACGGTGTCAGGTAGATGCGAGTCCGTCAGACATCGTGATCATGCCTTTACTGTAGCTATACTCTTTTATGTATTCTTAACAAAAATTAGCTTAAAATTAAAGCATGAGAAATAACAGTGCTGTTCTCTTGGTTGTGAAATTGTGAAAAACTTTTGACTGAAAAACAATACGTATAACTCTTGACAGTCTCTCACGGGTTTTTTTATGTGCTCAGTTTAGTTTCAATTCGTTTTGGGTGAGTTGAGGGACATACGTTGTCGATTACTTCAGCTCAAAACCAGTAAGTTGACCAACACCTCAGCTTGCCAATGGGCCACAATGTGTAAGGGTTATGTTCAAATAACATCTGTACAAATGAAACATGTTTATCTTTATATATGGAGTTTATGATAGTGTGGTAATAAACAATTTAAGAATTAACTGCTTAAAGTAAAGAAAGTGCTGCAAATTATTATCGAATTAGTCAGAGAACAGTCCTGGCAGCTGCAATTATCTAAGCAAGTGTAATTTGCTTGGAAATTCTGTCTACATAAGATTATAGATTGTATGAAATTCTAATTGACTCTTGACAAATGTTTATTCTGGAGGTAAGTGAGGTGATAATGCTTTGAGGTAATATAGCAGTGCCAATGCCAGTCTTGGAAAGAATATAGTTATAATGAAATGAAAAAACATTTATTTAGCGCGATAGCTACACTGAGGCATCCCAGCGCTGTAGACGGACGCAAACAGAAGGAGGGATCAGGGTTTCGAGGTATTAGTTAAAAAGTGATGTTTTCAGAAGTTTGCGGAAGGGTAGGAGATTGGACTCCGTCCGCAAGCGGAGGGGGAGAGCATTCCAAAGCTTGGCAGAGTTGTAGGAAGAAGAGCGATCACCGCATCTGGCTCTCTTTATTCTGGGCAGTCAGGCAAAAGAAGTGGACGTGCCTGTTAGGCTCGTAGGGGATTATCAAGGGCTGGCTGATTAGGGAGCCGGTCTTTCAAAACGCCTTGTGCGCAATTCACATGGCCTTTAATTGTATTCTCTCCTTGACCGGTAGCCAGTGAAGGCTCCTTAGCCCTGGGGCTGAGGACTGTTGGTGGGGGATCTGGAGGAGTGTGCGGGCTGCATAGTTTTGGATGATTTGGAGTTTGCCTATGGTGGCTTGTGGGGTCCCTAGATACAGTGCGCTCCCCTTAATCCAAACAGGAGAGGATAAGAGCCTGCACCATGATTTTCTTTGCTTGGAATGGGAGGAGGGTAGCATCCTCAGCAGTCTGTAGCAGGTGGCAGGGAGTGGTGGTTAAAGCTGAGGGAGTTGTCCAGCTATACACAAAGGCTTTTGATCTGGTCTTTGGGTACTGGGGCAAGGCCAAGGCATTTTGGCCAAAGTTGCTCCGAGCTAAGAGAGGGGGAGTTTCCGAGAAACATAAGCTCGGTTTTGTCCCCATTGAGTTTTAGGCAAGAGAGCTCCATCCATTTGGCCACCTCCTTGAGACAGCTTTCAAGATTACTAGGTATTTTTTCGGGGTGGTTTAATGCCACCACAAGCTGAGTGTCATCAGTGTAGGTGATGATTTTTATGCCAAATGGGAGAACAATCTCTGATAAGGAACTCATGTGAATATTAAATAGTGTGGGACTCAGGGAAGAGCCCTGGGGCACACCACAACTGAGGGGCATCTGTTTAGAGACATCATCGCCTTCAAAGACTTGGAAGGATCGTTCACCTAGGAAGGATTGTAACCAGGCGATGGCATTGCAATATATACCCAGATCCCTAAGTCCGGATCAGCGTGTCGTGGTTTACAGTGTCAAAAGCGGCACTGAGATTGAGCAGGATGATTGCCGCAGAGCTACCTTGATCCAATATCCTTCTTGCCTCCTTCGTTACGGCAAGCTCTGTGCTGGGCATGATACATAAACAGTTATGATTGTGCTTGAAAGTGTTAAGACTGTGAAGCTTACCGCTAAAATAAGGCTCCAACCTGGAGTACCTTACATCTGAACGGGCAGGGGGGCTGGTGCTGTGCACGGGCCGTGTGCGGACGGGCGCAGTTGGGCTTGCATTAGGCGCGCCTTTTGCGTGCCTTTGGCGCGCCCGCTGCGCGCGTCTGCTGCACGCTCACGCCAGCTCTGCTTTTGAAGTGCTATTGAGGAGAGCGACTAGCGTGCTATCCCTGCTTCCTTCCCAAGATGGCGGTCACGTGTAGAAAGCTGACCCAGGGAGTCTGGCTCTAGGCACTGTGCAAATACGCAAATAAAATGATTTTTAAAACCAGCGTCATGCTGGGAGCAATGAAGCAGCAAAGTCAGACAACTTGAATAACAGATATACCCTAAAAACGGTGGTCTCTCCCGGCTGAGCCTCAGGAGGACATCGATGTGTGCGCTCGCGCCAGCTCTGCTTTTGTAGTACTATTGAGGAGAGCGACTAGCGCGCTAACCCTGCCTCCTCCCCAAGAATGGTTTTTGCTCCTTTCTTTTTTATGTCTATCTGGTATTTTCAACTTAGGTTTCTTTTAAACCTTTTGTGTATATTAAAAACTAAATGTTGTTCATCTAATTGTTTTTACAGCCATGAGGAAGTCCATGTTGGACAAAACGCGTTGCCTGGGCTGATGCATTTGACTTCAAATAAAGAATAATTGAAAAAAGAGATTTCAAGACTCCTTACACAATATATTGTTTGGAGTTCATTGATCCTGAGAAATTATTTATAATTTACAAATGAATTATGTATAACTGTATGCTCCTTTTCAATATTTGAATATTTAGAGAAATTCTCTCTCTTGTATGTGTGACTTCTGAGTGGTGGGTTCACAGGAAGTTGAGCATCATCTATCTATACATATATCAGAAATATTATACTGGTGCAGCCTACATTGCCTACACTGCTGTCTTCATAACTCTAAGTGGTTACTTTAGTAGCTGACTATGTGTCAAGAACATGCACAGTCTTGTGAGAGCTATCGTAGGTTTATCTACAGTTCTTTTGTGAGTGATAAACTTTTAATTATTTACTGTGCTTTGGTGAAAGGGTGACAGGAAGGAGTTGATTTTCAGTGTTATGGACGTGGTATTCCATCGCAAAGGTGACAGAGTACCAATTACGCCAAAATGAAGTTCCGCCTGCCTGATTTAGAGGCGAGTGGAACTTAAGTATGGCAACAACAGAGCCTACTTCAGCTCCATTGCCGACATACTCCTTGTGATGGCCGGCCTGAGTATGGAATATCAGAGGTTTATTCGTCATGAGCTCCATCCACACTGAAGCACCTGCGCACCTCTGCCTCCACCACCTTTTCAACCTTGGAAGCAAGGAAATCAGCTGCAAACTCACCTCCATTCTCAATGCATCCATAACCATTGCCTTCATTCCCTATAAGTAGAAACATGCAAAGGTCAGATCCCTTCTTGAAAAAACCTCCGCCAACCCCACCGAACTTGAGAACTACTGCCCCATCTCTCTGCTCCCCTTCCTTACCAATGTCCTGGAGAAGGCCATCAACCACAAACTCACCAAACACCTAGAAAGCAACAATCTTCTGGACACCTCCCAAACCAGCTTCTGTGCCAACCACAGCATCAAGACCACCCTCATCACCAACATCAACAGCAGGTCCCTCCTCGACAGTGAGGAGACAATGGCCCTGATCCTCCTCGACCTCTCAGCAGCGTCTGACATCATATCCTACCACACCCTCACCAGAGGACCGCCACATCAGTATCCTCAAGTTGATTACAACCTTGCTCACAGGACAAACCCAAAGATTCACTTACAACCCTTCACATTGGAACTGAAGAACATCATCTGATGTGTCCCGCAAGGCTCATCACTCAGCCCCACCCTGTTCAACACATACATGACACCCCTGGCAGGCATCATCAGAACGCACTCACCCAACGCGGCTGGGCCAGGCGAGCTGAGTGTCTGTGCTCCCTAGCGCTGAGCAGAATCTCATTTTAATTGTATTGCTGCTGGTTTTAGACATATTGTATTTTTCAAACTGAACTATTTACTTGTCTTTGCACCCTCCCTCCTGCCACACTGCTCCCCGGTCCACCTCGGGTTTTCCCATTGTAGTGGAAGGAGCACCGGCAACCTTTCTCTTCCCTCTTCCGGGTTGCAGACCAGATGGGGAGGAGCTCCACCACTAGTCTTAACCCATGCCCTTTCTCCCGCACAGCAGACGCACGCTGCGGGCATGCCAGTGGCGCACCAAAGGCGTGCAAATGGCAAGCCCGTCTGCGCCCGGTCGGGACCAGGGGCCACAACCCCTGGCCGTTTTCATGGAAAAACTGTATCCTATAGTGCTCTGCATCTTTACTCACTCAGAGGTGTGTCCAACAATTCTTGTCTGCACTGTCTAAATGTCCTTAACGGTGATTCCCATTGTAAATGTTGTGGCTTTTCCCTCCAGTTATCCCTCCAACGTGCAGACCCTATGACTAACTCATCTCTTCTAAAGATGTTTCTTTTAAATTTCAGATCCTTCTCAAAACACGCCACAGAATTATCAATTCTATTGCAAGATCTTAAACCCGACGTTCTCTTTCTGACAGAGACGTGGCTGCACAATGAATCTGGCCCTATCCTTGCTCAAACCCTCCCTTCTAGCTACTCGATCCACAGGGTGGACCGCAAGAGTGGCAGAGGTGGAGGAATAGCTATCGTAGCTAATAATACATTTAACTGCTGCATTATAGCAGACTCTTTACCAGACTGCGAAAGTCTCACCTTCACCATTGATGTTTCCCCGACTAGTACCTTTTCTGGCCTCCTCATTTACCGACCTCCTGGCACTCCCAGGCAATTTCTTGATACACTTCCCACTATGGTTGCCAGTTTGGCTTTCGCCCCCTCCAACTTCACGGTGTTTGGTGACCTTAATCTCCACCTAGATGATCCTTCTGATAAGGTGCCGATCGAGAATCTTCTGGCTCTTCAGCTCAGTGAGAAAGTACTGACACCCACTCACTCCAAAGGCCATCTATTGGACCCCGTTTTTAGTAATTGTATAGATTTCTGAGCCCTCTTTTTTGGGAAATGCCCAGACCATCCTCCCCTCCTATTATAAACTCCGTCCAGGAAGGAAACTGGATGAAACTTCCTACGGACCAATGGAAGCAAGTTTTGGAAGCTACCAGACCTGCTAATGATTTAAATCTCGACCGGGCCTCCGAGAATTTTAACTTCTGGATTCAGGGGTCCCTGGATGCAGTACTTCCCAAAAAATCTAAACATATAATTAGCAGACAGAACACCGCCCCATGGTTCTCCTCTAAGCTGAGAGAGATTAAACAATCCTGCAGAAGGCTCGAAAGGAAATGGAGAAGAGACTATTCTGTCCTCCTTAAAGTCGAATATAGGGAGGCTAACAGATGCTATAAGTCTGAACTTAGGGCAGCCCAAGCAGTTTATTATGAAGATAAGATCATTGTTCTACTAATTACCCAAAGGAAATCTTTCGTATTGCCAAGACCCTAATCAAACAACCTATGAAACAACCCTCACTGGAGGGCGCCCTCACTCGTTGTAACAGCCTGGCAGATTTTTTTGCACATAAAATTCAAAACATCTATTGGTCCTTCCCTACCTCCCTTCCCTACCTCACAGAACTCCCATTCTATAGATTCCATGCCAGAATCGCAACTCACAACTCAAACTTCTCTTGATAAATTTCCACTCATTGATTCTGCTATGTTGGATCCTATCATAACTAAACTCAAATCTGGTTCTCGCACCGATCCGGCCCCTCCTCAGATCCTCACATTAGCCACTGAAACCATCTATCCTGTTATCCTTGACCTGGTGAACTCTTCCATCTCCTCTGGCATAGTTCCTTTGGCCTGGAAATGTGCCATTGTTAAAGCCCTGTTAAAAAAAAAAAAACTAAATCAGGCCGATTTTTCCAACTACCGCCCTAGTTCTCTCCTCCCCTGGGTGAGCAAGATTGTGGAGAAACACATAAACACCATCTTGGTGGACTTCTTGGAATCCAATATTTTACTCCATTCCTCCCAGACGGGGTTCCACCCCCAGTTTGGGACCGAAACTGCCCTCCTTGCAGCAACGGAGGAGGCTATGAGGATCCCGGATCAAGGGGGTAATGCTGCAATTATCCTCCTTGTCCTCAGTGCCGCTTTTGACACTGTAAATCATAACACCTTGATCCTCAGACTTAAAAATCTAGGAAATTCCGGTATAGCCCTAACCTGGTTACAATCGTTTGTGAGTGAACGATCGTTTAGGGTTTTTGAAGGAGATGTTGTCTCTAATCAGTTGCCGCTTAACTGTGGGGTTCCTCAGGGCTCCTCCCTGAGCCCCACATTGATTAACATTTACATGAGACCATTGTTAGAGATCGTCCATCCATTTGGTGCAAAAATTGTCACCTATGCAGATGACACTCAGCTCTTGGTGGCATTAAACCACAGCGGTCATCTAGCACCCTAGGCTGTTGTCTAGAGGAGATTGCCAGATGGATGGATCTCTCATGCCACAATCTCAATGGGGACAAAATGGAGCTTATGCTCCTGGGCAACTCCAATGTTTTCAACTCCGGCTTGCTGTAGCCCATTTGCCTTGGGCCCGCCCCAACCCCTAAAGACCAGATTAAGAGCCTGGGAGTATGGCTAGACCGTCCCTCACCTTCAATCATCAGTCTGTAAAATTATCATCCACCTGTTTTGGCCTACTTAGAATGCTGCGTAAGATCCTTTCCCTTCTCCCTTTCCAGGCCAGAAGGGTCATGGTCCAGGCACTCATCCTTTCTCGTCTGGATTATGGGAATGTCCTCTATTTGGGTGCCCCTCAATACACCATCAGCAAGCTCCAGACTATTCAAAACTGTGCTGCCCGCCTACTCCTACAGATCCCTCGGCGGCAGTCTGCGAAACCAGCCCTAAAGGCCTTGCACTGGCTGCTGATTAGAGAAAGGATCCAGTTTAAAGCCATGTGTTTAGCCCACAAAGCCTTCTGGAAGAACGGCCCTTCGGTTATCCAATCCTTGATCACCCCTTACCAACCCAGAAGAGACGTCCCCTCTACTACCGCCTTCCTCCCTCTTCCCCCTAGAATAAAGAGAACTAGAAGTGGCGGACGGTTCTTCACTTATAACACAGCTACTCTCTGGAACACCCTACCACTCTCTCTCCGACAGGAATCCAATCTGCTTGCCTTTCGGAGGCTCTTAAAAACTTGGCTTTACAAGAACTGCATTTAACTCTCACCTGCTCAGTCCTGGCTGTGCTGTCCGTAGCGCTGGGAGGTCTTAGGGTAGCCATCGCGCTTTATACATTTTATTTCATTCATTTATTCATAGCCTACACAGATGACACCCAACTCATCTTCTTGATCTAGGAAGACCCCTTCACAACCAGGACCAACTTCCACAACTGCATGATGAGCGTTGCCCACTGGATAAAGACCAGCTGCTCTTAGCTCAACACGGACAAGACAGAAGTGCTGATTTTTGGGAGCAACACCCCTTCGTGGAACAACACCTACTGGCCCTTTGAACTTGGGCCATGCCGGCAACCTCAGCATAATTCTGCAAACTCACCATGAAACACCAGATCAACGCAATCTCCTCCACCTGCTTCCACACCCTTAGTATGCTTTGAAAGATCTTCAGATGGCTCTCCCTCAACATCAGAAAAACGGTCACTCAAGCCTTAGTCACCAGCAGGATCGACTAGCGCAACATGCTCTATGGAAGACTCACCACCCAACTCCTGAAGAGTCTGCAGATGATACAGAACTCAGTCACCAGACTCATCCTTGACCTCCATTGGCTCCATATCCAGAAAAGATGTCAATTCAAGACGTTAAACATTTAGTTTTCCATCTGGCACTCTTTTTAACCAATTGTACAGTTTCTTTCTTTTTCCGGTGTGCTGCTCTCTCCTAGTGTTTTGTCTAAGAACACTCTTTATTTGACAATGAGTTCAGGAGAAAGTGGTGTCTTGCACTTTCAAGTTGGAGGTGCGCACAATGACACTTTGACCTTTTGAGGTCTTATTTTCATTTGATCTGTTTCTTGAAAAAATTATATCCAATTCAATCCAGTTTTATATTCATTCTTTTATTTCGTATTTTTTATCATACTATAACATACTCCATATATCTTTCGTGAAGAAGCATATTCATTTTGCTTATTTACACAACCCAATGCATTTCGGGTCAACAAAAGAGACCCTTCTTCAGGGGTCTAAAACGGAAAGATAAAGAAAATATATTGAGCTATTCAGTAATATCCTCTGTTTACATGTTAAACTCAGTCCAATACATTAATGAGTGAATATATACAATAAACCTTAAAACCAACAGTTCTCCAAATCTCATGTTCTACGTATCTCATTGTGTTTTGTTGTCTCAACTGTTATGGTTCATATCTGTATATTAACAAAAAAGAAGAAAGTCGGGTACTGCGCTACCTTGTGAATTGTCAAGCGAATACTCAAAATACTTAAATAAGGATTTACATATTGTACTCGATGTGTCCTGAAGTGCGTGTTAAAAAACGTCAAATCACGTACTTGTTACGTTTCACCAACGGCTTGCTTTTAAATACTGTCGGTGACAAACTGTTTAATCTAAGTTAGAACAATATTAACGGAACCTTTCAGTTACTTACTTCCGTGTAAGGCAAAACTCCCGCGTCCTCCTCTACCAATCAGGGTTCTGTTTGTGAATAAACATGAGCCTACGTTATTTATGTGCTGCTTAATTGGTTGAGAAGTGTGCTGATGAGTCGCGCCTCCAACCAATAGCGTGGCAGTATTTAACGGAACCTTTAGGTTGCTATGTTTCCTACGTTTTTTATGTGTTGTCTCATTGGTTAAACTCGCGCTGATGACTCGCGCTCGTAACCAATGGAGTGGCATTTAATGGAACCTCGGTTACTTAACTACCATTGTAAGAAAAAACTCCCACGTTTTCCTCTGCCAATCAGGGTTCTATGTCCACGTTGTTTATGTGTAATTTAATTCGTTAAGAACGCGCTGACGAGTCGCACCCTTAGCCAATATTTAAAACAGTAACCATGTACATGATACGTCCTATTGGTCCTCAAGAAAACCTTAGTGTTGATTAAACATGTATGTGAGAAAAAATAGTTTTATAAAAAATTGTTTTATAAAAAATACTGTTCTATGTTCTAATGGAAAATTTACAAAGAAACCAGAATGGATAAAATAAATGAGAAACAATAAAATATACAGATAAGTGATACCATCATTGAATAATTTTGTCAGTTCAATAAAGTTGCTTACAAATATAATGTTCATGCAGGAACTCCAAATCACTTTTCCTCAATGGTTTATAAGAAACAAGATAATTCTATTCTGTCATTAATTCCTGTTGGTTGCATGCTGCCCATTTTTCTAATCCAAAAGTATTCTGCTCTCAGTCTCTGTTTATGGATGTCCATCGATAAATTTGGTTTGATCACTTCTAATATGGTAAATTGTAGCTGTGCAATATTATGACCGGCTTCTATCCAGTGCATAGCAAGTGTAGATTTTCGAGTTTTGTTTCTAATATTGCTTTTATGTTCAGTGATTCTGATTTTTATTTTGCGTTCTGTCTGGCCCACGTATAATTTACCACAAGGACATTTAATTCCGTAAATTACTCCTTTCGTGTCACAGGTGCTAGAATGCAGAAGTGGAATCATTTGCCCAGTCATGGGATGTCTAAATTGTTGACCTGTTATCACATTATTGCAATGTGTGCAATTTTCACATCTTTTCATGCCTTTGTAGATCATCTTCTCACTTTGATCCGATTGTTTCTTAATTAGTTCTTTCAAGTTCTTTGATCTCTTGTATGCAAATGTAATCTGATTAGTTACAAGAGGTTGCAAATCTGGTTCTTCTTTAATCAGAGGCCAATACTTTCTCATTATAGTCGTGATCTGTTTGGATTGTGCAGAGTATTTAAGAACACATACCATGAGTTTTTTTTCCAATTTCTCTTTTTTGTTAAGTAGGAGTTCTCTGTCCATGGACATCACTTTATTCTTTGTATCTTGTAGTTCACTTTCAGGATATCCTCGTTTTAAGTATTTCTTGATCTGATTATCGATGGAGGAAACTAAATCCGTCGGGTCTGATGTGATCCTTTTGAATCGAATAAATTGAGATAATGGTAAGTGTGTTTTCAATGAGTAGTGATGGAAACTCGTATAATGTAGACTGCTATTCCTGTCTGTTTCTTTTGTATGCACATTGGTTATTATTTTTCCATCTTTAATGGTTATTCTCACATCAAGAAATGCTAATTCACTAGTGTTTATTTGATGAGTGAACTTGATCCTATCATGTGTCTGATTCAATGCATCAATGTTCTCAATTAGTTGTTCTTTAGCTCCTTTCCAAATTATGAATATGTCATCTATGTATCTTTTGAAGATTATAATGCCATTCATCCATTGTGGGTTATTCAATATGTGGTCGTGTTCAAATTTTGCCATGAAGGTGTTGGCGTAGGAAGGAGCCCCCGCAAAACCCATGGAAGTTCCACTACATTGTTCATAAAAATCATTCTCCCATTCTAAATAGCTGTGAAATAATGCAAAATGTAATAACTCCATCAAAATTTTTTTTTCAGTTCCTGTGATATCATTCTCAAGTAATCTCCATTCCATAGCTTCTAATCCCTCATTGTGGGGGATAGAGGTGTAGAGTGCTGTAACATCAATGGAACATAACCATATTTGCTCATTTTCTGCGATTATCACTTTGTTTAGAAGATTCAGAAAATCAGTGGTGTCTCTAATGTAGGTGCTCCAATTTTGAACCAATGTTTGTATGAACCAATCTAGATATTGACCTAGTGGTTCTGAAATTGATCCACAAGCTGACACAATGGGTCTAAACGGTGGTTTAGTGGCATGCTTATGAATTTTCAGAAGCATGTAAAATTGTGGTCTCCTTGGATACTTAGTGTTCAAAAATTGAAAAGTCTTATCAGTTATCCATTTCAATTCTAAAGCTTTTTCTAAGATCGATTTCAGTGTTTCTGCAAAGACGTCAGTTGGATCTTGTTCAATTTTACGATACGTGTTAGTATCCTGTAGATGTGTGCGTACACTTTCAATGTAAAATTCAGTACTCATCACTACTATGGCTCCTCCTTTGTCTGCTTTCTGTATGGTGATATTTGTCATTTCTTTTAAGGACTTCAGTGTGTTCCAATCCTTTTTCGAGAAATTTCTTTTATTGCCTCCTGAATAGTTAATTTTCTTCATTTCAGTAGTAATCACTCTTTCATATGCATCAATGGTCTTATGTGAAGTAGGAGCACAAAATGTGCTCTTTACCTTAAATTCTCTCAATTTACTTTCAGGTTTTTCAGACGGTTGTAAATTCGAAAAGAAGTTTTTTAGCCGCAAAGTGCGTGAAAATTTGAAGATTGCAATTTCTGTTTCTTGAGGATTTGATTTATAATTTGGCACAAAAGTGAAACCTTTATTCAAAAGTTTGGTTTGAGTTGATGTTAATTGTACATCTGATATATTTATGACAAGGTTGTCTTCTTTTTGGTTGATCGAAGTGCTCTTTCTGTCTCTGTCTCCTTTGTTTTTTCTTTTTCCCCTCCTTGTTTTTGGGACTCTACCGTTGTTGTCGAGCCTGAGGGGGCATTGTTGGCGGCCGGACTGGTCTCCAAAAAAGTTACCTTGTTCTGTTGGTCTCTACGTGCTGTTTGTGTGTTCTTGCCTAAAGGTTTCCTGTTTTGTGCGATCTCAGATTCTGATATAATACTTTCTTGTGATGAACTCACTTCTGCTTGTGGTCTCCTCCAATTTCTTTGATTATAAACGTCTGCCCAACTATAGACTTCTTCCAACTTATAATCTATAGTGTCTCTTTTGTATTTTTTAATTTTCCTTTCTTCTATTTCTTTAGCATATTTCTCTAGTTTGATATTAATGTCATCCAATGTCGTTGCTAAGTCTTCATGTGTGTTAAGTTCGCGTTTAATTGTCTCAAGTTCTTCTTCCAAGGTCTTTACTTCCTTAGATAGTTCCTCCACGATTAATAAAATCAGATCAAGACTGCATTTGTTCAGTATTTGATACCATTTATTGAGGAAAACTTTGTTGCTCCTGCATAACATAGGTTTTAAAGCGATTCTGAGACCTCTGGGGATACGTTGATTTTTATGATAATGAATTAAGGTTGTTGCGTGTAGACGCTGATTAATCTCTCGTTTACTTACATATTCTAATTGTTTCAATAATTGGCTGACAGTGTTCAATTGTGGACTGAATGCTCTTGTTTCCTTTATTAATCCGTAGATTTGTTCAGCTTCCTCTGTGCTGTAAGCCAAGGTTTCTGCCTTTTTTTTTGTGATTTGCGCTATTTCTTCAAGATTCATTTTTCGTGGTGCTCCGATGGGGGGTAGACAGAAATTGAATAAATCATTTAGTTTTCCATCTGGCACTCTTTTTAACCAATTGTACAGTTTCTTTCTTTTTCCGGTGTGCTGCTCTCTCCTGGTGTTTTGTCTAAGAACACTCTTTATTTGACAATGAGTTCAGGAGAAAGTGGTGTCTTGCACTTTCAAGTTGGAGGTGCGCACAATTACACTTTGACCTTTTGAGGTCTTATTTTCATTTGATCTGTTTTTTGAAAAAATTATATCCAATTCAATCCAGTTTTATATTCATTCTTTTATTTCGTATTTTTTATCATACTATAACATACTCCATATATCTTTCGTGAAGAAGCATATTCATTTTGCTTATTTACACAACCCAATGGTTCAAAATTGGAGCACCTACATTAGAGACACCACTGATTTTCTGAATCTTCTAAACAAAGTGATAATTCCAGAAAATGAGCAAATATGGTTATGTTCCATTGATGTTACAGCACTCTACACCTCTATCCCCCACAATGAGGGATTAGAAGCTATGGAATGGAGATTACTTGAGAATGATATCACAGGAACTGAAAAAAAAATTTGATGGAGTTATTACATTTTGCATTATTTCACAGCTATTTAGAATGGGAGAATGATTTTTATGAACAATGTAGTGGAACTTCCATGGGTTTTGCGGGGGCTCCTTCCTACGCCAACACCTTCATGGCAAAATTTGAACACGACCACATATTGAATAACCCACAATGGATGAATGGCATTATAATCTTCAAAAGATACATAGATGACATATTCATAATTTGGAAAGGAGCTAAAGAACAACTAATTGAGAACATTGATGCATTGAATCAGACACATGATAGGATCAAGTTCACTCATCAAATAAACACTAGTGAATTAGCATTTCTTGATGTGAGAATAACCATTAAAGATGGAAAAATAATAACCAATGTGCATACAAAAGAAACAGACAGGAATAGTAGTCTACATTATACGAGTTTCCATCACTACTCATTGAAAACACACTTACCATTATCTCAATTTATTCGATTCAAAAGGATCACATCAGACCCGACGGATTTAGTTTCCTCCATCGATAATCAGATCAAGAAATACTTAAAACGAGGATATCCTGAAAGTGAACTACAAGATACAAAGAATAAAGTGATGTCCATGGACAGAGAACTCCTACTTAACAAAAAAGAGAAATTGGAAAAAAAACTCACGGTATGTGTTCTTAAATACTCTGCACAATCCAAACAGATCACGACTATAATGAGAAAGTATTGGTCTCTGATTACAGAAGAACCAGATTTGCAACCTCTTGTAACTAATCAGATTACATTTGCATACAAGAGATCAAAGAACTTGAAAGAACTAATTAAGAAACAATCGGATCAAAGTGAGAAGATGATCTACAAAGGCATGAAAAGATGTGAAAATTGCACACATTGCAATAATGTGATAACAGGTCAACAATTTAGACATCCCATGACTGGGCAAATGATTCCACTTCTGCATTCTAGCACCTGTGACACGAAAGGAGTAATTTACGGAATTAAATGTCCTTGTGGTAAATTATACGTGGGCCAGACAGAACGCAAAATAAAAATCAGAATCACTGAACATAAAAGCAATATTAGAAACAAAAATCGAAAATCCACACTTGCTATGCACTGGATAGAAGCCGGTCATAATATTGCACAGCTACAATTTACCATATTAGAAGTGATCAAACCAAATTTATCGATGGACATCCATAAACAGAGACTGAGAGCAGAATACTTTTGGATTAGAAAAATGGGCAGCATGCAACCAACAGGAATTAATGACAGAATAGAATTATCTTGTTTCTTATAAACCATTGAGGAAAAGTGATTTGGAGTTCCTGCATGAACATTATATTTGTAAGCAACTTTATTGAACTGACAAAATTATTCAATGATGGTATCACTTATCTGTATATTTTATTGTTTCTCATTTATTTTATCCATTCTGGTTTCTTTGTAAATTTTCCATTAGAACATAGAACAGTATTTTTTATAAAACAATTTTTTATAAAACTATTTTTTCTCACATACATGTTTAATCAACACTAAGGTTTTCTTGAGGACCAATAGGACGTATCACGTACATGGTTACTGTTTTAAATATTGGCTAAGGGTGCGACTCGTCAGCGCGTTCTTAACAAATTAAATTACACATAAACAACGTAGACATAGAACCCTGATTGGCAGAGGAAAACGTGGGAGTTTTTTCTTACAACGGTAGTTAAGTAACCGAGGTTCCATTAAATGCCACTCCATTGGTTACGAGCGCGAGTCATCAGCGCGAGTTTAACCAATGAGACAACACATAAAAAACGTAGGAAACATAGCAACCTAAAGGTTCCGTTAAATACTGCCACGCTATTGATTGGAGGCGCGACTCATCAGCACGCTTCTCAACCAATTAAGCAGCACATAAATAACGTAGGCTCATGTTTATTCACAAACAGAACCCTGATTGGTAGAGGAGGACGCGGGAGTTTTGCCTTACATGGAAGTAAGTAACTGAAAGGTTCCGTTAATATTGTTCTAACTTAGATTAAACAGTTTGTCACCGACAGTATTTAAAAGCAAGCCGTTGGTGAAACGTAACAAGTACGTGATTTGACGTTTTTTAACACGCACTTCAGGACACATCGAGTACAATATGTAAATCCTTATTTAAGTATTTTGAGTATTCGCTTGACAATTCACAAGGTAGCGCAGTACCCGACTTTCTTCTTTTTTGTTAATATACAGATATGAACCATAACAGTTGAGACAACAAAACACAATGAGATACGTAGAACATGAGATTTGGAGAACTGTTGGTTTTAAGGTTTATTGTATATATTCACTCATTAATGTATTGGACTGAGTTTAACATGTAAACAGAGGATATTACTGAATAGCTCAATATATTTTCTTTATCTTTCCGTTTTAGACCCCTGAAGAAGGGTCTCTTTTGTTGACCCGAAATGCATTGGGTTGTGTAAATAAGCAAAATGAATATGCTTCTTCACGAAAGATATATGGAGTGTGTTATAGTATGATAAAAAATACGAAATAAAAGAATGAATATAAAACTGGATTGAATTGGATATAATTTTTTCAAGAAACAGATCAAATGAAAATAAGACCTCAAAAGGTCAAAGTGTAATTGTGCGCACCTCCAACTTGAAAGTGCAAGACACCACTTTCTCCTGAACTCAATTCAAGACGTTGACACACACCTATCAGCCTCTCCTTTACCAAGGACTAGCATACATCAACTTCCATCTGAACTTCCACCAACCCTCTAGACACCTGCACTCAGCCTCCTTTGCCTTCACTCACCTCTCCATCCACTTAAGCAACAGCGAAAGAGGCTCCTTCTCCTACCTCGCTGCCAAGTCCTGGAACAACATATCCCTGCATCTTCGAACATCATCCTCTCTCCCTGAATTCGGTAAGGACTGTAGACATGGATCTTTGAATAATAGACCCTAGCACCTGGATACCTTCACAGGTGAATAGCCGTGCTCTACAAATCCGAGTTGATTGATTTGTTGATTAATCAGACTGCAGGCATAACTTAGAGTGGGCAAACGAATGGCTGATTAAAAATAGTTGTGCAGTACTTCATCACCAAGGAAAACCTGGCATTGAGGGACAATAGAAAAGTATATATTGACCCAACATAATGGGGGGGAGTAATTTAAAACAAAAACTCTCACTTCGGGAGTTGAACATTTGACAGACAGCCGTCCGATTTGTCAGATCCATTGTGTTGCAGGTTATTGCAGGTTATTGCAAATTTTAATAGTTGTCCATAGTTGTCCATGGGGCTGACAGACAACTATATATTTTTCAGTTGGAGGTCTTGCGGAATGGTAGAGTCAATGTTCTCAATCATCCCAATGGAGTACCCTCCATCTGCCAAAATATGTGGTGTTTCTTTCTTGCTGTGTGTCTACCTCTGGACAGTTATCTGTGAAGTCATCTGTCAGGGTGAGTAACCTTACCGGTTCGGAATGGTTGATGTCAGGACTTTATGATTTTCAATTATGGCAATACAATAAGAAGTATAAGAGAAAAGCACATTTTTCAGGAATAAACTATAGTGATGTTGATTGTAATTCACAATTAATGTTTTGTAGGCAGATAATGTAAAAAGAGTTTGAGGGATTAATACTTATGTTTGATTCTTTTATGCATGTACTACAGAGGTGTGAAGTTAACTACTGTTTTTATCTATCTGTTTATTTAAGGAAGCAAAGATAGAAATATGCCATTCTAGAAATGATATCTTTATTCCAAAGTATCTTTGACAACCACAACCTAAAAATAAAAAAATCCTATTTAGAAACTTCTAAATGTCGTTGTTGTATGCATTGCACATCAAAAATATTGCAACAGAAACAAGGATATGAGTATGAGAAATTGTGTTGTTGGTTGACTGAGGAATTAGCCCAGCTAAAGCAGCAGCCATAACCCCTTGAAGGTTGAACCACAAAAAGTCACAAAATTAACCTGTGCTTAACTCTGGGTAGCTTGGAACAAAAAGCAGTCAGGCTTAACTTAGAGGCAATTTGTAAAGTATTTATGCAGCACACAAACTTTAATAAAGTGAAAACACAACAAAGTAAAAATCCAAAACCAATTTAGGAAAATAGAGTAAAACAACAAAAATCCAATAAGTAGAACCAGAGATATGATTTTTTAAAGTTTTAATGAAAAAGAGTGCCTTAAAGTACTAAGCGCCAACCACTGACATCTAGTGGCGCAAGGTTAAGGCCAACTTTGATGGAGCCCAGTCAGTGCTAACTTTCAGACTTAGAAGAAGGTCTGAGAAAATGTGTCTGAGAAGGTAAAGTTAAGCAGGGCAAAGCTGCGTGAGGTGTTCAAGAAGGGAGCACCATTGTATGATGGTCTTAGGTCAAACCTACGGTAAAGATTTCTACTTTGAGATTTACTCACCAAAAGGGAAGTTGAAAATCTCCAGTGGGATGAGGCAGAGGGCTGTTATAGAAAACAGTCCCAAAAGGTCAGATATCCATTTGGCGAAGGACCACCTAAAAGGATTAGATGTCGCGGAGAATAGTGCCGTGGGAGAAGCTGAAAGTCAATCCGGCGATGCACTTCGGGTGGATAGGCGAGCAGGTTAGTCCTAGTCTCCTGCTGCTTCTGAGAGGACTTTTGGGACAAAATGTGTCTAAGTCCTCAGTTTTGGTTTTTGACCATTTAGAAACATTTAGTGTCACATCCATGGGTCCAGAACTGGTGAGACACTTTTTGTGGGTTCTTTATTCACTGAGGCTGGGTCCAGGTGCAGGTTCAAGATGGTGAGAGCCTTGTATCTTCCTGTGGCTCCGAACAGGAGACTAGAACACTAGCCTTTGGAGACACTTCTGGTAGTCCTGCGTGCAGGTGAAGATGAAGGGCTTACTAGAAGATCTGGCTTCTGAGGGTTCAAGGAAGGCTTCAATCAGAATGGCAGTCCTACCAGGTACAGCAGCAGTCCGGCAGAATGGATAGCAGGTCACAGCAGCAGGCTATAATTAAGATATAAGTAAGATAAGTAAGATACAAGTAAGATATAAATTCCCTCTGGAATAATTCGTAATTGCAATTGTTACCATTTAAACACAACATGAAAATAAACATAATTTTTCCAAAACCTAAGATCAATTTTAACACAACAACTAAAATTTGTATTAAAAATATATTTCTTTATTTAAAATTGCATAGAAATTTGTAGATTCACACATAAACAATTTTTGCTTTGTACATACACTCAGTTCACAACATACTAATCATATTGACATGCAAGACAAATTGTTATTTTCAAGTACATGGGTATCAAAACATAAACAATAAAGAGAAAACAGAATCACAGACTACTATCGTTGGTCTTTGTTTCAACACATCATCTATATCAGTGAATGAATGGTCTGTTAAAAACTTCTAACTGTACAATGACCCGACGATCTTCCAATAGAGATTGTGTGAGTTAAAATTGCGTCAACGTGTTTCGATGGATCATTCCAATTTATTCCATCTTTTTCAAGACAAATGATAAGGTTTTCTCAAATAAATGTTTCCTTATTCTGCACGATCCTAATTCCTTGATTTACGTGCGTGTTAATCAGTGTATTCCTCCGTATTCCTGTGGGTGTTTTTCCCACCACTTCGAAATAAAATCCTCTTAGGAGGTTTTGTGGATACCTCTCCTCACAGGACTCTTTTTGGTGACCCGCTCGAGGGATATATAGATAGTTGACCTCCCCGGCGTGCTATGTATTGTTGAAGCCTACGTCCTACCCGTCCGTTGTTGCTTAGGAATTCCTATTTTTATTCCCTGATGCCCTTCTTGTGGAAGGTGGGAGAAACTTATGTAAAGGTTCTTTGAAGTGTATGGAATTTCCTGACTCCCATGCCCTGGTTCAAATCTGGCTGCAGTGACAATAAAGTGTTGTTAGGCCTTTTGTGCGAAAGCAGAGCATAGGCTATTCAAGTGGGGTGTGCTCAGCTCCACCACCCCATCCTGCCAGCAGATGGCCTATTGAGGCAAACCTAATCCCTCTATTGTGTGACGTTATGGGAGGAATTCAAAAAGTCTCTCAGCTACACCCAGTCATGTGACCCAAGACAGGCTGCAGGTACAAAAGGCTATATGCAAATTTTCTAAAAGTGGCATTTTTTAAATTGTAATGAACAATTTGCTTTACCATTAAAGAGGGTTATCATTACATTTTTATAGGTTCCAAACATGACCTATCTGCCTGCTTAATAAATGTATTAAGGAATCTCCAATGTAATCCTATGGGGAGTAGGCCTCATAGTAGAGAAAAACAAATGTGGGTAAATTTTACTACTAGTGATGGAGCAAGGGACAAGTATAATTTAGAAATATATGGCCAAACTTTTAATTATGCAGCACCCTGTCCTATGGGCTGCCTAGTGTCTACCTTAGGGCCTGGACTATACCGTTTAGTGCTGAGAAACTGTTTAAAGCAGCCATGCACACTGAAAATCTCATTACATTAACGTTACGGGTAACTTATATGTAATAAAAGTGAAGTTTAAGGATTGGCAAGAGGGCTTGAATGCCAAGTTGACATGGCAGTTTACAACTGCATTCAGGCTGAAATGGCAGGCCTCAGACATGTTTTAAGGTGCTATTTAAGTGGGTGCACAATAAAAGTTGCAGGCCCACTGATAGCACTTAATTTACAGGCCCTGGGTATATGATATACAACTTTAAAAGGTACTTACATGTAAAATCAATTTTCCAATAGGTCAGTTTGAAGGCAAGGCAGCAAAACGTTTGGAGGAAGACCACCCTAATGCTGACAGATCTAACAATGAGTTAGATAGTGGCATGCTTTGAAGTGGGTCAAATTAAAAGCCTAAACAAAAACATGTTTTTCTGTCCTATCTGTAAATTCTTTATCCAATAAGCCTTCAACGGCCTTCCCCTACTCATAAAGAAGCATTAGGTACTATGGGACATAGATTAAGTTGAGTACTCTTGGATTCGGAATATTCAGTCTCTGTCAATCAATCAATCAATCAATCAGGGGGTTTTAAGCGTGCTACTCACCCGTGAGTGTCTCAAGGCGCTGGAGAGGGCGCAACTGCGGTCAGTCAAAGAGCCAGGTCTTCAGGGTATTCCTGAAGATGTGCGGGTGGGGGCACATCTGATGTTGATTGGGAGCTTGTTCCAGGTCTTGTCCGTGATGTAGGAGAAAGTTATTCTGCCTGTTCATGCTCTGTGGATGTGCGGCGGTTCGGCGAGTGCGAGGTCAGTGGATCGGAGCTTCCTCTTGGGTACGAGGAAGGAGATTCTACTGTTGAGATATTGGGGTCCAGTGTTTTGGAGGCATTTGTAGGTGTGGGTGAGTATCTTGAATGTTACTTTCTTCTCATCGGGGAGCCAGTGGAGGTTCCGCAGGTGTTGGGTGATGTGTTTGTGTCAAGGGATGTTGAGGACAAGTCTGGCTGCTGTGGTTGTATGGTCTGGAGTTTGTGGAGTAGAGATTTGCTGATCCCGGCGTAGAGGGCATTTCCGTAGACCAGTCTGCTGGTTATGAGTGCATGGGTGACGGTCTTCCTTGATTCAAGGGGGATCCATTTGAAGGTCTTTCGGAGGATGCAGAGGGTGCTGAAGCAGCTGGAGGCGACGGCGTTGACCTGTTGGGTCATGAAGAGAGAGGAGTCGTGTACAATGCCGAGGTTTTGGGCATGGTCCGTGGGGCTGGGAGGACTGCTGAGGGCGGCGGGCCACCAGGTGTTGTTCATGCAGATGGGGAGGATCCGAGGACAAGGACTTCTGTCTTCTCAGAGTTGATCTTCAGGCAGCTGCTGCTCATCCAGGATGTGACGTCCTTCATTCCTTCCTCAAAGTGAAGTTTGGTGGTGATGGGATCCTTGGTGAGGGACAGGATGAGCTGGTAGTCGTCGGTGTAGGATTCTATGCTGAGTCTGTGCTGTCTGACAATGGCGGCGAGGGGGGCCATGTAGATGTTGAAGAGCATGGGGCTGAGCGACGATCCTTGGTGTACTCTGCAGTTGATTTCCATAGCTTCCGAGAGGAAGAGAGGCAGTCTGATTCTTTGGGTTCTGCTGGTGAGGAAGAAGCAGAGCCAGTCGAGGGCGTTTCCCTGTATGCTGGTATTGTTGAGTCTGGTGGTGAGTGTATGGTGGGAGACGGTGTCGAAGGCTGCATAGAGGTCAAGAAGGATCAGGGCTGTGGTGTGTCCTTGGTCGATGAGGGTGCTAATGTCATCTGTGGCAGTGATTAGAGCGGTCTCGGTGCTGTGGTTGCTTCGGAATCTAAATTGGGAAGGGTCGAGGATGGAGTTTCCTTTGATTAATTTTGTTAGTTGGGCGTTGACGGTCTTCTCTGTGACTTTGGGCACAAAGGGGAGGAGGGAGATGGGTCGGTAGTTCTTGAGGTCCGTGGTATCTGCTGAGGGCTTCTTGAGAAGGCGTCTGACTTCTGTGCATTTCCAGTCATCGGGAAAGATGCCGGTTTCGAAGGTGGCATTGATGGTGTGTCGTAGTTTCAGAGCGATGGCGGCGGCGGCTCTGTGGAAGATGTGTGGGGGGTAGGGATCCATGGGGGCTTCTGAGTGGATGCCTTTCATGGTCGATGTGGTGTCTTCGGTGATGACTGTGGTCCAGGAGGAGATGGTGGGCTGACTGACGTTGCTGGAGTAGAAAGTGATTTCAGAGTCAGGTGTCTGGCCTTTAAAGTTGTTGTAGAGGCCTTTGATTTTCAGGTGGAAGTAGGAGCTGAGCTTATTGCAGAGGTCCTGGAAAGGAGTGATGTCTGTGGTTTCGCTGGGGGGCTTGGTGAATTCCTGGATGACGCTGAAGAGTTTCTTGGAGTTGCTGGAGTTGGCAAGGCTCTTGTTCTGGATGAAGGTCCTTTTGGTGAATCTGATGCGTTGGTGGTATTCCTTCATGGCATTTTTGTTTGGTGGTGTGATCTTCCGCCATTCTGCTGTTTCTCCAGTTTTTCCCGAGACGTCAGCAAGTGCGTCAGGATTCTCGGAGGTCGGCGGTAAACCAGGTGGCCTATCTGGGGCACTGGCTGTCGGGGTTAAGTTGGGGTACAAGCTCATTTACGCAGTGGAAGATCCATCTGTGAAGTTCTTTGGCTGCGAGGTTGGTGTCGGTCGAGGTGGAGGGGGCATCACGGTTGAGGGTGGAGTTGAACTGCTCATCGGTGACTTTGCTCCAGTTTCTTTGTGGAGAGCGTGGTGCAGGTTTGGGCGGTGTGTGTTCGTTGACAAGGAAGTGTATGCAGTGGTGGTCTGTCCATGCCTCATAACACCATCTTGCTAATTTATGTTAAAACTGAAGGGCACAAAGCGTTTTATTTGAAATATTGTGTAGGATGGCCTTGACAACAAAATTAAGTAAACTGAGTTCTAACTTAACTGTGTAAATTACCCTTACGGTCTCAGGAGGTTTCTTTTTTACCATAGTGTACATTTTAAATTCTCACCCACACAGTGCATGCACTATGCTGTGAGACAATTGTTTACAACCTGCCCACAGCATACCAGAGGCTGTTTTTGTTGTCATTCTCATTTCAATCTATTGCTTGCTTAGCTCTGGTAGGCTTTCCTTTCTTTCTTCTGTTAGCTCCTCTTTGCAGCATGGACCAAGTATATTTGTTCTTCCTCATCTTCCAAGCTTTTTTTTTGCAATGCTCTATTGTTTTTAACTTTTGTAAATGTGTTGGCATTATTCTGACGTACAATGTCCTTTCTTACTTTTAACACAGGCATACAACTTCTTATTTAAATTGATTTCCCCCTATTTGTTGGCTCTTTTGATATTTTATTTACTTACACCCATAACTGTACAACTCTACACCACTCTACTTTATGCCAATCCACTCTAGTCTAGTATACTCTATGCCAATCTACATTACTCCACTATACTCTACACCCCTCCACTCTTCTCTATGCCCCTCTATGCTGCTCTACTCTACTCCATGCAACTCCACTCCACGCCACTCCACTCTGCATCAGTCTACTCTATGCCACTCTATTTTACAGTACTCTACATCATTCCCCATCACTTTACTCCTCACCAGTCTGCTCTACATTATGCCACTCAACTTCACAAGATGCCACTCTACTGCACTTGAAGTGACTCTATTCTATGCCACTTTACACTATGCCACTCTTTTTTACAGCCTGCTGCTTCATAGATAGATTATCATCAATCAAAACTCCCAAGTTACGGACAAGAGCAGAAGGCTGAGGGAGAGCACCCCTTTCACAAGGCCAATGCTGAGGGCCCCAGAGACCCTTGTTCTTCCCCAAAATGAGGACCTCTGTCTTTTTGCCGTTGAGCTTAAGGAGATTATCTTGCATCCACGATGCAATATTACTTAAACCAGTCTGAAGCACCGAAAGTCCGCACAGCTGTCCCGAAGAAAGGGAAAAAATGATCTGGGTGTCATCAGCATAAGAGAACAGGAACAGCCCTGATTCCTCTGCTATTGTTGCCAGGGGTTTAATATACAAATTAAATGAAAGAGGGCTCAAAATAGAGCCCTGCGGCACCCCATACGAAGAGGGGTAAATTTTAGAGGTGGCTCTAGATGAAAAACTTGAAATGTCAGCTTGGCAAGAAAAGACACGAGCCAGCCAAGTGCTGTGCCAGTAATGCCAGAGGATTGCAAGGATTTTAATAACACAGTGTATAACAATGGATGTTACAGGCCCTTGTAACCCGTCACACTCTAGAAGCCACAATTGATCTTACAGGGCCTTGTAACCAGTCACAAAGCCACAATGGATCTTACCGGCTCATGCAACCAGTCACACTCTATGTTGTGTCCCCCTATATTGGATAACATCACAGGAGACAGCTGGTAAGACTTTACTATTTATTAGGTACAACGAGCCACCGCTCCTCTCAGGGCAGAAGAGAGGCACCAACTGACATTCATGGAACTCCCCACATATCAATACTATGGCAACACATAGAGGTTCTGTATAGAACCTAGAAGAAGCATTTCTAAGTACACCATATTACCTCCTTTTGTTTAACCCCTTGTGTGCCACGCCCTTTCCCCGCCCTGTGCCGGGCGTTGCATTAGCGGGCGGGGTTCATGACGAGCTGGACTCGTCATGGGCACAGCGCAACCGCGGCCCATGACGAGTCCAGCTCGTCATGGGCACAGAAGGGGTTAAAACGAAAAGAAAAATAAAATAAAACCTAGCAAGAAAAACAACAAAGAAACTATAACTAAGAATAGTAAAAATGAATGAACATGGAGGTACAGGAATAGTATCTAGTACAGTACAATTCAATATCTAGTGTAATGAAATAATGCATGAAAATAGAATAAATCATTGTAACTTCCAAGGAACACGTCTAACACGAGTAGACCTCCTTGGCCCTTCACTTGTCACAAAGGTTTCAGAAGCATTACCTGAAGGCACATTAGTTGGTCCAGAAGGCATAACAAAATCACTCCTTGTACAATTAGAGTTATGGGCAGCAGAATGAACTTTCACAACTTTACTAGCTTTCCATCAATGCCCACCACGTACCATAATGGCACCACCACAAACTTTCTCGACACAGATAGGTTCATCAAAAGACATACCTCCTTTTTGACAAAATTTTTGCTTCCGATGCAAACCAAGTCACCAGGATGCAAATCGACTGTCTTAGCCGACCTCTTTTGATTATACCTGTCGGACATCTTCCTCTGCACAGCTTCAACTCAGGATTCCAAAGCAACATGATCCACCCAACACAAAACTTTGTCACAAACTGTTCTTAAACGCCAAGCTGGATATAGAGCAGAAGTGGGTACTCTACCTTTAAGTGATACAAAGGGAGCAACCTTTGTGAGAGAATGTGGCTTTGTGCAGTAAAACCACAGCATGGATCTGACAGCACCCTTCATATCAAAACCATTCCGTTTGCCCACTTAATACATTCCACCACAACCCTGTTCATCCTCTCAACCAGACCATTGGTTTGAGGATGTCCAACCGAGCTTCTTAAAATGTTTTACACCAGATTCATTCAAAAACACACTCATTTCCTGACTAAGAAACTGCACACCATTATCAGAAACAAGTACATCTGGAAATCCTTCCCTCATAAAGATCTCTTTAAGAAAAAGAATCACATTGCTTGCTGTTGGAGAAGCACAAAACTTGAGTTCAGGCCACTTGCTGTGAAAGTCCATTAACACAAACGCAAAACGTAAAGTGTAGGGAAGAATATTGAACGGACCCACCAAATCAATCTCCACCTTAAGCCATAGCTTTACTGAAAAAGAGATAGGCTGTAGAGGTAGAGTGACAACTTTTAAACCTTTCTCTGCCCCACAACAGACAACACATTCCTTGACCCTTAACTCAATGTCCTTGTCCATTGAAGGCCACCAATAGTGCAGTCTGACACGCCTTTTGGTCATCGTCGCCCCAAGATGTCCATCATGTGCACAATCAACCAACTTGATACGTACATTCATAGGAGGAATACACCTACCATCCCTCATGATGACACCATCTTCGATAGACAGTTCCTCAGCAACTTTCCAAAAAGGCTGAATTTCAGGAGGCATGCATCTCTCTCTAGACCAACATCTCACAATATACTCCTTTACTCTTCCGAGAATGGAATCCTAACTCAATGCCTCTTTACACTCAATCTCAATCGAGGTAATTGACACTCCTGAGGCGGAAGCCGGGAGAGAATGCCCGTGTTTTAAAATTGTTTGATCTCGATCTCACTGATCTTACCTGATTGCTCTCTTTTGCTTGGCACTTCCCCACCAACAACAGCACCTTGAATACTCCCGCGCAGCGGACGTAAGCGCTGCCGCGGGTTGGGAAATCCTTCGCCGCCATCAACCCTCAGGCCACGCCCACTGACGTGAGGCCACGCCCCCCCTCCTAGCCTATAACTATGTGTATTTTTCGGACGCGCAGCGGACGAGCGCAGCGGGCACGCCGGCAGCGCGCCGATGGTGCGCCTAAGGCAAGCCCGTCTGCGCCCGTCCGCGACACAATGGATCTTACAGGCCCTTTTAACCAGACACACTCTAGAAGCCACAATGGATGTTACAGTCCATGTAACCAGGCACACTCTATAAGCCACAATGGATGTTACAGGCCCAGGTAACCTGCCACACTCTAGAAGCCACAATGGATGTTACAGGCCCGTGTAACCAGTCACACTCTAGATGCCACAATGGATCTTACAGGCCCTTGTAACCAGTCACACTCTAGAAGCCCCGATGGATGTTACAGGCCCATGTAACCAGTCACACTCTAGAAGCCTATAGCCTGTGAGAGTCTAGTAGCTCCCACGCAAAAATTGTCCAATGACAATGGAACCTTCTTCACACAGAAAATGGAGCTCATCTAAGACAAAATAGTCCTGTCAGGGAAGCACTCCTTGGTTACTTTACCACCTGAGACACCTGTGCAGATTGTTATCTAACCATTGGAGAGTTTTCCCCCGGTTACACAGGTAGAGGTGGAGTCACTGATCCGCACTGTTAAATCAGGATCTCCCCGGGACATTATTCCGGCTAAGATTACCACCTCTCTTGCCTGCTTTCTGTCCCCTTCTATTACGCATCGCCTTAATCTTTCCCTGAAAGAGGGCCATGTTCCCTTAGAATGGAAAGCTGCACAGGTCATGCCTATCCGCAAGATCACCAATGCCCCGCTGACTGAGTTTTCCATTCTCCATCCTATTTCTCTCCTCCCATTCCTGAGCAAGCTTTTAGAGAAGCACATAAATACACATCTTTCCAACTATGTCGAATGGACGGGTAGTCTTGACTCCTCTCAGTCAGCTTTTCGACCTAACCACAGCATAGAATCAGCCCTACCAGCGGTCACCGACAACATCAGGTTGAACCTAGATAGGGTGCATTCCACTATCTTGGTGCTGTTGGATCTTTCCGCCGCGTTCGACACAATCTCCCATCAAATACTGCTCCGGAGGTTGGAGGAGATTGGACTTAGAGATTTGGCCCTTCAGTGGATGACGAGTTTTCTTTCTTGTCGTTCGCAGGCTGTTACTCTCGGGCCGTATTGTTCAGCACCTACAGAACTGACCAAGGGCGTACCTCAGGGCTCTTGTTTAAGCCCGACTCTGTTTAACATCTATGTGGTTTCCTTGGCCAACCTGTTAAGGAGTTGTGGGTTCACTCCCATCTCCTATGCTGACGATACTCAGCTGCTTTTTCCATTTGCAAAGTTTACTCCATCAGTGCAGGAAACTTTCTCCTTGGGAATGAGAACTATTTCTTAACGGATGAGGTGTAATTTACTTCAGTGTAATGTAGGAAAGACGGAGATTCTGCTTTTCGGGGAGGTCCAATTATTGTGGACCCCCAGTTGGTGGCCAACTGACTTGGGCTCCCCTCCCACTCTGAAAACCTGCGTCATAAATCCCGGCGTTCGCATTGAACAGACCCTCACTATGAAAGAGCATGCCGCTCAGACAGCTGGTTCATGTTTCCAAGTGTAGGGCTGTTGCGCCGTATCCTCCCTATGCTCCCTGACTCGACCCGGAAAACATTGACTCAGGCTCTTATCTTAAGCCACTTGTATTACTGCAACGGCCTGCTGGTCTCCGCTAACGATGCCGCCTTTGACAGATTGCAGGTTGTCCAGAATACTGTGGCACACCTGATTGTCAACGCCCCTCCAAAGACTGCTTCCTGCCCCTTGCTTTACAAGCTTCATTGGCTCCCTATGCGGGAGCGAGTGAAGTTCAAGGTGTGCTGTATTGTACACAAGGTCTTGGTCAACTCTGTCCCTATTTACCTTGTGGACAAATTTATTCTTTCTAAGCCACGGAAGTCTCTCCGTTCTGAATCAAATTCCTACTTGAGGTATCTAGAATTAAAAGAGCCCGATTGGGGGGCAAGTCACTTTCTTATCTGGGCCCCCGCTACTGGAATTCTCTTCCTTTACAGCTGAGGCAGTGTACGGACCATCTCCTCTTTAGGAAGCAGCTCAAAACCTTTCTCTTCTGTTTCTAGTCTACAATGGACTGCCTGCCACAAGCCGCCCGTTCCAGCAAAGAGATACCCCTTCGGGGGTCGATTCTGGTGCTCTATAAATAAATAAATAATTAAAGCCACAGTGGATGTTACAGGCCTATGTAACCAGTCACACTCTAGAAGCCACAAGGGATTTTACAGGCCCTTGTAACCAGTCACACTCTAGAAGTCACAATGGATCTTACAGGCCCTTGTAACAAGTCACACTCTAGAAGCCACAATGGATCTTACAGGCCCATGTAACCGGTTACACTGTAGAAGGCAGTGGCAGAGCCCTGGGCACACAGCAGGGTCATCTTGCCAGTTTCAGATTGTGTGTCAGTGTCTGGATGAGGTGGAGAGGTGAGAAGCCGAGTGATACACATTACTACTTCAACCATTGTGCACAGGAGGACCGTGGAGGCACACACCCGAGGTCCAAGCCAGCTGCTTCAGCTGCTGCCTGGCTTTGTGGCATTAAAGGCAATGGCAACAGTGATGGTCTTTGCTAATACATAAGATAGGTCACATGAAATTAATCCCAAACGCAGCTTGTTGAACCAGTCAGATGACTGTCACAAGGAGTCCAATGACAAAGAGAGAGCAGAGACAACCCACCAATAGGGAGACAAGAAGGGTGTATCTCAGATTGTGAATAAGTGCCTTCACTACTGGTGTGTCACAGCACATACATGCTAAGGATTCCCAGCCCTGCAGATGTGGTTATTGAGAACACAATAAAACCGAAAGCCAGACCCCCTGCGCGGTCAGCATTATATGAAAGGAAAACTCTCTTCCTGAATGTAGTTGTTTTACTCTGACCGGCCCTGGTTCCAGGAGGAGAGTGGGGTCACACCTGGGGTTTCAGAGCACCCCTTTGAGTTCAGTGGCCCAGGAGCCGGCCCTGTGTGGTGCTTGTTTGTGCGCTCTGCACCCCTGGGATCACGGGGGAATGTACGCCACTGCACTCCCAGCAGCTGCACCCTCCTCCCCCACCCTCCCCGCATGGACGCTGAACCGCTGACGGTGCATCTCTTGCAGACGTGTTGTTTCGTAATGGAGAGTAAGGTGTCTTTTTTTTGCATCTTTTATATAGCGCAAACACGTCCCAAAGGTATTGGAGCGCTGTACATGTGTACATTACATATTCAGGCATGGGGAGATTAAGTGATTTGCCCAGAATCACAGGATGTGGACGAGACCCCGAGGCTCGAACCCTGGTTTCCAGCACCAAAGTCGGCAGTCTAGCCGACGGACCACATCCTTGGTGCTGAAATGAAACCAAAAGTATGTCTTTACTAGACTAACATCTTTCATTCTTTACTTTAGATAGCTTAGCTCCTGCCTCGAGTGCTTTGTGTTCCTTGCGCTGCGTGTACTGAAAATGCCGCTGACCGAGGCACCCACAGGGGGCTACTAGAGAGGTCGGCGCTCTAGTGTCGCCTGGGCACCCTACACCCCCCTGCCCCCTTTGGGGGGGCAGGGACTCCGGTTGGGGTCCCCCCCTACTTCCTGTCTGGTCGTGATGCGAGGGGCATCACTTCCTGGGCGTCTTGGACCTGGGGGAGGGTATATCTACCGCCCCCGCCATGTTAGTGACCTCTTTGTTTGCTGTGCATGCCGTCTGACTGCTGCACGCCTCGCGGTTGTCCTTTGGCAGCCGCTGCGAACCACTCCTCCGAGTCTCGGAGGTCGTGCGGACGGCGAGTGGAGTTAATTGAGGTGAGCTCAACACCTCTAATGGTCACCCCCCTCTCCCCTCGTTTCACCATACTGCCACGGGCAGTGTGGGGCCCGCCACTTTTGTGCGTCCCGGGACGTGGTGCCACTGGGGGCGGCTTCAGCACTTGGGGTGGGGGGGTCCAACTCCCGGCCGCATTCCGTGGCGGCATTCCCTGCGGCCTCGTTCGGTCACCCGTCCCTGCAGCTTGCGTCACCACGCTGGCCTCGACCTGGGTAGATCCCTGTCCATGGAAATTCAGAGGCCCCCCGGGTGTGCCCGCGGTCAGGGCCATGTTGAAGTATGGTGAACGTGGTAGGTTGGGGGGTTCTAGATCCACGGTTGTCAGCTCCTTGTAAGGGGATGCAGCAGTGGTGGACCGCATGCCACGCATGTAGCAGGCCCTTCACCGGGCCTACCACTGGGCACTCACTCCCCTTCCCCCGCTAGTACCGGACTTGCCTGCATGTGCTCCCGATCGCCCTTCCCTCGCTCTTCCCTTGGTGACTGGGAGGCCTTCGCCTTGCTTGTGGCACTGAGGCTGTGCACGTGTTGTGTGGCAGCGTGGCATCCTCCCAGTGCACGTGCTTCAGGACACTCGTGCTAGAGACTGAATTTATGTGGCGGGGATTCAATTACCGGTGCACTTGTCCCAGGCGGACGCGTGAATAGAATGCAGCCTGTCCGCCGTAGACAATCGCTGCATTTCCATGTCTTTTTCCACTGTTGGGAAATAAGGCAGAGCAGGGGTGATTCTGATCGCCGTGGGCGGGTTGGTGGTCCGTTGCTAAGGGGACGCTTAGCCGCCCCACTACCACGTGCGTACTTAATTGCTGTAGGAGAGTAGGATCTGCTTCACATGGGTACCCCCACTTTTTGCTGGTGTTTCACTGTTTTTCTACTTTAGTCTGGCTGTGGCCCTGCTAATCAGGACCACAGCCTAGCTGCTTCCTCTCTAAAATGGTTTCCATGTACATTAGGTACATATCTAATTGGATTCTGGAGTGCCTTATAAGCCCCTAGTATACAGAATACTATGTACCTAGGGCATAGGTACCTCAGAGGCCTACCAGGGGCTGCAGCATGTAGTATGCCACCCCTGGGAAGCACTCCAAAAGGACACCACAGGTCTGCTACTGCAAACTGGGTAAGGGTGTGCTTGCACCCCTTACTGTGGTATAGGCTACCTATATCACTACCTTATACAGACACATATAAACCTATAAGCCACTCCTATGGCAGGCCTTGACAATCCTGAAGGCAGAGTGCTTGGATTTATGTGAGAGGGTGCCCAAGCATGAGCTGAGCCCCTCTGCAGCATTCGGAAATACTTCCTTATGCCTGTTCTGTGATGCAGCCATACCATATACTCTTAAGTGCTTTATAACCTCGCGGTAAATGCCAACTTTGGAATGGCTGCATCAAAACATGTCGTGTTTGATGTCAAACGCTTTGGAATACTACCCCCCGCCAGTTCTGGCGGCAGGGGTAGCATTCCACCCTTCTAGAGGGAAAGACATGTTCACACTGACTAAACCCGGTTAAATCCTTTCAAAGCCCTGGCAACACAAAATGGATGCCACTGCCACAGACAGAGGTCTGGCCGCCTGCTGCTGGGGGAAACTCCGGCAGGGGAGGCCTGGACAATAGGTTTCCTGTCGCAGGGAGGTGTAACCACCTCCCCAGACAGGCTGATGCGTATTGGGGCAGGGTGGGTGCATTTAGTAAATGCTTTTGAGACACTGCCTGGGGCACACAAGGTGTCCCTGTGCATAGCCCGGTTTAAACTGGTTGCAAGGGCACTCAGCCCCTGCTCTGGTACGAAACTGGACAAACGGGAAGCGGTGTAACCACCCCCACCCCAGGCCCACCCATAGCTGGAGCCTTAGAGGTAGTCCATCCCCTAAACTTAGTATAAGTATAGGAACCCAGTCCCTAGGACTTTAGATTACCCTGGACGAACCTCTGAAACATATATCCTGGACCTTCGACTTTCTATCACGACTAGAAGATGGAAGAAATCTCCCTTAGGGTCAAGGAGTGACTTCCCTGCTTGGCAGGCACCAAAGAAGCAACTGACCGGTCTGCACTACTGAAGCTCTCGCCGGATGCCGAAGTCTCTGCATCACCAGAGGTGGATTTCCAGACTTCCCCGAGGCTACCCTGAGTCCACTGCAAAGCTGAGGCCCGTGGCTATCGTGGGTAACGTGGGACCGTGACCCCTGAACTCCGTGAACTTTTGCAGCAACAACATCTTCCTTGTCATCCTCGAAGTTGTGCTTTGGGCTCCGAGTGGCCCCAGCCTTGAGCACCTACCTGCACTGAAGATTGTTGACCTCCACTCCACGAGTGACCCGTGGGCCAGCTTCAAGTGCGACCGCTGGAGGCTCCTTCGCGATCACTAGCCCATTGGCTAGCAGGTCCTCACGAAGGCAACTCCACTTCTACTTGTGCTTTTCTGGTTGCTCCAGACTTGTGCTTCCTTACCTTTGCTGGGTGAGTCCATCAGACCTTGCTGGTCTGCACCGCAGTCCTTTCTCTGATTTCCTGAGACTTGCCGTTGCCAAGGCTTGTTGGGTCCTTTCTGGTCGCCAACACCGACACCGCAGCACTCGACAGACTTCGTGGGACAGCTCGAATCCGGCTCATGGACTTCGTCGACGACTCCTGGACCTCATGGCTGAAGAGTCAAGACACTCAACAACTCCCCTGAAGCACCCGACATCTGTGGGCATTGGTCCATCCTGCCCTAGGTCACTGGCAAGTGACCCAGACTCTGTCCCCTCTGCTTTCAGGTTCCTTACATCCCAGATCCAGGCTTGGATCTCTCCGTACACTTGTCCTCTTCTCTGCAGCAGCAGTTCTTTGCAGGCTTCCATTGGAATCGATGACGCAACCCGACACCAAAAGACACCTATGCACCCGGCTTCCCTGGGTGAGGTAACTCCAGTATTCCAGTACTCTCGAGGGTGCTAGCCCTAGAACTGTCTAAGTCCAAAAGGGTTCGGTCCTAGTTCGATTTGAAGTGTCCCTAATCTTTAAAATTCCGGTTGGGTTTCCACACTGCATACGGCTCCCTTGGGTCCCCGACGTCCCTACCTGGGGTGGTTCCTTGGGGTCCCAGCGATTCTAGAGGAGATAGGCACCTTGCCTATCTCAGTCATGGTTCTTATACCACTATTTTAGTATATGGTTTGGTACACCCCTAGGGCCCTAACGTGTATTTATGCTTTTACTGATGCTTAAACACTTGTAACTGAAGTACTTCGAACTCCAGTCTCAAAAAGAGACTAGAGGGGTGTGATTTATCTTAAATACATATATTTTGAATATATACCTGGTGTGGTTGTCTTTTCATTTGATTATTCAAGAGATTATAGACTGGTAAAACAAGCAGCTTTACATTCCTTCAAGACTTAGCCTGAAGGCTGCTCTCCATAGCTACCACTAGGATAGCTTTCACATAAGGTTGTCTTTAACCTATCACCATAAGGGGTTGTTTGGACTGATACAAGGTGCCCACTAGAACTAGTGGACAGCATATATCAGGCCACCTTCTCACAATTGCCACCGTTAAGTCTCTGCTGGATTATGGCTTATTTAAATATGGGTATGTGTGAGTTATTTTTAATTGCAAAGGCTTGTGATGATGTGACATTGAGCAGCCTCGTGCCGGTGGGTCAGCCCACCGCGAGCAGGACTGGAGTGGTGGGTTGGGTGAAGGCAGCGAGGCGGATGGTTCCTCTCTCCTCCGCTGCATCTCATTCTTTTGCTCGTTGCGAGGGGCATGCTATGTGCGAGCCGCCTAACTTCCCCACCGCTCCTTTTGCCCAAACCCCCACTTCGAGGACTGTCCCAGTGTCGCTTGGCTCTCCGCCCCCCCCTTGCATTACTCTGGCACACACCACACTGGGTAATAGAAGGGCTGGAGCGGTTGATACTTAGGTTGGGCACAGGGTTTGAGTCTCGGCAGGGCGGCGCTACATCCGTGATACTGGGCAAATCACTTAATCTCCCTGTGCCCAACAAAATGAAGGTATGTGCCCATCGGCGACGCAATTGGTGGTCATGTACAAATCGCGGAATTTAACCTCATTGATGTATTAGCGGGGCGATCATGATTTGCTGCACTGCAGTTCTGCAGATTAAGTGATGCATTTTTACACTATAACAGTCGTCCCCTGCAACGCAAGAACTAGATACATACATGTCTTTTACGCCATTGGTGCTCATGCAAGCATTTGTGGTGTTCATGCAAAATGTCCAGGTTGCTGAGGGAGCAAGTTGGGGCACCTTCAAGCTGGTGTCCTGATTGGAAAACGAAATACCAGGTGGATGCCAGAACTAGTCACCAGGATGGGGATATGCTGGACTAATAATAATGGGCTGATGGACTGGGGGCACATGTAAAACAGTCGTTTCCCCAATGTTAGTGGATTCACATTTGGCACTCAGAGCGATAGAAACAGTGGTGCGATGAGCAAAGGGGGAGGGGCCCACAGTGCATGCATCCCTCGAGCGCAAACAATAACAAGGGGTACAGCACCAGCACTCCTAATTAAGCCTGACTGCTGTGCTATGCTGCCAGAGGGTAACAGGTGGAACATTGTGGCAGGGTTATAAAGCACATGCTTCACCTGGGTTATGATGTGAGGGGTATCTTATAACTTGATGCACTGGCAGAAGCAGCATTTATCAAGTTGGCTGGCTCACCTTCTAGCCACAATCCCTAGGTTTTGGGGGTGGTTGCTGCCCCCCCCGATGCCTGTTTGCCCTGCCTCACCCCGCACTTTCTTTTCAGCTGCTCCAATCTCCCCCCTGAGGCACTTCGCCAGGCACTAGGAGATAAGTGCAGGCCCGCACAGTTGGAGACGTGGTTTAAGGTAAGAGGATTTGGGACACAGAGGTTTAGGTGGCCTCCTGGGAGTGAAGCCACAACTAGGCTTTATCCAGCATCAATTTTGCCTGCGCCATACCTGACCGGGCTATTGATTAATTCCATACACACGGAAATCACTATTGTGTGCTGCTCAAGCCATCCTTATAGTTTTGGGGGCCAGGAATAGCTTGAAGTGTCACTCTTGCACAAGTGTTAGGATCAGTAGTTGTGAATTACTATGTTTGGCAGCACCGCAGGAGCAACATGGAAGCTGACTGAAGTGGCCGCAGGAGGTGTGTCCTGGCATATAGTTGCACAACTGTCAGGGTTAGTAGTTGTAATGTTACTATGATTGGCAGGAGTAAGATGTGGTGCAAACTGAAGGGGCCAACTGCGTCAGTCCTGGCATACAGTTTTCCACCAATTAAGCACTCACGTGTGAATTCTGTGAGGTCTTGGGGCACAGCTGGGCCGCTGTCAGGTCATCGGCAGAAGTACATACATTCTCCAGTTGCATAGTACCTGTCTGGTGTTCCTCAACTCCTCACCTCAGACATTTAAGGGTATGTCCATGGTCCATGGCATGGCTAGTTATTGTTTTCTTCACATACATTCACCCATTGCGCAAGGCCTCATGCTCCCAATTGCATTAGTCCTTGGGCAGGGCGGACCATAGTGGGGATAGTCCTAACGTAGAACGGCCATTGGGCTACGTTTAAGAAACGTTTAAACATGGAACGCTGCCCACAGTCCAAAAGAGGTTTGCTATAAGACTGCAACTCTGCCCCTCCAATGTGCATATGTTGGCCACTATCTGAGCATGGTTTTATGATGAGATTCCCACGTAATGGAGCAATTTACAGTCGGTATGTCCTTTCGTTTGCATGTGTTGGCTCATGGGGGGTCCATGAGCCCGGGGTGTGGCAAGTGGCGCAGTCTGTGGGGCTACTATTAGCCAGGCCTGTCAGTAACGGTCACTATGGTCCAACTAGTCAGAGCTATGAATTGTATGGCCTATAGACTACCGTACACGGGTATGTTTGTGTAATTACTGATATCGATATGTCTTTTGCAGCTTCATGGTTTGGTTTTGCTCGCAAGAAAGTGTCAGTCATAGGCCTTTAACTGTCACTTATAGTTGTACTGATATGGTGAAAAATCACACATAGCCAACTGAAACCGGGGCAGCTATGGAGGGGGGGCGGCTAGCTCTTGGTTTGCTACGCAACTGAGCTTGAATTGTGGCTTATTTATCTGATGCAAATAGAAGCATTGACTATGCCAAAAGATGGACTTGTAGCTTAGTGCCCCAATCGGGTTGAATACAGGCAATGACATAGAGGCAAAATACTAAGCGGCCACTACATAGCGCCCACTAAGGCTAAATTACAGCACAAAGTTTAACGGTGTAATTTGACCAAGTGGTTGCTGGTGCGCCGCACGTGACTTAATTGCTCACTGGCACTTGGGACAGTCTGCCACGAGTTGGCGCTGTCTGTCTATTGTAGAGAGGACCCAACAGGCATGGATCAATGCAATTGGCATTAATATCACTGTTGCCAGCTGCCCAAGCCATTCGTATAGTTTTGGAGGGCTTGGAATAGGCGGAATTATCACGCTTGCACGGGTATCAGGGTTGGTTGTGGTGTTACTATGATGGGCAGCATGGCAGGAGCAAGGTGTGGTGCAATAGGAAGTGGCCGCCTGTCATGAGTCCTGGCATATAGTCGCACAATTGTCAGGTGTTCCGTAGAACTGTCTTGCTGTATGTAGAGTGGGCGTATGCTGATTCTAGTTTTGCGCAATTTGGGTGTCTCTATGTATGTGTCGCCGTGATTAGCTCTAGGTCAGAGATTGTGTGTTGCTCTGCCTTCAGTTGGCATTGCGGTACGTCTGCCTTGGTGGTAACCGGACAGGGTACTTGTCCTTTGACTTTGAGGAGCGATTCATTCAATGCTTTTCTTCATAGAACTATTCTCGCCGACCTTATTTTAGTGGTTTGGACGGTGCCTTTGTCTCATATCCATCAATAGTTCAGTGACAATCTGATGACTCGCTGTCCACCGGTCCTTGTTCAAGACTGCCTCATGGCGCCCGAGTTAAATCGTGGGCCATGTAGGTTTCAATTGGTTCAATGCCATTTCTATCTGGGCAATTGACCTAATCAGGTCGCGAGTGACCACTCTGTTGGTCATTGTTTCCCTGATCTCCCCCCCCTAGCACCCGTGCAGGTCAGTGGGAACAAGATGGGGCCTCCAGAGAGGTCCACCTTCTCTTTAGTTGTGTGGGTTTCGAAGTAGGCAGGAACTGTACATCTCCCCTCAGGGGTCTTTAAACCATAGCGTGTTCTCCTTGGATGTGGCACGGCTGTGTCGGCTATCCTTTTGTTTGCAATATATCGATGCGTGCATTTAAACACAATGTGCTCGCTCGCAGTAATGGCGGCCGTTGCACACGTGATGTGCGTGTGAGGGGAACCAACCACGGCTTGGCGGCAACCCACAAAATGTATTTGGCTTTGTGGTTTGTTCCAAGCAATGCAGCATTAAGCAGGGCGGGCCCTGTGCTCGGGCCCGCGCAGGCCTGATGTTGCAGGACGGGGAGGGCCGCGCCACCCCATCCCCTCCTACCACGTTCATGTCTGTGGAATTGGCTGCGCCGCTAGGGCAGGAGGGACTGCACTTCCCGTGCTTTGCTGACCCGATTGGCCTTACGATTAGGGGTGGGCGGAATTTGCGGAATCGCGTTACGCAAATCTCCGCGAAACGGTAAAAAATCTCCGCGAACACGCAGAAATTCCGCGGACACGCGGAATTGCTTGTTCGCGATACTATTTTCCTGTTCGCGATCGCTGTTTGCGTGCTCGCGGTGAAATATCTCGCGAACACGCATATTGAGAACGCAAACAAGCAAAACATTTCGCGAAGTCGCGGAACGCAGATTTTTGGGCAATTTCGCGTTCTCCGCGGAACGCGAAATTACCCAAATTCTGCGAACGGAACGGAATTTACCGCCCAGGCCTACTTACGATTACTCTGCAATGCTCCATCACTGGGGAATATGTTTCCCTGCAGGCGGTTCTTGCGCGGGCAACAATTTGCCTACAGCCTTGTCATCATAGGAGGGCCCCCATTCCCACACTTTCTAGTATAAACGGAATCGACCGGACGCTAGATTAACCTGTGATTCAAGTATTATTGCATGCGAGGTGGGGTCTCACGGTGAGGAGCAGTGGGCACTGCATGACGACCCCTGTCTAGGATGCGGCCTGAAATTTTAGAAGGCACAACTTTGCACGATGTGGGCTATTCTCATAGCGCTCTGTGGGGTGTCAGGGAGAGAACATTAACATGGCACTACCTACATGCCACATTATTTAGTACAGCATCGGTTGCATTGCGACGCAGTGCCCGCTGCACAAGCCATGGGCAAGCTTGCTATTCATTGAAGGGAGACACTTAATGCTTGTTCAACACAGTATGGTGACAGTCCCACGATTTCAGAATGGAAGCATTTTCAAGATGCTACGCTGCGAAGCCAGAATTTTGGCTTTGGTCATCTTATACAACTAACAAGCATTGTTAAGCCATTGGTACTGGCGTGTTGTAGGTGTAGTGTGGTCTTCTATTATATATCTGGAGGCAATGTGAGAAGCCACAAAATACCAGCCGGCAGCACACTGAGCTTAGCACCAAACCAAAGCTTAGGCCTTTATGAGGCACATTTGCTGGCACCATATAGAAACAGGTCCAGATATACACTGGGGGGCATTCCTCTGCAACCAAAGGCAGGTTTCGGGTTGCTTCAGTTAAGACCTATTCACCCGTGCTTTAGCCAGGGTGGCAGGTGGGCGGTGTAGTTGTCATCCAACAAGTGTGCGGCGGTTCAGAAAAGTTTGGTCAACACTACGTTAGAGTCATATGGCAACAGGGTATTATTGACCATTCAGCATTTTCAATATTCAGGAAAGGGCAGGTATTTGCACTGAATGTTCCCGTCTGGTTCCCACAGACTTGTCTGCCCCCAGGGTTATCCTTCCATGGGTCAGAACCTGAGACTTGAAGGGGCATCTCGTGCTCCGGTGTCCCAAATACGTTGATAGTCTATGCTGGGGTAGAGGTATCAAGAAGGGCCTGATTACTACTTGAGTTTCCCCTAAGTCTTGGGGGTCAAACCAGGTTGGAGCTTTAAATCCACAGTCCTTAGGAAGCACTCAGCATTCCGCCAATCCAAGTAAGGGCAGTTGTCGATAGATAAGTAACAGCAAAGTGGGTAACAGACACCGGCTAGTCAGTGAGGGGGCACACGCGCGCTTCACAAAACCACTGAGCGGCAACCAGTCGGGTACCAAGGGGCAAAAACCAAGTAGATAGGTGGAATATATATGTCTCTCTGGCCTTACAGCTGGGTGGAGGCGGTCTCATCGCGGGGTACGCCCAGGTGAAAATTGTGTGCTTCCCAAGGTTCTCAGGACCAATACGGTTTGTGGTAGCGCACCAAGCTGATTGTTTAAGGTCGTCCTGGGCAGCATTTACACAGCCCAGTAGGAGCACTACAGCTGGGTGGAGCCAGGCCCATTTAGAGGTACGCCTGGGGGGAAATGCTGTGCTCCCTAAGGTTTCCACGACCTAGGCGGTGCATGGCATCTCCCGCATCAAATGTTAGGCACCATATTACAGACAGTGCGCCCTGTATTGAATCAGACCGATTCTCCATGCGGGCATGCCTAGGGGCTCCACCAGAGGGAGCTGAGCTGGTGAAATTCCCAGCTGGGAGAAGGGTTGCTGGGCAAGTGCTGGAGGGCAGCTTGGCTCATTGTCACAGTACGCCTAGTTATGGACATTCCTGTGTGCCTTCATTTGGCAAGCACAGGGACTGTTCAAAGGTTAAGTATATTCCTCCTTGCCACAATAGCCAAAGTAGGCAGGCGGGTAGGGGAGTGGTCACCTAGCAAGCGGGCTGCTGTCGTATAGATGGGCACGCAGGTGTTCAGGCACACTCGGTGCTAGGAGGACGGCAGCTAGGTGAGATCAGCAAATAGATGGGGCATTGTGAGCCTGGGTGTCGGCATCCACCCCGCCCAGACATGACTCAGGACTGAGGCAAGTGATGCAGTGGAACTTTCCTGCATGGGGGTGAATAGTTCTTGGCACAACTTCTCAGGCCTAACGGGCCTTTTGTTTCATCAGACACTATCTGACCAGGCTAGCGTCAAGGGCTTTGGGATATAGATGGGGCCATCTATAATCAGTAAGGATGGTTCTCTTTCATCTAGATTTGCAGGAAGCTCTAGACAGGAGAGGTTGCAGGTAGGACCATAGCTGTGGTGGGGGGCCTTGGCGGTGACGGGGGCCACCTCCAGAGCTGTGGCGGAGTTACAGGGCGATCTGGAAGCAGGCCGGTACCAAGGGTACCTCTGCGCGGCACCATAGGGGGTGCCAGAGCCAAATCTGAGGAGCCTCATGGGAGGGTCCTTGGAACCGTGTCGGTTCCCCGCTAGTCCTTTGGGCGGTTGTGGGCCTGAACAACCAGGGGGTTTGCTATGCGACGCTCCACCCTGAAAGGGGCGTGAGTAAGAAGGTACCAACGGTCACATGATCTGAAGAGAGGATCACTAGTAAGGGCAGCACATGCGGGGTTCGCACCGGTGCTGCCTGGCTCATCAGGCGGGCAGGCGGCCCAGTAGGTTGCCTGCGCTTGGATCACCCGTAAGATAACCCACCTATTACATGACGGTGTATGTAATAAACCTGCAGCAATTTTACCCAAACAAATATCTGTGTTGTGTGTTTATTCTTGGGAAATGTATATATTGTTGGAGGGGTGTAAAAGGATGCCAATGACGATACTATATGTCTGAAACCGGGGAAAGCACGGAAAATCATGTATCTTGAGTGTTTCTTGGCGTGAGCTTCTGCTTGACTGAGTGGGTTATGGCAGACTGTTGTATTTGGCCCTTGGGTGCCAGGTGCGTTTCAGCTCTGCCAGCTCTGATGTAAGTGTGCCCAGGCAGGCCCAGCATGACGCTTGCCATCAGGCGTGGGCACCCGGGCATTAACCTTTTGTAAACCCAAACACATGCCCGTGCCTCAGCATCAAGCGGTACCCCTGGGCAGACTCTTCCAAAGCCTTCGGGTGGCGGAAAATACAGATGTTTGTCCCTGCGAGGTCTTTTAAACGAGTCGAAGGCTGGGTTTAGTTCACGGAGTTTGGAAAAGTTCAGCGGAAAGACCTCCTCAGGCCTGCCAAGGAGTTACAGGGACACGGAGTGAAGCAGGGCTCGGGCTGTGGTAAGCAGGGGAAAGATCTCCTCAGGCCTGCCAAGGAGTCACGAGGACACGGAGTGAAGCTGGGCTCGGGGCTTGTGGCAAGCAGGGGAAAGACCTCCTCAGGCCTGCCAAGGAGTCACGAGGACACGGAGTGAAGCAGGGCTCGGGGCTTGTGGCTTGTGGCAAGCAGGGGAAAGATCTCCTCAGGCCTGCCAAGGAGTCACAGGGACACGGAGTGAAGCAGGGCTCGGGGCTTGTGGCAAGCAGGGGAAAGACCTCCTCAGGCCTGCCAAGGAGTCACAAGGACACGTGAAGCAGGGCTCTGGGCTTGTGGCAAGCAGGGGAAAGACCTCGTCAGGCCTGCCAAGGAGTCACAGGGACACAGAGTGAAGCAGGGCTCGGGGCTTGTGGCAAGCAGGGGAAAGACCTCGTCAGGCCTGCCAAGGAGTCACAGGGACACGGAGTGAAGCAGGGCTCGGGGCTTGTGGCAAGCAGGGGAAAGACCTCCTCAGGCCTGCCAAGGAGTCACGAGGACACGGAGTGAAGCAGGGCTCGGGGCTTGTGGCAAGCAGGGGAAAGATCTCCTCAGGCCTGCCAAGGAGTCACGAGGACACGGAGTGAAGCAGGGCTCGGGGCTTGTGGCAAGCAGGGGAGAGACCTCCTCAGGCCTGCCAAGGAGTCACAGGGACACAGAGTGAAGCAGGGCTCGGGGCTTGTGGCAAGCAGGGGAAAGACCTCCTCAGGCCTGCCAAGGAGTCACAGGGACACGTGAAGCAGGGCTCGGGGCTTGTGGCAAGCAGGGGAAAGACCTCGTCAGGCCTGCCAAGGAGTCACAGGGACACAGAGTGAAGCAGGGCTCGGGGCTTGTGGCAAGCAGGGAAAAACCTCGTCAGGCCTGCCAAGGAGTCACAGGGACACGGAGTGAAGCAGGGCTCGGGGCTTGTGGCAAGCAGGGGAAAGATCTCCTCAGGCCTGCCAAGGAGTCACGAGGACACGGAGTGAAGCAGGGCTCGGGGCTTGTGGCAAGTAGGGGAAAGACCTCGTCAGGCCTGCCAAGGAGTCACAGGGACACGGAGTGAAGCAGGGCTCGAGGCTTGTGGCAAGCAGGGGAAAGATCTCCTCAGGCCTGCCAAGGAGTCACGAGGACACGGAGTGAAGCAGGGCTCGGGGCTTGTGGCAAGCAGGGGAGAGACCTCCTCAGGCCTGCCAAGGAGTCACAGGGACACAGAGTGAAGCAGGGCTCGGGGCTTGTGGCAAGCAGGGGAAAGACCTCCTCAGGCCTGCCAAGGAGTCACAGGGACACGTGAAGCAGGGCTCGGGGCTTGTGGCAAGCAGGGGAAAGACCTCGTCAGGCCTGCCAAGGAGTCACAGGGACACAGAGTGAAGCAGGGCTCGGGGCTTGTGGCAAGCAGGGGAAAGACCTCGTCAGGCCTGCCAAGGAGTCACAGGGACACGGAGTGAAGCAGGGCTCGGGGCTTGTGGCAAGCAGGGGAAAGACCTCCTCAGGCCTGCCAAGGAGTCACGAGGACACGGAGTGAAGCAGGGCTCGGGGCTTGTGGCTTGTGGCAAGCAGGGGAAAGACCTCCTCAGGCCTGCCAAGGAGTCACAGGGACACGTGAAGCAGGGCTCGGGGCTTGTGGCAAGCAGGGGAAAGACCTCGTCAGGCCTGCCAAAGAGTCACAGGGACACAGAGTGAAGCAGGGCTCGGGGCTTGTGGCAAGGGTCGTGTTACTGCCTTTAAATAAGGAAAAAAATACGAGCCGCTCGTACATTTGGGCCGGAAGCTATTCACCATTAATGGGACTCTTAAAAAACAAACAAGGTTTCCAGAGGGGGAGGGATAGAAGAACCCACCTCCGACTAGCGCGAGGGGTGGCACAGTGCCACCGCGGGAGGGCGATCATGAACGCTGGACAGTTTCAGAGGGAGACCGAGGTGTGCCCTGTGCGTTGGGTTAGTGAATTGTCGGTTCAGGGAGGAAGTGTTTTCTTCTTCGCTTCCACATTTACTAACAAACATTGGCATAGCCAATAGGTCTCGCTTTTGGGACCTTATAAGTATTTAGATATGCAGCACAATATCCTTGGTGCAACAAAATCAACTGTTGCATGCCTAAACACTTATAAGGTCCCAAAGGCGAGACCTATTGGCTATGCCATAGCTTGTTTATATTAATGCTGGAAGGGGTATGATGTGGGTTATACCTATGGAAGCGGGTTGGGTTTGGAGTGGTTAGATTTGGAGCCTGGTTAGGGTTACAACTAGGGTTTGTTTCAGGCTCAGGAAATGATGTAATATTAGGGTCAGAGTTTGTGTTAAGTTTAGGGTAGAAGTAGATGTAAAGACAAGGTGATGTGTTGAGGCAGTAGTCAATTACAATATAATGTGGCCAAGTCGACTGGCTCCTCTGGTGTAGTGGTATATTGTCCTGGCGGAGCTCAGTGGAGTAACATACAGCCAGGCGCACCCCTTAGGGGCGGTGAGGCGGGGCAGGGGCTGGGTGGGGGGTAGTAAACTACGGAATATGGCCAAATGGAGTAAGTTGAGTAAATAAATAAATAAATAAAACAAATTAAATTGGCGATGCAGCGCGCAATGTAATTCTTTTTGTTTATTTATTTATTCACTCAACTCCGTTCAGCCGTATGCCAGAGTTTACTACCCCTCACCCTGCCCCTCCCCCGCCTCGCAGCAATCCCTCGACGAGCCGCCATTGCCCCTCAGTGTTCTGCTTGGGCGCCATCAGCACAGGGGTCGTGCTGTGGGATTGCTGTTTCTAAGCATGTTGGCACGTGCGCGTGGCTGGACTCGTTCGCTATGTCGCAGCCAGTGTTGGACAGTAGTGGGCAGCAATCCGGCAGCTCCATGCATACCTCACTGGATCCATGTTTGCTCGAAGTTTATTCACGTCAACAAGTGAGGGAGAAAAACCTGCGAGTGTAGCCCTGCGCTTGCATTCTCCTCAGCTGAATACTTTGATCAGATGGCCAGCGCTGGTTTCAGTTTGCGTCCACCATCTTGGAGTTGACAACAATGAATTCAGGAGACATATTGTGACTGAATTGACACAGTTACTAGCTGATTCACAAGCACTCTGCAGGTATTGCCAAAGCCGGGACGCTAGTATAAAATACACTGAGAACAGTATGGTAACGTATGGGGCATGATATAGCATCACGCAGTACAGTAATGTGGCGTTTGCCAACGGACATTCAATAAATGTTGGAAAAGCAGCCATTGAATTAACACCAGTTTCTTCCATTCATTATATTTATTTGTAATGATTGCCTTGCACCTGTACGATGGTGCAACGACTCTTGAAGCCACATATGTACGTGAATAGCATCTACATGAGTTTTGTTTCTGAGCGCAGTACAAGTAAGTTTAAGGAGGTGCTTTGAACTCGAATGGTGTGGACTGCACGAGGGTCTTAGTAGGGAAAGGCACGTTTCTCCTAGAAGTGGGGAGGCGAACAAAAGGCTAAAGGCGTAGGAGTAGGTTGATAGAAACTCATGACGTAGTGACAGCATGAGACACTGCATGAGGTAACAGTGCTTGCTAATGCAGCACAGTCTTTTGCCTCACTGGACAGACCTGAATATAGTGAGTTAATGTTGGGTTACTATCTGCCACCAAGAGCACAGGAGGGAGGAAGGCGCAGCAGATTAGAGTATTATAGTGCAAAATAACTTAAAAATGTATGTCCCATGTAAGATGTGCGCAGTGGAGCAAGATAATTCTACTGAACGGTGTATTAATAATACAGCTATCAACCCAAAATGGTGACAGCTCCAGCACTGTATGCAAAGTGTGACTGTCCAAGCCTGTGTCAAGCCTAGGTATGCGCTCCATGCATTTTAGATCAGTCCCTCCACCTTAAGACAGCGAGTTACTCCATTTCATATCCCTTTCTATAAGGATGGATACATTACAACCGGAGGGTGGGACTCCATGCTTAGGAATGCACTGGCACGGAGCAGACAGATTTCTCCGGTTCTCAGATCCGTTTGTCAGTGGTTGCCATAATTTATGAGCCCCTGGGGAAATCAGCGAGCCAGATGAAAAGCAGAGGCCGGCCTCTCCCCGAGCGAATGGCCACCGCGGGCGCCCGGAGCACAGAGAGAAAAGACTCCGGAGGTTTGGAGCAGCGGCCGAGAACAATGCCAGGAAGCCACCGAGGGTGGAAACCATAAACCCGGTGCTGCCCACGCTTCTGGAGACATCCTGGTTGGCTCTGTTCTCACGGGAACACCTAGCTAGAGCCACAATAATCATTTCTGCAGAGCTTGATCTTCGCACATTATAGCGCCATAAAATGTGTTTTCCTTTGCTTCAAGTCGTCTTTGAGTACAACATTTTTGCACAACAATTCAAAATACCACTTTCATGTTTTATAGCTTCTGACGCTTACATCAAGATGTTTACATGGCATGGTCAATACCACCAACAATTTCCGCAGGGGTGCGTGCGCGACAGCGGAAAAAGTGAAAGCTCCAGATGGTGCCTCGGGTGCTAAAGCTGCCGGCTGCGCGCGTGCACGCTCGCGTGAACGCAAGCGCTAGGCCAGCCACCAGCACTTTGATAACTCACCTACTAAATGTCTCTCCGTGCAGCGCATTCGCGCTGACTCAGCGAGACCTAAAAATGCTTCCCACCATTCGCTGCCGGCGCAGGGAGTCCCGCGTCCCCAGAGTTCCTGGAGAGCGTGAGCACGTCTCAGGAGGTTGTGCATCCACCATTGATGGTCCAGTGGTGCGGGGGGGGGGCTTCCAGGCCATGCCCCTGATGTTTAAGTAGGGCAAATGCAACTTAAGTTCGAAAAACCTCTGTACGTGCTTGTCTCCCTTTCTACAGGGCGCAGTCCCAGCAGGCAGGATGTTTCTGTAGTAATGTTACTGACAATGAAGATGTTAAATATTGTGGAATGCAACTCATGATGTCATCAATGCTATTTGTGACGTCATCTGACACATCGTTGAGTTTAGGAATATAAATTGCAGTTCACTTCAAACAATGGTTTGTGCTGAGGAGACAGAGGATATGGCTTGTGCATGCAATGCTCTTGACGTCACCCTTGACCTAACAGATGACTTCACAAATTACATAAATGATATCGCAGGCGCCATGACGTAGAACCTAAATATTAACATGATGAATGACACGATGATGTTACAATCTGATCTTTTGTTTGTTGATGTGTTGTAATTTCAGCAAAGGTGTCAAGTTCTGTTATTTGTTGCTGTGCCCCCACCTCCCCCATTTATTGGGTGTCATTGAAAATGGATGTATCCACCACAGGATTAAAATATTAAGAGCCTCCAAAACATCAAGAGGACTCGCTGGAGGTTTTTAGAAGGTGCGGAAAAAAGATGGCGACTGAGTAACTGGCTGCCTGATGCAGCTCCGCCGATCGGACCCTCAGGCTGACACCAAGCAGATGGCAAACCAAAACAAATATGCCAAACTCATGCTGAGCCTCATTTAAAATGCAAATGTCGAACGAATTTCACCGTGTGGGGTCGGACATCCTGGGAATCGTGGTGATATCGGCATGCTTGGGTGAGAGACAGCTGATGAGGGCTGAAAGCCCGAAACCGGTCCTAGGATGCTTGTTTCCAGTCCAGGGAGGACCTGGCTTGGCAGTTCGGGCTGGACTGTTCCCATGGGGCACAGGGTCAAGACTGATTTGCATATGGCTAGGTTCAAACTGGAATGGCATGGTGAGCAAAAAAACGATGGATTTAGGCCCAGATCTCTGTACTGGGGTGAATGTATGACATTGTTCTGCATTCTGTCCATCAATTGTTGATTTTGCATTTGTCACCCCGAGTGGGAAGGGTATGCTCAGACGTGAGTCCCTTGCTCTCCATGCCACTGGAATCAGGCTATCCTGGCTGATGAGGGCTGATAGCCCGAAACCGGTCCTAGGATGCTTGTTTCCAGTCCAGGGAGGACCTGGCTTGGCAGTTCGGGCTGGACTGTTCCCATGGGGCACAGGGTCAAGACTGATTTGCATATGGCTAGGTTCAAACTGGAATGGCATGGTGAGCAAAAAAACGATGGATTTAGGCCCAGATCTCTGTACTGGGGTGAATGTATGACATTGTTCTGCATTCTGTCCATCAATTGTTGATTTTGCATTTGTCACCCCGAGTGGGAAGGGTATGCTCAGACGTGAGTCCCTTGCTCTCCATGCCACTGGAATCAGGCTATCCTGGCTGATGAGGGCTGAAAGCCCGAAACCGGTCCTAGGATGCTTGTTTCCAGTCCAGGGAGGACCTGGCTTGGCAGTTCGGGCTGGACTGTTCCCATGGGGCACAGGGTCAAGACTGATTTGCATATGGCTAGGTTCAAACTGGAATGGCATGGTGAGCAAAAAAACGATGGATTTAGGCCCAGATCTCTGTACTGGGGTGAATGTATGACATTGTTCTGCATTCTGTCCATCAATTGTTGATTTTGCATTTGTCACCCCGAGTGGGAAGGGTATGCTCAGACGTGAGTCCCTTGCTCTCCATGCCACTGGAATCAGGCTATCCTGGCTGATGAGGGCTGAAAGCCCGAAACCGGTCCTAGGATGCTTGTTTCCAGTCCAGGGAGGACCTGGCTTGGCAGTTCGGGCTGGACTGTTCCCATGGGGCACAGGGTCAAGACTGATTTGCATATGGCTAGGTTCAAACTGGAATGGCATGGTGAGCAAAAAAACGATGGATTTAGGCCCAGATCTCTGTACTGGGGTGAATGTATGACATTGTTCTGCATTCTGTCCATCAATTGTTGATTTTGCATTTGTCACCCCGAGTGGGAAGGGTATGCTCAGACGTGAGTCCCTTGCTCTCCATGCCACTGGAATCAGGCTATCCTGGCTGATGAGGGCTGAAAGCCCGAAACCGGTCCTAGGATGCTTGTTTCCAGTCCAGGGAGGACCTGGCTTGGCAGTTCGGGCTGGACTGTTCCCATGGGGCACAGGGTCAAGACTGATTTGCATATGGCTAGGTTCAAACTGGAATGGCATGGTGAGCAAAAAAACGATGGATTTAGGCCCAGATCTCTGTACTGGGGTGAATGTATGACATTGTTCTGCATTCTGTCCATCAATTGTTGATTTTGCATTTGTCACCCCGAGTGGGAAGGGTATGCTCAGACGTGAGTCCCTTGCTCTCCATGCCACTGGAATCAGGCTATCCTGGCTGATGAGGGCTGAAAGCCCGAAACCGGTCCTAGGATGCTTGTTTCCAGTCCAGGGAGGACCTGGCTTGGCAGTTCGGGCTGGACTGTTCCCATGGGGCACAGGGTCAAGACTGATTTGCATATGGCTAGGTTCAAACTGGAATGGCATGGTGAGCAAAAAAACGATGGATTTAGGCCCAGATCTCTGTACTGGGGTGAATGTATGACATTGTTCTGCATTCTGTCCATCAATTGTTGATTTTGCATTTGTCACCCCGAGTGGGAAGGGTATGCTCAGACGTGAGTCCCTTGCTCTCCATGCCACTGGAATCAGGCTATCCTGGCTGATGAGGGCTGAAAGCCCGAAACCGGTCCTAGGATGCTTGTTTCCAGTCCAGGGAGGACCTGGCTTGGCAGTTCGGGCTGGACTGTTCCCATGGGGCACAGGGTCAAGACTGATTTGCATATGGCTAGGTTCAAACTGGAATGGCATGGTGAGCAAAAAAACGATGGATTTAGGCCCAGATCTCTGTACTGGGGTGAATGTATGACATTGTTCTGCATTCTGTCCATCAATTGTTGATTTTGGGTGAGAGACAGCAGCACTGGGAGGTGCAGGGACGCCCGCCCATGACTTCGAGGAAGAATCAATCGGCTCCGGAATCTCCGTCCTACATCACCCTGCGGCGGTCCGCAGCGGAGCGCAGCCTCAACGTGATCCTATCGACTCTCCTTCAGCTCCTGACCTGCGCAAGCACCGAGAGTGGCGCGCTCCTCTACAACCGGGTCCCCTTCAGGAAGCAGAGACAGCCGATACACCGGACTCTGGGAAAGTCAGGCAAGCAATAGAAAATGACAGGGAGGGGGAGCAAAACAACTAAATCGGTTAAAGGCAAGAATATTAATATTACATCCCCCTTCTCCTCCTCTGATGCACAGTCAAACCTTTCAGAAGGGAGGCAGAGGCGCCCAGAAACTCGTGGCGCCAAGAACAAAGAGCTTGTAGAAAAAAGGAAATCTCCTGACACGACTGACCCAGCACTCAAACAATTAAAAGAAAACACTAGTCAAAAACTGAGACACCACAATGTTAATCAAGGGCATGGGCATGGCTCTCAGCCTCTAATCTCCCATATCTTTTGCTCTAGTGCAGGGAAAGAAAGTAGCGCAGAGCTAAATGGGGGACTAATATCAGAGAGCTCGCAGGACCCCCAAGAAAGTTTGCAGAACCCTCTGGGAGACTCAACAACAATATTAGGTTTAGACATCGATCCAACCACAACAAACTCTACACCATTAGAAAATTCAGAGGCAGACGGAGGAGCTGGGGGAGCGGTCTTAGAAACTCTTGAGGGTGGATCTGTGCAAATAGAGAATATGCTTCTAGCGAATTTACAAAACCCAGATATAAGAACAGCCGAAACCGAACCTATTGCTAAAGAACCTCCAAAATCGGATGACATATTACAAGGGAACTCCGAGGATGGGCCATGTCTACAGTCAAAGTCACCGGGGAAGAAGGATAAAACTATGTCTGTGACCGATGAATCCGAGCTATACGAGACCGGCCTCTCTACATCCAGTGATGGCTCAGGAAATGATTGGGGAAACAGTACGGATTCTGAGGCAGTTTGGCAAACTGCCGCGCAAAAGGAGAAATCATGGGACAAAAAGAAAAGACTAAGCAGACGCAGGAGTGGGGGAAATTCAGAACACGGAAGCAATTCTGAACCCAGGTGGGACTACTCATCGTCCCAATTGACGACTCCCTCGGAATGCACCGTATGCTCCGGCGTAAATTCTTCACTAAAAGGGGTTCCTGGGGCCAATAATGTCACAGGCAAGGGTGATCCCACCTTGGCAGAAGTTCTACATTCCATCAAGAGCTTCCAAGAAGAAGTTAAAACAGACAATAGAAGAAATAGGCAAGCCACACAAAAAATACAAGGCGCAATTAGGAAAGTGGGTCGTACTTGTGCCGAAATCGCTGACAGAATGACGTCAGTCGAAGCACGCACAGAAAATCTTGAGAAAGACGTTTCCTCTCTGAAAACTCAAGGGGGAGAACATGAAGGAATAGTCAAAGATTTAATGGTGAGGGTCGAGGAACAAGAAAACAGAATGCGGTGCAATAACCTACGCTTTCTCGGGATTACGGAAGGATTCGAAGGGAATGACCCTAGGTCCTATATGATCTCGCTATTGAAAGGCACATTTCCCGAGATTCAGCACTGGGACTTGGAGAAAGAGATACAGAGAGTACATCGCTTCCCACTATCAATACCCAAACGCCCACAAGCTCCAACTCAATACCCTCGCACCATGCTAGTTTTTTTTGGAAACTTTCTACTACGTCAGATACTTTTTGATCTAGCAAGGCCAACAAGTAAGAGGGAATTCAATGGAGTCACGTTTTTTACCAGACCCGATTTTTCCCATGCTACAGTGGAACGTAGGTGGAGGTTAAGACAACTCTTCACCCCTTTTCAACAAGCGGGAGCAACGGTATATTTACAAAATCCAGCACGCCTTAAAATTAACTTCAAGGGTGTCACACGCAGCTTCACTTCTGAAATCCAGGCCCAATCCTACCTCCAGGAGATTACTGAATCAACCAGAGACACAAACAGACATTAATAGGGAGCCGGAAAGGGGGGCAAAAAAATAATAATATTAGATTCATGGACTGAGACCTTCAAGAAACTTTACTAGAATGTCTCTAAAATCCCTTAGGATAATTTAATGGGAAGGGGGTCAATTCAAGTTGACGGACTAGCAAGGTATTTAAAAAAAAAAAGAAAAAGAGGAAGCCAGCACAAATGGGGTGGTCAGCTTGGGGAAGGGGATCCGATCGGTGGGGTCCATGGGTCCTAACTGCTCAGACGCCCTCATCCTGGCTCTGGCGAGCCAGGTAGTTCCATTGGCAGGCGGAGGGTGGGGGGAGGGTCTCCAAGGGGTTGTAAATGGGGGGGAAGGGCAAGGGAGGGGGTTGGTACCAAGAGCTTTGTTCTGTGGTCTTATTGTATTTTCCGCTCTTTTCTTTTTTTTTTTTTTTTTGTTATTCTTTGCTTTTTTTTTTCGTTTCAGTCAGGGGATCAAGTGAAGTCGAGCAATCTAGAGGTTTGAATGAGTAAATTACGTATAGCAACCATTATTATTTGTGGCCTAAATGATTCAAAGAAACGTCGTGACACTACAATTGCGCTTAGACTTCTTAAAGCAGATATCGTATGCCTCCAGGAGACACACATTGATAGGACACAGATACACTTATTAGGAACACTCGGCTATACAGTAATTGGGGCCACAACACAAAATACCGAGACACGGGGGGTGGCAATACTTAGTGCTAAAGGATCACTTCAATTTACACGCACGTCTACTGATCAAAACGGAAGGTGGGTTATCACGGAATGCCGCAGGGAAAATTGCGAATCCATCACCATTTGTGTGATCTACGGTAGTGTAAATGATGACCCTCAAATTTTTGACTATTTGAATAATGAGTTGGCCGAGTGGCCTCTACCAAGCATTATCTGTGGAGACTTTAATATAAATCTTCCCACAAATCAAGATATATTCGCAGATAAAAACTGGAGCTACAATGGTAGAAAACCCAAGGTCTTTAAGGCCTTGAGGGCTTTATGCCAAGAACAGGCACTCATTGATATTTGGCACTCACAACATCCTACGGATCCAGGCCACACTTTCTATTCCTTCCCTCATAATAAATTGGTGAGATTGGATTATTTCTTCACATCACATTCCATCATTCACAAATGCACTGTAGAAAAGACCGTACGCATAGTGTCGGATCATAACCCCTTAGTTCTTGAGATCAGAGGTGAAACTATAGTTAATCGGGATATGGGTAGTTGGACTTTTGAAAGGTCTCTATTGCTAAATGAGGATTACTGTAAACATATGAGGCAATGGCTCCCCCAATTTATTAGGGAAAATCTCGGCAGTACTAAGATTGAAGTGGTCTGGGATCCATTGAAAGCTGCAATAAGGAGAGAGACACTGAGTTTCTCACTCGCCTTAAATAGGAAAAAACGCCAAATACTAGAAACTCTACAAACTCAACTGGCAGCCGCAGAAGAAAATTTAATTATGGCACATGGAGATGGCATCGACCCTACTGATGTCTTGGCCAAATTAATGACAGCCAAATCGGCAGTTATGGAAGTAATAGCCAAAAAAGCTGTAGAAAGACTGGAAATTTGAAGAAAGGAGGCATATGAGTGCAGCGAACCAGTCTGACATCACCTTGCAGTCAGGGCCAGATTAAAAACCACAAGAAATATTATTATTTCAGTGTTTGATGCCACTCAGGCCATAATCTCAGATCCTGCAGGCATTCGGAAAGTGTTCCTGTCGTATTATCAGGATTTGTATCAGGAAACTACCAAAACCTCCGCAACAGATATTATGAACTATCTCAATCAGATCTCATTTGAACAGCTATCACAAGATGACCAGATTCAATTAGAGGAGCCCCCCCAATGGGTCGAGGCTCTGCTATGCATTAACAGTCTCCCCAATGGTAAAGCTACTGGATTAGATAATATTCCAGCAGAATATTATAAAAAATTCGCTATAGAGTTAAAAGAGGCAATGTTTCCCTTATTTATGCATGTTTTCAAGGGGGGGAACCCACCAGCATCATGGTCACAAGCAAAAATTGTTGTTTTTTTGAAAAAACACAAACCAGCTCATGATCCTGCATCCTATCGCCCGATTACATTAATAAACTCGGATAACAAAATCTATTCCAAAATGCTAGCGGTACGATTATCTGGGGTAATTCATAAGGTTATATCACCAAGGCAACATGGATTTATTCCAGGACGCAGTACCACAGATCATATCAGGAGAACTATCTCACTTTTAGATGCAGCGCATATATCCAGGGACCCCATAGCACTTGTTCTACTTGATACCGAGAAGGCCTTTGACAGAGTCTCCTTGGCTTTTCTTTGGGAGTCTCTGTCAAGGGTAGGGCTAGGTCCCCTACTCATTCAGGCATTTAAGATGCTATATTTCCAACCCACCGCAAAGCTATTTATAAATGGAACATTCACTGAGACATTTAAAATAACTCGAGGCACACGTCAAGGATGTCCTAGTTCACCTCTTTTATTTGCGGTATACATTGGCCCCTTCTTACGAGTATTGGAAGGTAATCAAAGGATTAGCCCAATCATTACCCAAGGTTGGGAAACAAAAGTATTGGCTTACGCAGACGATATTGCGCTTGTAACGCCAAATCCCGTAATGTCAATGGCGGAGGTTGAGCTAGAGGCGAAGAAATTTGGACGTCTGTCAGGCTACTCCCTCAATAGAGCTAAAACTAGGGGTGGGCGGAATTTGCGTAATCGCGTTACGCAAATCTCCGCGAAACGGTAAAAAATCTCCGCGAACATGCAGAAAGTTCCGCGGACACGCGGAATTGCTTGTTCGCGATACTTTTGTCCTGTTCGCGATCGCTGTTTGCGTGCTCGGGGTGAAATATCTCGCGAACACGCATATTGAGAACGCGAACAAGCAAAAATTTCGCGAAGTTGCGGAACGTAGATTGTTTTTGCAATTTCGCGTTCTCCGCGGAACGCGAAATTACCCAAATTTCGCAAATTCCGCGAACGGAACGGAATTTACCGCCCAGGCCTAGCTAAAACCCAGATTGTTTGTAAAAATATTAGTATGGGGGATGATACTAGACAGGTGGAGAGAGCCACATATCTGGGAATTGATATTATGACTAATGTTGAAAAATTAGTCGAGTCTAATATCGACCCCCTGATAGATAAAATTAAACCTGAGTTAAGGTGATTAAATAACTTACATCTTTCTATAATCGGGAGATGCAATATTATTAAAATGCTCTTTTTCCCCAAATTTCTCTACCTTATGAGGGCTATCCCGCTAGAATTCAGCAACAATTGCTTAAAAAAGATTGAGGATCTGTATTCTGGGTTTATCTGGTCCTACGCAAAATCTAGGAGAGCATATAAGTTCCTCTCCTTACCAAAGGACAGGGGAGGTTTGGCTCTGCCAAATATTAGACTGTATTATTGGGTAACTACTCTCTTGTATAATTACACCCTTTTGTCTGATAAACCAATCGATGACCTTCCAGAAAGTATTCCCACACCGATCGAGCTTATAATGGGCAAAGATGCCTGGGGCTGGGCTTGGAGATTTTTAAATGATTCCCTTTACAAAAAGTACGGTTTAAGACACTGGTCGCTGGATATAAAATCATGAAAGCAGTTAGGAAACTGATAGGACTTGGACGCTTGAATTATTACACTCCGATCGATAAAAACCCCAACCTACCCGTAATTTTTAAAGATTCAATAATCAAGAAATGGTTAGACAATGGCTTGTCTAAACTTGGTGATTTTTATTCCCTCACTGGTTTAGTTTCTTTTGAGACACTCAAAGAACAATATGCACTAGACTGGAGGGATTTTTTCAAGTATCTGCAACTTCGCGACTTCTTAGGTAGGAAATGTGGTGGTCCATCAGGCTTCGTCAATAATCCTATCATAGACAAGCTGAGAAAGAACCATTCGTCTATAGGAATTATATACAACTCCCTCAATCACCTAATGATTGATGACTTGGGACAGCGGGCTACTAAATGGAAAGAGGAAATTGGTATCACAGAAGATCTATTTTTACATTCAACCGAATTAGCACAAAAAATACTTATTCCAGCACGGTTTCAGGCGCAGTACTATAAAACTTGCTTCTCACTTTACTACACGCCGAAAAAGATTGCTAAATGGGGAAATGGAAAGGGAACTTTATGTCCCCGCTGTTCTACGTCTCAGGCGGATCTGGATCATATGCTAGCTTCCTGCGTCACACTAAATGTTTTAAAAATCGACATAACAAAATTCTTCAAAGAAATATTAGGCAGGGATGTAAGTCTTTCTTCAGCCTTGATCTGTCTAGGGGTAGATCGGGAGGTGCAAGGAAAACCAGAACAACTGATTTTCATAGGTTATAGACTCTCTTTAACCTCAGCCTGGTTAGATCCAACTCCCCCTGGATTTCATCAATGGTTAACTCGACTAGTGCCGAACTACAACTTTGAAAAAGCTATATACGAAAAAAGAGGGATCCAATCTCGAGCAAAAGGTTTAAAGATATGGGAACCACTGACCAGATGGCTTGAGAGGTGAACGGACGGCCAACCCTGGGGGGCGGGGGAGGGAGGGAAGGGTGGAGGGTAAAAAGTCATAAAAATGTGCATGAAAGAACGATATTGAAAACTTGTAGGACACAAGACTGTATCTCTTTTTCTTTCTTTCAATGGAGTTTTGCTTCTAATGGCATACATTATAATGTATTCGGCTACATAAGTATATCATTTATTTATGTTTTTTTTTTTTTTCTCTTCCTTTGTTTTCTGGCTAGATATCAGCCCTTGTATGCAAATTACAAACTTAAGATGTAAAACATAACAGCGTTATCATGCACAAAAAAAATAAAGAAAAAAAAAAAGAGGACTCGCTGGAGAGTGTGAAAGTTTCCTGCAAAAGATCACTTTCCAAGCCTTTCTTATTGAACCCAAAGATGGAGAGTCAGCTTGGCCGGTGTCTGCCACGTGGGATGCAGATCTGCAACACTGCACTTTAACATCCAATCAATGTTTTGCTTTTGCCCTCTCTCTTCGCTTTGCATGAAACTGGGGCTTAACTTGCTATAAAATTAATGTAAACATAACCCCTCCCCCAGGCAGCTGAGTGCAGCTCACATGGCGTTTGGTCGGGCATGTGGGGCTGGGCTCAGACGCAGCCACGGCCCATGCAGGTAAGAGCAGTGGGGCGGTGGGCTGGGTAAGGGGGGATTTTGACTGACAATGGCGAGGGAAAATTAAATAAATAATGAATTTTCCCTAATCATTGTCTGTTGAAATCCCGCCCACACCCGGCCCCACCGCCCCATCGCTCTTAGCTGCACGGGCCGCGGCTGGCTCAGAGTCTAGTGTTTGTCTTAAGCCCTTTCACTCAACCCTCTGTAATAGCAAAAAACCCCTCTCCCCTACAGTTGAAACCAGCAATACCTGCACTGGGCTTACATTGATTACCGTATACACCGTTTCATGCATATTTATTAAATAGTGTCAATGTTACAGCAAAGGAACCCATTTTACTCCCCTTTCACACTCGGAATGAGCAATATTAAGCATAAGTTAGATAGGACGGCGCCTTCCCAGCGTGGTGGCCCAATCAATGATTTAATTTTGCCCTTTTTTTTGGATCTGTATTCAACTTAACTAGCCAACAGCCTAACTAATTACATGCCGGTGAATTAATCACCACCAAAGTTATTAGCACATCACAACATTTTTGTTCCCCTCCAATTTTGCCTCCACTTGGATCTGCATGAAACTTGCTGTACGCACATAAGATTAATGGGCATATTATGAGCTGGGCGGTCTGATGGACCGCCAAACCCACCGTAGTGGTGCGGCTACCGCCACACCAGTGGTCCTACCGCTCTATAACAAGTTGAGGGGTAAGACCGCCATGGGACAGCTGCTGCCATGAGGGACCGTGATCCCTGGCAGTCTTATGCCTGTGGCACTGCCAAGCATTTTAGGAGTAAACCCGCCATGAAAAGTGTGGCAGTGAGGAAACAGAGGACACCCTACAGGACTCCCTGGTGCCTCTGCGCCAGCGGATGCATGCTGGGGGCACATGATGTTCCCTCTGTCTGCATGCACCCCAGTTCCTGCAGAGAATGGACTTGACAGTCCATGCCCTGCAGGAATGTGCAATGGCATTACCACTGCGGTGTCTTGCTAAGGATCACGTATGAGCCTTAAAACTGCCCAGCTGTGGGCCAGGTGCTGCAGGACTGCCTGACCTGGGGTCCTGTCAGAATCCAGTGGGCGGTCGCATTATGGCATTGGCGGTGTGGCAGCAGGGCACTGCCATGTTGGCCCACTGCTATACCACCAAAGTCATAACCTGAAAATGTTAATGTTACACATGAGAAGTCATTTATGACACACAGGATGAAGTTCTTTCCAAACTGATCCTCTTCTCTTAAGAATCACGATTTGACTCGTGTCCTGTCAAGGGCCTTGAATTTGAGTGTGACTGACTGGAAATACTGTTTGAAATGTCACTTGATTGGATTCAGAGTGGGACTGTGTTTCAGCACCTGGTTTTCCCGGTTGTTGAATCGCTGGACCACATTTTTCCGACTGGTAATTCCACGGGGAATTAACTGCATGAGCCTTTGACTGCAGCAGCAACCAAGCCATATTCCCCATGTTGTTTTCTTGCTGAGGGAAGCATTCAATTCTGCTCAACCAGACCTTTCCCTTCCCTGCCCTACCACCGTACCCCACTCCTTTTCTCCACCACACCAGCAAGATGAATCACACAATCCCCTCCTGCTGGGAGTATTGGAATGTGTTGAACCCCATTTATTTGGGAATTCAGTGTGGTTTTATAACCGGTTAATCCAGTTACTAAAGGTGATTGCCCATTCAATGAGGCTTAACTCTCAAGTGAACAGGTACAGCCTCAGTTTTAACTCACAGTTATGGTAAATAGCTCTGTGCAAATCAAAATCCTACCAAAAGAAAGTTAAATGATCACACCCTCTGTAGATCTATGCCTTACATCCCTCTGCAGGAAGACTTTTCTCAAAGCAAACACTTTCCTTCCACTCCAGCCCCAAGACCCCGCCCGTTCCTCTGTGATGGGACCACACCACAAAGCATGCAGATGACAGAAATGCCTGCCAGAGTGGCCAGATGGAAGCAGGTGAGAGCTCTATCCTGTGTCCAGAGGGAATTTAGTTTCTAGACAGGCTCCCTCCATTTGAGGAAAGCAGCCTTTCCAGCAGTGATCCATGAGAATGAACCACTAGACAGCAGGGAATCCTTGCTTTTTTGGGTGTGTCAGCCCTCTTGGCATATGGGCTGCCCCCCTGGTTGCCTACATTTATTTTAGAAACGTCCATTTTCCCCTACTGGCTGGTTTTTCACATATCATGATTGCTATGAGTGCAGTAGTGTCATTTGCAGTGTCACCTGTATGCCCAAGTCAATGATTATTTCAAGTATTTCATTAGGGAAGTTGCTTTAAACAAATTCTTTATTTTCTCCTTTTTGCTATTCAATAGGCTATTAGCCTGTTTCTGCTCAGGTACCGCTCATCTGTAATATCTGTGTATTATTGTACTCCTTTAAGTTTCCTTTTTCTTTCCACATCACAAAAATCCTAGGCATAGTGGTCCTTTGGCGGTAGTTAGGGATCCCTGGCCCTGAAGAATGCTCCAGACCCATTTGGGCTTCTAATGAGGGTAAAACATGTTGGCCCAGCTACAGAGATTGTGTGAGCCATTGTCCTCAATAACCAACCCATTCATTTTTAGGTCTCGCCTGACCCAGCGCATGCGCTGGTCTGGCGAGACTTATTGAGAGGGCTCCAAAAAGTGCTACCAGGCCAGCCTAGAGCTACAGTGCATGTGCGCGGGCGCGCGCGTCGCACTTTACCGCATTTACTTTTACTTTCATGGCCGCTTTGATGTTTGATCGCGATTGCGATCACTTTCACTTTAGCGGCCGTGCGCCGCTTGGCATAGCCAATAAGTCTCACATGCTTGTTAGGACTTTTGCCCTGTATTTTCAGAATGTTTTGCAATTCATACCCTCTGATCATGGTTTTGGTTCGTGAAGAATGAGAAGCTGTCAGCAACATATTTTCCATCTCACACAAGCCATTGATATTGATATGATTATTATCCCCGCATATTACATTCTCACCAACTTGTTTCGCTTTAGTAATTAAAGTTTTACATACATGTATGTAAACCATCTGTGCATCACACGTGTTTCATATTGTTCCAAGGGTTTCTAGTGACACGACTTGTAATTTGCAGATCACAGTCCCAGTATTCCAAGGCAATGTTACAAGATGCGGGACCCACCACACCGTCAGTGTCCGCCTTAACCAGTTCAAGAGATTCGCGTGCTGCATGATACATCACGACAGCACTGCACAAGAGCTGTCTGTTGAAGTACAACCCCTGTGAGTTTGTAGTCGTGCACTGCGTCTCGCACCGGAGCACAAACATCAGCTGCTTTCCTAATCACGGATGGCGCCGAAAAGCAAGTCAGCTCAGCCAAACACAATGCAAGTCCCAAGTAGAATGCCTGGAACATGCGAGATATAAATGACGGCATCCTCCCGCCCACGGAGCAGCTGCCAGTCATTTGCATGAATGTGGAACAAGATAGAAAGGGACTGTCTTGCATGACATTAGATCGAGGAAAATATATTTGCTTAGAATCTGTTGACCCTTGGCAATTCACCCAGACAAAGATTTAGACTTTTAAACTATATGAAGTGCATGCTAGACTTAGACAAATGAGAAGCGTATGGCTTTATGTCAATTCACATACATTTATTTGCGTCGCTTACAAAGTGGCACAGAGCTTGCACTGACAGAGAGGTCACTTCAAACGTCCCCCTTAAATAACAAGCATTTGCAATGCAATAGGTCTCGCATTTACGCGAGTTTGAGCTATTGACATTGCAAATAGTAATGCCTTTTATTTTTGTTTTAGTTTTAAAAACATAAATAAAAAGCATTGTTATTTACAATGCCAATGGCTGAAACTCCTGTAACTGCGAGACCTATTGCATTGCAAATGCTTGTTTATCTTACCTGTAGTTCCCACTAATAAAGGTAAACTGCCCGGGAACCATAAGCTATTTTTAAGTCCCAAATCTGGATTCCTCCTTTATCCAGTAGTTTTTTTTTTAATCTAAGTTCTCTCTCCTCCTCTGAGTCCAATAGGAGGTTGAGTCCGCCCTGGTGGTACTTCCTTACCAGGGTGGGGAGAGGTTGCTGATGTTGAAGCATGACACAATTTTGTGCGTGAAGGTTCCCTCTTCCATAAGGATGACATTCCCTTGCCCTTGCACTTGAACAGGAATTCTGTGAATGTCCTACTCAGACTTCTGTTTATCTGTCTCAAAGTAGTAATACTGGATATTGTATTCTCCCTACAGCTGCCGCACTTATTTGTACCGGTTGGGTTTCCATGGGAGGGTGTACAGTGTCTTACCTCCTCCTCTCCCTTATGTGTTAACAACCACGCTCTATTATACACGGGTCATTTCAACTAGGTGACCTATCTCTTTTGAGCGGTCCATGTCAAACCCCTATGTGTATATTTGATTACCTTCCACAAGAGCGACCCTATTTCCAGAACGGCAATATCACATATATATAGTCTGCACAGAGATACAACTTTCCTTTATTATCTATTGACCTCTCTTGCCATCTTAATGCAGCTACGTATATTTTTTTAACTTTCTCATCCGTTACCCAAATATGATGAAGCATTTCAATAGGGCAGACTCATCCCTAGCCTTCGTTGCCTTTCAGCATGGCCACAGAATTGTTATTTATTTATATTTGCCATGGGGGCCTTATGGGCCATTCCAATATGGCGGATCCGTTGCCCACTGCTGTAGTTAAATGTTTCCCTCATACTATATCTTCTATCTAGGCCCGGACCCAGACACAGAAACGGAGAAATCACAGCGGTGATTTAAGCGGCATCCTGCACATCCTGGGTATCTCCTGGCTTCCAGAGTGGGGGGAGGGGTCACCAGTAGTAGCCCACACTTGATGCCTTATACTATACCACACACAGTTTCTTCTACTATACCTAAGTGGGGGGGGCACGGAATGGCTGCAGATAGGGGCAGACTTGTCCCCTATAATTAATTTACAAGAGGTACTGATTTCACCACACCTATTGGGTGATTTGTGGATTGGGTACTTTAAATCATTAGAGTACTGACGGATCCTATGTAGTCATTTTTAAACCTTCAGACTTCTTTTCCCAATCTATGTCTTTTGTACCCTTCCTGAGGCTCAGCATGGCTTATACCATCTAAAAAGATCTCAGTGAAAGAGCCCTCTTGAGGATGGGTGAGGGCCCTTGCTTCTGAATAGTTATATTCCCCAGGCCTTTCTTGACATAGGTACGATAACTATGGGATCTCCCACTTGACGTATCCCTGGAACTGCATACTCATTGTTTATGGATTTATATTGATGCACATGTATTCTGGACAGTTATAGTCCCTCTCTCTGTATGGACCATGGCGTGGTTGGAGGAGGAACACAGAGAGTGACTTCTTGCCTCATTGACTGCTGCATTCATCAAAAATGTAATGAGGGATTTGACTAATGGATGAGCCCCCAGCACAGATGGCCTCACCACTAATTATTATAAAGATTCTGTAGAAGCAATGCCCTCCCACATCACAACACTCTATAAAAGTGAGATGATGTAATAAGAAGAACTACATCTATTCATTTAATCTTAGGAATTTCTTTCAAGCTATCTCACAATGAGATCCTGATACTCATGCAGCAGGGTGGAATTCTGAAACTTATCAGGTCTAAAAGTAAACTGAACCAGTTCCTTCTTTCCCATTGGCTGCAACCACTCAGCCTTGCTGTAGGAAATTACCATTTTTTGGACTGTGTCCCTGCAGATTTGTGCCCTCTCTGTTTTTGCTGGCTATAGAACGTTTTGCACTTCACCCATGCTAACGAATAGTCCATTCCCTCTGCTCTGCCTTTTAAGATGGTCGAGTTGCCATAAACCTAACTGGCTGACTGTCCCCTGGAGGTATGGACAGATCAGAAATGCATTGACCGCATTGCGTAGATGACTGGCCCGGCATATTATCCTACCAGGACTGCCCTGAAATTGAAGTGCGAGGTGAACAAAGACAGAGAATTGAATTAGAGAGCATGGATAACAGTATTGATGGTGTAATTTTAGGAATAATTCTGCTTTTAATTTAACATTATAATGAATTTAAATATTTGTACAATACAATTCTTTGATTTGTAGGTAGGGGGACTAGGAAACAACGCTTCAAATACATGATGTTTAACTGTTTGCACCAAACGTATTGAGCTCCTGCTAACATTGCCCACATATTTTTATCAACGAATGACCAATTCCCTAGATGTAAAACTACAGAGGCAGAATGATATGGTATGGAAATGTAACAGAATTTGGCGCTATGAGACCTTCGGGTGATATGTGCGCCTTACAAATGCCAATACAAATACAAAATACAAATACAAATTTATGAACATTGGGAAGGAATAATTAAAGTGATAGCCGAAATAGCAGGATGTAGCATGATGTGTTCACCGCTGATGTGTCTGTTGTGCTTAATGACGCGCACTAAAAAGAATAAACAGATATGTAAATTCATTGACTTTGCTTTAGCAGTTGTCAAAAGAAACATTGCACTGAACTAGAAAACAAAGCTTGAAATCATGGTAATCAGACGTCATCAAGTGGACCAAGGCAGACATAACTGCTTTGTAGCTCGATAAATACACATCACTCTGATGGGGATGCAATCAATCTACAATTAATGCCTAAATAGGATCCCAGGCCGTCCTGAGCCCCCAGCTAATCTGATTAAAGATTATGTGATATAAAACATGGCATGCAAGAGTACATAGACATCCATAACATGGCATCAGCCCATAAATTCATGGGGTGATGCATGTGATCATTTGATATGTTGGATGCAACAGAAACATGCCAGAGCCACAAATCAGGGGTCCAATAAAATGTGAGTATCATTTGATCTAAACACAACTTTTAAAAAGAGCTCTTAACAACCCTATATAACACATCTAACTTAACTATAACATGCTGTACACATGGCCTGTAAGTTAAATACCACAAGTGGGCTACAACATCTATTGTGTCATCCGTCACAGTGGCAATGTAAACATGTCTTCAGGCCTACCATTGTAGCCTGAGTGAAGCAGTGTAAAACTGCATGTCGACCTTTCAAAATAAACACTTGTGTCAGGTCAAAATGTTCCTTTTAAATATTAATGAGTCATGCCTAACGAGGCCTTGTTGCCTTAGAATCATTCTGCTAAAGTAGTGAAGTCCCTGTTGGAGTGCTGTCAATTATATTTCAATGTATTGCAAACATAAATACCTATCTAAATTGTGTTGAACTAAAAAGCTGCTAATTTGTTGTTAATGTCTGACTCTAGAGGTTTAGAGACCCCATTCAATTAAAGAAGTGACTGGAGCAGGAAGAAGCAAATTGAAATTCTTAGGCAAGAAATGTGCAAGATCAGCATGATAAATATTCATGACCTTTATTTCTTTCAGAGAGCACGTCAGCCAACAATCTTTGTCATGTTTTTTCCTGTTACTGACCCTGCGGGAAGCACATTATCAAATATAAGATTCTAAGGCATGATGCCCTTCGCCACCACAATTTGTGGTTTGGCTGGAGCTGCATACCTGTAGAAAACATCAAAAAGCATTACAATGATGTCTGTAGGCATTTCTTTAGATGCTCCATTCTGACAACTGCATCCCATATCATGTGGGAGCATCAGAGTGTGTGTCTGTGTGTGTGGGGGTTTTTGTTCATGTGTGAGTTTGTCTGTGAGTGTGTGTGTGTGTGTGATCTTTGTGTGGTCTGTGCAAGTGTGAATCATCAGCAGATGACGACATTTCAATTTGCTTCTTCCTACTGCTGTCACTTCTTTAATCAAATGTGGTCTGTTTAAATCTAGAGCTAGACATAAATGACAAATCAGCAACCTTTTCAGTTCAACACAATATAAATATATAGTTATCTTTGCTTTAAGTTGAATCCTAATTTACAGCACTCCCACAGGGTCTTCACTACTTCAGAACGATTCTAAGGGAACAAGGCTTAGTTAGGTATGACTGATAAGTATTTAAAAGGTGTGTTTGAACCTGACACAAGAGTTTATTTTGACAGGTTGACATGTAGATTTTACACTGCTCCAGTCAGCAAGCCTTGAGGGCGAAATGTGAACAGTTGACATCTGCAGCCTTCATGCACTGAAAAAGTGCACATTTTATGCAGGTTGTGAGTCTAGTATCTTCTTTTAGAGATCTTTGGAACCCTCGCACAATGTATGTGTTTCTGTACTTCTAACCTATGATATATAATTTAATTGTCTTTTTGCAAGCTGTCCAGTAATAAAAATTGTGTGAGTTGTGAAACAGAAAGATCCAAAATACTGGTGTCCTCATCTGTCATTAGATTCTATTTTATTGATGATGAACTATTATTTATAAGACAAATTTGAATTTAAAGGAAATTGAGTAGCACTGAGACCAATAGATAGCCTCTCCAAACTGACAGTGTGTGTAAGTTACCTTAACTAAAAGGGCCTCATCCACAAAGCGGAGATTTAAAAATTCTACTCTGGTGTGTTAGTCTTATACGCAGAGGAGTACATTTCAGTGTGGAATTTACTCATACTGAACAGACACCAGGTCGAAAAGCTGTATGAGTAAATCATGCAAGAGTGTGCATGTTATTTTTGAATTATAAAATTGAACATTTTACATTTCATTTATTTTTAACCCCCCCAAACCCCCCCCCCTAGGAATACATGATTTGTGTGGAAGAACTCCTTTTTCCTTATTCACTTGAAAAATGGGGAGGTTCCCTTACCATTACTGCTCTGAAGTGTCCCTTATTCCAGTCTTTAGGGGTAGTATTTTACATGCATTTCAATGGTAAAAAAGAGCCTGACAAATATTTGCCAACCCCCATTTTGCAGGGCTACAACTCCTTAGCCTGTACTTTGGCTGAATTGTTTATGAGTTTTTGAATCTCAAAGATAAACCCACCCAGTCAAATTTGTATGTGCACATAACGTTTGTAGATCTTATAGTTAGGATGTGGTCTATATCACAAACAGCATTTTTGAACAACTAAGTGAGTTTACTGCCCCTGTCAAGTCACAGCAAACACTCTGCTTTCAGCAAATGAGAGCTGACAAAATGCTTATGCTTGCTGGAAGCAGAGCAGATATGATTTCAGACATAGGGAACTGCATGTTTTGCAGCTCCCTATGTCTGAAAGCAATGCCAGCTCCCGCAGAGGAATTCATGCACCCCTTGCTGTCCCAGTGGAGACTGGATGCCCTCAGGACACCCAAATGACATGTCTGGGCCCAGGGGGATGGAGCCCCCTCCTCTTTAGAAAAAGACTGGGCATGGGGTCCCCGGGGCCAATAACGACCCAGGGAGGGGTGGGGTGCATGTGGCACACCACCCCGATTAAAAATAATTAAAAGGAAAGGTCAGGTCCCAGGGATAGTCGCTGGAGGCCTGCCCCCTTCCTCATCCCCTAGTAACTTTCAATCCTGTCTCTTCCTCGCTCCATTTTTGCTGCTCATGCTGCACGCTTTGCACTTTTGGACCCTCCCAACCGCCACTGCAATTTTCCACACACCGGTGCCGTCTAGTTGTTCAACGCTGGCCCTCTCAAAATGGGACGCTGCGCTAGCGTGCAGCGGACGTGTGCAGCGGGCGCGCCGCTGGCGCGCCAAAGGCGTGCCAAAGGCAAGCCCGTCTGTGCCCGTCAGCGTCCCGGAGGGGGCCGGGACCAGGCATGCTGCCGGTTTTGTCCTGGAACCTCCAAAAATTATCAGTTATGGCAGGAACTCCCTATTAGATCTCAACAAACATTTGGTCTGCAGACCTCATCTTTGCGCAATGGGGAAGAATCTTTCCCAGAGGTGCAAAGAATGTAACTGGACTGTCAGCACTTCTCTCGGTGAGCATATTCTTACCAAGGACTCGAGTTCCCCCAACATCAGTACAGAGGTCTCTGGTAATTGCCTGAGGGCTTTTATACTGAATGTTCGTTCCTTAAAGAAACATGAATTTGAAATTTATGATCTGTTAGCCGATTCCACCCAGGCTTGCTGTTCCTTACAGAAACTTGGCTAACGGACGCTTCCAATCGCACCACAGCCAATGCGGTCCCCCAAGGCTACCAGATAATGAGGAAAGATCGCCCTGTGGAGAGATGCGGGGGGCTAGCTGTAATACATAGGAATTCCATGTCTTATATTCCTTTAGTCAACTCGGAAATAGAGGGGGCTGAGAGCCTGGGTTTTCTCCTAACGATCTCTGCCCACCAATCCATGGCAGGAATAGTTATTTATCGCCCCCCCGGACTAGCAAAGAGTTCTTTAGACTTCATCAGCCTTATTATTTCCCCTATTGCGGCTAAATACAGCCACTGCCTGGTCCTCGGGGACTTTAATATCCATATGGATAAGCCACTTGATCCTGATTCCACAAGACTACGTGAATCATTCGACATTCTGAATTTGACTTCCTATGTTTGCCTCCTTACCCATGATAGAGGACACCTTCTGGACCAGGTCTTCTCCTCTAACCCGATTTATGTCGATGCCCCCCGTGCCTTAACTTGGTCCGACCATCATTTGGTTGTTTTTAATATTCCTCTAGATAAGGTCAGAGCCCAATTTTTAGACAATGCCAGATCGAGCCACAGTTCCAGGCCATTCCATCTGATGACACCTGAGGTGATTCAGTGTGCCTTGAGTCACCATCCGATTTCCTTAAGTGGCAATTTGGAACATGATGTTCAGGCCTTAGAAGGTTGGCTTCGATGCCAGGCATCGCAACTGGCCCCCCCTTCCCTCAGGACTGCTAAACCCACCCGTGATTCAGCGCCTTGGTTCACGGAAGCCCTAAGGGTCAGCAAGAGGACCTGTAAACATCTCGAAAGAGAGTGGCGGAGAAACTACAGATCTTCTGATAAATCACTCTATAAAATTGCTCTGAAAAAACACTATAAAAAGTACGCGAGGAAAAGAAACGTTTTCTAGTAACAAAAATTGACTCTGCAGCCAACAAAAGTAAATCCCTTTTTAACATTGTAAAAAGTTTCTCCTCCCCCACGTCTACGTGTCGTCCGTTTGCTCCTTCTAGTGATTGGACTGAGCGTATGGCCTGTTTCTTTTATAAAAAAAATAAAATCATCCAGGATACCTTCTCTGTCCCGCTGCCTAACCTGGAGGACGTCGGAGAACCTTTCTTGGAGGTGCATCCCCGCCATACCACCTCCCTTATCGAGCTCCCTGTGATTTCCTTTGAGCAATCCCTAGTGCTTCTGAAATCTCTGAAATTTGGCTCCCCCTCCGATCCTTGCCCAGCCAAAGTCCTGTCTGCCTTAGCGGAAGTGATTAATCCTATAGTGAACCCAATTTTGATCACTGCTTTGCGAGAAGGCTCCATGCCACTAGTGTGGAAACATCACAAAATCCTTCCGCTACTAAAGAAACCTACGGCAGACCCCGAGGTAGCCAGCAACTATCGGCCTATCTCACTCCTGCCTTTTTTCTCTAAGGTCGTAGAGAAATATGCTAATGAAGTTTTAACAAACTTTCTGGAAACCAATCATTTGCTGCACCCTAGCCAGTCAGGTTTCAGAGCTGGATAGAGGCGGTAATGCAGTCTTGGTCTTACTTGATCTCTCTGCAGCTTTCGATACCGTGCCCCACAATATATTACTGCGAAGACTCAGGGAGAGCGGTATTGGTGGCACGGTATTGAGATGGTTTACATCTTTTCTGGCCAACCACTCCCAAACCATCTGGCCTCCTCCTTTAGCTGCAGAGATCCCACCTATGAATGTGGGTGTCCCCCAGGTCTCTATATTGAGCCCAACACTATTTAATTTGTACATTGCCCACTTGCTCTTCTCGCCTAGGAAGCAGGGGCTAAAATAGTGTCTTATGCTGATGACACCCAGATGCTGCTTACTTTTGAGAAGGGCGCTGATTTTAATGGTACTCTAATGAATTCCTGTCTTTCAAAAGTCTTCTCCAGGTTTAGTCACAATCATTTAAAATGCAACTCTGAGAAATCCAAGATTATTTTTTTCAGTCCACGTCCCTCTGAAGCCTGGCATACATGGTGGCTACAAGACATTTCCCCATCTGCGTCATCTGTCTCCACCGTGAAAAACCCTGGAGTCAAGTAGGATGCAACCCTCTCTATGAAAGTCCAAGTTCAGACTCTGGCTGGGGTCTGTTTTGGACTTCCGAGAATTCTGCATAATTTCCTTCACTTGCTCTCCATTCCCTATAGGAAAACTGTTGTCCAGGCCTTGGTAGTCTCCAGACTGGATTATGTGAATTCCTTGTATCTCGGCCTCCTGGACTATCTCTTGGGCCGACTACAAGTGGTTCAGAATGCAGCGGCTATGGCCATCTTCTTGACTGGGCCCAGAACCCATACCTCTCAGCTTCTGTCCTCACTGCACTGGCTCCCGGTGCGGAAAAGAATACATTTCAAGGCCCTGGTCTTGGTTTTTAAAGCCTTCCACAAGATTGGAGCACCCTACCTTAGGGACAGATTTCAACACTACCTCCCTCAGCGCACTTTGAGATCTTCTTCCCAAATGCTGATTACCGTCCCAAAGGTTCAATTCTCCCGAGTAGAGGGTAGATCTTTTCATGCCGTGGCCTCTAGGCTGTGGAATAGCCTACCTTTTGCTATCAGACAGAGCCCTGACCTTTTCATTTTCAGAAAAAGTCTGAAGACGTGGCTCTTTCAGCTGTGAATCTCAGAGTCGTTTCTGTGCATGGTTTGATGTTATGTGGTCTTCGCTTTTCTCTTTAGCGCTGGGACACTCCTGGGAGTAGCCGTGCACTATGCAAATATAGATTAACATAACATAACATCCACTCTGCAAAGGGACCTCCTGTCACACAACTAGTGGGTGAATGAAGTACCCTTGGCTGCTGAGGGTCCGTGGGGGCCAACAACTCCTCCTATAACCTCCAGTAAGTCCCACACAGCGGGACTGCTGAGACGTCAACCAAGGTCTGCCCTCTTTCTCCACCACTCTGCAAACGCACCTCCTGGCACACAACTGGTTAAGAGATGAAGTCCCCTTGGCTGCTGAGGGTCCTTTGGGGCCAAGAACCAATCCTGTAACCTACTGTAAGTCCCACACAGTGGGATTGCTAGGAGCTCATCAGAGGCCCGCACCTTTTCTCCACCACTCTGCAAACGTGCCTTCTGGCATACTACTTGATGGGATATGAAGTGCCCTTGGATGCTGAGAATCCATGGGGGCCAAGAGCCCCGTCTGTTACCTTCAGTAAGTCTCACACAGTGGGATTTCTGAGATCTCGGAGGAGGCCCGACCCCTTTCTTCACTAGCTAAGAAATGGAATTAAAAAACCTTAGAAATTCACTGGAAAAAAAAGGTTACAGGGAAGTTAGAGTTAGGAATTAACAAAATAAAACCTTAGAAATTCACTGAAACAACAATGAGTACATGGATGTTCTAGTCCACTTTGATAGAAAAGCAGATATTTAAGGTGAGCAAATTGAGAGTGTTGCTCGTGTTATAAGGTGCTCTATACAGGAGCTGCTTTCCACCTAAACTTGGGAGCTACCCAGAGTTTGTTGCTTCCTTTTTTGCATAATTCGTGCTATCATCTGCAAGGGTTTTGTTTTAACTTATACTGGGTGCTCCTTGCGGCTGTACAAAGCTATATTTCTCTGAAGAGCTATAATGATAGCAAAACATGTGTCAGGGGAGCCTTTATTAATTCCAGGTGGTTTGGATGGCTTTTGCCATTTTGAAGCTCAGCGTGGTTATCACTGTGCTAAACCTATTCTTAAAGACTTTGCTGTAGAAATGACAAAAGGCTTTGTCCCTTTCTATCTTGGCATGGATGGCACTATGCTAATCCTATTCTTCAAAACTGTGATAGGAAAGCTGACAATTAAGTCAATCATACTTCCATTTCCTCACCTATACAGTTATACAGACACAGCCTCACTTATTCATACAAACACTAGCACTTAATTACTCTCCTATAGAATCACTGATACAAAAACACACTCATCCATGCAGCCACTCTCACAATTACTGACTCTCACATATAGCTATTTATATACACCATCACTCACATATACTGCCTTTTACATATGTAGTTACTTGCACATGTACCACTGAGACATCCATTCACTCACCAACACACCCATACACACACTCACCCACCCATACAGCTGTTTCCACATGCACTCTTGAACCCATACACCCAGTGAATCAACTACTCACACATCTATGCACAGAGTCACACACCTCCCACCCACCCACACACACACTCAGGCAGCCATACAAAAACTCAGGCAAGCAATCAATAACCCATATAGACACTCATGCAGCTACTCACTAATGTCATCAGTGATGTCATTTGAGATGTCATCAGTGATGTCATCAGTGATGTCACTGACCATGTCATGAATGATTTAATATGTGATGTCATCAGCAGTGCATTGCAGAGGCGTGAGTTATAGTTAGCTGAACTAACTATAACGCCGGAATTTCTATGGTTTATAAGTGAAATGTCCAACTAACTATAACGTTCCTTAAACCTATGGTTTTTTCAGTTAATTTCTATGTTTTTTTAAATGCTAATTTCTAACTATAAAGTGCCTGAAACCTTTGGTTTTTTCCGTGAATTTTTATGGTTTTGTAAATGCTAATTTCTAACTATAACGTGCCTGAAACCTATGGTTTTTCCAGTGAATTTCAAAGGATTTTTAAATGAAAATTTGTAAGTTTAATGTACCTCAATCCTATGTTTTTTTAAAATTTTATATATATATATATATATATATTACCTACTGGCGGTCGCCAGTAGGTAGTTATAGTTAGGACCCCTTTTCCATAGGAAATCCGCAACATTCTATTTGGAATAACTTTGGCGCCGGTCGACGAATCTTCGCGAATTTCTCAAAATAGGTGGGGCGCTACGCTCCGCTCCTACCCTGAAAGTCTCGGGGGGATTCGTCAAGCGGGGGCTGAGATACAAGGGGGGTCCCAAAACGCGTTTTTCCCATGCATTTTTCCATAGGACCTTTAGACAGGGCTACAGCCCGAACGGCTGAACAGAATTACTAGAAATTTGGCAGAGAGGTAGTCCCCAGGTCAAGGAAGTGCCTTTTGCAGGTCTGGTGTAAATCTGTTCAGTATTTCCGGAGAAAATAGCATTTAAATCAATATATATATCTATATGCGCGCAGGGTGCGCGCACCGTGCGAGCACCGTGCGAGCACCCTAACGTGCGCGAGCGTAATTCTGATTGGTGGTTACATGTTAGTCAACGTTCGAATCGGTCGAAATCAGGAAGTGTCGGCCGCCATTTTGTTTGTTTTCAGTGCGAGAGTGAAAAAGGAAGGTGGCGAACGTGAAAAGGGGGCAGGGTAGAGAGTTCCTGACCCCCTAGCCTTTGTCAGGGGGTCCCTGAAGGACCCCGAAGGCAAAAAAAAAATTTTTTTTTTTAAAAATCGCGGGGGTGCGCGCACAGTGCGCGCACCCTGAAAAACACAAAAAAATATATATATATATATTCACTTAAAAAACCATAGGTTTCACACATGTTATAGTTAGCTGGACATTTCAATCGTAAAAAAACATTGAAATTCCCCCGTTATAGTTAGTGCAGGCAACTATAACTCACGTGACCGCAATCCTCTGCTGATGATGTCAGATATTACATCACTGTAATTAGACACCTATTTACCCATGTCTTCTTCCATTAATCTTTAGCTATACATATATTCAAATTATTTATTTTTCAGAAAGACACATATGTCATCAGTGATGTAATATCTGACGTCATCAGCAGAGGATTGCGGTCGCGTGAGTTATAGTTGCCTGCACTAACTATAACGGGGAAATTTCAATGGTTTTTTACGAGTGAAATGTCCAGCTCACTATAACATGTGTGAAACCTATGGTTTTTTAAGTGAATTTGCAAGGTTTTTTAAATGCTAATTCCTAACTATAACGTGCCTGAAACCTATGGTTTTTTCAGTGAATTTCAAAGGTTTTTTAAATGCTAATTTAAGTATGTATTTTTTTAATGGAATTTTTAGCTTGCGCGCACCGTGTGCGCACGTTTCGCGAACTTCGCGGAATTTTTTCCGTTTCTACCGTGCACGCAGGGTGCGCACACTCCGCGATTTTTCGAAAAAAAAATAAAATCTTTTTTTGGCCCTTGGGGGTCCTTCTGGGACCCCCTGACAAAGGCTAGGGGGTCAGGAACTGTCCACCCTGCCCCCATTTCACGTTCTCCACCTTTGTTTTTCACCCCCTCAGACTGCGAGAGACAAAATGGCGGCCGACACTTCCTGGTTTCGACCGATTCGAATGTTTACTGACATCTAACAACCAATCAGAATTGCGCTCGCGCACGGCAGGGTGCGCGCACAGTGTGCGCACGCTGCGCGCGTATAGATATTGATATGCTTTTAAATGCTATTTTCTCAGGAAATACTGAACAGATTTACACCAGACCTGCAAAAGGCACTTCCTTGACCTTATGGCTACCTCTCTGCCAAATTTCAAGTAATTCTGTTGAGCCGTTCGGGCTGTTGCTGCGACTAAAGGTCCTATGGAAAAATGCATGGGGAAAACGAGTTTTGGGACCCCCCCTTTTTCTCGGCCCCTGCTTGGCGAATCACCCCGAGACTTTCAGGGTAGGAGCTGAACATGGCACTTTTAACATATGAAAATTAAAAGGTTACCTTTCACAACGAAGCGCATAATGTGTCCTCTATGTGCGCACGGTGCGCAAAGCGCATCGTGCGTACATGGCCCATCCAGCGTAACGTGGGCACGCGGTGCGCATAGCGCACCGCGTGCCCACCATGCGTGCACGGCACTAACTGCGTAAAGTGGGCGCGCGGTGCGCGAAGCGCACCGTGTGCTCACTGTGCGCGCACGGTGCGCGAAGCGCACCGTGCGCGCACGGAACAAACTGCGTTAAGTGGGCGCGCACGCCACGAATGGCGTGAAGTAACTTAGCATTTAAAAAAACGTACAAATTCACTGAAAAAACCATAGGTTTCACACACGTTATAGTTAGGAATTAGCATTTAAAAAACCTTGCAAATTCACTGAAAAAACCATAGGTTTCACACATGTTATAGTTAGCTGGAAATTTTACTGATAAAAAAACAATGAAATTCCCCCGTTATAGTTAGTGCAGGTAACTATAATTCACGCGACCGCAATCCTCTGCTGATGACATATGTGTCTTTATGAAAAAAAAAAAATTGTAATATATGTATAGCTAAAATTTAATGGAAGAAGACATGGGCAAATAAGTGTCTAAATACAGTATTAGCATCAGCAGAGGATTGCGGTCGCGTGAGTTATAGTTACCTGCACTAACTATAACGGGGGAATTTCATTGGTTTTTTATCAGTAAAATTTCCAGCTAACTATAACATGTGTGAAACCTATGGTTTTTTCAGTGAATATATATATATATATATATATTCAGTGAAAAAAACCATAGGTTTCACACACGTTATAGTTAGGAATTAGCATTTAAAAAGCCTTAGAAATTCAGTGAAAAAAACCATAGGTTTCACACATGTTATAGTTAACTGGACATTTTACTCGTAAAAAACCATTGAAATTGCCCCGTTATAGTTAGTTCAGCTAACTATAACTCGCGCGCCCGCAATGCACTGCTGATGACGTCACATATTACATCACTCATGACATGGTCAGTGACATCACTCATGACATCACTGATGACATCTCAAATGACATCACTGATGACATCACTGATGACATCATCCAGTGAATGTGTGTTTTTCTGAAAATTAAATATGTTTTATATATGTATATCTCAAGGTCGATGGAAGAATAAATGGGTATATAAGTGTCTAAATGGATGAATTGTTTTTGAAAAATTGATTGTATTACTGACTGATTAAGTGTATCTTAGTGAATACATGGCTTAGTGAGTAATGTTTAAATATGTAAATATCTGTATCAGTCTCTCACTTTGTGTATAAGTGGCTGCATGGGTTGGTGTGTAGCTACATGAGTGTCTAAATAGGTTATTAGTTGGTTTTTTGAGTATCAGTATGAGTGTGAGTGTCTGGTTCGGTGAGGGGTATTACGTAGTGCATGGGTGCATGAATGAGTGACTCATTGTTTGTATGTGTTGAAGACAGCATGTGTGCAGGACTGTATGGGTGGATGAGTGTATGTATGGGTGTGTTAGTGAGTGAATGACTGTCTCAATAGTGTCTTTATGTGTAACTACATATGTTTTAAACTAGTATATGTAACTATTGGTGTATATATGTGAGTATATGTGAGAGTGAGAGATTGAAAGAGTTCCTGTATGAATAAGTATGTGTTTCTATAAGTGATTGTTTAAAAGACTAAGTATGTGTAAGTTTCCATAGAAGTAAGTGTGGTGGTGTGTGTATAACTGTATATGCAAGTAAATGTATGTTTGATTCTTTATTAGCATGACTAACTATGTGTGTGAGTACCTCTATGGATGAGTGGCATTGTGTAACAGGATGTATACGTGTATGAGTACATATGATGAGTGAGTACATGTATGAGTGACTGTATAGGACTGTTGGTGAATGAGTGGATGTGTATTTGGATCTTAGAATTACTGTATAGGTTGTTGTAACTGGTATTGGTATGTCCATTGTTTTTAAAATTTTAATTTCTATTTTTGATTGTGTGTATCAAAGGTTATATTAGGGGAAGAGGAGGTCTGCCACTCTATCACAAGGATGATGTCATCAGTGATGTCATCAGTGATGTCATTTGAGATGTCATCAGTGATGTCATGAGTGATGTCACTGACCATGTCATGAGTGATGTAATATGTGACGTCATCAGCAGTGCATTGCGGGCGCGCGAGTTATAGTTAGCTGAACTAACTATAACGGGGCAATTTCAATGGTTTTTTACGAGTAAAATGTCCAGTTAACTATAACATGTGTGAAACCTATGGTTTTTTTCACTGAATTTCTAAGGTTTTTTAAATGCTAATTCCTAACTATAACGTGTGTGAAACCTATGGTTTTTTCACTGAATTTCTAAGGTTTTTTAAATGCTAAGTCCTCACTATAACGTGTGTGAAACCCATGGTTTTTTCAGTGAATTTGCAAGGTTTTTTAAATGCTAATTTTGTTTTTTTTCTTCTATTTTTTTAAACATATTTTTATTTTAATTTTCTATCCTTTTTTAAAGACTATGGTTAAATTTTTAAAATTCTATAATATGTTTTTTTTAATATATTTTATAAAATAAACATGTAAAATTTATTAGCAATACATTTTTTCCTTTTTTTAAAATTTTTTTTTAGTACGCGTACCGTAAGCTTACAGTAAGCATACGGTTTACGCAACGTCCGTAATTTATCTACGCTGTTTGCGTATAGTTACGCAATTTGCGTAGCCGCGCGTCCTCCGCGTGGGACGCGTACGCGTGTACGCTACACGCGCACGTTACGCGGAAGTGTCGGGTAGTGACTGTTATGCGCATGCGCGCAAGCGCGTGTCTTTTTTACGCGCATGCGCACTTTTGCCGTAAGCGTACCGTAAGCGTACCGTAAGCGTACGGTAGGTCATGTGATCATGAAACACAACTTTTGATTGGTTGAAACTACTTTCAGTTCTAGAACTCTCCTACACCACACCCATTCCCCTCATTTCTGCTTGTGATCCCTTGGGAGAAGGAGCTGGTTTGTCTTTGGGATACGATGGCAGAACAGCAGAGCTCTTCTGAGAGTGAGGCTAGCACTAGCAGCACTGTCTTGAGGCAGAGATCGAGGAAACAAAAGCCCTCTTATGTATGGGATTATTTTACTTTTCCTGAAGGCCAGCAAAAGGTGAATGCACCCTTAGTAACTTGCAGGCTGTGTCAGCGTGTACTTTCTAGAGGTAATCCTGACAGGAAGTATTCCTTTGGGAATCACACCATGAAGAGACACCTCCAGGATGTACACAGAAGGACACATGGTCATCTTTTTGGAGGTAACTCTTCAGAAAGACAAGCAAGTACATCCACAGCAGCTCAGCCTGGACCATCATCTGCAGGGCTGACTCCTTCTTCTGCAGGTCAGGTGAGCCCTTCATCTGTGGGGGGAGCATCTCCTTCTGCTGGCCCTCTGGAAATTAACCCTCGTTTTCTGAGGGTTGATATTCGATGTGCCTCTTGTCATGATCTAATTTGTCATAGGGAGACCAGTGTTTCCCTAGTGAACAACAAAATAGATCAGCACACTTGTCACAGAGACTAATTTTTCCATGCTTTCTTTCCTCTGTCCCTGCATGAACACAACGGTTCTTTTAAGAGCCAACCTTATTTTTCATCTTTTTTTTACATATGTTTTTAAAAACTTTTTTTTTTTTTTACCGTACGCGTACGGTGCGCGTACTTTTTTTTTATTTTTTTAAAAAAACACTAAAAATCAATTACAAGGTCCTTGAGAGACTACAATTATTATTATTGACTTACCATACTCACTCCAAAAAATATTTATTCATTTGTTTTTTTAAAAAATAGTTTTAAAAATGGTTCTAGTTTTCGAAAATGTTCTATATCAATCTGAAAAAAAAGAAAAAAGTATTAATATTTTTAAAACAATTTATAATACAGTACACATATTTACATTTTTTTCCCAAAAATATTTTTGCCTTATTTTTGCTGTTTTCAGAATATATTGCATTTCACTATAAATTGTGAAAGCAATTGCATTCATCATTTTACAGCGGGCAAAAAAAAATAACAATCACAAAGATTGTAATAAAAAAGCCCAGAATCTCTTTTTACTTAAACTTAACATTATAGAAATGCATAATATTCTAAAAAAATATCATCTAATACCAATAGTTATTTCTTTAAAATACCGTCTGATATGTTTGTTTCAGAAGTATAATCACAATATTATATCTCAAATAACTCCAAAATACATCTGATTCCATTTCCTTTAGGCAAAATAGTAATTTTAAATTTTTTGGGGGAATAAATTTCAAACGGTAATCCAATAAAATTCTAAAGTTTAATTTGTCCAGATCTCACCGATTCTCTGTAACATTTTGGTTCACGAAAATTTTTTGAATAATTTATTAAGTCCACAATAGAATTGGTTACTTTTCCGCATGGCCAAATAGTAATTTTTAAAATCTTTTTTGAAAAAATTTCCAATGGCAGTCCAATAACATTCCAAAATTTAAATTGTGCAGATGTTACCGATTATCTCTAAATTATTGGTTTTTCAAAGTTTCATTTAAAATTAAAAAAGTCCACATTACATGCAAGACATTTATAGAGGAGATGGTGTGCACTTCAATGATAAAGGGAACAGAGTCTTCCTCTTGAACCTTAGACTCTGCATCGGTACTTACTTGTAGGTACCACTAAAAAATCATTTCATAAACACAACGGCTCTTTTTAGAGCCCCCTAATATCTAAACACTTAAATCTGAATTTCATTTATTTTTTTATTTTTTTTTCTACCGTACGCTTACCGTAAGCTTACCGTACGCGTACCCCGTGATTTTTTTAAAAAATCAATAAATGTTTTCTTTGTACTTTACAGTCCTTCTTTGACCCCCTCACAAATGTAAGGGGGTCTGTAACTCTCCTCATTGCCCCCTTTTCTTGTTTTCACTCTTTTTTTTCTGAGTGAAACACACAAAATGGCGGCCGCCGCTTCCTGGTTTCGGCCGATTCGAATGTTTACTAAGATCTAACAGCCAATCAGAATCGCGCTCGCGCACGCCACCGTACGCGTACCGTAAGCTTACCGTAAGCTTACCGTAAGCGTACGGTAAGCGTACCGTAAGCGGGCTCAGATATATATATTGATTTAAAGGCTATTTTCTCAGAATCTACTGAACAGATTTACACCAAACCTACAAAAGGCACTTCCTTGACATAGGGACTACCTCTCTGCCAAATTTCTAGTAATTCTGTTCAGCCGTTCGGGCTGTAGCTCGTTCTAAAGGTCCAATGGAAAAATGCATGGGAAAAACGCGTTTTGGGACCCCCCTTTTATCTCAGCCCCCGCTTGACGTATCCCCCCGAGACTTTCAGGGTAGGAGCGGAGCATAGCGCCCCACCTATTTTGAGAAATTCGCGAGGATTCATCGACCGGCGCCAAAGTTATTCAAAATAGAATGTTGCGGATTTCCTATGGAAAAGGGGTCCTAACTATAACTACCTACTGGCGACCGCCAGTAGGTAATATATATATATATATATATATATATATATATATATATATATATATATATTTTAAAAACAAAAAATTGTGAATAATTTTTAGTTAGGAAAACTATATTCGTTCTTTTTAAAAAAAAAAATATATTATACAGAAGTCGCACACCCTTTGCGCACCCTACAGGATGGCTGCGCGCATTCCGGTAACCATTTTCCCAAGTCGCGCTGGGGGTTGCGACGTCGGCGTAATTTGTAAAGTATGAAATATCTTAAAATTAATTATAAATAAAAGTTTTCCTTTAAGTGTTCGTCTAAATTTATTAATACAAGTATTTTTAAAGTATTATATTCAATATAATTTTGACAAAAAATTATTCGATTATCATTGGAGGGATGGCCATTTTGCTCGATCTGTTTTGCAAGATTTTTTGGTCTAGTCAGGTGGACAACCTCCTCCGGGTGAGGTACGACTTGAGGATTCTATTCAAAAGGTGAGGAATTAACAGGCAGAAGTATCCATCAGAAGAGCATGTTACTTACCTGCGTTAACGCTTTTTCTGGTGGAAAGAGTATCTGCCTGTGGATTCCTCAGTGTCCCACCCACCTCCCCGTTGTCCACCTGTTTCTACCAAAAAGATGCTTTTACTGTTTGGCATGAATGTTTTTAATATGTCTTAATCATGCTTATGTTTTAATAGTGAGAAATGCTTGATCTGTTGCTATTTCTTTATGCCTTTATTGGTTATGCATTTGTATGTGTATATATATATATATATTCACTGAAAAAACCATAGGTTTCAGGTATGTTATATTTAGGAATTAGCATATAAAAATCCTTAGAAATTCACTGAAAAAACCATAGGTTTCAGGTGCGTTATAGATAGCTGGATATTTCCATCGTACAAAACCATTGAAATTCCCCCTTTATAGTTAGTACAGCTAACTATAACTCACGCCCCCGCAATGCACTGCTGATGACATCACATATTACATCACTCATGACATTGTCAGTGACATCACTGATGACATCACTGATGACATCTCAAATGACATTACTGATGACATCACTGATGACATCATTCAGTGTCTGTGTGTTTCTGTAAAGTATAATTTTGTTTTATATATATGCCAAGCTGTATTGGGGAATGAGTGGGTGTATAAGTGTCTGGATGGAGGATTTAGTAAGTGCGTGACTGACTTTATAAGTGAGTGATTAAACGTATCTTACTGGTTGCATGGGTTAGTGACTAAACTGTGTGAATGTCTGTATGCATCTGTCTGTTGGTGTGTAAGAGGATGCATGGTTTTGTGAATAGGTACATGAGTGTCTATATAAGTTATTGATTGGTTGTCTGAGTGCCTGAGTGTTTGTGTGGGTGGGATATCTATGACTCTGTGCATAGATGTGTCAGTGGGTGATTCACTGGGTGCATGGTTTCAACACTAGGTCTGTGATGGACTGTATGGGTGGGTGAATATGTGTATGGTTGTGTTATTGAGTGAATATATATTTCATTGGTACATGTGTAATTTACTACATATGTGAACCACAGTATATATTTATATTGGAGTACAGAAAGGACTATAACTGAGAGTGTGTGATAGTGTGAGTGGCTATATGGATGAGTGTGTGCTTGTATCATTGCTTGTATAAGACCATAAGAATGTGCTAGTATTTGTATGAGTAATTGAGCTAATGTCTGTATAACTGTATAGGTGAGTAAATGGCAGTGTGATTAATTATTTGCATGACTGAGTTCCGCGTGTGAGTACCTCTATGGATGAGTAGCGGTGTTTGAGTATCTATACAGGTGTATGAGTGCATATGATAGTCCTGCACTGAGTGACCATAAGTATGAGTGACTATACGGATGAGTGAGTGGATGGGTGCTTAGATCTAAGACTCTCTGAGGCGGTATGTACTTATTGGTGTTGGAGTGTCTATGGTTTTGAGAGTGGCAGTATGTAATTTAGAGTGGGTGTATCAAATGTTATATTAAATTGTGAGAAGATGCATCAAATGATCACATGAATGACGTCATCAGTGATGTCATTTGAGATGTCATCAGTGATGTCACTGACCATGTCATGAGTGATGTAATATGTGACGTCATCAGCAGTGCATTGCGGGGGGCCGAGTTATAGTTAGCTGAACTAACTATAACGGGGGAATTTCAATGGTTTTGTATGAGGGAAATGTCCAGCTAACTATAACGCCCCTGAAACCTATGGTTTTTTCTGTGAATTTCTAAGGTTTTTTTATATGCTAATTCCTAACTATAACATACCTGAAACCTATGGTTTTTTAAGTGAATTTCAAAGGTTTTTTAAATGCTCATTCCTATCTATAACTTATCTCTAAACCTATGATGTTTAATGATTTCCATAGGATTGCTAAATCTTTATATTTCAGTGTATCAATTCCTTTAATTTTTTTTTATATTGATTGTCACCATTTTTATAAGTTTTTTTTTATTTAATTATTTTAAAAATAAAAAGATATTATTTGTTTTTAATGAATTTTTTTGTAAAAAATATTTGTACATTTTTTTAAAACAATTTTTATATTTTTTCGTTATATTTTTTAAACTATTTTTATTAGTTTATTATTATTTTTTTTACACTTTTTTTGGATTCGCGCACCCTATGCGCACCTTTCTCGATCCCTGCGTGGAACATAGTCGCCATTTTACGATTGTAGTGTAGGATCCGCGTACGGTATGCGTTGGGTACGTATTTTCATGCGCGATTGCTATGCGTCCGGTAAGTGACTCCAAGCCCATACGCGATGCGTACGCAGTACGTTACGCAACGCTCGGGTGCTTCTGTATGACGTCATATACATGCTTGACGAGGTGGATGAGCGAATTCCGCGAAATTTCTTAATGTTTTAAATTCTATATATAAGTATTTAACACACATATTAGGGCAAGACATTATCTAAGCTAATCTAAAAATAGTATATTTTTGGTTTCAATAAAATTAAATTACTTTTTATTGCGATTTCACGAGTCGCTTTGGGGGTGTGCTGCCTATGCGCACGGTGCGCGGACCCCATGTGACCTGAAAAAAGAGATTTGATTGGTTAATTACATTTCCCATTGTAACTATTGAAGGACCCCACCCATTTCCATCATTCTTCTTTGAGCTTCTTTGGACGAACATCTCACACCTTAGAACTAGAAGAAACTTTTTGGGGAAGATTTCCACAGCTGCAATTATTCATTATCTGAAGACAATGGATTCTGGACAGCAGCCACCATCAGATTCAGACCATTTGTCCGATCAGGGATTTGTTGTGGAACCTGCAAGCCCAGAAAGATACACCTCTGTGGTGTGGAATTTTTTTTCCTTCCCAGAAGGACAAAATAAAACAAATTCAACTAAAGTGACATGTAAAATATGACAAAGAGTGCTATCCAGAGGGGATACATCGAAAAAAAAACTCTTGTGGGACTGCGAGTATGAAAAAACACCTGGAGACTCTGCATCCCGTGAACCTGGCCAAGGAGGAATGCAGAAGACTCCGGGAGCAGCCTCTGCCAGCAGTGGCAAGCACTTCCACAGCATCACCATCGACCACTCACCCGGACATACGTCCAGAATTTGGAAAACTGAAAATTAGTTGCATTAAATGCAACAAACTGCTCTGTTATGGCGAGCAGTCAATTGAACTTATCTGCCGAGCGCAGGAAAACCACAAGTGCTAAACTTGTGTTTATTTTTTTTTGCAGAAGTTGACTATTTTGTTCCTCCTGTTGCCTTTTTTTCCTTTCCAAAAAAATAACAAATAACAAAATTGTTCCAAAAAGTACAAAATAAATAAAAAACAAAAAAGAAGAAAAAAAAGTTATTTTCAGAACTCATTTCTCTGTTTAAAAAAAGAGCTATATTTCTATGATCATGTGTGAAAGTTTGGTTGGATGTATGCATAGTGTATAATTTACTGAAATAATGTATTAGTAGTGTATGGTGAATGTATAAGTGCTGAACTATAAGGAAGTGCTGCAGCATCACACTATAACCTATTTAGCTGCAGTGTGCTGTGGTACTTCCGAAGCACAGGGATGTAACATATGTCCATAAATATGTTGCAAGTCTGTGCTTCCCTCTCCACAGCTGCTTAAACTGCAGCCATGTGGTGACACAGGCACCCTTGCACCATGGTGCAAGGATGTCTGTGTCGTGTGGAGATTGTTTTTGTGCAAAAAGGGACACCTTCCTGCACAAAAACAATCAGTGAAGGCATTTTTTCCTTCAATATATGCTGTGCATTGTAGCATATATTGAAAGCGAAAAAATGAAAACAAATCTCCTTGTTGTGCCTTGCTGCACCAATTGGAGGATGGTGCAGCATTCACATACATGTCCAGATTTATGATTTTCGATAAATCTGGAGATGTGTCTTCTTCTATGAGTGTTCTGTGCAAAGACGCACAGCAACACGTATAGAACGTCCTTTCAACGCAAACTGGTGTGCATGATGAGGTCGTATTTACATAGAGAAGAAAAGGTAGACAGAGTGCCTTTGCCTCTCCTTGTAAATATGAAAGACTGTCTTGCGCTATAACTATGTTACAAAGAGTGACATGTTTCTGTGTGGAAAATTGCTTGCGAATGATAGGAGGTAAGCACAGAGTTTTGTCTGCAAAGATGCTAAAAGAAGAATGATTGAAATCATTGCGATCCTTCAATAGGTACAATGGGAAATATTATGAACCACTCAAATCTGTTTTTTTGCAGGTCACATGATATCCTATGACATGGAGATTCCAAAACTACATAGGTATAAACAGGGTGTTTTGAAAAATGTATTCAAACTTTGTAGCTTCTTGCAGATCTGCCCATTGTGCATATTAATACTTACGCAAACTTACCTTCACAGTAATAGAAATAAAAAATGGTACACATTTTTTTCAGATGTTTTTTGTAATGTAAATTGGGGTAAATTGCTTATTTTAGAATTAGGATCTGTGAAATAAAAGAAAAAATAGTTATAACATGCAATAATACATTTTTTAACACCACAGCATAATTTAAACAAAGTAATTTGTTTGCCTTTTTTGCTGTTCTCAGAATATATTGAATTTCACTCGAAATAGTGATTTCAATCGTACTCATCACATAACAGCTGGCAAAAAAAAACAATCAAAAAGATTGTTAAAAAAAAAAAAAACATGCTATTCTCAGTAAAATACCAGAAAATACAAATCACACATATATGAAATTCTTATTGGTAACAACATTTTATAACTTTAATTTATAAAAACTGTAAATGTTGTTGCTTTAAAATATTCACCTAGTCAATGAGTACGAAAAAGTCCATAATTCAAACATATGCCTTTCCTTGAGGCTAAATGGTATTTTTGCACTGTTTTTTATGTAAATTGTCCAATGGGAATACTAATGCATTATAATAATAAATTCCTCAGAGAGTGAATTATCTTCCTAAAATGTTGGCTTTAAAAATATTAGGTAGGAATTTGGTAATTCACTAGGCAAACGTTGTTTGAAAACCAACTGGGCATCATTACGAAGTGTCCAGCCTTTGTCACATTTAAGATAGGCAGTGAAATGTCCAGATGTTGTGGAAGGACCTTCATGGAAAATTATTGCAATTGCTACAAAAGTCCTTCCTGATATGGATAGTTGTGTTGCTACAAATTGCTTTATTAAAGTATCCAATTTTCTTCCATTAGCTGTACAACGTTGCATCATTAAAATTATATATTGTCCTTTTTTTTTTTTTAAATAATGTGGATAACATTTCTGATTTACATTGGCTACACTCCATGTTTTGATTTGCACCTTTAACTAATTTATTGAAAGACACTGATTTACAGTCCGGTAATGTTAAAAATAGAAATCTTTCAGTGCCAACATTATTGCTACATGTATACATGCAATTTTCACAATGATATTCCCATTTGTAACAAAGGCCACAAACATTTTCTATTTCTACACCTTCATTTTCAAAAATGGTAAGCATATACATTAAAAATTCCTGAGCATCTTGTTGGATATTTTGCGTATATTGTGTAGAACCGGAACACACATCCAAAAGATTACAAACATCTGAAACAGTTTGTATTTTACTTGTATCTGTTGTCAATTTTTCATAAACAGAATGCAACAAGGAACACAATCTTTTTTCCCAATTCTGCGTAATTTGTTCTAGCAAACCTTCAAGATAAAAAACAACATTGACCACTACATTAGCATAGCAGTTGACACCTGAACTATTTTCAAACTGATAACCAACAATCTCTTCTAGAGTGTCCTTTTTCTTTTTACTTGCTATCACAACATTATCTTGTTATTTTCCATTCTCTACACCTTCAGTACAGATATTCTCAAACCTTCTTTTTAGACCAACCACACGCTTTTCAAATACAGGATATTGACCTAAATTGGGAGCATACGCCCTTCTTAACCTATTATACTCTTTTACACAGTTTGCATCTGCAGTAAACTTTGTGTCATTAAAATCAATCAAAAACAAACCAGATAATGTTCTGACTCGCGACAAAGCAACATATGCCATACACTCTTTCAACACAGTAGATCCAATATTCACCAATGCACTGTCTACACTTAATCCTTGAGATTTATGAATAGTCACTGCGTATGCCAGAGAAAATGGAAATTGTTTCCTACGGACATATAAATCTTTAACAAGCAAAAAACGAACTGAACAACAACCAATTTCTATAACTTCTTCAATCTGATCAAATTTAATTTTTAAAAATTCAATTCCTTCTTTTTTCTGATAATTAACAAAATCCACCACTTTACCCATTGCTCCATTAACTAAACCTTTTGCTACAGCCAAATTACACCTTAAAATTACCCGACAGTTTACACATGCATATAGAGTCTTTTTTAAACCAGCCGTTTTAGATATCATTTTTCCTAAAGAATCCAGTTTTGTTTTCAATTTTCCCGTCAAAATAATAGTGATTCCTTCATGCTCTATTTTATCGATGGCTTCCATTTTTATAATTTCTTTTTCCAGTTTCAATAGTTCTTCGTTGAATATAGAACACTCGCGCAGTGTTGGCATTAAGCAGATCACTGATTTCTTTTCTGCAATTTTCATGTACACATTCTCATGAACTACATTTTCATTTGGAAACAAATTAGAAAGTAATCGACTCTGCAAAGCTTGTTTGCCATGTTCTGTCAGAAGTCCAATTCTTATATCTTGAAGAATACTTCCATATTCAGCACCATTTGCTTGTCGCATATTTGTTGTCAGTTCTTTGTATTCAAAATATGTCCAAATGTTCACGTTACCAACACTACCAAGAGACTTTCTGGTATCTTCATGCGCAAGTGTTTTAAATACCGGTTGTCCTTTTACCGGAGTCAGTTGCAGTAGATCTCCAAAAACTATGACGTGTTTTCCCACAAATAACACGTCATACTCTGTTTTAAGAATTTGCTGCATTCTTAAATGCACAAAGGCAAGCATCAAGTTTGAGACCATGCTTTCCTCATCAATAATGAGAAGTTTCATTTTCTTCAAGACTCTTGAAACTTCACAACAAGCTTCTCCAGATAGCTTGTGGTATTCCAATTTGTTCTCATGCTCTACTGGCAGCATTAGTAAACGATGTAAAGTAATTCCTTTAATGTTATGTGCTGCCAACCCAGTTGGACCAGTGACAACACAAGACAAATGCGACTCAGTTGTTCTCTGCAGATAACTTGTAATTACTTTAATTAAGAAACTTTTTCCTGTTCCAGCTTTACCACTCACATACATTCGGATAGGTTTCTTTTCATGAAGTAATCCATGGTCAATCTGTTCTTTCACTTGTTAAAATATATTTGTTTCTGTTCAACATTTAGTTGTTCTTCCAAATTTCCTAACTGCATTACATCTTCTTGAGCTTGATGCACTGCTGTTTCCACCTCATTCATGGCAATTGCTGCTTCATTTTCAACAATTGGTTGTCCTAGTGGATCTTGACTCAGTGCAGCAGAACTTTGACTGTCTTGAGAACTGAGAACAATTGTAGCTTCTTGATAAATTTCATCATTCAACATTTTGCCATAATTTGCAAAAGCACTGCATTGTATGCTATCTTTACAAGCATTAAATGAATCTTCATAGCTCTGAAAATCTCCAAGTAATTCCAGTTCTGAACGCCATGGTTTGAACATTTGCAAAAGTGCTAAATAGCAAAATTCCTTTTTATCAGCAGTGTCGCAACTCAGTTTCCTGTGATTAATTCAATTTCCTTTCCTTTGTTTCACCAAACATCCTTCGGAACCAATCACTGCATATTTTCCATCATTGATGTTCTCTGTAGTATTCCGTTTAAAAGTGTAGTTTTGCAGCACTTCATAGAGACACATGTTCTCAAGATGATGACTTCTGTTTGGGTAATATGTGTCCAACATATTTGTTTTCAAAATATCTGTACTTTCTGGTTCTTTTTCTGCTAAATATTCAATTTCTGGAACAGATTTCAGTACCTGATTTTCCATTGCTGCAACACCTAGACTCACCCAAATGATTCTTTTACTTTTGGAGTATAGACTTGCAGATGATAACCGATCAGAGCATTCATATGCTCCAATTTCACGACGCGATAACATCTTCAAACTGAAACTGTATAATTTCTTACTTAGAGTCTTCTCGTGAGAAATCTCCTCCCACATTTCTTTCAATTCCGTCTTTTCTGATTTAGTAATGTAGAACGTTACATATCGAGCAACAGCAATGGAATTGTCCGCAACATACTGAACATCCATGTTAGTGTTCCACATGGATAAAATAACTGGATTGTAGTCATTTATGTATTTTGACACTTCGCTTCTTCTTAAGTTGTAGGTATTTATCGGAGACTTTCTTGTGATGGTATGTCGCATAGCTGACATAAAACTGTTCACTCTTCCTTTGGATAATACAGGACGTGGCAATCCAAAACGACATTTGGTATAGAACTTATCCTTAGACTTGTACTTTAGTCAACAGTATTTTCCACATCTATGGCTTTGGAATCGTAAGACTTGTTGTTTTACATTTTTATCTTCTCTGCTATTGGGTACAGCACATGTGGCATAATCTTCAATGAAAGACAAAACAGTATCATCTGAATCTGTTCCAAATTTGGGGGCGTCCTTGATCCATAACAACATATGTATATGAGGAGCACCTCTTGCTTGATACTCCTTTCTCCAAAAGAAATCCACAACTTCTCCAAGAGGAGGATTTTTTTATTGCAGATGAAAGACATCATAGCTTCGAATCTATGATTGAAATATCTGCATACATTATCAGGATCCAAAGAGCACAATTCTCCAGGTGTCTTGTATTCAATATTTTTTATATTGGAATTTGCCTCTCGAAGAAATTTAAAGTAAATCATCCCAAGCATACTCAGCACAGCTTAGTGTAACGAACCATGTAGGAGTTCCTACGATACGTAGCATTCATTTCAGTTCTCCATGACGACGGTACCAATATTCATTAGTCCCACGCTGACATGCCATCAGATTAATCAACTGAGATTCTAAATGATCATCTCTCTGATGCACTTTATCCATAAAATCCTTTGCAGTTACATTTTGCAGATGCATTCCAGTTTTTAAAATGTGATTTACTGCATATGAAAGTCCAGACAAGTCACTTTCAAACAGAAGATGAAACATATAAGGGATATGTTGTCGAAATCTTGGATCTTCTGCATATAATATTGTTGTCCGATATTCAGATGCAGGAATCTGCACAGGACGTTCATCATATCGTCCACCTTTTCCTGTTGGAAACAACTGCGGCAAACAACGAGCTTCCAAGCTCTCCTCCCATACACTCATGGGACTTCCTGTTGCTTTTTTCATTTGGAACAACTCAATCGTATTACCCATCACCTCTTTGGAATGAAGTGGATGTACACTGTAATGTTCATAGATTTCTTCACATCTGGACTTGTCCACTTTTTCAATTTGTCCACTTAATGTTTCATTATCTTCTGCTAAATCTATTTCTTCTTCCCCTACAAACACATTTCTATAGTACTCTATATATTTATCAGATACAATGATGCCTTTTGAACTTTTCTTACATCCACTAACCCTTGCCAGATTTTCTTCTCTTAGTAGGAACACCATTAACTAGAATGACTAGTGGTTAGTTTTCTGCATGGTCTACACCAATAGTTTCAATGTTTTTCTTCAAATCTAACGGTAAATACACAACTCTTCCTTTCAATCATCTTTGTAACTCTGATGGAGGCAATTTACCTGTTTTAGGCTCCATACTAACAATAGCCTGAAACGGGTGAACACATTGAATGAGAATAGACTCATAGGTATTTAAATCTATCAGCTCTGGAGGAATAGCAACCAACTCTAAATTATTATAAACAGCTATAGCAGGCATTTTACTCACATCTAATTTGTTATAACAATATTTGCAAATATGCTGCTCAGATCCCAAATCAAAACAATCCTCTACCAACAAATAAGTTGCAAATTCCTTCCACTTATCATTATTTTCTGTTTCTTTTTTTAAATACAGATTGACACTCCTAGTCTGATTTTTACAGTGACTTCGCCGACAACAAATACAAGAAACAGTTAGTCTTTCACCTGAAATTACCTTCAACTTTGTGACTTGATCTTCGAAATTTTTTGTAACCATGGGTTCTACATTGTCTTCAACATTTTGTTCTACTAATGTGTCAGTTTCTGCACTCTCTTGCTGAGGACCAAAGTAACAAAACTCAATTTCATCAAAAACCTTCTTCACATCTGATACTGACCCACGCAAAAAAGTACTGTTCAACTCATTTAACTTTAGTGCTGGACTTTTTGCATAATACAATCTTCTGACTAACTTCCGCATTTGAGTATGTTATACTGCCAACATCCTGAAATGGTGAAAAACACTTTGACAAACTTTCCTAGAAGATAATCCAGAGAATGACCTTGCAAACCAGTATTTTTCCTCACTCTGCAAGGGTCTAGTCCTTGCAACACCTTAATCTTTTGTTTAACACTTTTTTTACTATATGCTCGCAAGAAACTGCATAATTTATCAATAGATTATTGTCGTACACTACAAATACTACTGCAATCCCAAGTGTACACAGGGTCTTTAGGACGTCTCCCTAGAACTTCATCATCTATCACTTCTTCTGCATTTCTTTGAACCATTTTCTCTTTGTCAATTGGACAACCATTTCTAACCTCATAACCTCGACCACTGGTGTCAATTGCATGCAATAAATTATTGCTCTGTAAATAACTCTCTTCATTAAAGAAACGCTCTGAACTTGAACTGTGTTTCCATTCACCCCAAAAAAATCACAAAAATGTGTTCTATTAATTACTCTTTTCCTCCTACTTTTGGCCTTCATTAAATGGATTGGTTTATCTAGTGATCGAATCCTGTTTAATACTAAAATGAATAGTTTCCTTTTTACTTCAAAAGCCTTTCCAACAATGGTTTCAATATGCTTCTTCTTTTTATAAAATAGAGCTCTCTTTTTATATTTCTTCACATCTTTCAGCAAATTCTGTACTACTCTCTTGTAAAATATTTTTGTGCGTATTTCCTTATACTGATTTTGCCTTCTTTTACCATACTTCGTCTCCTTTGACTGTCCATTTGCTTTTTTGCTTTTACTATTGTTTTGAATATTTTTTCTAGTTGAAGCATTCTCAGAGGTTTCAGCATTCTGTACATTCTGTCTGGTCCTACAAACATTTTTAATAAATTCTTTTGTGATCTTACCCAAAGTTTTTTTCTTTTTAGCCACATTATGGTGCCGATTCCGATCCTGGAAAATGTTTCCCAGTACGAATCGTATCCGGTATTTTTACCGTACGAATCGTACAAGTAGCGTACAAACTGCCAAGTACGATTCGTATGGGAAAAAGTCCATACGAATCGCATTGGGAAAATTTCCCCACACGTCCTCGGGTCGGAAAATGTGTCCGACACATCCTCGGACGATTAACCCTACGAATCGGACAAATGAAGTCCGACCGCGCAAGTACGATCCGTCCCGTCCTTCCAATTTTACAACCGTATGGAAAATACACCGTACGGACCGAACTCCCATAGCAACCATCGAGACATGTGCCCGCATACGCGCCGAACACCCCCCCAGCCCCCGTATGTACGCGCCAAACGCCCCCCACCGCGGATGTACGTGCCAAACCCCCACCCATGTATGTAGGGTGCGTACCAACACCCCACCAGTGTATGTACGGCGTGTACCAACACACCACCAGGGCATGTACGCGCCGAACCCCCACCCGTGTATGTACGGCGCGTACCAACACCACACCAGTGTATGCACGGCGTGTACCAACACCCCACCAGTGCATGTACGCGCTGAACCCCCACCCGTGTATGTACGGTGCGGACCAACACCCCACCAGTGCATGTACGCGCCGAACCCCCACCCGTGTATGTACGGTGCGAACCAACACCCCACCAGTGGATGTACGGCGCGTACCAACACCCCACCAGTGTATGTACGCGCCGAACCCCCACCCGTGTATGTACGGCGCGTACCAACACCTCAACAGTGCACGTACGCGCCGAACCCCCACCCGTGTATGTATAGCACGTACCAACACCCCACCAGTGGATGTACGGCGCGTACCAACACCCCACCAGTGCATGTACGTGCCAAACCCCTACCCGTGCATGTACGGCTCGTACCAACACCCCACCAGTGTATGTACGGCGCGTACCAACACCCCACCAGTGTATGTACGGCGCGTACCAACACCCCACCAGTGCATGTACGCGCCGAACCCCCACCCGTGTATGTACGGCGCAAAACAACACCCCACCAGTGCATGTACGGCACGTACCAACACCCCACCAGTGCATGTACGTACCATACAGATGCCAAAAACACACATACTGAACCAGGACAACCCCAAACAACACAAGGAGACTGAATTCCATTCACACAACACCACAAAACATGTCCAACAAGCACAAATACACCACATACACTGACCTGCAACTGCCAAACAGCTAAACAGAGGCCCAAAACACAACAACTCCTTATAACACACCCACCCAAAGTTCAAACACAGCCACACCCACAAATGGACCAATAAAAAGGCCCAACACACACAAACCATGATCCTTTGCAACAGATCCGCCACTGCCAGACCACAGAGACAACGCACTGCACCATACTACAGCCATCAATACACCTTACACTTGCACTCCTTCACACATCCACCATCACAAACACCCCCTCATCACATTCACACACACACACCTTCACAACCACACTCACACACCCACAACCATCCACACCCACACCCCCACAACCATCCACACCCACACCCCACACCATGCCCACTAACAAGAATCCAAAGTTCACAAAGGATGAGCTGGAGGTCCTTGTCGACGAAATCATCAGAGTCGAGCCACAGCTCTTTGGAACATTGGCCAGACGGACTAGCATATCAGAAAAATCATCCATGTGGCAGAGGATTGTCGATGCTGTGAATGCTGTTGGGGCCACCAGAAGGACCAGGCATGAGTGCCAAGCCAGGTGGTACGATCTGCAGAGGACGGTCCGCCGCAAAATGACCGACGATCACAACCAGGGGAACATCACTGGAGGAGGGCCGCCCCGCAGACTGGTACAGTACCATCCCTGGGAGGAGAATATGATGGCCACGCTGCCGCTGGTGGGAGCATATGGAGTACAAGGAGTCCAAGACCCTAGTGAGTACACAAACAACTCACCTCATATGGGGGGAACGCCATACACAACCAAAATCCCAATCATGCACGCAACCCCCCCAAAGCCAGCACCGGACACAACCACACTCCAAAAACACACACATGCCACTAGCGCCTCCATGCCCCATGCACCAAGCAAGGCCATGCCAAGTCACAGGCCACACAAAACACCAACACAAGACAGGATGTCCCCGATGCCGGGAGGTTGGGCCCCAAAACTAACATACAGCAATTCTGAAGCACACAACAATGCCCTCAGCCCATATGGCCTAGGGCACAGCCATACAAACAGTGTGTCCCCACACAGTACTGTGTTGCCTGCAAATGGTGGCCGCGTTGCCGGATGACATGGGTATGAAGGCATAATTTGCACATAACAGCAGCTAATCAAGACGCATCACTCTGGAAGAGTGTCAGCACACACCGCCACAGCAGCAGCGCAGACTCAGACACTCCGCCCAATGGGTGCCCAGAGACTACAAACAAACCCACATGAACAAGCCAATGGCCTTTGAAAGACCAGCAGACTGTGTGTCCCCAGGAAGCTCGGCTGAGGCGACAGAGGGTGACACACAGAGGGAGGGAGGAGGCTGACAGCGGGAGGGAGAAAGGGAGACAGAGGGAGACGGACAGAGGGAGGAGGCTGACAGAGGGAGACGGACAGAGGGAGGAGGCTGACAGAGGGAGGGAGAAAGTGAGACAGAGGGAGACGGACAGAGGGAGGAGGCTGACAGAGGGAGACGGACAGAGGGAGGAGGCTGACTGAGGGAGGGAGAAAGGGAGACAGAGGGAGACGGACAGAGGGAGGAGGCTGACATAGGGAGGGAGAAAGGGAGACAGAGGGAGACCAAATCACCCTTGGGTGGTGTGGCCATGTCCGCTCGTCAGCAGGTGGACTGTGTGCATGTAGACAAGGTTTGGCAGTGCCTTAACCCCCCCTTTTTCCTGTAACAAACACTGGGCCATGTGTCAATCTGTGCACGAGTATATCCGTGCTGCAGGCACAAACCTAACCTTACACACAGTAAACCTACCCACTGTGTTTGGTAGAACCCTGTCACAAATGCTCAAGTTACCAACCTGCATTCTCAAATAGCATGGTGAAAACGCCATTTGGCAAAGTACAGTGCAACACGTAAGGCGGCTCTGCATGGCTTGCTACGCCCGCTCACTACACTGCTGACTACGTTCCAAAAAGATGCATCAACTAAGATTGTGTCACACATAGGTAAAGTGTCGAAAGCTGTGGCCAAGGGACATACCCTTGCACAAGTGCACTGCGAGAGGAATGCAAGCCATATCCAACCACCCAGAGGAACTGTGCCAACTCAAAAATGAATGAAACATGGATGTCGCATGTAACACAATTAACATTGTCTCTCTCACACACAGGTCAACTGCGTCGATCTCCCCCCAACACTGGGGGGGAAGACTCACAGGACCAGGGTCTGCGTGAAGAGGACCCCACCGGCAGCGACGACTCTCACCACTCCGTAGACGACCCAGACCAACCTGGCCCCTCTGGTGTCCAACCACCTGCAGCACCTGCGTCAGGTACAACTGTGCCAACCACCACCCCCATTCTTTCCACATCCCAGGAGACACCCAGGAGCCCTGCCCGCACACAACAACACAGCCAGTCTGTCCAGGAGGGACAAGGTTTTCCGGGCACCCAGGAGGAGGTAGGCGACACCGCAAATACCATCCCTCAGGGGTCCCGGAGACCCGATGTGCCCACAACGGCAGGCCAGGTGCAAGTGGGCAGGGGTGGTGCGAGTGGAGGACGGCGGAGGCGTGAACCTGACCAGTTGGCTCAGGAACCGGTAATGTCACACATCAGCAACATCCTCGACTCATACTGGCGTGACACCAGGGGCATGGTCCAGATTGCTTCCACCCTCACCGACATCAAAGGGGACCCTCGAGGAGATCAAGACCCTGCAGGCCGAGCAACATGCCTGTCAACAGCGACACCAAGGACGGATGGAGGCAAGACAGGCTGAGCTTGTGGCGGTGCAAATGGAAATGACCCGTGTACTCCGTCGGATTGCCGACAACATGGGCAACCCTCCCTGTGCCACCAGGCGAAGAACATCACCACCCACAGGGAGGGATCAGGAGGAGGAGGATTCATCCGACGGAGCATCCCAAGCATCGTCACGGCCTGCATCTGAGGGTCCCCGCAGGAAGGTGGGTCGTCCACGCAAAAGACCATGAGAGTCAGCGGAACATCACCATCTCCCAGGTCACCTGGCCCTCTGGCCCAACAGCAGTACTACAGCAAATGACATTCTCTGCCACATGGACTTGCTGGTCACTGTCTGACCAATGTTGACAAAGACTGTGGCAAAGACTCTGATGACTTCCATTGGCAAGGATACCAACTCCCCCAGTGAACTTTGGATTCTACACTCCCGCCAAGCACCTCTTGTCATCCCCCCAAACACATACCCCACCACAAGTAAATATCTTCACAATCACGAGATGATGCCGTCATCCAACCATGCATACCCTGGGGCCTGAGTCTGGCACAGGACACACATGAGTCACAATGTATCATCCAATACAGACATGGAGCACCATACTCACCCGTGATAGGCCCAACCAGCTGAGGGGGGTGCCCGCACAACTGTGCCCACAGACCTATTTAGAAGAACAACAGTCATGCGCAGAGGTCAGGGATCATGTGGAGTGTCCTGGGGTGCTACTCCCAGGTATGTGTAGACAGGTGGCAGAACCATGGCCTGCATGCTTGAGTCTGGTGGATGTGGAGAATGGTGGGCCGGCCAAGGTTGGATGCCTGGAGATGGCACAATGGGGTCTTGGATCACAGTGCCACAAGGTTGTGGTTGTGGGCTGCATCCTGAGTGTGTGCGTGGATTGAGAAGGTCATCCTGCAGCTGGCAGTGATCCATTCCCCCCATCGCTGTTGGACGTTGATGTGGCCTGGTCGCCGGATGTAGAAGCAGAGCTGTGCAGATGCACCCTGGATGTGGACAAGTATCATGGGAGTTGTAACGCACATGTCCGTAGAGTGCAGGGTAGGATTAGACACGGATGTCGTAGTTGACCTGGGGGATGGTCTCTCTTGCCTTGAGGTGGATGGAACTGGGGAACTTGTGCATAATGCAGAGTGTGCTGCAGCATGAGGCACAGATGCTGCTGATCAGCATAGCACATGTCAGCAAGCAATCCATGATGAACACTAGCTCGTTTCCGTTGACACTGGGTGCCCTTGCTGCAGGCCCTGCCGCAGCATGCGCCATGTCAAGAAAACAATGCCCCAAGTTGCACTCAAAGACAAGGATCTCAGGAAGGAACTATGCAAAAGGTGTATGTCAAGGAAGGAATGTCTAGTTCAACATGCCACACACACACACAATGGATGCACATGTAGCACAGTGGCCGTCGTGGAGACTGACATGCCACAATACCTATAAAGCCATGGACATCATGCACAATACATATTCTAATCCCTGACAAACAGCTGGCATCTTGCTACTCTACACATAGACCCATATGCACCATCTCTGATAACTATGCCAGACATGCCGCATGCACAGTGGAAACAGACCACCATTGACAGAGATGAGGCACCTTGGAGGCAGAGGGACACCTTTATTAGTCATGTGTGTCTGAATGCTAATGCAACTCTGTCAACACATACACAGGTCATGTGGATGAACATGTGGGACCGACACTGGCACCCCCCTTTGCACCACAGATGCTGGAAATCCATAGAACTGGAACACAAGTGACGGGTTACAGCTAAACACCCCCTGCTGATCACGGAGAGGCTGCCATACACCATTGAGCCTCCAATGGGGAATTCACACACCATGTCAAACCGGTGCAACCCGTATGTTTTCGAGAGCAGTGTTAGACACATTGATGGCTCCATCACAATCCACAATCCCATTACAGATGACTGTCAGCAAGTCTGACAATCAATTCAGGTGAATTCAGCTCCATGTCATGTGCCCCATGGTGAATCTACATGTATGCTAAGTATCCAAACATGAACAGGAGCAGTGCACACACAATCAAAACAAATACCACACCCAAAAAGCCGTGCTGCATCCCTTACCCTAAGGCGATTTCCAAACGTGTCCGTGCATGTAACGCTGATTCAGCACATATTGCCGTGTTCATGAGGAATAGCAGGAACACAACAATGCCACCAGCAGACAGCATGCGCAAGTACCTGTGGATGAGAGACACACCAGAAGTCAGCCATTAGTAGCACATCCACATGCATGTGCATGTACTCGACACGTATAAGGTTGTCAACATGCTAGGTGACATGGATGACGCTGGAAAAACATTCATCTATTGCAGCATCACTCGAGTGACACATCCAAACACACCTCTGACTCACCTGTCAGACATGCAGATGGACACACACATTGCAACACATACCACACACGGCCCAATGCGTGCACACTCAGACACTGGAACTCACCACTAAGCAAAGAAGTTGCGAATGAGCCGACTCCGGATGTCCTCTTCCGCCTCCTCCTCCTCCACATCACTTGCCTCCTGACCAAGTCCTTCATCCTCCACGGGTGGATGGTCCTGCTCATCCGGATCCAGGATGAGTGGCACAGCTTTCTCCACTGCCATGTTGTGCAACATGCAGCACACAAGGAAGATCTTGCATACCTTCACCGGTGCATATGGGAGTGCGCCACCGGTCTTGTGGAGGCAACGGAATCGGCTCTTCAGGAGGCCAAACGTCCTCTCTATCACTTGCCTGGTCCGCCCATGGGCGTTGTTGTAGCGGTGCTCGGCAGCCGTGCTGGGGTTGCGGAGAGGCGTGATCAGCCATGGCATGTTGGGATAGCCAGCGTCCCCTACATGGAAACATCATGGACAAAAGTGGGTCAGGAGAAGCAGTGAGACAGGAAGATGACGCTAAATACAGGACTGACAGAGTATACCCACCAACAAGACATGCCCGTTCGTTGCGCAGCGGCAGCATCATTTCAGGCACCCTGCTACGCCTCATGATGTAGGCATCGTGTGCTGATCCTGGAAAACGAGCACAGACATGTGAAATCACCATGTTGGCAAGACACACCACAAGGGCATTAATGGAGTGGTAATGCTTGCGGTTCCTATACGCTACCTCCTGTGCCTGTGGTGGTACCAAAGCCACATGTGTTCCATCTATGGACCCAATGACATGGGGCATCCCTCCCAGGGCATAGAACTCACGCTTGACACCTGTCAACTGCTCAGGAGTTGGGAATTTAATGAACTCATCTAGGTGAACCAACATGGCCTCTAAAAAATCATGCAGCACACGGCTGAACATGGTTTGGGACATGCCACCAACGTGAGCAATGGTATGTTGAAAGGTACCCATGGCAAAGAAATGTAGGGCTGCCATCACCTTCATCTTGGGTGTCAGTGCACCAGGATACCTGTGTAGCGGTTGGAGGTGTGCTGCCAGCCGTGTCGTCAAGTCCTCAATCAAACGTTGGGGGAAGCGGTAGCGGCGTATACAGTCATGTTCCCTCAGGTCAGCCAAGTCCGGAATTGGTCGAGGGAGAGGCGGAGCCCTGCAGTGAATTTGAAGGGACAACGAAGAGTGAGTACAGTAAACCACCAATGTCAATGTACTGAGCACATGTTCAACAGGCAATACACATATGCTACATACAGAGTCAGGTCTGTGCAATGAGCCCTGGACACGTATGCCAGGCAGGGGACACTCCTACCAAAAGCCAGCTACACACGTCGATTCTCAACCTCAATATGCCATGCCATGAAACTAGCTGTGGGCCAGTGTAAGTGAACAGGCAGACGCATTACAGGAGTTACAGACATCCACATATGTGCAGAAGAAGGATGTTTATTGTACAGACAGGTTGCGGAACACTAGATGACCAGGTCACATGTCATAGAAAAAGGACAGACCACACACCTTGCCATGAGGGAGTACATGTCAAGACTGATCACACATACATTGAGAGGATGCAGATATGTCCTTGTTATGAAACTCCGCGTCCAAGCATACATACACACCTTACGTCGGATTACACATGTGGGCTGGTGTGCGTAACAGTGCGCCATGCCCATCTACACACAGACACATGTTGGTTGCAGCAACTGCAGATGCATTTGACCAGACACCTACAGCAAACCTATGGGAACACATGACACAGACATGACATAGTTACTGCGTGCAACGCGGGCATTCACATCTCAGGGGTAATTTTCCGTGTACCTGGCATCAGGGGACCGTTGCGGGTGTCGGTGACTGTGCCATGCCAGTGACGCATGGCTCAACAAGTCTGTACTACATGCACACATGTCAATGGAGTGAAGGGGATGTGTGGCACATAGTGCACCATCACACATGACATGTGTACACAGCTCATCATACTTAAATTAGCTTCACACCTCAGGAGTAATGTGCCACATCACGGCCTGACACACCTGTACCCGACACACATAGTACTGCACAGACAATACCTTGATGTCCAGCCTTGGCCAAGTATGACAGCTCTATTCCTGTCTGTGTGCCGCCTGGCACCACTGTCAGGTGTGAAACGCACCGTGCATACGCTCTGTGGGCGTGTGTAGGGTCCCTATCCCTATGGGTGTGCTGGCGTATGCGTACGCCATTGTAATACGGACCATACATGCGTATGTACGGTCCGTATCACTATGGCGTACGCATACGCCAGCACACCCATAGTGATAGGGACCCTACACACGTGTGTACGGCCCGTATTACTTTGGGTGTGCTGGCGTATGCGTACGCCATAGTAATACGGACCGTACACGCGTGGGTAGGGTCCCTATCACTATGGGTGTGCTGGCGTATGCGTACGCCATAGTAATACGGACCGTACACGCGTGTGTAGGGTCCCTATCACTATGGGTGTGCTGGCGTATGCATACGCCATAGTGATACGGACCGTACATACGTGTGTACGGTCCGTATTACTGCATTTGGGGTGCCCTAGGGCCGTGGAACGCACCGAACCTGTGTGAAAATGTTGAAATAACATAGGGGACACATGAGGGACAAGTATAATGGCCTAAATGCATGCTGGTTGTCATGGAGACCGAGTTTACAGTTTGAATTTTTGCATCAGGTGGCCAGCAGAAGTCGGTTTGAAACAATATACTTTGTTGCAAAGTGGTTGTTGACTTGACATCATGCTCAATTTTTAAACCATGCAAAGCCCCTCACTGGGGTAGATTTAAAGGGATTGGAGGAAACGTAGGATGCTAATGTGACTGACCAATCTCTCTGTACTCCTGTAAATGAAACAGGCCAGCAAGGCAGATATAAGGCAGCCAGGTCCCATGAGAGAGCACTTGCCTGCACATCCTTTCATTCCACAACACTGCTGCTGCTCGTGATTCCTCTGGCACCATGTCCAGGTCTGTGGAGAGGGCCCAGCCATTCACACAGGAGGAGAACCTTGCCCTGCTGGATGTGATCCTCCCACAGTACACCATGCTGTATGGTCGACCAGGGGAGCAGGTGAGTGCTGACTCCACTAGCTTAGACTGTGCCCCTTTTTTGTGACTGTGACTTCGGGCATTGTGTCCCTGTGTGACAGACATGCAATGTTGTTTGGAATGGGTCCCAGGGTGGGGAAGGCCTCATGTCTCCCATGCAGCGCATGCTGTAGTTCCTGTGTGCACTCCTCACTTGCATAGTGCTTACTGTGAAAAACAATGCATGGTGCATGCCACATTCTGCCTGGCTACTCCTCCTGGGAATGTTGTTGCTACAGTCCTGATGTGATTCTGTGTTCCCCCCAGTGTGACAGGTGACAGTACCCATAGATGTGTGTTTGTTTAGTGTACCTGTGCTGTGAGTGTCCAAATGATGTGTTCGTCCCCTGGACATTGGTGTGTGTGTGTAAGTCCCCTGTCATGTGGGTGAGTGCATATGGGGAGTGTTGCACACCAGCTGCATGAGGGATGGATATACCCTGGCCATGTGATGTGAGCAGGGGGCAGTGCTGTGTGACTGCCGTGCTGAGCCAGCCCCACACCTGTGACACCCCCCAGTCTAGTGGCACATGGGCAGAGTGAGGTTTGTACCCGCAGTTAGCAATGGCAGGTCATTGTCCTGTACCTGTGTGTGTCTGTGTACTCTGCTGAGGTTGCGTCAGTGGGCTGGGGCATGTGACTGCTTTGAGGTGCTGTACATAATCCTGGTGTTGCATGTGATGCACAGTGTGATCCAGGATCCTTAATTGTGTGGCACCCCTCATGCCACCTGTGTACTTTCACTGCCACGTAGTGCATTTTGCCTTCCCCAGAGGATAATGTCCCTATGACAAAGGTGCAATGAGTTTTCTGCATACCATGGCCTGTTCAAACCAGACAAATTATTATTATGTGTGGCTCTGTGTCATTGCTCAGGTGTATTAAAGTATCTTCACTTGTGCATCCCCACAGGTAGACGTCCATGCCAAGGGGGAGATATGGAGGCGAGCCGTCAGTGCCGTGCGGAAGACGGAGGGTCGGAAGCGGCGCCTAGCCCAGGTGAGGAAACGCTGGCAGGATATCCGGTGCTGGACGAGGAGGATTGCACGGGTCCTGCTGGGGGACTCACATGAGAGCAACAAGAACCGTGGGCGCCGGCGTCTGACCCACATCCATAAGCGTGTGCTGGTGGTGGTCTTCCCCGACTTGGATAGGTGCTTACTGGAGAAGCAGCAGCAGGAAGGGGGTAGGTACATGTGTGTTTGTTGTGTGTCCCCAGCTTTTGGAAGTGCGCAGTTGCATGGATACACTGCCAGGGTTTAAATGTGCAGTGCACAACCAGTTCCCCAAAGTAAACACCTGCTGTTCTTCCTCCCTTCCCCTCCTTGCCATGTGTTCCCGGATCTGTGGGTAGTCACTCTTGCACAAGGTAATCTAGGCTGGCAGTTAATCCAAGTGCCCAATGCTTGCAGCATCATGTGTGGGGGTGGTATGTAAGTGGTTTTGGGACCTTGCCTGTGCCCTGGCCAGGTCAGTCATTGTGGGGTCCATGTCAGTTGGCACTGATGCTGAGTCCCGACATAGGAGTGTGTCTTAGAAGTGTACTGCCTTACAGCATGCATGTACAATGTTGTGCCCTCTGACATGATGTGCATGAGTGGGAGTAATGCATAGTGCTGGGACGGTTGCTTCAGTTGCAGTCATATCCATCCAGGACCATGGAGGTGTGTGGCCACTACCGTGCCCTGGGGCACCTTTTCCTAGGTATCATGTGTGTCATCCAACAATGTGGACATTCTCAGTGTCTTCGGCATAGGTTGGGCTCTGTGGCATTGTACCCTGGCCTCATCTGTATTTGCGTAAACTGTGCTACATGTGTCCACGTTACAGTGTGACCCAATTTTGCTTGTGCATACTCACGGTGGGCAGTGCCTGTGTGTCTTGGTACGACAATCTGATGAGGGTTGATTGTCAATGATGTATGTGGACAGGCGCAACAGTGGTGGTTTGTGTACAATCAGGATTTAATGCAGCCCATGTGTTTTCATCCCAGAGTAAGAGGTGTCAGTACTGCCTCTGTCTCAATCACATTGTCTCAGGTAGGGGGTGGTTTGTGCGGGCAAGGCCTACATGTCCAAATCTGTATTCTCCTTGCTAGGTCTGGCCTGTGTGTGATGTTTGTCTGGACATACACTCAAGGTGCAGTGACCCAGTCATGTTGGGCATGTTTCAATGCGTTAGCTTTGCAGCATGTGCAAAAAGTCAATAGACATGGTTCCTGCTCATCCCTTTTTTGGCAACGCTGTGTGGTACAGATGCAGTGCACGATTGTCCCCAGAGCCTGGCTCCTCTGTCCAATTTGATATCAAGTAATTTGCTGTTGTGTCATGCACTCCATTGTTTCTCAGTGGCATGGTGGGTCAACCAGCTGTGTGTTGCAGGGCCTACATATGTACCTTGTATTGTAGATGTTACTCATGTGGCTTTTCAGGCTATGCACTGAGACCTATGTAGATCTGACTCATGTGACCTATGTATACAGGTGTCTGATTATTTTCTGTCTCTTCACCTTGCCCACAGCATCGTCGGGGGACTCCGAGGGAGACACTGGCACGGAGTGTGAGGAGGGACCAAGCACCAGTGGCAGCAGTGCTATCTTGTCTGGCACATCGAGTGGCACGGAGGCCGAGGGGAGTGAGGCGGAGGACCTGTCCAGTTACACCACCGACTATGACGCAGACGGGTCCGAGGCTGAGCTCCCAGAGGGGGCGGAAGCTGCTCCCACAGCTGAGAGCAGCACACAATCTCTACCTGCCCCCTCCGTTCCCATCACCGGCCTTCCACTTGCTCTGGTCCCTTCCCGCCGTGCTAGGTCACCACGTGTCTCCTTCTTGCCAGGCACCGCACCCCCTGCCCCTGTCTCCACTGCTGCCTCAAATGCCGAGTCTGTGGACATCCTGCGCCAGTTGCAGGTTGGTCAGACTGCGATGCTGAATGTCCTCCATGGCCACACCCGAGTGATCACCCAGATGGAGGCATACCTGGAGGGCATCTCAGCTGCGCAGTCTGACCAACGCCAGTTGCTGAGGTCCATAGACTCGACACTGACTGCAGCAGTGGGTCTCCTGCAGCGCTACGTCCCCCCCACTACCCCTGCACCATCCACACTTCCCACTCCCATGCCTGTCCCAAGCACTCCCAGACGTACCCATGCACGCACCCCACCAGACACAGGCACCACACCACCAGGGAAGCCCAAGCGCACACCTCCTGTCATGCACACACAGGGTGAAGTAGGCACACCCACTGGGTCGGGGGGAAAACGTAAGACACGCAGCCACAGTGGGAGTCCACATTCTTCAGAACCCCCTGCCTCCAAATCCACTCCCCTCAGCTCTCCTGGCCAAGATTCCACCAAGGAATCCTTCCTGGCCGCTCTGTCCCTGAGCCCCAAGGTGACACCACCCCGCAAGCGGTCAAAGGAATCCCCGGTCAGGGTAGTTGAGTCCCCCCCTGTCCACACCCTCCCCCAGTAGCGCTGCGACCCATCCCTCCGACCCCCCCCTCCTTGGGGCCTGGGTTTCCTTTGGGTGCAGGGGAGACGCTGGAGGACCTTGCAACTGTGTGCAGCGCCATCCTCACCTCCACCTTTGGCGCTGCCCCACCCCCTGTGGTGGAGTCCTCCGTCCCTGCACCCACAACACCTACCCTTGCCCCTCCTGTCCCTGCGGTGCCTGGTCCTTCCCCCCCACATGATGCCCCCCCTTCTGTGGATGAAATGGACATGTGAACTGTGCAGGCAAGCTAGGGGACAAACGTACCGATGTGTACCCCCCCAGGACTTTGCTGATGGCCTTGCCCATGGGCCTTGTAAATAATGGACATTTAAAAACATTACAATTCGAATGCTGAATAAAGCTTTTTGTTTTTCTTTTGCACACTTATGCTTTCCTGGACTTGCTGTTGGTGGTGCTGCTCAATGGTTTGGGGTGGGGATAATGTGTTAGGTGTCTGGGAAATGTAGTAGTGTGCTGCTCATGGGGTGGGCCCTGATATCTGTGTGCCATCACAAGGTATTTGCAAAATGACTTTGTTCATTTTCAGCTCTTGCTGCATGGTGACATTGTCCCAAGGTGTGTTCCTTCCTCTGTGGACCCTGACATCTTCCCTGCAGGGTGTTTCCTAAATGATGTGCTGAGCTGTGTCTACATATCCTTGGTGTGTGACGGGTCCGTTCAACTTTGCCCATGCATGCTGGGCGATGTCTCCACCTGCATCATTAGTGGCATCCTTGGTGGTCACTGTACTTGAGTATCGAGTATATTTACGTGACTTCATGTGGACATGTTCCCTTTCACACACTCTGCATGTATGTACTCCCAGCCTCGCACACATGTGTTTCGTGTTCTGCAGGGTCTTGGAGCACCTGACTGACAATTGTGGGTATTGTATCTGTGGGTACTGCACCCTTTTCTTTCCATGGGCACTGCTGGGAGGACTCTGCACCCACCCCTCCCGTGTCTGGGCACTGCTGGGAGGACTCTTCACCCACCCTTCCTGTGTCTGGGCACTGCTGGGAGGACTCTGCACCCACCCCTCCTGTGTCTGGGCACTGCTGGGAGTGATAGGCACCCACCCCTCTTATGTCTGGGCACTGCTGGGAGTGATAGGCACCCACCCCCCCTATGTCTGGGCACTGCTGGGAGGACTCTGCACCCACCCCTCCTGTGTCTGGGCACTGCTGGGAGGACTCTGCACCCACCCCTCCTGTGTCTGGGCACTGCTGGGGAGACTCTGCACCCACCCCTCCTATGTCTGGGCACTGCTGGGAGTGATAGGCACCCACCCATCCTGTGTCTGGGCACTGCTGGGAGGACTTTGCACCCACCCCTCCTGTTTCTGGGCACTGCTGGGAGGACTCTGCACCCACCCCTCCTATGTCTGGGCACTGCTGGGAGTGATAGGCACCCACCCTCCTATGTCTGGGCACTGCTGGGAGGACTCTGCACCCACCCCTCCTGTGTCTGGCCACTGCTGGGAGGACTCTGCACCCACCCCTCCTGTGTCTGGGCACTGCTGGGAGAACTCTGCACCCACCCATCCTATGTCTGGCCATGTACGCTGGGGACATACACTGGTGGGGGTACGCTCCGTACATGCACTGGTGGGGGTATGTGCCGTACATACACTGGTGGGGTGTGGGTATGCTCCATTCATACACAGGTGGGGGTACGTGCCGTACATACACTGGTGGGGTGTGGGTACGCTCCATTCATACACGGGTGGGGGTACGCGCCGTACATACACTGGTGGGGTGTGGGTACGCTCCATTCATACACGGGTGGGGGTACACGCCGTAGATACACTGGTGGGGTGTGGGTACGCTCCATTCATACACGGGTGGGGGTACACGCAGTACATACACTGGTGGGGTGTGGGTACGCTCCATTCATACACGGGTGGGGGTACACGCCGTAGATACACTGGTGGGGTGTGGGTACGCTCCATTCATACACGGGTGGGGTGTTGGTACGTGCCGTACATACGCGGGTGGGGGTACGCGCCATCCATACACTGGTGGGGTGTTGGTACGCGCCGTACATACATGGGTGGGGTGTTGGTACGCGCCGTACCCTGACCTTCATAGCGTGGGTATGAGTCGTACCACACGTACCCCTACGTCACCCCAACAATGCTGGTACGGCCCGTACCCAGGCCTTTGGAACGTGGGTACAGGCCGTACCGCCATTGTTGGGGTGACGTAGGGGTGGGTGTGTTACGACCCGTACCCACGCTCTTAAGGCGTGGGTACGGTACGTACCGGACTTGTTGTGTTGCTGGTTCGCGTCATCACCCACTTCCGTTGTGGAGGACGCATGCGTTGCTGGACACGCCCCCACCCCCTCGAAGTGACCAGGCCCTGAAGGTCAGGTATGTCCAGGGCATGTATGATTTGTGACTTGGGTGGGGGTTGTGTGTCCTGCCCCTGCCCCCCCCCTTTGCCCCTGGGTGTTGTTCTGACCTTCTGCGGCATCTGCGTCGGTTCCTGTAGAGCAGGTGGACTGCTATGAGGGCTGGGATGACACGTAGGTTCGGGTCCATGGCTGTCCGTCGCGTACAGGTGCTCCTTGTGCGCGTCGTTCTGATTTCCCGGCAGTTTTTGGCAGTCGGAAATTATAATCCGTGCGGGGTGACGTCGGTGCGGATCGTACTTCCTGGTTCGTGAAACACTGCCTGAATGCGTCCCGACGTCACGTCGGCGCTTTCCCGGATCACATTTGTATGTTTTTTTGCGTCGGTCCGTGTTTTGTACGATTCGTACGGAAATAGTTTTTCCATACGAATTGTAATTGCAATATTGTAAAGTTTTTTGACCGGGTACGCGTCAGACGGAGAAAACGCTCCGACCGACGGTTCGTACCCCGTTTTTCCAGGATCTGAATCGGCCCCTAAGTTGTTCTTTCAATACTTGTGGTTGATTTTTCTTCAAGTAAATGTCCTTTTTCTGTTCTTTTCTTTTTCTTTCTCTTTCCGGCATGATTTCTCTATTTTAATGGTAAAAAACAGTATCTGTAAAAAATAATCACAAATAAATGTATACTAATAACTTTATAATTTATACTTTTCTATTACTATACAAACACATTTTATATAAATACTGACTAAGAAATTATAGCCCTGAAGCACCAGTGTGACGATGGTTAAAACACTACATGCATACTACTTTGAAGCAGTTCATGCCCTAAAGTCTGCCTCACTGAAAGACTACATGCTAACTGACTGAATGATTACAGTACTATAAGGAGAGACACTTGGTGAAATCACAGTTGTTTGAATTTTACTTCATTGAATAGATCACTACATGCTACTAAAAGACTCACTTTAGGTTTACAACAGAAGTCACAGTGTGTTTGCTGGAGTGTATGCATAGTAACTGTGGAAAAATAGGCCTGATGCATAAGTGTAAAACTGGTTAGACCACTACATACATAGTGGATAGTTACTTCAAACAGTCCTTGTCAAAAGGCATGCTTCACTGCATGAGTACCTGAATACTGACTGAAACAGAATAATGCAAGAAGAGTGCCTGAAGAGTGCCTGAATGAATCTTTTAAGGGTTTGGGTTTTTGTGCAGTGAATAGATTAGTACATGGTGCCGGATGAGTCACTACAGGAGAGCAAGGGGATTGACAGGGTGTCTGCTGGAAATGTATGGATACTGAATGGCGAATTGAAGGTGTGAAAGACAATTGTGTACGTGGTTAGAGGCCTACATGCATAGTGGATAGGCATTTGAATCAATCCATGTGCTAAGGCCTGCCTAACTCAATTACTACTTGGATATTAACTGAATGTATACAGTATTGCAAGGAGAGTTCCTGGGTGAATTTATAAGTGTTTAGGTTTTGGCACAGTAAATGGATTACTACATGATGCTGAATGAGTCACTAAAAGAGTGTAAGAGGAGTGACAGGGTGTTTGTATGAACTGTATGAATACTGTCTGGGGTATTGAAGATGTGAAAGACAAATGTGTAGGTGGTTATAGGACTGCATGCATAGTGGATAGGCATTTGAATCAATCCATGTGCTAAGGACTGACTCACTCCATTAGTACTTGGGTACTGACTGAATGTTTAGAGTATTGCAGAGAGAGTGCCTGCATGAATTTATAAGTGTTTGTTTTTTGGCACAGTTAATGGATTACTTCATGTTACTGAAAAAAATCACTGGAGAAGTGCGAAGGGAGTAACAGGGTGTTTGCAAGAACTGCATGGATACTGACTGGGATATTGATGTTGTGAAAGACAAGTGTGTAGGTTGCTAAAGGCCTGCATGCATACTGTATATGCGTTTGAAGCAGTCCATGTGCTAAGGCCTGGTTCACTGCATAACTACCTGGGTACTGACTGAATCATTAGAGTACTGAAAGGAGAGTGCCTGGGTGAATCTTTTTAAGTTTTTAGGTTTTGGTGCAGTGAATAGATTAGTACATAGTGCCAAATGAGTCAGTGGAGGTGTGCAATTAAAGTGACAGGTGTTTATTGGAGTTTATAGATGCTGACTGGGAAATTGAAGGTATGAAAGACAATTGTGTAGGTGGTTAGAGGCCTCCATGCATAGTGGATACGAATTTGAATCAATCCATGTGCTAAGGCCTGCCTCACTCCATTACTACTTGGGTACTGACTGAATGATTAGAGTATTGCAAGGAGAGTGCCTGGGTGAATTTATAAGTGTTTGGGTTTTGGCGCAGGGAATGCATTACTACATGGTGCTGAACAAGTCACTGGAAGAGTGCAAGGGGAGGGACAGGGTGTTTGCTGGAAGTACATGGATACTGACTGGGGAATTCAAGCTGTTAAAGAAAAGTGTATAGTAGGTTAGAAGCCTGCATGCATACGGGATAGACATTTGAAGCAGTCCATGTGGTAATGCATGGTTCACTGCATGAGTACCTGGGTACTGACTGAATCATTAGACTACTGCTAGGAGAGTACCTGGGTGAAACGTTTAAGTTTTTCGGTTTTGGCGCAGTGAATAGATTAGTACATGGTACTGGATCAGTCACTTGAGGAGTGCAAGATGAGTGACAGGGTGTTTATTGATGTTAGAAATGGGATTTTTGGTTGGCTAGGGCTTGTGCCAAAGCCAGGCAGAAACCACCACTCTAGTCAGGGCTGGGGAGTTACACGCCAAAGATAACCCCTGCTCACCCCCTTGGTAGCTTGGCACGAGCAGTCAGGCTTATCTCTGAGGCAATGTGTAAAGCGTTTGCGCGCGCACCCAGCAACAACACCCAAGGCCCACCACAAAGGAAACTCCACACAAGGTATTATATAAAAATAGCCTTTGTATTACCAAAACACATTAGATAAGAACACACACTTTACAATGTGCCAACAGGCACGGGCAGAGTTTACAAGGGATTATATGTACAGGGGACAGGGCCACATGGACCACTGTCAGGAATTAGCACTTTGTAGAAATTAGCACTTAGAACATAGGAATAATACTTTAGAACATAGCACATACAATCACTGTAGCACTAAAAATAGAACATGTAGCACACAACCAGTAACTACTGGTAACAGGTAAGTACCACCTACGCAACCCTAACCACCTTAGGAAAATGTCACGCAGGGAACTAGGACCTCACTAGCACCACCTGTACTAGGAGTAAACAAACAACCACCTAAGTATCACAATACCTGTAGGGGTAATAGCACGTTACACATGATGCATCACATTCAGAGGTGTAGGGAAGGAAAACACATGATGCATAAAAACATTCAGCGGTGTAGAACAAGGCACATGATGCATAAACACACATTCAGAGGTGCAGGAAAAGAACAATTGCGCCAAATTCACATAAGCCACCACCTGTGGCAGTCCCTAGGCCAACTGGCCTTGTAGGGGCTAGGACGCCCTGTGTCCCAAAGTCAGGGCAAGACTGCACAAGCCAAAGCAGATGCCAAGGCCACAACCTAAACGTTGCAGCTGCCCACTAAGTGCTGGGCAGCTGGAGAAATGAGCGTGGGCCCCACCGTGCCCCTCAACACAAATCTGCAGCACTCACGGGGGGTCTCTCCTGGGCTCTAGCTGCACAAAATGCCCCCTGGAGCCTTCGGGGCTCTGCACACCTCTGTGGGGCACGGGGGGAGTGGCCCGCTGCCATCTGGGGCCACTCAATCACTGAAGAAATGCCCCTTCTACCTGGGAGCCTCACGGGGCTCGGGGCACCACACTGTCCCCAACGTTGGAGCGCAGGAGCGCACAAATACAAAGATGCCCCCAACGTTGGAGCGACCTAGCGCTCTTGGGTTTAGCAATGTCTCAAGTTAGAGCGCCTCGCGCTCTAAACACTCATGCCAGCAATGTTCCAAGTTGGAGCGCCTCGCGCTCTCAAAGAAGAATGTCCCCAAACGCTGGAGAGCTGAGCGAGGCTCTCTGTAAGGCAGGGGCCGCTGGAAGAATCAGCCGGTCTGGGACCGGCACCCACAGTACCTGTGCGGAGTCCCCCAGCCCTTCCTACTTACCGGGCTATCCTTGGGGGGACTCCCGCGTCGTCTCCACTTCGGGACCAGTGGCCGTTAGCCCTCCTGCAGGGCAGCAGCGACGCTGCTGCGTAGAGACTCGCTGAATCTTCCTCCTTCCGGGGAAGCGCAGGGTGGGCTCCCGTCCACTTCCCTTCCTCACGACGTGGCTTCTTCCTGGAGGCCCCGATCACGTGGGCCACACTCCCTCCCACTGGACCAATCCCAGCGCGGCAGGGGGATGACGCGGCCGGGACTCGGGGCTGCGGTGGTGATTTGCGATGCCGGCTTTCTCCGAAGCGCGGGGTGAGCTCCCGCCTTCGGATTTCAGTCTTAGGTGGCGGAAACAAGCGGCAAGGTCTCTGGTGGGGTGGGCACCCGCTAGGGATATTGATTTTCCAATAAAGCGGGGTAGGCTCCCGCTCGAGCTCCACAATGTGGGGTGGGCACCCGCTTTACTACTAGGCGGACTAGCAGGGAATCCCTACGTCGGGGTTCCCTCGCTAACTATTGCAGCTCCGCACTGCTGGCCACGCATAAAGCGTTCCTAGCGCTATAAGTAAATGGAAAGCACTTCCAGGCGCTTAGGGGTGCCCGTAAACACAAAAGTCCAGCAAATTCCTTAGGAAGGTGGGCAGGGGGCAATGCTGGGCCAGGGGCCAGCTCACTGGGCCCTCCAGGCAGGAAGGCAGTCTCAATTGGCAGTTCCTCCTGGCCTCCAGCAGCAGCAGCCCCCCTCAGATAGGATCCTGGAAGAGAACCGTTTCTGTGGGGACACAGCCCCATTTTTATACAGTAAAACCCTTTGTCTCAGGGTGCAGGGAAGGGGCGAACCAGTTACAACTGGTTCCTGAGCTTGTTTTGCTCAGCCCCTCTGCCTATTCAGAGTGCAGGCCAGGGTCATCAGTCACACCAAAGGGGGCGGAGCCAGCATTGTGTGGGGAAAGCCCTGCCCTATTCAGGTCCAAGGTGCACTCCTCCCCAGCCATCAGCATGCTAATCTCACACTCACCACTGGGGCAGACCCACCCAGACTCCTGGAGCCAGGCTCACCAGCCAGCTCCAGCCAATCACACACCAGACACCTTTTACACTAATATGCCAACTCCTAGAAGTGGCACTTCCGCACATGACATAATCACGCATCATACATCATTGCGAAGCATTCGATCACACGAGTCCGCACATACCAAACTCGAGCCTGCACACTCCACGCATCAGAAACTACTAGGGACACATACATTCCCCATGCATTCCTATGGGAGGGCAGGCCTATCTCACCACATGCACAGAGGGCGCACACACTTTACTCTGGGACACAGGGAAAGTGCGCAGAAACCAAAAATCACTACCACCAGGTCACCAATAAAAGCAAAAAGTTCAGGGGTGAACCTGCCAGAAGGGCCAAGTCCAACAATTGAAGTATATAGATACTGACTAGTTAATTGAAGAAGTGAAAGACAAGTTTGTAGGTGGTTAGAGGCCTGCATGCATAGTGGATAGGCATTTGAATCAATGCATGTGCTAAAACCTGCCTCACTCCATTAGTACTTGGGTACTAACTGAATGTTTAGAGTATTGCAAGGAGAGTGCCTGCATGAATTTATAACTGTTTCTTTCTTGGCACTGTTAATGGATTACTTCATGGAACTGAATAAATCACTAGACAAGTGGAAAGGGAGTGACAGGGTGTTTGCAAGAACTGTATGAATACTGTCTGGGGTATTGAAGGTGTGAAAGACAAGTGTGTAGGTAACTAGAGGCCTGCATGCATAGTGGATAGACGTTTAAACAGTCCATGAGCTAAGGCCTCGGTCACTGCATGATTACCTGGGTACTGACTGAATCATTACAGTACTGCAAGGAGAGTGCCTGGGTTAATCTTTTTAAGTTTTTGTGTTTTGGCGCAGTGAATAGATTAGTACATAGTGCCAGATGAGTCACTAGAGGTGTACAAGTGGACTGAAAGAGGGTTTACTAGAGTTTATAGATACTGACTGGGAAAGTGAAGGTCTGAAAGACAATTGTGTAGGTGGTTAGAGGCCTCCATGCATAGTGGATACGCATTTGAATCAATCCATGTGCTAAGGCCTGCCTAACTCAATTACTACTTGGATATTAACTGAATGTATACAGTATTGCAAGGAGAGTTCCTGGGTGAATTTATAAGTGTTTAGGTTTTGGCACAGTAAATGGATTACTACATGATGCTGAATGAGTCACTAAAAGAGTGTAAGAGGAGTGACAGGGTGTTTGTATGAACTGTATGAATACTGTCTGGGGTATTGAAGATGTGAAAGACAAATGTGTAGGTGGTTAGAGGACTGCATGCATAGTGGATTTGCGTTTGAATCAATCCATGTGCTAAAGCCTGCCTCACTCCATTACTACTTGGATATTAACTAAATGTGATTCTAGACAAGCAACACTATCCCTTGGAGTTTACCAAAAACTCATTCACTACTCTGGAAGGGGTAAGGGAACTGCACACAATCTACATATTTCAGTACTGCACTTTAGAGTCAAATCCTGACTCATTTTATGAATGCATAAGCAATGACTGGCTTCTAATGCTACTAAAACTTGACAACATGACAGGTTTTAAAACAGTTATCTGTCAGCAAATACATGATGTTACCAAATGCTTCTCTCACAATGGTTACCCAAATGCACACAGACTCACAGTGTGATTCTAGACAAGCAACACTATCCCTTGTAGTTTACCAAAACTCATTTACTACTCTGGAAGGGGTAAGGTGACTGCACACATTCTACATATTTGAATACTGCACACTACTGTGATAGCCTGACTCATTTTGCAATTGCATAAGCAATAACTAGCCTCTAATGCTACTCAAACTTGACAACAAAACAGATTTTAAAGCAGTAATCTGCCAGCAACAAATACATGATGTTACCAAATGCTTTTCTCACAATAATTACCCAAATGCACACAGACTCACAGTGTGATTCTAGACAGCCAACTATCGCTTGTACAAAATACTTTTACTAGTCTACTAGATGTAAGGTGACTGCACACATGGCAGAAAATCTTCTACTACACATTAGTACCAAAATGTTTCTCTCAAAATGATTCCTAAATGCACACAGACTCACTGTGGGATTCTAGACAAACAACACTATCCCTTCCACTGTACCAAAACACATTTCTTAATCTAGAAGGAGTACTACATTTTAGTGTAGAAACGTGACTCATTTTGCAAATACATAAACAATGACTGGTTTCTAATTCTACCAAAACATAAAAACAGCACAGTTATCTGTATGCAAACACATGACAAACACAAATGGTTATCACAGAACGGGTTCTACATTCACACACACTGACAATAAGTTTGTAGACAAAAAAAAGTACTCCATGCACTTTAGCAGGAGAAATACATTAGTCTGATTAAAATCAAAATACACCACATACATCCCCTCACAATTAAATAACTCACCTTTCAAGTTGTTTTGTAGATTAAGAAGTATGTCAGTCACACACCAGATTTTCTTATACAGAATCTCTGCACTGTGCACCTGTCAGCAAAACCAAAGAATGGCAACGTTTCCCTCTCATTTTGCACACATATACATGTAAACATCAAATCACATTCCTCCCCACATTAATTCAAAAGCTAACACACATTTCTATTGGTTAAACTATTCAACCATTTCCAAATGACATATATTTGAACCCTACCCCCAATCTACCTTCTGCCTGTTACCATAGAAACAGTTCATGGAACACTGAACTGAGCACACAGGTCACAAGGTCACAAGTTCAGCACACAATGCTGCTAATCAAAACAGCAAGTGTGCTTGACTTTTCAACATATCAGCTTATCATATATAATGTTCCTTTCAATCAGTTTTGTTTAACCAATCATGCATTTAAAAAACAGAAACATACACCCTAGTTTTCAGTGCAGAAGGTTGTCAAACAACCAATCATTTCTTTTCTTTTTTCAAAACTGCATTTTAGCCACCATTTTAGAAAAATCTTACTTTTCAAACTGCCATTTCATTTACAGAGACCATCTGAGTGCATCCAGACCTCCCTTCAAGATGCTTAGAGTGTGGATTGTGGGACACCGCTATATTTTCTGGAGCCAAAGGTATACAGAAAACAAAGGCATTCACAAAGACCTAGGTTTGCCAAATGTAGACATTAAATGGATTGGACAGAGAGGGTTAAAGTGGCAACAATTGATGCCATTGGTAAAATCCATTATGGATCTCCAACACCCTGACCTCATAATAGTGCACTGTGGTGGCAATGACCTAGGCACTTTGACTGAGGTAGGTCTGGAAATGCTTATGAAGGACACCTTTGCAGAATTGATTTCACTTTTTCCCAAAACTGCCTTTGTATATTCTAACATATGCCAAAGGCAGAAATGGAACTGGTCCAATCATTTTTGTCCACAGATTGAGAAAGCTAGGAAACATGTGAATAAATCTGTTTCTGCCTTTCTCCGAGACTATAGAATGGGGTCCCTTTACAATAACAATCTACACTTTCATATGCAAGAGATGTATAGGAGAGATAGAGTACACTTTACTGATGAAGGAAACATAGTCTTCCTCAACAACTTTAGACTCTGTATAGGTACTTATAAGTACCAAAAACTCTCAATTAACACAACGGCTCTTTTTAGAGCCACTCAAGAACAAAACACTTAAGCTGATGTTTATCTCCCAAAAATTTCATTTTTTTTTAGCTTGGAGTCGCGCACCCAACGCGCTAGGTCCTGCGCACCCTACACGAGAGAAATCGTGCACCCAACGCGATAGGATGCGCGACTCCTAATTTTACCGTAAAAAGAAATATAGCCCCTATCACTAATTTTTATTATCCCCCGTGGCTTATAAAAAAACGTTGGGGACCATGGGGGGAGCCCCAACGCTCCCATGGTCCCAGCCAGCTCCCACGTCCTTCGGGAGCCGACATCCAGCTCCCCGTGTGGAAAAGCCATATCGTTTGTATTTTGAAAGAGATCGTTCAAAATTCAAACAAAGTTTGCTATGGGAGGGCGGGAGACTCCTGCCCTCTCATAGCAAACAACAGTGTCCTGGGGTGGGCACCCCAGGATACTGTAGGAGCTGGACCTTGGGGGTGGCGGTCCCCAGGGCCCTCGAAGGCTCCAGGAGGGGGGCCACGAGGCCCCCTCCCTCAAAAAATGAAGCCCCAGGGGGTGGTGGTCACGTTGCTTGGGGGGCCATTCAGCCCCCCCTATTTCTTTTCTAGCCCCGGGGTAGAGGTTTTTTCCACACTTTGTCCCTGGGATTTGGCACCCCGGGAGCTAATTATTAAGGAAGCGCGAAAGCCCGTGCTTCGTTTTCTTTTTTTTTATGGCCGGATCCGCGCACCCTGCGCGCATTTGCCGTTAAAAAAAAAAGGGGCCCTGGGAGTCCTTCTAGGACCCCCTAAGCAACTCTAGAGGGTCAGAGTATTTCTACCCTGTCCCCTTTATATCTTTCACACACCTATATCCCATACTTCTTCAGCCTCGCTTCTACCGAGGCACAAAGTGGCTGCCAACAGTTCCTGGTTTCGAATGTTGACAGACACTTGACAGCCAATTAGCATTCAGTGTGTGATCAGGAGGGAGCACACACGGTTCGCAGAGGGTGCGCTCAGTGTGTGCATAGGGTGCGCGGACCCTCCGAGGCCATAGATATATATGTACTTTTAACTCTAATTTTCTCAGGAACTACTGAACGGATTTACACCATTTAAGAAAAAGGCACGAGTCTGAAGTGAGGACTACCTCTTTGCCAAATTTGGTGTAATTCTGTTCAGCAGTTCGGGCTGTAGCTGCGTCTAAAGGTCCTATGGGAAAATGCATGGGAAAAACGCGTTTTGGGACCCCCGTTTTTTCTCAGCCCTCGCTTGACGAATCACCCCAAAACGTTCAGGATAGGAGTGGACCGGAGCTGGCCAAAAGTTTGGAAAATTTTGCGAAGATTCGTCAACCGGCACCAGATTTATTGGGAATAGAATGTTGCGGATTTCCTATGGAAAATAGGTCCTAACTATAACTACCTACTGGCGACCGCTGGTAGGTAATATATATATATATATATATATATTTAGTATACTATGTATACATGTGAAAATGTGTCGGTCCACCTGTTTACCTCGGTGGCATTGAAAAAATGGGTGGAACTGACGTCAGCACGCAGACGAGGTCCTCTTATGTCTCCTATGATGTCATACTGTGTCACGAGCGGAGCCATGCTATTATGACATCGTCGTGTTCTGGCTTGTCCTTTGGGAGCAACTGAGCAACTGTTTATGTTGCCACTCCAGAAACCGAAACCAGCGAACCGAGGGCAGAGGCCCTGCAGATGGCACACGAGGTGGGGAGCCCAGTCATGTGCACCGGCAGGGCAGCGAAGTGACAAGCACCACTACCCACAGAAAAGGTAACAAGGGCACTGAATAACACAGGATCTTCTCTTTGTTTCTGGCAGGAAAAACAAGGTTAAAATGCCCTAGTTCCAAAATGTAGAATTAGTGCTACAACGGTCTTCAAGAAGACCTGGGCTGGATGCTGCTTCTGCCTTCCGTACACTGGAGGCGGCACATGGGTCACGCGGTACCGTCATACTGCGGTGGGACGCACACTCGTTGACCTCTCATGGCACTGCTCCACACTTCGGGGATAACACTTTCCATTAGCTGTGTTTCTGATGACGTGTCGCGCCGGCCCCATCCAATAGCAGAACCCCTTTTGATCCAAACAGACTCTTCCACTCTCTCACCGGAAGTGAAACCAGATCACGCAGACACTTTCACAATACAACAGCTGGGAATGCACTTTTCGGTAAAAAAAACACATTCCTTCCTCCTAATTTATCAAATAAACGACTCACTGAAGAACAGGGGCCAGCTTCGATCGGTAAACAGCCGTTACAATGACATTTTTACTTCGCAATACCATTAAAACGCATGCATTACAACGCATGCGTTGTAAACGCGAAGTCATTACTACACATTTTTTTAGAATGCATGGTCATTTACCACGCATGATTTAACAACAAATTTTGTTCTAAAGGTTTGTATGGTAAATGACCATGAGTTCTAAAAAAATGTAGATGATCCACGTGTTTTAGGGTTTAGGGTAGTGCAGTTATGTTTCTGTAGTGTAGGGGGTCATGCTTGGGGTAGATTCAGGGTTTAGGGTAGTGCAGGAGTGTTTGTGTAGTGTAGGTGGTCGTGCTGGGGTAGTGTTTTAGGGTTTAGGGCAGTGCAGTGGTGTTTGTGTAGTGTAGGGGTTATGCTGGGGGTAGTGTTTTAGGGTTGGGAGTAGTGTTCTAGGGTTTGGGATAGTGCAGTGGTGTTTGGGTAGTGTAGGGGGTCATGCTTGGCTAGTGTTTTAGGGTTTAGGTTAGTGCAGTGGTGTTTAGGTAGTATAGGGGGGCATCCTGGGGTAGATGTAGGGTTTAGGGCAGTGCAGTGGTGTTTGGGTATTGTATGTGGTCGGGCTGGGAGTAGATTTAGGGTTTAGGGTAGTACAGTGGTGTTTGGGTAGTGTAGGGGGTCGTGCTGGGGGTAGATTTAGGGTTTAGGGTAGTGCAGTGTTGTTTGGGTAGTGTAGGAAGCCGTGCTGGGGGAGTGTTTTAGGATTTAGGGTAGTGCAGTGGTGTTTGGGTAGGGTAGGGGTCGTGCTGGGGTAGTGTTTTAGGGTTTGGGGTAGTGCAGTGGTGTTTGGGTAGAGTAGGGGGTCATGCTGGGGGTAGTGTTTTAGGGTTTACGGTAGTGCAGTGGTGTTCGGGCAGTGTAGGGGGTCGTGCTGGGGGAAGATTTACAGTTTAGGGCAGTGCAGTGGTGTTTGGGCAGTGTAGGGGGTCGTGCTGGGGCTGGTGTTTTAGGGTTTAGGGCAGAGTAATGATGTTCGGGTAGTGTAGAGGGACGTGCTGGGGTTGGTGTTTTAGGGTTTAGGGCAGAGCAGTGGTGTTTGGGCAGTGTGGGGGGTCATGCTGGGGGTGGTGTTTCATTGTTTATGGCAGTGCCATGGTGTTCAGGCAGTGTAAGGGAACATGATGGGAGTGGTGTTTTAGGGTTTAGGGCAGAGCAGTGGTGTTTAGGCAGTTTAGGGGTTGTGCAGGGGGTAGTGTTTCAGGGTTTAGTGAAGAGGTGTTTGGGCAGTGTAAGGGGACATGATGGGTGTGGTGTTTCATAGTTTAGGGCAGTGTAGTGGTGTTCGGGCAGTGTAGGGGGTCGTGCTGGGGTTGTTGTTTCAGGGTTTAGAGCAGTGCAGTGGTGTTTGGGCAGTGTAAGGGGTAGTGCGGGAGGTGGTGTTTCAGGGTTTAGTGCAGTGGTATTTGGGCAGTGTAGGGAGTCTTGCTTGTGGTGGTATTTCAGGGTTTAGGGCAGAGCAGTGGTGTTCGGGCAGAGTAGGGGGTCGTGCTGGCAGTGGTGTTTCAGGGTTTAGGGCAGAGCAGTGGTGTTTGGGCAGTGAAGCGGGATGTGCTGGAGTTGGTGTTTTAGGGTTTAGGGCAGAGCAGTGGTTCTCAGGCAGTGTAGGGGCCATGCTGGGGGTGGTGTTTCAGGGTTTACGGCACTGCAGTGGTGTTCGGGCAGTATAGGGAGTCATGCAGGGGGTGGTGTTCAGGGTTTAGGGCAGTGCAGTGGTGTCCGGGCAGTGTAGGGGGTCATGCAGGGGGTGTTGTTTTAGGGTTTACGGCAGAGCAGTGGTGTTCGGGCAGTGTCGGGGGTCATGCAGGGGGTGGTGTTTCAGGGTTTAGCGCAGTGCAGTGGTGTTCGGGCAGTGTAGAGCGTCGTGCTGGGGGTGGTGTTTCATGGTATAGTGCAGTGCATTGGTGTTCGGGAAGTGTAGGGGGTCATACTGGGATGGTGTTTCAGGGTTTAGGGCAGTGTAGTTGGGTTCGGGCAATGTAGGCGGTCATGCTGGGGGTGGTGTTTCAGGGTTTAGGGCAGTGTAGTGGTGTTCGGGCAGTGTAGGGAGTCATGCAGGGGGTGGTGTTTCGGGGTTTAGGGCAGTGCAGTGGTGATCGGGCAGTGAAGGGGGTCATGTAGGGGCTGGTGTTTCAGGGTTTAGGGCAGTGCAGTGGTGTTCGGGCAATATAGAGGGTCGTGCTGGGGTGGTGTTTCAGGGTTTTGTACAGTGGTGTTCTGGCAGTGTAGGTGGTCTTGCTGGGAGTGGTGTTTCATGGTTTAGGGCAGTGCAGTGGTGTTCGGGCAGTGTATGGGGTCTTGCTGGGGCTGGTGTTTCAGGGTTTAGGGCAGTGCAGTGGTGTTCGGGCAATATAGAGGGTCGTGCTGGGGTGGTGTTTCAGGGTTTAGGGCAGTGCAGTGGTGTTCGGGCAGTGTAGGGGTTTGTGTTGGGGTGGTGTTTCAGGGTTTAGGTCAGTGCAGGTGTGTTCGGGCAGTGTAGCGGTTGTGCTGGTGTTGGTGTTTCATGGTTTAGGGCAGAGCTGTGGTGTTCGGGTAGTGTAGGGGGTCCTGCTGGGGTGGTGTTTTAGGGTTTAGGGCAGTGCAGTGATGTTCGGGCAGTGTAGGAGGTCTTGCTGGGGGGTGGTGTTTCAGGGTTTAGGGCAGTGCAGTGGTGTTCGGGCAGTGTAGGGGTTGTGCTGGGGCTGGTGTTTCAGGGTGTAGGGCAGTGCAGTGGTGTTCGGGCAGTGCAGGTAGTCATGCTGGGGTGTGGTGTTTCATAGGTTAGGGCAGTGCAGTGGTGTTCGGGCAGGGAAGGGGATCGAGCTGGGGTGGTGTTTCAGGGTTTAGGGCAGAGCAGTGGTGTTCAGGCAGTGTAGGAGGTCGTGCAGGGGGTGGTGTTTCAGGGTTTAGGACAGTACAGTGGTGTTCGGGCAGTGTAGAGGTTCGTGCTGGGGCTGGAGTTTCAGGGTTTAGGGCAGTGCAGTGTTGTTTGGGCAGTGCAGGTGGTCGTGCTGGAGTGTGGTGTTTCATAGTTTAGGGCAGAGCATTGGTGTTCGGGCAGGTTAGGGGGTCATGCTGGGGGTGGTATTTCAGGGTTTAGGGCAGTGCAGTGGTGTTCGGGCAGTGTAGAGGGTCGTGCAGGGGGTGGTGTTTCAGGGTTTAGTGCAGTGGTGTTCGGGCAGAGTAGGGAGTCGTGCTGGCGGTGGTGTTTCAGGGTTTAGGGTAGAGCAGTGGTGTTCGGGCAGTGTAGCGGGATGTGCTGGAGATGGTTTTTTTGGGTTTAGGGCAGAGCAGTAGTGTGCGGGCAGTGTCGGGGGACATGCTGGGGGTGGTGTTTCAGGGTTTAGGGCAGTGCAGTGGTGTTCATGCAGTGTAGGGAGTCATGCAGGGGGTGGTGTTTCAGGGATTAGTGCAGTGGTGTTCGGGCAGTGTAGGAAGTCGTGCTGGGGTGTGGTGTTTCATAGGATAGGGCAGTGCAGTGGTATTCGGGCAGGGAAGGGGATCGTGCTGGGGTGGTGTTTCAGGGTTTAGGGCAGAGCAGTGGTGTTCGGGCAGTGTAGGAGGTCGTGCAGGGGGTGGTGTTTCAGGGTTTAGGACAGTGCAGTGGTGTTCGGGCAGTGTAGAGGTTCGTGCTGGGGCTGGTGTTTCAGGGTTTAGGGCAGTGCAGTGGTGTTTGGGCAGTGCAGGTGGTCGTGCTGGGGTGTGGTGTTTCATAGTTTAGGGCAGAGCATTGGTGTTCGGGCAGGTTAGGGGGTCATGCTGGGGGTGGTATTTCAGGGTTTAGGGCAGTGCAGTGGTGTTCGGGCAGTGTAGAGGGTCGTGCAGGGGGTGGTGTTTCAGGGTTTAGTGCAGTGGTGTTCGGGCAGAGTAGGGAGTCGTGCTGGCGGTGGTGTTTCAGGGTTTAGGGTAGAGCAGTGGTGTTCGGGCAGTGTAGCGGGATGTGCTGGAGGTGTTTTTTTGGGGTTTATGGCAGAGCAGTAGTGTGCGGGCAGTGTCGGGGGAAATGTTGGGGGTGGTGTTTCAGGGTTTAGGGCATTGCAGTGGTGTTCATGCAGTGTAGGGAGTCGTGCAGGGGGTGGTGTTTCAGGGATTAGTGCAGTGTTGTTCGGGCAGTTTAGGAGGTCTTGTTGGGGTGGTGTTTCAGGGTTTAGGGCAGTGCAGTGGTGTTCGGGTAGTGTAGGGGGTTGTGCTGGGGGTGGTGTTTCAGGGTTTAGGGTAGTACAGTTGTGTTCGGCAGTGTAGGGGTTCAAGCTGGTTATGGTGTTTCAGGGTTTAGGGCAGAGCAGTGGTGTTTGGGCAGTGTAGGGTGTCATGCAGGGGGTGGTGTTTCAGGATTTAGTGCAGTGCAGTGGTGTTCGGGCAGTGTAGGGGGTCTTGCTGGGGCTGGTGTTTCAGGGTTTAGGGCAGTGCAGTGGTGTTTGGGCAGTGTAGGGTGTCATGCAGGGGGTGGTGTTTCAGGATTTAGTGCAGTGCAGTGGTGTTCGGGCAGTGTAGAGGGTCGTGCAAGGGTGGTGTTTCAGGGTTTAGGGCAGTGCAGTGGTGTTCGGGCAGTGTAGGGGGTTGTGTCGGGGTGGTGTTTCAGGGTTTAGGTCAGTGCAGTTGTGTTTGGGCAGTGTAGGGGTCGTGCTGGGGTTCGTGTTTCATGGTTTAGGGCAGAGCAGTGGTGTTCTGGTATTGTAGGGGGTCGTGCTGGGGTGGTGTTTTAGGGTTTAGGGAAGAGTAGTGATGTTCGGGCAGTGTAGGGGGATGTGCTGGGGTGGTGTTTCAGGGTTAAGTGCCGTAGTGTTCGGGCAGTGTAGGGGGTTGTGCTGGGGGTGGTGTTTCATGGTTTAGGGCAGAGCAGTGGAGTTCGGGCAGTGTAGGGGGTCGTGCTAGGGTGGTTTTTCAGGGTTTAGGGCAGTGCAGTGATGTTTGGGCAGTGTAGGAGGTCTTGCTAGGGGGTGGTGTTTCAGGGTTTAGGGCAGTGCAGTGGTGTTCGGGCAGTGTAGGGAGTCGTGCTGGGGCTGGTGTTTCAGGGTTTAGGGCAGTGCAGTGGTGTTCGGGCAGTGTAGGGTGTCATGCAGGATGTGGTGTTTCAGGGTTAAGTGCAGTAGTGTTCGGGCAGTGTAGGGGGATGTGCTGGGGCTGGTGTTTCAGGGCTTAGGGCAGTGCAGTGGTGTTCGGGCAGTGTAGGGGGTCGTGCTGGGGCTGGTGTTTCAGGGTGTAGGTCAGTGCAGTGGTTTTCGGGCAGTGTAGGTGGTCGTGCTGGGGTGTGGTGTTTCATAGGTTAGGGCAGTGCAGTGGTGTTCGGGCAGGGAAGGGGATCGTGCTGGGGCTGGTGTTTCAGGGTGTAGGGCAGTGCAGTGGTGTTCAGGCAGTGTAGGTGCTCGTGCTGGGGTGTGATGTTTCATAGTTTAGGGCAGTGCATTGGTGTTCAGGCAGGTTAGGGGGTCGTGCTGGCGTGGTGTTTCAGGGTTTAGGGCAGAGCAGTGGTGTTCGGGCAGTGTAGTGTGACGTGCTGGAGGTGTTGTTTTGGGGTTTAGGGCGGAGCAGTGGTGTACGGGCAGTGTCAGGGGTCATGCTGGGGGTGGTGTTTCAGGGTTTAGGGCAGTGCAGTGGTGTTCATGCAGTGTAGGGAGTCATGCAGGGGGTGGTGTTTCAGGGATTAGTGCAGTGGTGTTCGGGCAGTGTAGGGGGTTGTGCAGGGGGTGGTGTTTCAGGGTTTAGGGCAGTGAAGTGGTGTTCAGGCAGTTTTGGGGGTCGTGCTGGGGATGGTGTTCCAAGGTGTAGGGCAGTGCAGTGGTGTTCGAGCAGTGGAAGTGGTCGTGTTGGGGTGTGGTGTTTCATAGTTTAGAGCAGTGCAGTGGTGTTCGAGCCGGGTAGGGGGTCGTGCTGGGGGTGGTGTTTCATGGTTTAGGGCATTGCAGTGGTGTTCGGGTAGTGTAGGGGGTCATGCAGGGGGTGGTGTTTACAGGTTTAGTGCAGTGGTGTTTGGGCAGTGTAGGTTGTCTTGCTGGGGTTGGTGTTTCAGGGTTTAGGGCACTGGTGTTCGGGCAGTATAGGGGGTCTTTCTTTGCATGGGTTTTCAGGGTTTAGGGCAGTGCAGTGGTGTTCGGGCAGTGTAGTGGGACGTGCTGGAGGTGTTGTTTCGGGGTTTAGGGCAGAGCAGTGGTGTGAGGGCAGTGTAGGGGGTCATGCTAGGGGTGGTGTTTCAGGATTTAGGGCAGTGAAGTGGTGTTCGTGCAGTGTAGGGAGTCGTGCAGGGGGTGGTGTTTCAGGGATTAGTGCAGTGGTGTTCGGGCAGTGTAGGAGGTCTTGCTGGGGGTGGTGTTTCAGGGTTTAGGGCAGGGCAGTGGTGTTTGGGCAGTGTAGGGGGTCATGCTGGGGGTGGTGTTTCAGGGTTTAAGGCAGTACAGTAGTGTTCAAGCAGTGTAGGGGATCAAGCTGGGGATGGTGTTTCAGGGTTTAGGGCAGAGCAGTGGTGTTCGGGCAGTGTAGGGTGTCATGCAGGGGGTGGTGTTTCAGGGTTCAGGGCAGTGCAGTGGTGTTCGGGCAGTATAGGGGTCTTGCAGGGGGTGGTGTTTCAGTGTTTAGTGCAGTGGTGTTCGGGCAGTGTAGGGGGTCGTGCTGGGGTGGTGTTTCAGGGTTTACGGCAGTGCAGTGTTGTTCGGGCAGTGTAGGAGGTCGTGTTGGGGTGTGGTTTTTCATAGTTTAGAGCAGTGCAGTGGTGTTCAGGCAGGGTAGGGGGTCGTGCTAGGGGTGGTGTTTCATGGTTTGGGGCAGTGGAGTGGTGTTCAGGCAGTGGTGGGGGTCGTGCTGGGGATGGTGTTTCAGGGTTTAGGGCAGAGCAGTGGTGTTCGGGCAGTGTAGGAGGTCGTGCAGGGGGTGGTGTTTCAGGGTTTAGGACAGTGCAGTGGTGTTCGGGCAGTGTAGAGGTTCGTGCTGGGGCTGGAGTTTCAGGGTTTAGGGCAGTGCAGTGTTGTTTGGGCAGTGCAGGTGGTCGTGCTGGAGTGTGGTGTTTCATAGTTTAGGGCAGAGCATTGGTGTTCGGGCAGCTTATGGGGTCATGCTGGGGGTGGTATTTCAGGGTTTAGGGCAGTGCAGTGGTGTTCGGGCAGTGTAGAGGGTCTTGCAGGGGGTGGTGTTTCAGGGTTTAGTGCAGTGGTGTTCGGGCAGAGTAGGGAGTCGTGCTGGCGGTGGTGTTTCAGGGTTTAGGGTAGAGCAGTGGTGTTCGGGCAGTGTAGCGGGATGTGCTGGAGGTGTTTTTTTTGGGTTTAGGTCAGAGCAGTAGTGTGCGGGCAGTGTCGGGGGACATGCTGGGGGTGGTGTTTCAGGGTTTAGGGCAGTGCAGTGGTGTTCATGCAGTGTAGGGAGTCGTGCAGGGGTGGTGTTTCAGGGATTAGTGCAGTGGTGTTCGGGCAGTGAAGGAAGTCGTGCTGGGGTGTGGTGTTTCATAGCGTAGGGCAGTGCAGTGGTGTTCGGGCAGGGAAGGGGATCGTGCTGGGGTGGTGTTTCAGGGTTTAGGGCAGAGCAGTGGTGTTCGGGCAGTGTAGTAGGTCGTGCAGGGGGTGGTGTTTCAGGGTTTAGGACAGTGCAGTGGTGTTCGGGCAGTGTAGAGGTTCGTGCTGGGGCTGGTGTTTCAGGGTTTAGGGCAGTGCAGTGGTGTTTGGGCAGTGCAGGTGGTCGTGCTGGGGTGTGGTGTTTCATAGTTTAGGGCAGAGCATTGGTGTTCGGGCAGGTTAGGGGGTCATGCTGGGGGTGGTATTTCAGGGTTTAGGGCAGTGCAGTGGTGTTCGGGCAGTGTAGGGAGTCGTGCTGGCGGTGGTGTTTTAGGGTTTAGGGTAGAGCAGTGGTGTTCAGGCAATGTAGCGGGATGTGCTGGAGGTGTTTTTTTGGGGTTTAGGGCAGAGTAGTAGTGTGCGGGCAGTGTCGGGGGAAATGTTGGGGGTGGTGTTTCAGGGTTTAGGGCATTGCAGTGGTGTTCATTCAGTGTAGGGGGTCGTGCAGGGGTTGGTGTTTCAGGGTTTAGTGCAGTGGTGTTCGGGCAGAGTAGGGAGTCGTGCTGGCGGTGGTGTTTCAGGGTTTAGGGTAGAGCAGTGGTGTTCAGGAAGTGTAGCGGGATGTGCTGGAGGTGTTTTTTTGGGGTTTAGGGCAGAGCAGTGGTGTGCGGGCAGTGTCGGGGGAAATGTTGGGGGTGGTGTTTCAGGGTTTAGGGCATTGCAGTGGTGTTCATTCAGTGTAGGGGGTCATGCAGGGGGTGGTGTTTCAGGGATTAGTGCAGTGATGTTCGGGCAGTTTAGGAGGTCTTGCTGGGGTGGTGTTTCAGGGTTTAGGGCAGTGCAGTGGTGTTCGGGCAGTGTAGGGGGTTGTGCTGGGGGTGGTGTTTCAGGGTTTAGGGTAGTACAGTTGTGTTCGGCAGTGTAGGGGTTCAAGCTGGTTATGGTGTTTCAGGGTTTAGGGCAGAGCAGTGGTGTTTGGGAAGTGTAGGGTGTCATGCAGGGGGTGGTGTTTCAGGGTTTAGGGCAGTGCAGTGGTGTTCAGGCAGTGTAGGGGGTCTTGCTGGGGCTGGTGTTTCAGGGTTTAGGGCAGTGCAGTGGTGTTTGGGCAGTGTAGAGGGTCGTGCAGGGATGGTGTTTCAGGGTTTAGGGCAGTGCAGTGGTGTTCGGGCAGTGTAGGGGGTTGTGTCGGGGTGGTGTTTCAGGGTTTAGGTCAGTGCAGTTGTGTTCGGGCAGTGTAGGGGTCGTGCTGGGGTTTGTGTTTCATGGTTTTGGGCAGAGCAGTGGTGTTCTGGTATTGTAGGGGGTCGTGCTGGGGTGGTGTTTTAGGGTTTAGGGAAGAGTAGTGATGTTCGGGCAGTGTAGGGGGATGTGCTGGGGTGGTGTTTCAGGGTTAAGTGCCGTAGTGTTCGGGCAGTGTAGGGGGTTGTGCTGGGGGTGGTGTTTCATGGTTTAGGGCAGAGCAGTGGAGTTCGGGCAGTGTAGGGGGTCGTGCTAGGGTGGTTTTTCAGGGTTTAGGGCAAGTCAGTGATGTTCGGGCAGTGTAGGAGGTCTTGCTGGGGGGTGGTGTTTCAGGGTTTAGGGCAGTGCAGTGGTGTTCGGGCAGTGTAGGGGGCTGTGCTGGGGCTGGTGTTTCATGGTTAGGGCAGTGCAGTTGTGTTTGGGCAGTGTAGTGAGTCATGCTGGGGCTGGTGTTTCAGGGTTTAGGGCAGTGCAGTGGTGTTCGGGCAGTGTAGGGTGTCATGCAAGATGTGGTGTTTCAGGGTTAAGTGCAGTAGTGTTCGGGCAGTGTAGGGGGATGTGCTGTGGCTGGTGTTTCAGGGCTTAGGGCAGTGCAGTGGTGTTCGGGCAGTGTAGGGGGTCATGCTGGGGCTGGTGTTTCAGGGTGTAGGTCAGTGCAGTGGTTTTCGGGCAGTGTAGGTGGTCGTGCTGGGGTGTGGTGTTTCATAGGTTAGGGCAGTGCAGTGGTGTTCGGGCAGGGAAGGGGATCGTGCTGGGGTGGTGTTTCAGGGTGTAGGGCAGAGCATTGGTGTTTGGGCAGTGTAGGGGGTCGTGCAGGGGGTGGTGTTTCAGGGTTTAGGACAGTGTAGTGGTGTTCGGGCAGTGTAGTGGGTCGTGCTGGGGCTGGTGTTTCAGGGTGTAGGGCAGTGCAGTGGTGTTCAGGCAGTGTAGGTGGTCGTGCTGGGGTGTGGTGTTTCATAGTTTACGGCAGTGCATTGGTGTTCAGGCAGGTTAGGGGGTCATGCTGGGGGTGGTGTTTCAGGGTTTAGGGCATTGCAGTGGTGTTTGGGCAGTGTAGAGGGTCGTGCAGGGGGTGGTGTTTCAGGGTTTCATGCAGTGGTGTTCGGGCAGAGTAGGGGGTCGTGCTGGCGTGGTGTTTCAGGGTTTAGGGCAGAGCAGTGGTGTTCGGGCAGTGTAGCGGGACGTGCTGGAGGTGTTGTTTTGGGGTTTAGGGCAGAGCAGTGGTGTACGGGCAGTGTCGGGGTTCATGCTGGGGGTGGTGTTTCAGGGTTTAGGGCAGTGCAGTGGTGTTCATGCAGTGTAGGGAGTCGTGCAGGGGGTGGTGTTTCAGGGATTAGTGCAGTGGTGTTCGGGCAGTGTAGGGGGTTGTGCAGGGGGTGGTGTTTCAGGGTTTAGGGCAGTGAAGTGGTGTTCAGGCAGTTTTGGGGGTCGTGCTGGGGATGGTGTTCCAGGGTGTAGGGCAGTGCAGTGGTGTTCGAGCAGTGGAAGTGGTCGTGTTGGGGTGTGGTGTTTCATAGTTTAGAGCAGTGCAGTGGTGTTCGAGCAGGGTAGGGGGTCGTGCTGGGGGTGGTGTTTCATGGTTTAGGGCAGTGCAGTGGTGTTCGGGTAGTGTAGGGGGTCATGCAGGGGGTGGTGTTTACAGGTTTAGTGCAGTGGTGTTTGGGCAGTGTAGGTTGTCTTGCGGGGTTGGTGTTTCAGGGTTTAGGGCACTGGTGTTCGGGCAGTATAGGGGGTCTTTCTTTGCGTGGGTTTTCAGGGTTTAGGGCAGTGCAGTGGTGTTCGGGCAGTGTAGCGGGACGTGCTGGAGGTGTTGTTTCGGGGTTTAGGGCAGAGCAGTGGTGTGAGGGCAGTGTAGGGGGTCATGCTAGGGGTGGTGTTTCAGGATTTAGGGCTGTGAAGTGGTGTTAGTGCAGTGTAGGGAGTCGTGCAGGGTGTGGTGTTTCAGGGATTAGTGCAGTGGTGTTCGGGCAGTGTAGGAGGTCTTGCTGGGGGTGGTGTTTCAGGGTTTAGGGCAGGGCAGTGGTCTTTGGGCAGTGTAGGGGGTCATGCTGGGGGTGGTGTTTCAGGGTTTAAGGCAGTACAGTTGTGTTCAAGCAGTGTAGGGGATCAAGCTGGGGATGGTGTTTCAGGGTTTAGGGCAGAGCAGTGGTGTTCGGGCAGTGTAGGGTGTCATGCAGGGGATGGTGTTTCAGGGTTTAGGGCAGTGCAGTGGTGTTCGGGCAGTATAGGGGTCATGCAGGGGGTGGTGTTTCAGTGTTTAGTGCAGTGGTGTTCGGGCAGTGTAGGGGGTCGTGCTGGGGTGGTGTTTCAGGGTTTACGGCAGTGCAGTGTTGTTCGGGCAGTGTAGGAGGTCGTGTTGGGGTGTGGTTTTTCATAGTTTAGAGCAGTGCAGTGGTGTTCAGGCAGGGTAGGGGGTCGTGCTAGGGGTGGTGTTTCATGGTTTGGGGCAGTGGAGTGGTGTTCGGGCAGTGGTGGGGGTCGTGCTGGGGATGGTGTTCCAGGGTGTAGGGCAGTGCAGTGGTGTTCGGGCAGTGTAAGTGGTCGTGTTGGGGTGTGGTGTTTCATAGTTTAGAAAAGTGCAGTGGTGTTCAGGCAGGGTAGGGGGTCGTGCTGGGGGTGGTGTTTCATGGTTTAGGGCAGTGCAGTGGTGTTCGGGTAGTGTAGGGGGTCGTGCAGGGGGTGGTGTTTACAGGTTTAGTGCAGTGGTGTTTGGGCAGTGTAGGGTGTCTTGCTGGGGGTGGTGTTTCAGGGTTTCGGGCAGTGGTGTTCGGTCAGTACAGGGGGTCTTTCTTTGGGTGGTAGTTCAGGGTTTAGGGCAGTGCAGTGGTGTTCGGGGAGTGTAGGGGTCATGCTTGGGCTGTTGTTTCACGGTTTAGGGCAGTGCAGTAGTGTTCGGGCAGTGTAGGGGGTCGTGCTGGTTGTGGTGTTTCAGGGTTTACGGCAGTGCAGTGTTGTTCGGGCAGTGTTGGGGTCATGCAACGGGTGGTGTTTCAGTGTTTAGTGAAGTGGTGTTCGGGCAGTATAGGTGGTTTTTCTTTAGGTGGTGTTTCAGGGTTTAAGGCAGTGCAGTGGTGTTCGGGGAGTGTAGGGGGTCATGCTGTGGCTGGTGTTTCACGGTTTAGGGCAGTGCAGTAGTGTTCGGACAGTGTAGGGTGTCGTGCTGGGGTGGTGTTTCAGGGTTTACGGCAGTGCAGTGTTCTTCGGGCAGTGTAGGGGGTCGTGCAGTGGAAGGTGTTTCAGGGATTAGGGCAGTGGAGTGGTGTTCGGGCAGTTTAGGGTGTCATGCAGGTGGTGGTGTTTCAGGGTTTAGTGCAGTTGTCATCAGGCAGTGTAGGGGATCGTGCTGGGGCTGGTGTTTTAGGGTATAGGGCAGAGCAGTGGTGTTCGGGAAGTGTAGGAGGTCGTGCTGGGCTGGTGTTTCAGGGTATAGGGCAGTGCAGTCATGTTCAGGCAGTGGAGGTGGTCGTGCTGGGGTGTCGTGTTTCATAGTTAGGGCAGTACAATGGTGTTCAGGCAATGTAGGGGGTCGTGCTGGGGATGCTGTTTCAGGGTTTAGGGCAGTGCAGTGGTGTTCAGGCAGTGTAGGGGTTCATGCAGGGAGTGGTGTTTCAGGGTATAGTTCAGTGGTGTTCGGGCAGTGTAGGGGGTCATGCTGGGGGTAGTGTTTCACGGTTTAGAGCAGTATAGTGGTGTTCGGGCAGTGTAGATTGTCGTGCTGGGGCTGGTGTTTCATGGTTTAGGGCAGTGCAGTGGTGTTCAGGCAGTGTAGGGGGTCATGCTGGGCGTGGAGTTTCAGGGTTTAGGCCAGAGCAGTGTTGTTCGGGTAGTGTAGGGGGTTGTGCTGGGGTGGTGTTTTAAGGTTTAGGTCAGAGCAGTGGTGTTCGGACCGTGTAGGGGGTCATCCTGGGTGTGGTGTTCCAGGGTTTACGGCATGGCAGTGGTGTACGGGCAGTGTAGGGGGTCGTGCAGGGGGTGGTGTTTCAGGGATTAGGGCAGTGCAGTAGTTTTCGGGCAGTGTAGGGGGTCGTGCAGGGGGTGGTGTTTCAGGGTTAAGTGCAGTGGTGTTCGGACAGTGTAGGGGGTCATGCTGGGGGTGGTGTTTCAGGGTTTACGGCATGGCAGTGGTGTACGGGCAGTGTAGGGGGTCGTGCAGGGGGTGGTGTTTCAGGGTTAAGTGCAGTGGTGTTCGGGCTGTGTAGGGGGTCGTGCTGGGGCTGGTGTTTCAGGGTGTAGGGCAGTGCAGTGGTGTTCGGGCAGTGCAGGGGGTCATAGTGGGGTGTGGTGTTTGATAGTTTAGAGCAGTGCAGTGGTGTTCGGGCAGGGTAGGGGGTCGTGCTGGGGGTGATGTTTCATGGTTTACGGCAGTGCAGTGTTGTTCGGGCAGTGTAGGGGGACGTGCAGGGGGTGGTGTTTCAGGGTTTAGTGCAGTGGTGTTTGGGCAGTGTAGGGGGTCTTGCTGGGGGTGGTATTTCAGGGTTTAGGGCAGGACAGTGGTGTTCGGGCAGAGTAGGGGCTTGTGCTGGCAGTGCTGTTTCAGGGATTAGGGCAGAACAGTGGTGTTCGGGCAGTGTAGCGGGACGTGCTGGAGGTGGAGTTTTAGGGTTTATGGCAGAGCAGTGGTGTTCGGGCAGTGTAGGGGGTCATGCTGGGGGTGGTGTATCAGGGTTTAGGGCAGTGCAGTTGTGTTTGGGCAGTGTAGGGAGTCGTGCAGGGGGTGGTGTTTCAGGGTTTAGGGCAGTGCAGTGGTGCTCGGGCAGTGTAGGGGGTCATGCAGGGGGTGGTGTTTCAGGGTTTAGTGCAGTGGTGTTTGGGCAGTGTAGGAGGTCTTGGTGGGGGTGGTGTTTCTGGGTTTAGGGAAGTGCAGTGGTGTTCGGGCAGTGTAGGGGGTCTTGCTGGGGCTGGTGTTTCTGGGTTTAGGGCAGTGCAGTGGTGTTCGGGCAGTGTACAGGGTCATGCGGGGGTGGTGTTTCAGGGTTTAGGGCAGTGCAGTGGTGTTCGGGCAGTGTATGGGATCGTTCTGGTGGTGGTGTTTCAGGGTTTAGGGCAGTGAAGTTGTGTTCGGGTAGTGTAGGGGGCGTGCTGGGGTTGGTGTTTCAGGGTTTAGGGCAGAGCACTGGTGTTCGGGCAGTGTAAGGCGTTGCGCATGGGGTGGTGTTTCAGGGTTTAGGGCTGTGCAGTGGTGTTCGGGCAGTGTAGGGGGTTATGCAGGGGGTGGTTTTTCAGTTTTTAGTGCAGTGGTGTTCGGGCAGTGTAGGGGGTCTTTCTGGGGGTGGTGTTTCAGGGTTTAGGGCAGTGCAGTGGTGTTCGGGCAGTGTAGGGGGTCTTGCTGGGGCTGGTGTTTCAGGGTTTAGGGCAGTGCAGTGGTGTTCAGGCAGTGTAGAGAGTCGTGCTGGGGGGTGGTGTTTCAGGGTTTAGAGCAGTGCAGTGGTGTTCGGGCAGTGTAGGGGGTTGTGTTGGGGGTGGTGTTTCAGGGTTTAGGTCAAGGCAGTTGTGTTCGGGCAGTGTAGGGGTCGTGCTGGGGTTGGTGTTTCATGGTTTAGGGCAGAGCAGTGGTGTTCGGGTAGTGTAGGGGGTCATGCTGGGGTGGTGTTTTAGGGTTTAGGGAAGAGTAGTGATGTTCGGGCAGCGGAGGGGAACCTGCTGGGGTGGTGTTTCAGGGTTAAGTGCCATAGTGTTCGGGCAGTGTAGGGGGTTGTGCTGGGGGTGGTGTTTCATGGTTTAGGGCAGAGCAGTGGAGTTCGGGCAGTGTAGGGGGTCGTGTTGGGGTGGTTTTTCAGGGTTTAGGGCAGTGCAGTGATGTTCGGGCAGTGTAGGAGGTCTTGCTGGGGGGTGGTGTATCAGGGTTTAGGGCAGTAGAGTTGTGTTCGGGCAGTGTAATGGGTCAATCTGGGGATGGTGTTTCAGGGTTTAGGGCAGAGCAGTGGTGTTCGGGCAGTGTAGGGTGTCAAGCAGGGGGTGGTGTTTCAGGGTTTAGGGCAGTGCTGTCTGAAGTCCAGGTTTGTCGTCACACCCAGAGACCCAGCCCTGTGTACCCCTGATCTAAAGATCACAGTTAAGGCTCTAGGTACTTTCAATTAATTAGTTAATTCCGGTCTCTATCTAGCATTGCCTGTTAGTCCACTATTCATTGTTTCTTTCCCTTTCAGAGACCTAAGGTCCTCATACCGGCTTGTGAAGTGGTGGCTGAAATCCATGTATTGTTACCCCTTTCTTGTCCCTTGTTTTATTTCCCTTCTTTCCCCTATTACTAGTGTGCTCTAGTGTTTGATAGAGGCATTAGGTGATAGTGGAAGGTTGAGGCCTTATCTACAGAGTCCTGGAATTCCGTGACGCTCCTGCAGAAAACTCTTCCGGTAAGATTCTTACACCTTACACAAGCAGACACCCCCAGGACAGGCAATGGATTTACCCACTGTCACAATGGACATGTAACACAACAAGACCAATACATAGCCGAAGAAGCATCGAAGCCAAAAATCTACATGTCAAAGACTCAGGAGAACATATCAATCTGTCCCCCGCAACATACCCATCCACAAGTGAACATTGCGGAGAATGCTAGGCACATACAACTACCTGGAGGAACACTGCCAACTTGAATGTGTATGAAACATGCATGTTGCATGAAACAGAATTAACATTTTCTGTCTCTCACACACAGGGCAACGTGATGAATCTACCCCCAACAATGAGTGTGAAGATTCACAGTCCCTGGCCCGGGAGGAACCTGATCCCACCGGCAGCGACGCCTCTCAACACTCCACGGATGAAACCGACCAACCTGGACCCTCTGGTGTCCAAGCCCCTGCAGAACCTGGTTCAGGACCATCTGTGCCAACCACCACCCCCATTCCTGCCACATCCCAGGAGACACCGAGGAGCCCTGCCCCCAGTGAACAACTGAGCCAGTCTAACCAGGAGGGACAAGGTGCAGCGGGCACCCAGGAGGAGGCAGACAACACTGCCACTGCCATCCCTCAGGGGTCCCGTAGACCCGATGTGCCCACAACGGCAGCCCAGGCTCGTATGGGCAGGGGTGGTGGGAGTGGAGGCAGGCGGAGGCGAGAACCTGACCAGCCAGCTGAAGGGACCGGTATGTCACACATACACAACATCATGGATGCATACCAGCGTGACACCAAGGAGTTCAGCCAGGTAGTGGTGACCCTCACAGAGATCAAGAACCAGCAGGCCGAGCAACACGCTAGTCAACAAGAACACCAAGGACGGATGGAGGCAAGACTGGTTGAGCTCCTGGCGGTGCAAAGGGACATAAGCCATTCACTCCGTCGGATCGCCAACAACATGGGCGACCCTCCCTATGCCACCAAGCGAAGACCACCACCAGCCACAGGGAGGGAAGAGGAGGAGGATTCGTCCAATGGAGCGTCCCAAGCATCGTCAAGGCCTGCATCTGAGGGTCCCCAGAGGAAGGTGGGTCGTCCACGGAAAAGACCGTGAGAGGCAGCGGACCATCTACATCTCCCAGGTCACCTGGCCTGGCACCTGGCCTTGATGTGCGACAGCATCACCTCATTGACTGACATCATCTGCCACATGGACCTGCTGGTCACAGTCTGACCAATGATGCCAAACACTGTGGTCTGGACTCTGATGACTTCAAATGGCAAGGATCCCATCTCCCCCTGTAAACTTTGGATTCTATGGTCCCTGCATTGCACCTTTTTCAGTGCACAAATCACGCCACAGAGCTATAATTAAAAAATTATTACGCATGAGTCCACAACATACGTGTGGGGATATGTCAAAGTATGCCTGAGTGTGGAACTAACTCCAGCCATCCATACACTTGGATCTGAGTCCGGTTGAGGACACACATGGGTCACAATGTATCCCCAAATACAGACATGGAGCCCAATACTCACCCGTGATGGCCTCAAGCTGCTGAGGGGGGGCTTGCAATACTGCTCAGACAGACCAATTTGGAAGAGTATCATGAAGGTGTAGAGGTCATGGGTCATGTTGACGTGCCCGGGGAGGGAGTCCCAGGTCTGTTTGGCGAGGTGTGAGAACTATCTCCTGCATGCAGTTTTTATGTGGATGTGATGAATGCTGGCCAGGGCAAGGTAGGCTGCATGGAGTTGGGCCAACGGGGTGTTGGATGACAGACGTCCAAGGTTTGTTTTGGGTCTGGGGTTGTGGACTGCCTCCTGAGTGTGGTTGAGGAGTCTGAAGGTGATCCTGCAGCAGACAATGAGCCATTGTAGCTATCTCAGGTGGACGGTGATGTGGCTGGGGCGGAGGATGTTGAAGAAGAGGTGTGCGGATGCACCCTGGATGTGGACAATTTCTCCTGCAGTTTTGCTGTTGTTCTACATAGAGGCCGATGCTGTAGTTCAGCCGGCTGGTGTCGTGGACCTGGGGGACTGTCTGTCTTGCCTTGGAGTGGATCTATCTGTGGATCATTTGAAGCATGCGGAGGGTGTTGCAGCATGAGGTACAGATGGTGGTGAGTTGCATGGTAATTGTGAGCGATGGGTCCATGATGAACACCAGCTTGCGTGCGTGGCCACTGGCTGCTGGTGCGGTGCCCAGACCAGTGCGACACAAGGAGTTGACCCAGCCGTAAGGGGACAATCCTCAGATGATGACCTCAGTGCTGTCCAAGTCCAGCCTCAGGTGGCTGATGTTCAGCCATTCATCAACGGATCTCATGCCTTCTTGAAGTTTGGATCTGGCAATGGCTGGCTCTTTGGTGAGTTTGAGGAGCAGCTGGGTGTCTATGGCATACGAGATGATGATGAGGTTGTGTGCGCATGTGATGGTGGAGAGGGGGGTCATGGAGACATTGAAGATCGTCACGCTTAGAGAAGAGCCCTGGGGCATGTACCACATGACCTCAGTGTATTATATGCTGCAGGGTGGAGGCAGACTCCCTGGGCCTTGCTGGTGATCTACTTTCTGATTTAATCCTGGGCCCTCCTCTGGATACCAGTGTTGGAGATGTGTGAGCTGACAGTGTGTTAGCAAATGGTGTATAATGCCGTTGAGAGTTCAAGCGGGGTGGGCTCACCATTGTTGAGCAGGGCAAAGTTGTCGTTGGTGGTGGCAATGATGACGGTTGCAGTGGTGTGATTACTGTGGAAGATGGTCTGGTGCCGGTTGCCTGGAGCTGGTTGTGTGGAGGAAATTTGTCAGTTGCTTGTTGAGTGTCTTCCTGATGACATTTGCTGGGTAGGGAAGCAGGGTGATGTACCAGGAGATCCTGCGGTACTGCCGTCCGTTGTTTAAGAAGGTCCTGGGTCTCTGCATGCCTCCAGCACCCATGGCATGTGGCAAACTCAAAGGGGACATTCATGACGCGCTGGACATGGGCTGCAAGGATGGGGAATGATGTGGTTGAGATGTTGTGTGGGAAGGGGCCTGATGGAGAGCCAGAGTGGATGGTGCACATGAGCCAGGTGGTGTACTTGCTGCTGACGGGAGTCCAGAACCTGAGGGGGGGTTTGTCCTGCAGATAATAGTGTTGTCTGCCTCTGTGTGCCAAGGCTGTTGTGTATGGCCATGAGCTAGCAGTGGTACAAAGTTGCAAGGGATGTGATCTGCCTTGCAAGGGTGTGGTGTCTTGGATGGAGATCTGCTGTCAGTTCACTCACAATGCTGATGAGCTCCTTCATGTTGTGTTTTTTGGTGTCTCTGCACTATCTGAAGGATCTCCACTTGTCCTTACTGATGATATGGTGATGTCTGTGTGTGGTCTTTTCCAGGCCTGTAAGGTAAATGATGGCTCTTTGTGTTGCAAGGTTTGCACAAGAGTCCGGCTAGGTCTGTAGGAGTCCAGTAGGTCTGCCTTGTCACAGGTGCCTTAACTGTTGTTGTGCTTCACAGGAAAGTCCGTCAATGTGGCAAGATTGTTGGATCAGTTGCTGATCCAGTGCGTGAGGTTTCAGGGTGTGGCGGTGGTGGTGTTGTTTTGAGTGTCCCACATAGCTTGTCTGTGGTGACTTACATCAAGCATCTTCGGGGTATCGTTAGCGGGGTGTGGGGCAGTATGTTGCTTGTCGGAGACGTGGATTAAAATGTTGATGGACCAATGATGGATGGTTGTGTGGTTCTCCTCCAGCCAGAAGTTACTGGCCCCCAGCCACATGTAGCCTGTGGAGGTGAGGGCATGCGTGCAGATGTACGTGTTGATGGCTTAGCGGAATTATGGATGTAGGCCTGGAGATCTGTAGATGAGTGTTACTCTGATGGTTGCCAGGGAGTTGCTGCAAACCCGGATTTGTGACTCTGAGGGTGTACTTGTGAATAAATTGCAATTCATCCTCCGGGAATGTTGGTGCCGTCCCTGCGGGTGATCTTGTATCCGTCTGAGATGGCAATGAAGAAGTCGTGTGCTGAGGATGCTTATGTCCAGGTTACTGTCATGAAGGTTATGTGTGGGGCTGTTGTGTTGATGAGGTAACAGAGTCCAATGGCGTGCTGGTGGACGGAGCGGGTGTGGAGTAGGAGGCACATGACCTGGTTGTTCTGACTGGGTATGTTAGGCTGGGCAGCGCTGTGTAGGCAGTTGGAGTTGCACACTCAGCATGCGAAGGTGTCGTGTGTGCGCTTAGGGGTTGCCTGATAGCAGGCGGATGATTGTCTGGAGGACATTGCTTGGAGGTTGGCTGCAGCATGAGCCTGTTGTGTGACGTGGGTCATGCAAAGACCAGAGGCTTGTGCACTGTGCACGTTGCAGGCACAGACGGTCCTGCCTTTGGCACGGCGTTGGCGCAACAGAGGCAACGAAAAGCTGCTGGCTGCATATAGAATGGGTGGAGGGGGAAGGGATGGGCATTTTGGAGGCGTGTTGGTTGCAGAATCCGGGCACTAGGTGGGGCGGTGCCGCAGGTCAGGCAGCAGCAGGCGGAAGGGGTGAGAAATTAGGCAAAAAGTAGCACACAAAGAAAAGGAGGTCAGAAAGGCACAGTGCAACAGGTGTATGTAAAGGAAGGAGTGTCAGGTTACTCATGGGTCACTACGAGAAAATGTATGAACAATCACCAAAAATGACGGCCACATGGTCAGGCAACAAAATGCGGAGCTGCGCACAGGAGACACACCATCAGCATGCGTTCACATCCCGTTGTGGGGAGCAACCTGCACAAATACATATACAACCAGGGACTTCATGCACAATAGATATTATTAGCCATGAAGAACTGCATGCATGTTGCCGAAGTACACATACACATTCTGCTCAATATTTGACAAGTATGCCATAGATGACGCATGCAAACTGGCAAGAGAGCTGCAGTGACAGAGATGAGGCACTTTGGATTGTGCTGAACACCTTTATTCCACATACACACACAAAGGGAAATGCATCCATATGAACAGACTCACAGGTCAGTTGACAGAACATGTGGGACATATGCTGGACACCCCCTTCACGGCACGGATGATGTCAATCCCAATGAACTGGCACACAAGTTAAGGGGATCAGCCAAACATATCCTGCTGCACACGGAGAGGCTGCAATTCCACTTAAAGCCTGTGGTTGTGATGTCCCACACTATGTCCACCCGTAGCATCCGCAATGTTTCAGAGGCAAGGTTTACACACATTGATGCCTTCATCAGACGCCACACTCCACTACAGTTGACTGTCAAGAAGGGTGACTATCATGTCATGGGAGTGATGCTACATGTTATATACTCCATGGTGAGAAGACATGTATGCATGTTACTACAAAATGCACAGAAGCAGGCCCACACATTCCCAACCCGTACAACCACCAAAAAGCCTTGCTGCAATCCTTACCCAAACTGACATTTCCACATGTCCATGCATGTAATGCTGATTCAGCACACGTTGCAATCCTCATGAGGAATAGCAGGAGGACAACGATGACACGAGCAGACAACAGGCGCCAAAACCTGGGAATGACAGACACACAAGAAGTCACCTAAAAATATTCTCGCCGCACAAATGGACATTTACAAACATGAACAATGTTGGACGCATGTAAATTTCAAAGAAAGTCTCTCCGCAAAACTGTGTGGCATGACATCATCACTAGAGTGACACATCAGAACACATATCAAAGTTACTTTGCATTCAGTCAGCAGGACACACAAATTGCAACACATGCCACTCAATGCTACAAGCTTGCACACTCATACCCAGTGACTCACCATTATGAGAAGAAGTTGTGTATGAGCTGGCTCCGGATTTCATCCTCCTCCTCCTCATCACTTGCCTTGTGACCAAGCCCTGGATCCTCCACCGGTGGATGTTCCTGCTCATCAGGATCAAGGATGAGTGGCACTGCCTTCTCAACGGCCATGTTGTGCAGCATGCAGCACACAATGAAGATTTGGCAGACCTTCTCCGGTGCATATGGGAGGGACCCGCCTGTCTTGTCAAGGCACCGGAATCGGCTCTTCAAGAGTCCAAACGTCCTCTCAATCACTCGCCTGGTCTGCCCGTGTGCATTGTTGTACCGGTGATCTGCAGCTGTTCTTGGGTTGCGGAGAGGTGTCATTAGCCATGGCATGTTGGGATATCCAGAGTCCCCTACATGGAAACATCATGTAAATAAGTGGGTCAGGAGATGCCGTAAGAGCCAAAGATACCGCAACACACAGGACAAACAGAGTATACCCACCAACAAGACATGCTTGTTCATTGTGCAGCCACAGCATCATTTGTGGCACCCTGCTATGCCTCATGATGTAGGCATCGTGTGCTGATCCTGGAAAACGTGCACAGACATGGGAAATCAGCATGTTAGCAAGACACACCACAAGGGAATTTATTGAGTGGTAATGTTTTCTATTGTGATAGGCTTGCTCCTGTGCCTGTGGTGGTACCAAAGCCACATGTGTCCCATCAATGGACCCAATTACATGGGGCATCCCTCCCAGGGCATAGAAATCACCCTTGACCTCTGTCAACTCCTCAGGAGTCGGAAATTTGATGAATTCATCAAGGTGCTCCAACATGGCTGCCAAAACATCACGCAGGACACGGCTGAACATTGTCTGTGACATCCCACCTACATCATTTATGGTCAATTGAAACGTACCTGTGGCAAAAAAATGTAGGGCTGCCATTACCTTCATCTTGGGGGTCAGCGCAGTAGGATACCTGTGTCGTGGCTGGAGGTGTGGTGCCAGCTTGTCAGTCAAGTCCTCAATCAACAGTTGAGTGAATCTGTAACGTCGGATGCAGGCACGTTCCCTCATGGCAGCCAAGTCTGGCATTTGCTTGGGACACGCGGTACCCTGCAAGACATTGTTTGGAAGAATGAAGATTGAGAGTCTGCCAACATCAATGTCAATGAACATAGCACATGCTAAATTGCTACTACACATCAGGTAACTATGGAGTCTGGTGTGTGCAATACACCCAGGACACATATGCCAGCTTGCTGGCACTCCTACGGAAAGCCAGATACACCTGTTGATTGTCAAGTCTACATGACATGCCCTGAAATGAGCTGGGGGCAAGTTTGAGTGAACAGCCAGAGATATCACCGGAGTAACACACATCCACATAGCTGCATTGGAAGGATGTCATCTCATCCATGCAGTTGACTGCAAGGCAAACGCACAGGTCACATGTAATGTCAAATGTACATATGACACACATTGTGATGAAGGGGTACACGTGACACCAATTAAGCACAGCCATTCAGACGATGCAGACATGTATGCCTGGGAAAATATGATGTCCAATGCACACAGACACTACAGCTGTGGGAATCCACATGTGGCATGGTGTGCGTAGATGTGTGCCATGCCCATCTCCACACAGACCCATGTTGGATGCACCAACAGCTGATGCAGTTGATGGAACACTGACATCAAGCTCATGGGAACACATGACACACACCTGACATAGTCACAAAGGGGCACGCTGATCGTGACATGTCAGTTGATAGAGTGTCCCTGTCCCTGGCATCAGGAGACAGGTGCGGGTGTTGATGACTGTGCCATCCCACTGCTGCTGTGCATGACACAGTTGGACTACAGACACACATGTGACAAGTGTCAAGGTGATGTGTGCCACACAGTGCCCCATCACACATGACATGTGTCCACAGGTCATCACACATCAATTGTGCAACTAGATGAGATGACCTGTGCAATATCACTGGCTGCCACACCTAGGGCCTGCACATGACAGTATGCAATGACAAGTACTTGATGGACATCCTTGTGCGACTCGTAGCCCTCCATTTCTGGCATGTGTGCGCCTGTATTACCATTGTAAGCGTGTGAAATGCGTACCTCTACGTGTGAACTAGTGCGTACCCGTACATGTCAAACGCACTTTACTACTAGTGCGTACACGTATGTGTCAAACGCACTGTACTACAAGTGCTTACCCGTACGTGTGAACTAGTGCGTACCCATATGTCTCAAATGCACTGTAGTACAAGTGCATACCCGTACGTGTAAACTAGTGCGCACCTGTACGTGTCAAACGCATTTAACTACTAGTGCGTACATGTACATGTCAAACGCTCTGTACTACATGTGCGTACCCGTACCTGTGAACTAGTGGGTACCCGTACATGTCAAATGCACTGTAGTACAAGTGCGTACCCATACGTTTGAACTAGTGCATACCCGTACGTGTCAAACGCACTTTACTACTAGTGCTTACCCGTACGTGTCAAACGCACTGTAGTACAAGTGCGTACCGTACGAGTGCGTACCCGTACGTGTGAACTAGTGCGTACCCATACGTGTCAAACACACAGTAGTACAAGTGCGTACCCGTACATGTGAACTAGTGCGTACCCGTACGTGTCAAACACACTTTGCTACTAGTGCGTACCTGTACGTGTGAACTAGTGCATACCCGTAAGTGTCAAATGCACTTTACTACTAGTGCATACCCGTACATGTGAACTAGTGCGTACCCGTGCGTGTCAAACCCACTTTACTACTCGTGCGTACCTGTACGTGTGAACTAGTGCATACCCGTTCGTGTCAAACACACTGTAGTACAAGTGCGTACTCGTACGTGTGAACTAGTGTGTACCCGTACGTGTCAAACACACTTTACTACTAGTGCGTACACGTACGTGACAAACGCACTGTACTACAAGTGCGTACCCGTACGTGTGAACTAGTGCGTACCCGTAAGTGTCAAACGCACTGTAGTACAAGTGCGTACCCGTACGTGTGAACTAGTGCGTACCTGTATGTGTCAAACGCACTGTAGTACAAGTGCGTACCCGTACGTGTGAACTAGTGCGTACCCGTACGTGTCAAACGCACTTTACTACTAGTGCGTACCCGTACGTGTCAAACGCACTGTAGTACAAGTGCGTACCTGTACGTGTGAACTAGAGCATACCTGTACGTGTCAAACGCACTGTAGTACAAGTGCGTACCTGTACGTGTGAACTAGTGCGTACCCATACGTGTCAAACGCACTGTAGTACAAGTGCATACCCGTACGTGTGAACTAGTGCATACCCGTACATGTCAAACACACTTTACTACTAGTGCGTACCCGTACGTGTGAACTAGTGCGTACCCGTACGTGTCAAACGCACTTTACTACTAGTGCGTACCCGTACGTGTGAACTAGTGCGTACCCGTACGTGTGAACTGGTGCGTACCCGTACGTGTGAACTAGTGCGTACCCGTATGTGTCAAACGCACCGTACCTGTGTGTGGATTTCAAAATTACATAGAGGACACATAAGGGACAAGTATTAGGCCCTAAATGCATGCTGGTTGTCATGGAGACAGAGTTTTCAGTTGAAAAGTGTTGATCAGGTGTCCTAGAACAATCAGTTGGCCACAAAATACAATGTTGCAAAGTGGTTGTTGACTTGACATGATGCTCAAAATTTGAACGATGCGAATGCTGTCATTGGTGTATGTTTAAAGGGATTGGAGTAAATGTACGATGCTAATGAGTCTGACCAATCACTATGTACTCCTCAAAATGAATGCCCCTCAGCAAAACAGATATAAGGCAGCCAGAACTAATGAGAGGGCACTTGCCTGCACAACTTTCCAGTCGACCACACTGCTGCTGTCTCTGCTTCCTCTGGACCATGTCACGTGAGTGCTGAGTCCACTACCTTTGCCTATGCACCTGTTGTGTGACTGTCAATATTGTGTCCATGTGGGACAGACATGCAATGTTGTTTAGAGTGGGTCCCGGGGGGGGGACATGCTAATGTCTCTCATGCAGAGCATGATGTAGTTCCTGTGTGCACTCCTCACTTGCATTGTGCTTACTGTGACTTTCACTGCATAGTGCATGACACATTCAGCCTGGCAAATCCTTTGTGGCTTTTTTCCCTATTGTCCTGAGGTGATTCAGTGATCCCCCCGGTGTGACAGGTGACTGTACCCACAGATGTGTATGAGTTGAGTGGACCTGTGGTGAGAGTGTCGAAATGATGTGTACGACCTCATGGACATTGATGTGTGTGAATGTTCCTTGTCATGTGGGTGAGTGTCTATGTGAAGTGTTGCACCACAGCTGCATGGAGGAGGCAACAGATCAACCCATCTGATGTGACAAGTAAGCCGTGCTGTGTGTCTGACTTGCAGAGCTAGCATGACACCTGTGACACCCCACTGGCAAGTGGCACATGTGCAGAGTGAGGGTTGTATCCGCTGTTGTCAATGACAGGCGAGTGACCTGTGCTTCGGCGTGTCTGTCTAGTATGCTAATGGTGCGTCAGTGTAGTGGTACATGTGACTGCTTGGCACATGCTGGCCATCAGCCTGCTGTTGCATGTGCTGCACAGTGTGTGGCATGATCAGTGAGTGTGTCGCACCCCTCATGCCAACCTGTTGACTTTCAATGCCATGTAGTGCATTGGGGCTTGCACACAGGCCAATTTCTTATTGTGTATGATGTAATTCCTGTCTGCATCCTATGCCCTGTTCAACATTTCAAAGATGTTCAAATGTGTGTCTCTGGGACATGGAGCAGGTGTATTGATGTTGTGTCACTTTGTCATCCTGACAGGTAACTGCCTACGAGAAGGGGGTGATCTGGAACAACATCGTCAGGGCCGTGAGATCTGAGGGGGAGCGTAGTCGGCAGCTGCCACAGGTCCGCAAGAGGTGGCAGGACATCCGGTGCTGGACCCGGCGGATCGCCCGGTTCCAGCTGGGACTTGACCCTCCTCGCCCCCACGGCGGCCGCCGACACCTGACCCCCCACATGATACGTGTCCTGGCGGTGGTCTTCCCTGAGCTTGAAAGGCAGTTACAGTAGAGACTGCAGCAAGGAGGGGGAAGGTACATGGCTGTTTGTCGTGTTATGTGTCGCCAGCTTTTGGAAGTGCTCTGTATCCTGGATACACTCCCAGAGTTTATATGTGCAGTGCATTTTCTGTTCCCCAATGTCACATGGTGCTCTTTTTCATCCCTTACCCTCCTTGACATGTGTCCCCTGGTCTGTGTGTAATCACATTTGCACATGGTCATCTAGGGTGCCAGTAAATCGAAGTGCACATTGCTTTCTGCATCATGTGGGAGGGTGGTCTGTGACTTGTGTTGGTACCTTGCCTGTGCCATGACCTGTTCACTATGTGGGGGTTCCATATTTGTTGTCACTGATGATGATTCTCAACATAGGAGTGTGAGCTTTCAAATGAACACCCTAGCAGCATGCATGACCAATGTTGTGGCCTCAAACATGATGTGCATGAGTGGGAGATATGCATAGTGCCATGACGGTTGAATATGGTACAGTCAGATCATTCCAGGACCACGGAGCAGTGTGCCCACTACAGTCCCCTGAGACACCCTGGCCTCCTAATCATGTGTGTCATCCAACACTGTGCACATTCTCTGTGGGTTCAGCATAGGTCTGCCTCTGTGGCATTGTTCCCTGGCCTAGTTTTTATTTTGCAAATGTGTGCTACATGTGTCCACTGGGCAGGGATGCACCATTTTGCTTGTGCATACTCACACTGGGCAGTGCCTGTGTGGCTATTCACAACAATCTGTTGATGGTTGTTTGTCACAAATATGTTTTGCCTGCCCCACGAGGTGATGTTGTGTAAATGAAGCAATTTTTCCTGCACAGTTATTGTAACCCTGAATAAGAGGTGTCACTTCTTGATCTGTATCAATCACATTGACTCAGGTATGGGGGGATGTGCGGGAGAGGCATACATGTGCAACCCTGAATTTTCATTGCCAGGTCTGACTTGTGTGTGAGACTTGGCTGTACAAAGAATCACCGTGCATTGCCCCTGGGATGCTGGCCAGTGCTTAATATTCGTGTTTGGCAGCCTGATCCAGTTTTTTAAAAACATTAATCCTGCTCATACATTTTTGGCACCTGTGTGTGGTTCAGATGCAACACAGTTTGGACTTTGTGTGTTGACATCTGTGTGTACATTCTGGCTTGTCATGAGGGTGTCCCCACAGTACAGCTAGGCTTTTTTCAACCCAATTGCAGGCCCATTAGCTTATGCATTGTCCTGGGTGTGGACATGTGTGCCACTCCAGATGACAGGCAGTAGGTCATATGTGTAGCCAACTGTGTAATGAGGTGACGGATGGCCATGTGACAACTGACATAATTCAAGTTGTTACTCAAAAATAATTGGACCTTGGCACTCACAGCACTTGTCAACAGTTCTTCATGTTTTAAATGTGGAAATTTTATGATTTGTGTTAAGAACACTGATGTGCCTGCATGAAAAAAGTCTCCCAAGGAAGTGCACACCAAACGACATTTCCACTTTCATGGAACACGCTGGCACCTTTTCAAAGAAGCCACTGTTAGAAGTAAATGGTGAAGTTGGCCTGGCATATGCTGTCCACTAGTTATAGGGGACACCTTGCACCAGTTCAATTCGACTCATATGGTGATAGGTTAAAGTCAACCTTTAAAGAAAGCTATCCTAGTGGTAGCTGTGGAGAGCAGCCTTCAGGCTAAGTCTTGAAGGAGTGTTAAGCTTATTGTTTTACCATAGATAACCCCTTGAATAACCAAATGAAAGAGTAGTCCACACAGGTATATATATATAAAATATATGTATTTATTCTAGGAATAACCCCACTAGTCTCTTTATGAGGCTAGAGGTGATGATACAATTCAAATAAGCATTGATAGTTACAATAAATAGCACTGGAATCACAGGGCCCCAGGGGGGGACCAAACCATATATCAAAAAAGTGGTATAAGAACCACGACAATTCTACAGACAATGCCTAGGGCATTTAGGGTCGCTGGCCCCTTGTGAAACCACCCAAGGTAGTGAGGAAGGGGACCCACGGGAGACGTGTGCAGTGGCTGAAGCTACTGTCGGGATCTCTATTAAAGCCTATGGAGAATGTTGCGGTTGAAATTTACGAGATTAAATACACTTCTAGCAGGAGTTCAAGTTCAATACTTTAGAGTTAAGCTTTTGAAGGGCCCACACCCACGAGAGTACCGAGGTACCACTGTTACCTGCCCCAGGGAAGCCGGGTGCATAGGTCGTTTTCGATGTCGGGTCGCGGGCTGATTTTCAATGGCAAAACGTGAAGAACTGCTGCTAGCCAAAAGCGCCGATGATGTCGTGAAGATTGAAGATGTAGATCTTGAAGAGAAGAACCTGAAAGCAGAGGGGACAGTTTCTGGGTCACGGCACAGTGACCAGGGGGGCTCAAGAGAAGGAGCCTTTCAATGTCGGGTGCTTCCAGGTGGAAGAGGTGTAGCTTGGATCGTCAGCCACGGGGTCCAGGAGGTGTCAAGGAAAGCCAGCTTCTGGAGGATGACTGTACCACAAAGGATGAGGGTCGCTGCGGTGTTAGTGTCCGGATTGGATCCACTAAGCCTTGGCAACCGCAACCCACTCAAGAAACACAAAGCATCTACTGGTGCAGACCCACGAGGTCTGAGCGAGGTCTCCAGCAAGGAGACTGAAGAGCAGGCCTGGAGCAACCAGGGGACCTCTTGGAATCAAAGACTGACATCCGCTAAGGCCCACAAGTCAAGAGACAAGGGACTGCGGGAGGCAGCAATTTGGCGTACGTAAAGATGCACCCATGGGTCACCGGAGCAGGCTAGGGCATCAATCTTTGGCACAGATGATGCTGAAATATTGGCTCATAAATGGGCCAAAGCACAACTTCCACACTTGTCGGGTTCATGTGCTGTGCAAGAGGAGGCCGGTGTCCTGGGGTATTGGGGATCTCGGCACCCACGGGGTCCACGGTGCTGAGCTTTGCTGTGCACACTCACTGGCCTCTAGGATGCTTGGAAGCCCCCCTCAAGATAGGAAAGGGTTGTCGATGTCCGAAGGAGCAGCGAGGTTCCAACCAGGTCACTTGCAGTGTTTCAGGTGCCTGCCAAGCAGGGGAGTAGCTCCTTTACCCCAAGGGAGATTTCTTCCTTTAGCTGTGCGGCAGCAAGTCGAACTTCAAGACTGTGAAGTTCAAGAATAATCTGAGGCTCTGGGGACCCAGTATTCACCTTTATCCAAAGATTAGGGGAGTGTCCAGATCAGGGTCGACCAATGAGAGGTCAGGCGGGAAAAGGTGGCTACACCCTCTCCCCTTTGTGTGGTTTCCCTCCTGGGCAGGGGACAGGATGCCCCTGAACCAGTTCCAGGCGGTGTATGCAGAATGTAGGCACTGGGGAAGCCTACGTGCAACTCTGAAAGGCATCCTATGGTGCACCCACCCAGTTCCAATCCACATAGTCTGTCTGGGGAGGTGGGAACGCCTCCCTGCAACAGGATCCCTATTGTCCTGCTGCCGTGGCTGGTGTTCTGCCCAGCAACAGGCAGCCAGAGTCGTGTGGGTGGCGGGTAGCATCCATTTTGTACTACGCGTGCACTTTTAAATTGGTGTCTAAATTCTGCCGCTTTTCCCATATCGCCCCTCTAGCAGGGGGGAATCATGCCCTCAGTCCCATGACTGGATTGGGGGTATGATTCCTACATGTTTGACACCAAACACGATATGGTTCTGTGTAGCCATTCTCAAGTTATCACGCTATCGCGATATACTTATAATGCAGTTAAGAGTATATGGTATGGCTACACTACAAACAACCCAGCAATGATGTTACGAAGGTTGCAGAGGGGCCCTACTCAGGTAGGGGTTCCCCCTCACACATATCTCAGCACCCTGCCTTGTAGGATAAGCAAGGCCTGCTTTAGGGGTGACCTATGAGGATATATGTGTTGTATTAAGTGGGATACAGGATAGCTATATCCCTGAAAGGGGTGCTAGCACCACCTTACCCAGACTACAGTAGTGGTCTGGTGGTGTCATTTGGTATGGCTGTCCCAGCGGTGGCACAATAAGTGCTGCAGCCCCTGGTAGGCCTCTGAGGGACCCATGCCCTGGTTACCTAGGGTACCATCTACAAGGGGCTGACAGGGTGTCCTCAGTATCCAATTGGAAGGTACCTAGGGTACTCACTTCAGTTTAGAGAGGAAGCAGATGGGCGGGGGTCCTGGATAGCAGGGCCACAGCCTGGCTAGTGTCATAAAACAGTCAAAACATCAGCAAAAAGTTGGGGGCAACTATGCAGTCGATTCCACTCTCCTACAAATGGTGTTGCAGATTCTCCATATACATGTTCCCACAGTGTTCTTGATTTTGTGAGTCTCCTTTGTTGTTGGTGATACAAACGAACGAGTCTCAAGACATCAAGACCTCCGTGGGCAGATGTATATGTACTTTCTGCAACACCATTTATTTCTAACAGTGGCTTCTTAGAAAAGGTGCCAGCTTCTTCAATGACAGTGTAAATGTACTTTTGTGTGCACTGCCTTGTGCGACGTATTTCATGCAGGCACATGAGTGTTCTTTTCACGAAATGGCAAATTGGCACATTCAAAACATGTTGATTGTGTAAAGTATTGTGAGTCCCAAGGGAGCAACATTTTTTCATTTTGTGTTCCAAAGTACTTACAGGTCACTGAGTGTGGTGACACCTTGAGTATTGAGGTGTGTTAGTTTACCTTGGGTGCACCACTACTGTTTCTTTCTGGGTAAACAAGAGGTGGCATGACTTCATTGTATTGCTGTGCTCACGGGTTCACAGACACTAGCTTCTCAGTGTATTTCTCATTCAAGTTGTGGCCCTTTGTGTTCTTTTTTTCCTGGTGTCCAAGTGGCATAGTGGGTCTACCAACTGGGCAGTACAGGGCTTACATATGTGCGGAGTAATCTAGCTGTTACTCATGATGCATTGCCTGATATGCACTGTGACCAATTGTTCTTGTGCTCATGTGTCAGATGTATACAGGTGACTGATGCATTTCGGTTTCTTCTCCTTGCCCACAACATCATCATCCGCAACCGAGGGAGACACCTGCATGGACCTGGAGGAGGGACCCAGCAACAGTGCCACCAGTGCTGGGGAGTCAGAAGGAGCCAGTGGCAAGGAGGGCGAGGGGAGTCAGTCGGAGGACCCGTCTGGAGGCCAGAGCAGCTACGATGCCGACGGGTCCGAAGCTGACCTCCCTGAGGAGGTGGAGGCTGCAACACCAACTGGCAGCATCCCCATATCTGTCCCCACCTCCTCCATTACCATCTCCGCCCTCCCAGTTGCTCCCGTCCCTTCTGTCCATGCAGAGGCCCACTATGTCTCCTTCGGCCCAGGCACCGCGCCCCCTGTCCCTGTCACCCCTGCTGCCCTCAGTGAAGAGTCTGTGGACATACTGCCACAGTTGCAGGTTGGGCAGGCATCGTTGCTGAAAGTCCTCCATGGACACACTAAACTGCTCACACAGATGGTGTCATTCATGGAGGGCATGTCAGCAACGATGTCTGACCAACGCAGGTTTCTGCGGTCCATGGACTCTTCCCTGATGCTGCAGTTTCTCTCCTGCAGCGCTCTGTCCCCCCCCACCCCAGACCCATCCACACTGCCCTCTCCCATGCCTGCCCAATGCACACCCAGACAGTCACGGGCACGCATCCCACCAGACACATCCAGCACACCCCCAAGTAAGGCACAGCGCACACCTCCTGGCACGCACACTCAGAGGATGTAGGCACACCCACAGGGGCTGGGGGCAGACGACATACACGCAGCCACAGTCGCAGTCCGCAGTCCTCACAACCCTGTTCCTCCAAAACCACTCCCCTTAGCTCTCCTGCCAAACTCTCCCCCAAGGAGACCTATATGGGTGAGCTGGGCCTCGCCCCCACTGCGCCACCACCCCACAAGTGGGCGAGGAAGTCCTCGGGCACGGGAGTTGAGTCCCCCACCATGTCCACCCCCTCCCACAAGACCGCTGCACCCCATCCCTCACCCACCACAACCTCCGTTGTCCCTGGGGTATCTTCAGGTGCAGGGGTTAGGATGGAGGCCCTAGCAGAAGTGTGCAGCGCCGTGCTCACCTCCACCTTTGGCGCTGTCCCACTCCCTGTGGTGGAGACGTCCACCCTGGCACCCACCACACCTACCCATCACCCTCATGTCCCTGCAGTGCCTGGTCCTGCCACAGATGGTGCCTCCCCCCGGTCGACAAACCTTGAGGTTCCTTTGTGCAGGCAAGGTAGGGGTGGACGCGGTCCCCTACATCCACCCTTGGACTTGAGAAATGGACTGGCCATTGGCCTTTGTACATAGTCTCTCTTTAATTTTTTTTTTTTTTGGTGCTGAATAAAGCCTTTTCTTTTACTTTCAACACTATTTAATTTCAGGTACTAGATGTTGGTGATGATGCCCCTGGAGTTGTTGTTCTGGTAATGTGTTAGGGTTCTGAGAAATGTTTTTGCATGATGGTCATGAGGTGGACCATGGTATCTGTGTGCAATCACAATGTCTCTGCAAGGAATCATTGGTAGTGTGTGTTCATCTTGTTTGGAGACATTTTCCCAAGGAGTGTTCATTCTTCTATGGCACCTGACATCTTCCCTGCAAACAGTTGCACCATTGTTGTGCTGACCTGTATCCACATTTCCTTTGTTGGTGAGGGATCCCTTCAACAATGGCCATGCCTGCTGACCGATGTCTCCTGCTGAATCGTCTGTGCCATCCTTGCTAGTCACTGTACTTGTGTTTTGGGTATGTAGGAATGCCTTCAGGGACAAATTGTCCCTTTTCAGCAGTATGCATGTGTGTAATCACGGCCTACCACACAAATGGTACTTGTTATGCAGGGTATTTGGGCACCTGACTCAAAATTGTGGGCATTGTATCTGGTGGAATTGAACCCTATTCCTTCCATGGGAGACAACATCTTGGTGGCTGGACTAGCACCTGAACATTCCTATCAGTCCTGGGATGTGCGTGACAGTGGGGGTTCCCTTTGGCTATCTTAGTTTTGTATGCAGTTACATGACTATACAGTCTGTTGGCATGAAACCAGGGTGTGTATTGTGCTGCATCCGCCATGGGTGGGTATGCATGTGTTGTATGTCCTCACACCCACATGTGGTGTGTCATGCAGTGTGTGAAAGACATCCATCCTCCTGGGAGTGGGACACTGCTGTCAGTGATGTGTTGTAATAGCACTATCATCATAGTCCAAAGTTAGGGATGCGTCCATACCACCATGTAGGTGTGGTCATCTGATAATGATGTACACCCCCCATATCTCTGTCCACTGCTGGTAGTCCTCTGCACCCACCCCTCATATGTCAGGCCACTGCTGGGAGTCATATGCACCCACCCCTCATATGTCTGGACACTGCTGGGAGTCATATGCACCCACCCCTCATACTCCAGGCCACTGCTGGTAGTCCTCTGCTCCCACCCCTCATATGTCTGGACACTGCTGGTAGTCATATGCACCCACCCCTCATATCTCTGTCCACTGCTGGGAGTCATATGCACCCACCCCTCATATGTCTGGACACTGCTGGTAGTCCTCTGCACCCACCCCTCATATGTCAGGCCACTGCTGGTAGTCATATGCACCCACCCCTCATATGTCTGGACACTGCTGGGAGTCATATGCACCCACCCCTCATACGTCTGGACACTGCTGGTAGTCCTCTGCACCCACCCCTCATATGTCTGGACACTGCTGGGAGTCCTATGCACCCAACCCTCATATGTTTGGACACTGCTGGTAGTCATATGCACCCACCCCTCATATTGCAGGCCACTGCTGGTAGTCCTCTGCACCCACCCCTCATATGTCTGGACACTGCTGGTAGTCATATGCACCCACCCCTCATATCTCTGTCCACTGCTGGGAGTCATATGCACCCACCCCTCATATGTCTGGACACTGCTGGTAGTCCTCTGCTCCCACCCCTCATAGTGCAGGCCACTGCTGGGAGTCCTATGCACCCACCCCTCATATGTCTGGACACTGCTGGTAGTCATATGCACCCACCCCTCATATGTCTGGACACTGCTGGTAGTCACATGCACCCACCCCTCATATGTCTGGACACTGCTGGGAGTCATATGCACCCACCCCTCATATGTCTGGGCACTGCTGGTAGTCCTCTGCACCCACCCCTCATATGTCAGGCCACTGCTGGTAGTCATATGCACCCACCCCTCATATGTCTGGACACTGCTGGGAGTCATATGCACCCACCCCTCATATGTCTGGACACTGCTGGTAGTCCTCTGCACCCACCCCTCATATGTCTGGACACTGCTGGTAGTCATATGCACCCACCCCTCATATCTCTGTCCACTGCTGGGAGTCATATGCACCCACCCCTCATATATCTGGACACTGCTGGTAGTCCTCTGCACCCACCCCTCATAAGTCAGGCCACTGCTGGTAGTCATATGCACACACCCCTCATATGTCTGGACACTGCTGGGAGTCATATGCACCCACCCCTCATACGTCTGGACACTGCTGGTAGTCCTCTGCACCCACCCCTCATATGTCTGGACACTGCTGGGAGTCCTATGCACCCAACCCTCATATGTTTGGACACTGCTGGTAGTCCTCTGCACCCACCCCTCATATGTCTGGACACTGCTGGTAGTCCTCTGCACCCACCCCTCATATGTCTGGACACTGCTGGTAGTCATATGCACCCACCCCTCATATCTCTGTCCACTGCTGGGAGTCATATGCACCCACCCCTCATATGTCTGGACACTGCTGGTAGTCCTCTGCACCCACCCCTCATAGTGCAGGCCACTGCTGGGAGTCCTATGCACCCACCCCTCATATATCTGGACACTGCTGGTAGTCATATGCACCCACCCCTCATATGTCTGGACACTGCTGGTAGTCATATGCACCCACCCCTCATATGTCTGGACACTGCTGGGAGTCATATGCACCCACCCCTCATATGTCTGGGCACTGCTGGTAGTCCTCTGCACCCACCCCTCATATGTCAGGCCACTGCTGGTAGTCATATGCACCCACCCCTCATATGTCTGGACACTGCTGGGAGTCATATGCACCCACCCCTCATATGTCTGGACACTGCTGGTAGTCCTCTGCACCCACCCCTCATATGTCTGGACACTGCTGGTAGTCATATGCACCCACCCCTCATATCTCTGTCCACTGCTGTGAGTCATATGCACCCACCCCACATATGTCTGGACACTGCTGGTATCCTCTGCACCCACCTCTCATATTGCAGGCCACAGCTGGGAGTCCTCTGCACCCACCCCTCATATGTCTGGACACTGCTGGTAGTCATATGCACCCACCCCTCATATCACTGTCCACTGCTGGGAGTCATATGCACCCACCCCTCATATGTCCGGACACTGCTGGTAGTCATATGCACCCACCCCTCATATGTCTGGACACTGCTGGGAGTCATATGCACCCACCCCTCATATGTCTGGACACTGCTGGTAGTCCTCTGCACCCACCCCTCATATGTCTGGACACTGCTGGTAGTCATATGCACCCACCCCTCATATCTCTGTCCACTGCTGTGAGTCATATGCACCCACCCCACATATGTCTGGACACTGCTGGTATCCTCTGCACCCACCTCTCATATTGCAGGCCACAGCTGGGAGTCCTCTGCACCCACCCCTCATATGTCTGGACACTGCTGGTAGTCATATGCACCCACCCCTCATATCACTGTCCACTGCTGGGAGTCATATGCACCCACCCCTCATATGTCCGGACACTGCTGGTAGTCATATGCACCCACCCCTCATATGTCTGGACACTGCTGGTAGTCATATGCACCCACCCCTCATATGTCTGGACACTGCTGGTGGTCCTCTGCACCCACCCCTCATATGTCTGGACACTGCTGGTAGTCCTCTGCACCCACCCCTCATATGTCTGGACACTGCTGGGAGTCATATGCACACACCCCTCATATGTCTGGACACTGCTGGTAGTCCTCTGCACCCACCCCTCATATGTCAGGCCACTGCTGGTAGTCATATGCACCCACCCCTCATATGTCTGGACACTGCTGGGAGTTATATGCACCCACCCCTCATATGTCTGGACACTGCTGGTAGTCCTCTGCACCCACCCCTCATGTGTCTGGACACTGCTGGGAGTCATATGCACCCACCCCTCATATTGCAGGCCACTGCTGGGAGTCCTCTGCACCCACCCCTCATATCTCTGTCCACTGCTGGGAGTCCTCTGCACCCACCCCCATATTTCAGTCCACTGCTGGTAGTCATATGCACCCACACCTCATATGTTTGGACACTGCTGGTATTCATAGGCACCCAACCCTCATATGTCTGGACACTGCTGGGTGTCATATGCACCCACCCCCATATCTCTCTCCACTGCTGGTAGTCATATGCACCCACCCGTCATATGTCTGGACACTGCTGGGAGTCATATGCACCCACCCCTCCTATGTCTGTACACTGCTGGGAGTAATATGCACCCACCCCCACATCTCTGTCCACTGCTGGTAGTCATATGCACCCACCCCTCATATGTCTGGACATTGCTGGGAGTCATATGCACCCACCCCTCATATGCCTGGACACTGCTGGGAGTTATCTGCACCCACCCACGCACCCCCTTGGAGCAGTACACTGCTGGCCTGGACCTACACACACACCAATATAAAGGTAACATGCTGGGCCAGTCCTCTAAGCCCACATTCCTGGCGTGTGTATGCCTCGTATCCCAAATGTACTGGTGCCGTAACGGGGTATGTGTGATGTGCACCATACCCACGCATTCACTGCGTGTGTACGGTCCGTATCACTGTTCTACTGTGCCGTAGGGGTACGTGTGGTACGCACCATACCCACGCATTCATTGCGTGTGTACGGTCCGTATCACTGCTCTGCTGTGCCGTAGGGGTACGTGTGACACGCACCGTACCCACGCGTTCATTGCATGTGTACGGTCCGTATCACTGTTCTACTGTGCTGTAGGGGTATGTGTGGTACGCACCGTACCCATGCATTCATTGCATGTGTACGGTCCGTATCACTGTTCTACTGTGCCGTAGGGGTATGTGTGACACGCACCGTATCCACGCATTCATTGCGTGTGTACGGTCCGTATCACTGTTCTAATGGTGCCGTAGGGGTACTTGTGCAACGCACCGTACACGTCCACTTCCGTTGTTGTGGTACGCAGGGGTTGCTGGACACGCCCCCCCAAGTGACCAGACCCTGGTGGTAATGTATGGCCTACATATTATAGGTTTGGCTTTGAGTATGGGGTATGTTTCCTGCCCCTCACCCCCACCCTGGCCCCTGGGTGTTGTTCTCACCTTCTGCGGCATGTGCGTCGGGTGTGGTGCACCAGGTCGTAGGCCGAGAGGACTGGGATGACACGTACGACAGGGTTCATGGCGTGTACGTCGTGTACCGGGGCTCCGTTGCGTTGCGGTTCACGTAGGACTCTGCTTTTCCGGCGGTGTTTGGCTCCCATAAAAAAAGAGCCGCACGGAGTGACGTAGGGATGAATCGTACTTACTGGGCCGGAAACCGCTGCCTGAATACGTCCGGACATCGCGTACAAACTGTTCCGGATCAGAATCGTAGGTTTTTTTTACCCGTACGGGCTTTTGTACGAAACGTACGGAAATAGTTTTTCTGTACGAATCGTACTTCCTAGGTTGTACGGAAAGTTTACCGGGTACGAGTCGTACGGTGAAAACGCTCCGTACAACGATTGGTACAGCCTTTTTCCAGGATTGGAATCGGCCCCAGAGTGTCCACTCACCGCTGCAGCACTGTTTGTGTAACCCTTTGTGCAACAAAGGACAAAATGGCTTCCAACCTGCCACTGCAGACTGGAGGTACATTATTTTCACTGTTAGTTCGACTTTAAACCTATGGCAAAGTCACCTATCCCTTAAAACTATATATTTAAATCTCTACTAAGGAAGGCATATGGACTCCTATAGCAGGGAACAATATTTTGTTAGGTAAGACATATGTTTTGCAACATGTCTTAACAGCAACACTTCCAAATTGTTGTTTTGCTGTGAGTAATGTTGGTAGCCCCATTGGCTAATATAGGTTTACCGGGTGACATCATTATCTGGCTAACTTTTGACTGGGACTACCAAACTGGGTCAGATCAGGTGTCAAATTAATCGTGTGACATCATGCCACGTCGAAATTAATGTCACAAATTGAGGTTATTATACATTTAGAAAGTTACTGCTCTGTGCTCTGCTTGTTTAGTAGCCTCACAAAGGCAGGCACACACACACACACACACACACACAGACACAACTTTCTGACCACATGGGGAGACATGTGAATAGGCTCAGGAACAAGGTCAAGTGCCTGAGCAGCGAGGTGTCACTTCCTCTGCCTGGATCGCCACTCAGGGAAGCCCAGAGGAGATCTTCAAAGGGGAAGCTGCCTTTGATGGGCCGCCTGGCCCCACACCCCTGACCAGGATGCCTTTTGTTGCTGCAGAACGGGCTAGAGAGGAGAAACTCGCCCCCAAACCAATTTTACTGTGGGCATGTAGCCCTCAATTAGCCGCACCTCTAGGGTGGTCTTTCGTGCTCCTGAAGACTGAGGAAGGGTTGTGACATCTTGAAGGGGGAAAGAATTGTGCAAAACAAACACAAGGAGATGATGGACGTAGCGCTGAAACTTTTCCGACACTCAACCCTAGTCACAATTTGATCTGGGTTGAATCCATCATTGTTCTTTGGCTCACTTTGCCACCCAAGTTCAGATCCAGCCATATGCAAATCAGTCCAGCCGGAACTGCCAAGCCAGGTCTTCCCTAGACTGGAAACAAGTATCCTGGGACAGGTTTCGGGGTAACACCCCTCATCAGCCACGCTAGCTTGAATCCAGTGGCAAAGTGAGCAAGAATGTTGCATTCTGAGATATCCAGATGCCACACATCACAAGACCTTCATTACTAGGATCGCCTAGTGACCGCATAGTCCCCTCAGGGCACTTTTCTGGGATACATTTGGCACCCCTGGCACCCTGGCCCTCAGATCACTTTGGAACCGGACTGAAGAAGGACTGCACAGCTGCCCTTGGACCCGCAAAAAGAGAAGCCACAATCTTGGAAGCACTGCACCTTTGGGCTAGCAAAGATTGGACTGTGCCTACAGCTCCTGGCATGGAGACAAGTTGATTCCTGACTTCTACCAACAGCAGTGAATTCAAGGATCATTTGGCTGATCTCCTGGAACGAGCTCCAGGGACACAAGAGCTGTAGATGCCACTGCAGAGGCTTTGCTGCTACCAGTCGCCAGGTACCCAAGAGGACAAATCCAACATAGCTAAAACCTGCATCCATGTCTGCTGACACTACAAGTGCTACCCAGGACTATGTTCATCATACTCTAGGGACACTAGCCCCTACCTAAGGATTCTGTTCCAACCACAGTGAAGACTGACCAGTAGCCCAGCATCGGCTGGCCTGCTACTGCAACATAGAGAACTACGAAGGACTCTGACTTCTGTGGCCAAGTTCATCCCTGTTTACCAGAGGAACCATCACAGAGACCCCACCCATTGGCTGCACCACAACTGGAGCATCCTTTGAGCATCTTTTGCCTGCCTCCCTCAGCATCAGGACTACTCCATTATCGTCTATGGTGGTTGTCCTGTAAAGTTTGGATCTTTCTCTAAAATCACTATGGTGGCCAGGTAACTGTCCAAAGCCTCCTTTCCAGCTCCCCTAGATCTCTATCTTGCTGGACTTTGTCAATCAGTTTGGGCAGATGTTGCCAAACTAACTCATTCAAACTATTCGAAGGTTTCCAAACCTTTTTGGGGCCAATCCTTGCTGGCAGTTGATTTAAAAGGTATTTATTGCTTCTAAAATTTGTATCTCCAGAACCCTGTTGTGGATTATAATGCATAAGGTCTCCAAAAATTAATAAAAATATCATTTATGTTTATATAGTGGTGTCCCTTGTTTCTTTCATATTGTGTGACTTTCTTATTCTGTTGTTTGGTGCTGTTAAATGATTTACACATTGACCCCCTACTAAGCCTTACTGCTCGAAGCCACAGCTACCCAGGGTTGAGTTATGGCTAAGTAAATGTACCTGAATGGACCCAAGATGGTATTTGTGTGTGTACTGCATAATAAGGCCCCACAGCCATATCATATAGTACGTCCAAATCCTCACAATAGGTATTAAAAATACAACTTCAGCATTAAGTTGGGTGCTTAATAAATGTTTAAGAAAATATGCATATGCTAATTTTTCTAGCTGGTGCCTAGCATGAGATAACAGAATATTGCTTCCCATTGTTTCTCTATGGGACTGTTGCACTTCCCACAATAAAAATAGCTTTTGCATGCTAGCCACTGCAACTTTACATTTCTACGTGTCCTCCTTTTAAATACCACGCTCCCTGCCTTGTGGGCTGCAAGAGGGCTTATTATTTATTAAAGGAGTGGTTCATACAGGGACAGGTTGCAGCTATAAACTGCAGCAGCCAGGCAACAATGGTAGGCCTGGAGTCATGTTTGCCTCGTCATACTAGTACCCTGGGTGTATTTTGGTACACCATATTCTACTGACTTGTAGGAAAGTGGAATATGCCAATTAGGAGTCCGTCAATTTTGACATGTTTTAGGAGTCAGGGCATATTCACTGTGCCCTATTAACAGTGTCCCAGTGCACAGAGTCAAAATACCAGAATGGCTTTTATGGGGGAATGTGGGGTTAGGTGAGACAAGAAGTGGTGAATGTAAATGTAATGTTTTGGTATGCAGAGGTGTTCATACTTCAGTCATATTTACTTGCTTTTTAGTGCTCTTGAATGTACCTTGCATTATGTGCATTCAGCTGACTTTGCTCTCTGTGTTCCACTTCATACATTCATTGTTCCTATTTTGCTGATAATTACCCTACACACCTTCCCTCTCCGCACTTGGTATTTTGTCTCATCAGTGTACATTAACCACAGCAGTTGTTTTGGCAATGTAAACTCTGATAAACAGGTACATATAGCAAGACACCATCAATTTTCGGAGACAAAATCAGTTCCCTGATGTATTGACAACGGGAACCTGGACGTTAACTAACTAGATAAATAATGTGGAGACGTAGGAAATAAGGCGACCACACACTCACTAAAGTAGGGATCGGGTACCAAGCCAGATAATGTGGAATGCCTCCCACTATCCTAAAAGAGCCCAAAGAGGTGAACCAACGGAGCAAGCGTTCCTAGTGAGAGATTCAATTGTAAGGGGCAAATTTACAAACATGTCACACTACACAGCGCAGCAATCACATTTCCTGTGCTGCATTGCGTGAGAGGAAGAAAGCGGGACAGTGCCATATATGCTAAGATGTGGCATTGTTCTGCTCTTAGTCTAACGCTGCCACAAGATCAGGTAGCCTGCATTATTTCCAACATAGCTTTTTCACTGAAAGGGTGCTCTTCCGGTTCAAAATAATATGCTTTTCCCACTTCGGATATATGCTCTAAATTGCAGTACACACGCCTAGTGGGGAAATTTAGGAGAAATAAAATCATTTCTCTTTTATTAACACCAGCAGCAAATATGCTATAGTTAGTAAATAGAGTTTTGCATCAAACCCCGTGGGTGGTGGTATGGGAATACCTATGTACCACTCTTGGAATGCCCCCTAGAGGCAGAGTAAAATATGTGTATTTGTTCTGTCCCAGTCTTGTGGTGACTGGATCAGTGGAACATTTAGGGCAATGGCTTCTAAGCCTGGTGATCAGTGAGGCCATCATCTGTAGTCTCCAGGTAGAGACACCAATATTTTTTGCAGCATAATCTATGGAACTTTGCAGACACCATATTTCAAGTGTCATGTGAGTGTGAATGGAGATGCCACATAACCCAGAATATAACTTTGTATGTAACTTTCTATTTTTTTTAAATGACAAAAATGTAATGCTTTGTTACAGTTGTCTAAGTTGCATTGAAACAGCACAATAAACCATTCATATTTATTTTTGGTTTAATGTGTATATTTCTTAACTATAAGTTAGGGAAGAGGTGTGGCACCACGGCCAGGGCAACTGACGCTGGAATCTGGGGCTCACGGTTCGATCCCTGGCGGCAGGTCAGCCCAGCACCATGTGACTCTGGGCAATAGCTTGCTTAATCTTCCCGACATCCCCCAGCGCTGGGATGCCTTCGGGTAACTGTTTGCGCTTTACAAATACTGGATTTATTTATTTATATAAGTGAGTAACCAGACTATATGCAATGATTTATAAATCTTCATATGACAAGTAGCTAGGGAGGCTCCCAGCTATCTTGTAAATGTGATGAAAATTGTTTTATGTTGATTCATAGATGAAGATGAACCATAGGTATGTTGATGAACAATAGCTATGTGGATTCACAGATATGTTGTTTGGTAGGTAAGTTTATCCATACACGGGACACAGAGAAATACTTTGTGTTACCTATTAGCGAGGGGTCATTTGTGCAATAATTCTGTGGAATCTCACAGAATTTTGGGGTCCTTCTGCATGATTACGCTACGTGGCAGTATGCAAGTTATACCCACCCCTATTTTTGAGTTGCACTTTAACTAGAAGTTTGAGTTGTTGTTACTGATGAATGATACTTAAGTGTGAATGGTGATATTGCAGCCACATTTTACTATTTTAATGTGAGTTTAGTTCTCTTGGAATTTGTTTAACATTCCGTCCCTGGTGCCTGAAAATAAACAAGCGCTCAATGAATTAACTGAATAATTATGTGGCTACAAATGTGCAAATAAGAAAACCTACCTACCAAAGAAATGGAACTGAAAATAATATTAAGTCATATGCAGGGAACTTTATTGTTTTACAGATTACAATAGTGAGAAATAAAAGCACATGCATGATTCAGGATAAAAAACAAAGATTTTGGTGTACATGTTTTGGCTAACTTCTAAACAACAAAAACATTCTTGTCCATGGGAAGCATATGGGAAGTCTATGTCCCGTTTAGCTCATACCCAAAGTACAATGTTTAACTCCTACTTAACACATTAGATCTGCAAAGGGCTTCATCTGGAAACAACCTACTAAGTAGGGGCATGTTGTCATGCAGGGGTGTTTTAAATTGTGAATTCTTGGTGAGAACAAGGCATGGACTTCAGAGGAACTTTGAGTTCAAAAATAGGCCTGGGCGAAGCACTACGCTACGCTCGCGTAGTTTGCGAAGTTCGCGCTACTTCGCGCTACGCAAACTGCACGTAGCACAGTGCGAACACGCGTAGCGTAGTGTTGCGTAGTGCTGTGGTCATTTTTTGCTTGCTCGCGGTCCTCAACGTCAAGTTGGCGACCGCGAGCAAGCAAAATGACATCCTGGCGAGACTTTTTCCTTGTTCGCGATCGCGAGCATGGAAAATAAACCTCCCGGCGAGATTCCCAACGCGAGAAGGTCAGGTTTCTCATTGCGAGGGGTCGCGTATGCTCGCGACCGCTCGCGATGAGAAACTACCAGTTCGCGTTGAGAAAGCTGCAGCTCGAGAAAAAATCTATTCGATCAGCAGAAAACTACAGCTCGCACTGTGCAAGATGCCATTTTCAATGATTGCACAGTGCCGGTTGCTTGTCCGCACTGTGCAATCATTGAAAACAACATCTTGCACAGTGCGAACATGTTACTTCGCAGTTCGCGAAGTGCTACGCGTAGCTCGCGTAGTGCGAACTTCACTTTGCGTAGCTTCGCGAAGTGCTACTTCGCGAACTACGCCCACCCTTATTCAAAAACCGGAATCTCTGAGTCTCTGATGAGTCCAAGATAAATGGTAAGTGACGCGCCTACAGGTTCAAGGACAGGTGGATCTTGCAGCAGTTTAATTCTACAGTAGAAGTATTGGGCACACCCTTGAGGGCAAGGACAGAGATACTAAACAGTGCTTTGATTTCAAGGCAGAGGCATTTGACATGACCTTGAGTTCATGCAGAAAGGTATCTGACATAGCAATGCACGTAAGATAGCTATCATTTCTTGATATCTGACTGCAGTTCAATTTACTAAGAATGACATGATGCAAAATTTACACAACATGTCTCTAGAGCAAAACGCTTGATAAAACAAATGTGAAATGCCTGCCACCCACACCCACTGGAATGGAAACACCTTCCACCCACTGACTCCAATACATCATTGGCTAAGGAAAGCATAAAGATGTAAACATGATTTAAGAAGAATATGGTGGCTCTCTCAGGTAAAGCTAGATAGGTCTAGTTCCATTTTACTTGAACCTTTTGCAGCATTTGCCCCTGCATTTACATCCTCACTGATGTGCTTCTTTTCTTCTGCTGATAAGGGTGGGATGGCTTCTCCAAACTGGCATTTGATCACTTCAACTCTTGCTGCAATATTCCGGTCAAACTCTTCTTTATTCGAAATCACCAAGGCTTCAATTGACTTTTGAGCCTCTGCAAAACTACGTTGAAACTTCTCGCGCTCGATCTGAAACTCTGGGTCTGAGGGAGTCATGGTAAGCAGTCTTCCTGAAGTGCTCACGCGGTCCATCATGTGGTGTTGGGACACCTCGCAGTAGGTAGACGAGATCTTGTTTGCTAACTGGACAATAGTGCTTGATGTAAATAGTCTGGTGTACAACATGTCCTTTACAAAGCCTTCAGAAGTATAGTTGGGAATGCTTTTCTCTGTTTTGGTGGACTGTAGTAACTCATTTACATTTTTTCTGATGCCGGACTGAATGATGGTGGATATCATCTGGAAGGAATAGGTCATTTTCTGCCACTGCTCCTTCACTTTCCCCAAAGACTCCAGGAGAGATTCCAGGCCTCTAATGAGCATCTTCTTGGCTGTGTCAATGTCAATCTCCTCCAGTTTATGGCTCCTCATTTCAGCCAGGATTGCTGTTAGATCCTCATTTTCTTTTTTGACCTTTTCAAAGTGTTCCTTGTACATGTCCTGACTTCTTTTTAATTGAATTGTGGTTTGTTCCATTCGTGCATATGCCATTTGTGCAGAAAGAGTGCCTATGCTGAGAGGACCTTGAATTCTGTCTGCATTCGGTGACTTTATCTGCAAAGGCTGTGAATTAGTCGCTGCTTTACAATATGAATCAACTTTTATTGAGTTGCTAAATATTGTGTTTACCCTTTGAGCAAGTGATTTCAGGTAACGCTCATCTGTATTCTTAGATAATGCAGCTCTTTCCAAATCTTCACAAATAGCAACCGCAGATTGTAAAACAGCATTCATTAGTGTTTTTGCTTTACACTCAGCTCTAGCCGCTACATCCTTTTTCAATGACAATGCCAGTCTTTTTACATAGTTTGTCGTCACGGTGTCAGCTCTCTCATCATAAACAAGGTTCATGTTAATAGTTTTCCCCTTACTGTCTAGGACTTTTCGAAGGCCTTGTGTGATAGCGGTCATCTGGTTAGACTTGGAGCAAATATTGTTAGTGGCCTGGATGGACTTCACGTCACCAGCAGCATCAATAGTAGCACTAGCGCCAACAAAACCCTCAGCCCCATTGGTAGGAATATCTGTGCCAACCTCCTTGCTTATAAACCTGTTTGCAGTGAAAGACAGTGCGTCAAGAATGCCTCCCATGATATTAGCAGCCATGGTTTCCCACACAGCGGGCACATTCTTCAGAGCTTCCTTGTATGCATCTGCTGCATCATTTAGTTGTGTCTCAGTTATCTTCCTGAACTCCTCTGCCATTTGCACAGATTTGTTTGCAAAGGCTTCTCTTATGGCGATCTGCTCCAGGGTGACCTTCACATCGGCCATCTGCTTCTTGTTGCCCCTCTTGGAGTTCACACAAGCTTCAAGCACCTCCTGGATTAAGTGAATGGTGTTGGTAAAGCTTGCCTCCACCGACTGAGCCAGGGGTGTACATTCATTGGACGTACTGAGAATAGAGCCTAGGTGCCCTGGGAGCAGGGCATTAATAGTGGCAGCGGGCTGGAACAGAATCGTGACCGCATCTTTAATGTCCTTTGGCATGGAACCTGTGAGGAGCCTGATCCGATCCATGTTTTTATCTGCTGCGTTGAAGGAAGCCCAGGCTGTATTGCAGACCTGCGTTAGGGAGGCAGAAAAGGACTCTGGGTATTTCATGTACTTGAATCCACCTACTGGTGGATTCAGGTTGAGAGAGAAGTCCCCTGCGGCGGCTGAAAAGGCTGCCAGCTCTCCTAGGATACCGATGGAGAAGGAGGCTGGCGTCACCAACTCTTCCCAGTTGGAGTACGGCTTCATCATCATCTCGGCTTCCGCCCTCACGTCCTGGGCTTTGGTGACACTCTTCGCTGCTTCCTTGAGAGTAGCAGCTGTTGACTTACAGTCAGCTTCCCTCTTACGCCCTAGAGAAAACAGATTCAGAATAAAATGATATGAATCAAGTTACGAGAATAAGAGAATACAAGGGCTAACAACAAAACTCAGGAGGAATATATGCCCAATTGGAGGAGTTAACACATTCATTCTGACATGCGACCCCAACATATGTAATCTTTAGCTCCTGCTGCTGAGCTAATCTCTTTCACAAAACCAGATTTCGTACCAGAGAGTCCGCCTTCCTCCATTCAAGTCCGAGGCCTCTGAAGTCATCTGCGGCGTCCCTCAAGGATCCTCACTCAGTCCCACCCTCTTCAACGTATACATGAGCCCCCTCGCGGCCATCGCACGCCGACACAACCTCAACATCATCTCCTACGCGGACGAAACTCAACTAATCCTTTCTCTCACCAATGACCCTAGCACCGCCAAAACTAACCTACACGAAGGAATGAAAGAAGTTGCCGAATGGATGAAACAAAGCCGTCTGAAACTGAACTCAGACAAAACTGAAGTCCTCATCCTAGGTACATCCCCCTCTGCATGGGACGATTTCTGGTGGCCTGAAGCCCTCGGAAAAGCACCCATCCCGACAGACCACGCACGGAACCTAGGCGTCATCCTGGATTCTTCACTCTCAATGAACAGACAAGTCAGCGCCGTATCCTCTTCCTGCTTCAACATTCTTCGCATGCTCAGAAAAACATTTCGCTGGATCCCCCTCGAAACAAGGAAAACAGTTACCCACGCTCTTGTCACGAGCCGACTGGACTACGGAAACACCCTCTACGCGGGTACTACCGCAAAGCTCCAGAAGAAACTCCAACGAATCCAAAACGCATCAGCCAGGCTCATATTAGACATCCCTCGCAACGAACACATCTCTGATCACCTTAAAGACCTCCACTGGCTACCCGTCAATAAGAGGATCACCTTCCGACTGCTTACCCACGCACACAAATCACTCTACGACATCGGACCAGATTGCCTCAACTCTCGACTGTCCTTCTACACCCCCTCCCGCCAACTACGATCTTCCAGCCAAGCCCTCGCCACTATACCTCGCATCAACAAGACCACCATGGGAGGCAGATCCTTTGCATACCTGGCTGCTAAAACATGGAACTCACTCCCCGCCTACCTTCGCCTCACCCAGAACCACCTAGCGTTCAGAAAGCAGCTTAAAACGTGGATATTTGACAAATAACCCTCCTCCCCTTCCTAAGCGCCTTGAAACCCTCTGGGTACGTAGTGCGCTATACAAATTCTATGACTTGACTTGACATTAGGGCAGCAAGCACAAGGTCCAGCGTTTCATTTCAAACGATCCTCATTTTTTTTACTCCTCAAACCCTTTCTCTAAATTATGTAGTAGCAAGAAACCATGAGCGATTGGGCGATGTACATCTGTCTTTAATATAAAATAACCATCAAGTGAAATCCATTGATCTTACATGTAAAATGGAGATGATAGAGTGTGTAGTCTCTTCCCGGAGATACAAGGCATATCCGGTTTAATAATGTCCACATATATCTAAGATTGTGGCCGAAGCCACCTCTCCTCGGACACTTTTCCATCCAGACATTGATTGGAGATTTTCTCTATTAAGAGGCGAAAATAAATTCCTTTCCATTATAAAAAGGCTATAGAGACACCCCAACACTTTGTGAGGTGTCAGGTAAGTGATTCCCCAAGGGGGAAAAGCATAAAGAAAACTATGCAATTGCATAAAGGAGTTTACTTTTCCCTAAACTAAATGTACACTGTTTACAAATACCCCATTGGCAATGACAACACACAGGAACAAATAGGAATGCGTTAATGTTTTCCCTAGTCCTGTCTGGAAAACTGCAAAGGGGCCCAGGTCATTTAGTTTATAGTTTTGTGAACTTAGGAAAGTAGAAATTCTGTCCCTGTGCAAAGGTATAATTCTCCAAGTGTAGATTTACAAGTCTTTTCATGAAGCAAATCAGCTATATATGCTGATCATACCAAAATATATGTTAACACTGCACCTAGGGACATCAGTCATGGACATAGCACATATGTACCTAGTGATACCAGAAATGGACATGCTACACATGTACCTGTTGACACAAAAAATGGACATACTACACATGTACCTGGTGATACCAGTCATGGACATACTACATATATACCTGATGATACCAGACATGGACATTCTACACATGTACCTGGTGGTATCAGACATGGAAACACTACATACTTACCTAGTGATACCAGCCATAGACATAATACACATGTACCTGGTGAATATCAGAAATGGACATACTACACATGCACCTGGTGATAGCAGTCATGGACATACTACACATGTACCTGCTGATAGCAGACATGGACATACTATGAATGTACCTGGTGATACTAGACATGTGCATATTACATATGTACCTAGTGATCCCAGACATGGACATACTACTCATGTACCTGGTGATAGCAGACATGGACATACTACACATGTACCTGGTGATAGCAGACATTGACATACTACACATGCACCTGGTGATACAAGACATGGATATACTACACATATACCTAGTGATACCAGACATGGACAAGAAAGTGTTAGTGCAGGACACTCCTCATACAATAAATTCCAACACATCGAAGATTAATATGGTATCTGAGACACAGTAAAAAGGATTGTCTGAAAGATATCAGGTTCAGCAGCACCGCAAATGTAGGGTTGAAACTTAGGGGCTTATTTATGAGAGGCTTGTGTTCTCGAAGCATCACTTTCTGTGAGGCTCCGGCAGGACAAACCTCTCAACCATATCTATGAGGCCACGCAAAGCCACTCTGCATGGCTTTGAATGGCCCCACAGACATGGAGTAAGGCAAAGCAGCGCAAGTTGCGGCATTACTTTTCTCTGCCCCATGGAGGGGTTCCATGAGCATTGCAGTGGGTTTGCCCAATTAACACCATAGGTTTTGATGCTGCCCCAGATTTCATACTCACGTAAAACTGGGGAAGTGCCACAACCTAGAGTTACTGATAAAAGGGTAACCGCAACGTGATAAAAAAGCAGTCCAATATTAGTTGGAATCTTAAGGTTCATTACGAAATGAGGAATTACACTGATCGTCAGTAATTCCGAGTTGGATTTCACGGGTAATCCCTCATTTAACACCGGATTTTCAAATTATATTGGTCGTATGGCACGGGTACATTATCTATGTTATTCTTAAATGGTAAGCAGAATGTATTGTGCCTCCGAGAAAACATTTCTTAAGATCCACACACAATTTAGTGCTATCATCGTGTACTATGCAATGTACTGTTTCCAATTTCAAATACCACTGACAAACATGAATACTTGTGTTAGAAAGTATCAGTGGTTTACTGTGCTTATTTCTAATCACAATATGATCTGATTATTGCATTTATGATTAGTGTGAGAATGTAGGTTATTGGTTGAGAGGGGTTACAAGCAACAATCATTATCCTTGTCAGGGTGAACCACACATTTTCACTAAATCATCCTGTGCGTGGTCCTCTGTTCATTTGGAAGACAACTAGTCAGGAATAAATTACAGGCAATATGTAAAGTATTTATGCAGCACTCAAACAGTAATATAGTGAAAACATAACACAAGAAAAATATGGTTCACTGACAGAATATTGACCCCCAAAATATTTGCAACCATAATATCGATGACAAAAATACCATCATCATATTGTTATAATGGTAAGTACATACATGTTGAAAAAATATTGATATCATTAATATCGTTGTACGAAATATAATTTTTTAAATATATATAAAATACATTCATAAATATTAAATAATATAAATAACAGTAATTTAAAAAAGGAAATAAAAGTAATATATATTAAATAATATCAATAATAACATTAATTAAAAAAAAATAAACTAAGTTTAATATATTTATATATATATATAACACATATAATAAATTAAAAAAATGTTAAAAAGTGAAACACACATGTATATAATAATTTAATATATATATTTACATATGTCTGCGGTAGCTTTGAAACTTCTTTTAACTATACATTTTTGTATCATGAATTCAAAATTCTTAATAAAATATTATTAAAAAAATTATATATCTATATATACAAACACTAATACAATATTTTTTAAACAAAACATGCTAATTAAATTAAAAAGCTAAATAACTTTGCTTAAAATGTAGTAAAAAATATTTCACACATGAAAAACATCAATCATTTCAATAAATAAATTTTATATAAACAAAGACAATAATATAAATTATAACAATAACAAATAAAAAAATAATATAGAACTGAAGACATATACTATTCCCACTACAATTTAATAAAAACAATGCAAACTATTATAATAAACTTACAATTCCCACTTCGAACAACGAAAAAATAAAAAAAACTTGCTAACATTTACAAATATCCCTCCAATAACTATAATACCAGTACAAATATTTAATTACAGATAGGTTATATTTATTAGAATCATTTGAGCCACTAAAATAGAAGGGAAACTGTTACTGTACAAAATGGTGAAATGTACTACTCCCGCTCCAATCAAAACAACAGCAGGGAAAGTGTTGGATAGCGGAGGGGTAAAATTTACTATTCCTACTCCAGTCAGTACAACAGGAGGGAAAGTGTTGGAATCTGGAGGAGTACATTTAACTAGTCCCACCCCAATTAGTACTACAAAAACAATAACTGAGGGCCCGATTTCGATGGTGGTGTGACTTATGTCCGCTCGACACCCTATCAGGGATTGGGACCGCCCGTCAGGCTGTTGGCGGTGTCACAGTAGGCATTTGGATGCGACCACCACCACGGCGGTCAAAATGACTATATTTTGCATTGTGGAGGGTGCTGGTGGCTGCAGCACCCACTGCAATGCAAAAGGGACACTTTACATATCCTTGCACTAAGTGTCAAGGACGATGCAGTGCCTGCCATATGGTGCAGGGATTTTGTAGGGGGGCACCATAGGTGCCCCCAGGTCCTGTGTCCAGGGGATAAGAGGGGCTGGATAGGGGACCCGAATGTCCCTTTCTTCCAGCCTTTGCAAGACAGGTTCACTGCCATGAAAGGGCCGGTGGAAAGGAACATCGAAATCCCTACAGCCGTGCCTCGTAGGCACTGCCACCATTTTAGGGACTACAAGCACAACCAACACACTCCCACCATCGTAATGTGGTGGGTGGTGATTCAGTCACTGATGCCGGTGGAACCGCCACCGACGGTGAAGAACCAGAACCTTATGGGCCTGGCGGCGCAGGGTACGCCTTAATCTCCTGGGTTCTCCTGCTTCAACGAACAGAGACACGGGACACTCTGTCAGGCGTAAAAGATCAGATTTATTAGCTGCAGCTAGTACAGTTGTCCCAGAAGTACACACGGTATGTTCTCAGGAGACTGCCACTTCACTCCGTGGCGCACAATCTTTTATAGTACATAGGTGACATATACGTTAACCAGAAACACACCCAATCCATACACAAAGAACCAATAAGGAAAGTTCGAAAATAAGACATAACCAATAGGAAAAGTTTAAAAACAAGATATCGAGTAACTCGAAGAAGCCTCTCCTCCAACTGTGTTTGTCACCCCTCCCCCTTCATTAACGGGTCTGCAACTGACTTGCAGGTGGCGAGATACGTTTGTGTGCTTTGGAGGACAGTTGTGAAACGAGAGAATACGAGCAGGGGACAGCGAAGGCCAGACGATAAGATAAAGTCAGAAGAGAATAGTGTGAACCAACAGATATTTGAGACATTGCTTAGAAAAACCAGACAGGGATTAGTGTACTCGGCCAGTCCCTGACACCAGTTTCGTAAACAGAGGCAGAAGGCTATTTTGACACGATGCTGCAGAAAAAGCAGAAAAGACTTCGTTCACCATGCTGCCTGAGTGAGGGCAACATAAAATGGCGGCGGAACACAAAATGGAGGCCCAATACGATCGAGATCGAAAATTGAATTTCCTCAGACCCTCCTTTTGCCAGAACTCAGGCAAGATACACAGACTCACGTTAGTCTGAGTCGATGTCGATGGCCATGAGGTCATCAAGTTGTTGCTGCAACATCATTTTGATATTCTCTGTCCTCTGTAACTTAGGTTTTGGGATGCATACAGTAGCAAAAAGCCCGCAGATGGCAGGGCCACAATGCATAGAAAGACAACAAGAGAAAATGACGGCTAAAACCATTCCAAGGAATGTTAATACCTTCCAACCCCATTTGGACAGTAGTCCGCAAAACCATTCCAATAATGACCAATCTCCTTCGTCCTGATGAATCGACTCGGAGATGACATGTAACTTAGAGATGGCTTGGTATACTGTTGGAGCGTCATCAGGTATATAAATACAGCAACTCGATCCGATCAATTTACAGACTCCACCACGGTCCGCAAGAACAAGGTCTAAGGCAACTCGGTTCTGTAATGTCATAAGACGATCCGCCTGTAGTTCTGCTGTGATATTACTCAAAGCTCCTATAGTGATGTCTATAGTGGTCTCTACAACACGAACCAGTTGCCACATATTTCTGCTGTTGGCCATAGGACCCCAAAAAGGAAGAAATCCTTTGAGGGAATCTCCTCCCCCTTGTCCTGCTGTGTCTTTGGAATCAATAATTCCTCTGCCATATCTGTTTCTATGATGATTTGAGGAAGCGGTGTATGTAGGGGGAAGAAGAAAAGCTATATAGCAGGTACCAGAAAAACCAGTCGGTAACCACATGTAAGCTCTATCGTGACAGATAAAATACGTGCCATTAGATGGTACTAGCGGTGGCGAATTCTGAGATGTGTAAATGTAGGTATGGGAACAAAAGCTTTTTCTCTGTTCGGTGTCAGCAGACTGGCCATTTATTTGCAAACAGAAGTTGCCTTGGTGAGGAACAGCCAAATTGGTGAAGATTTTCTTTGTTTAACTTTATCACTAAAACTGGTGATGTAATGAGTGACATTCCAATCAGTATATGCTTTCCTTTCATCAATAGAAATTTTACTATTTTCCATGATTTTAGCCATAGCTACCATTCCCTTTATCAACGAGCTATGACTAAAATCTGGCCCACCAATATAGGAACTAACAGGTCATTTAAAGCGGCTTTGATATGCATTGGAGAATATTACAAAGTAAGCCCAAGCGGAACCTTCATAGGAGAACGGAAGGACTAAATATGGCATCCCTTTTTCTGTGGTATGAGGCATAAGTCCACATACCCAACAATCGGTTGTATTAATCACTAATTGATGCTGGTGCAATAACTGGACAAATGAATTATTATAGTATTCGGTTCTTCTGATGAGTTCATGTTGAGGAAGTGTATGAAATAGATGTGGAGAGATAGTGGAATAAGAAGGCAAAGAGATAGAAGTAGGGACAACTTTTTGTTGTAAAGCATGAACAATCCAACCTATACACGCCAATAAAATACACAATAATATGAAAACACATAAAGTTATACCACAACGACTGTACATTGGCTTACAGTATTTTTCTTTCATCTTATCCTTTTTCTCTCTTTCTCCTAATGTAGTTTCCATCTTCTAAGTGGATGCTCACGGCAATCTTCCTCAATCACTTGGTTACGATTATCTGCCATCCTATGACACTGCGAGTCCTGCAGGCCTATTGCCACTACTCAGGTCACAACCAAGACTCCTACCGTGACCCTGCAACTGGGCTAGAAACTACATAGAAGAGAGAATCTCAAGTTTTCTTCTTCAGTCTAGGTCTCAAATTGTAATTGTCTTTGTCAGGTACAGTCTGGTCTCGAAACAATGTTCGTGGATTTGTGGTATCTAAGCGAAGATGTGGTGGTACAGCTTCTTGGAGAATGTTGTCGTCCTCTTTCTCCGACAGTGTTCCATTCAGGCGTGCATCACTAAAGGGTATAAACCGAGGGACCTTTTCACTTTCTGAGTCACTGATACCCTTACGGACCCACTGATCAAAGGGCAAAGGCAAAGGCACCTTCTTGCAATGCACGCCGTGAATCCAGTTCTTCTTTCCTTCGACCTTCACTGCTGTACGGGTTGTTAATAGAACTTGCCAAGGCTCTTTCCACCGAGGCTCCAAATTCTACGTCCTTTGGAAATCCTTCACACAGACCCAGTCACCTGGCTGGATGGAATGACCTGAGTCTGTGGAGGCCTCTGGTAAAGCACTCTGAACCTGTTGATGGAGAACACATAATTTAGTTGTAAGGTCATGTAAATAATCAATCAACATTGGGTATGGTATATCAGAATATTTTTTAGGGCGAGGAACTCCCCATGTATTAGCTGGGCGTCCGAAAACCATTTCATAAGGGCTAAGTCCCAAACGAGAGTGTACGGCAGTTCTAGTGGATAGGAGAGCCAAAGGTAAAGCTTCGGGCCAATTAAGACCTGTACTGGCTTGTACCTTAGCAAGCTTAAGTTTCAAGGTACCGTTATAACAGTCTACTAAACCCGCTGACTGTGGATGGTTTGCCGCATGGAACTTCTGCTTTATACCAAGACCTGCACAAACTTTTTGCATGACTTGGCCCACAAATTCACTCCCATTCTCACTCCAGACAATGCGGGGCAAACCAAACCTGGGGAAGAATTCTTTTAGTAGAACTTTGGCAGTAGATAAAGCAGTGTTGTCTTTCAGAGGGTATGCTTCTATCCATCTAGAAAAGGCGCATACCACCACTAGAACATATTTGAGGTTGTTGCATCGTTCCATATGAATGTAATCGATTTGCAACACCTCAAATGGATATGTCGGAGGAGCAAAATGACCTTCTGGAGTTGGGGTTCCCTTTCCCGGATTGTACATCAGGCAAACAATACAATGTTTCACTACATTATCTGCACACTTCGGGATTCCTTTGTTCTGCCACACTGGAGCCAGAAGCTTGCATATACCTTTCACACTTAGGTGGGCTGGACCATGCGCCATAGTAACTACAGGAAGTACATAGGCGTCTGGTAACAGCCAACGTTGGTGCTCTGATAATTCAACCCAACATCCCATCTCATCTAACTTTCCTGTACTTTCTTTCCACTTGCTCTATTCTTTCTATGTAGCTTCTTCTTGAATCGCTCTCACACTTTCTACTGTGTCCTCATACATTCCTTTCTCTCTGACCCAATTCGCAGGGCCCGCAACATACATGCGACTTGTAGCATCTCTAGCTGTCCTTTTCGCTATCTCATCTGCAAATGCATTCCCACGACCAACATCATCTGTAATCTTCTTATGCACACTACACTTCACAATTGCTATCTGGGTAGGCAAAGCAAGTGATTCAAGAAGGTCAGTCACCAACTGACCATGCTGTATCTTGGTGCCATGCCCTTTCTTTCCACAGACGCCCAAAATTGAATGCCACACCAAATGCATACTGGCTGTCAGTATACACATTCACTCTTTTTCCTTTAGATAACACGCATGCTCTGGTCAAAGCTATCAATTCGGCTGCTTGAGCTGAATTATGTCTGATGCGTGCTGTCTCCACAATCGTATGCAAAGTAGTAACAGCATAGGCTGAAACTGTCTCTCCATTAGGGAGCTTAAAACAAGAACCGTCCACGCATAGGATTCCATCCGGATCCACTAGTGGCGTGTCTTTCAAGTCAATTCTTCCTTCTGTCTCTTCCTCAGTACGGAGGAAACAATCATGTTGTTCTTGAACACCTTTCTCTTCTGGAAGAGGCAACAAGGTAGCTGGATTCAAAGTGTTACATCGTTTGATGTGCACGTGACTAGCCAAGAGCGTCAGCTCATATCCAGACAAACGAGCACTCGTAAGATGCTGTGTTTTCGTCCTATTTAGTAAGGTATCCACTGCATGTGGTACCATAACAATGAGAGTATTATCTAGCACCACTCCAGCCGACTAACGAATAGAGATTGCAGCCGCTGATGTCGCTTTAAGACAACTAGGCAATGCCTTAGCTACTGGATCTAACGTAGCCGAAAAATAGGCACATGGCCGCTGTTTGTCTCCAAATCGCTGAGTTAAGACTGACAACGTGCAACACTCTCTCTCATGGACATAGAGCGTGAAGGGCTTACTGTAATCAGGAGTACCCAACACAGAAGCAGAGCATAGAGCAGTACGCAAGTCAGTGAAACTCTTCTGGCATTCGTCAGTCCATGGAAGGGGCTGAGGTGTATCTTTCAAAGTGAGTGCCAACAGAGGTTTATCTTTGAGTGGGCGCATTCCATTGTGAAAAGGTAGACATAATATCGGGCACATTACATTGGGGACCCCTCTCGATCCATTTGCAAGCGAGAGAGTCCAACCTTTCTCGTTCTTCGGAAGCTGGGAACTGACTACGAGACTGTCTTCGAGAAAAAGCCAGAGACACATTTAAAGCCTCAAAGAAAGGAGATAAAAGACCAGAGACAGTGTCTGTGAGTCGTTTACGCACAGACGGAGAATTAGACATGAGGATAGGGGACAAGGTATTAGGCGAACTAACAGAAGGGGAACCAGTAATTACAGGAGGAGAAGAAGGCAAAGGAGATCGAAGTTCAGAAGATGAGGGTAAAGAAGTCGAGGGCAAAGCTGATTGGGGCAATACTGGAAGGGGCAAATGTGGAAGAGCCGGAGCAGGTGGAAGTACTGCTGGCGGCTGAACAGGCTGTAACAACAGGGGTGCATTAGCACCTTGTGCATAGGGCGGAGGCAATCTCAATAAGTGAGACATCAGTGGATCTTCCTCTAAGTCCTTTCTTTTATCAGAAGGGGAAGCAGGCAACACCGGATAGCATTTATCTATTGCCTTACGATGCTGTCTCGCTGAAATTTCCATCGCATTATCAATTTCGTCATCTTTAAACTGTTGGGCAGCCTGTATAATCGTCATACCCTGTGCTCTCCTATCTCTTTTTGCTTGCCTAATTTCTCTCTGTTTGGCTTCCTTATGCCAAAGGCGGAAAGAGTCAAACATTGCCGGCCGGGCTTTTCTTTTAAATAAAATTGCTTCCGAATTATCTAGTACGTCAGGCTCAAAACTACCATTTTCTGGCCACTTTAAAACACCATCATTCTTCGTGTATCGGGTCCATGCCTCGTTAAAGGCAATGGGGCCAACACCATGTTTAGAATAGAGCTCATAAGTGGGAGTTCCAACCGAAGGAATCGGACAAGAGTCCTCAAGCCGGGAGTCCCTATTACAACCAAAGCAACAAAGTTTTCGAAACTTCGTCAGACCAGGCATCTCGTTATTTCACTGGACTGTTCACAAACATCAAGGGGGTTAAATCAATTTTAACTCGGCACAAATGTACTCACCCCTCGGCTTTGGTTATTGCAATACCCGAATCTAAGAACCAAAGAACCAAAGAATCAAAGAACCAAAGAACCAAAGTTGTGGGAGCGACCCACCAAATACTAAACTAAGGATGTCTTCTTACGCCAAAAGAGGCCCGTCTATCATCTCGCCTTACATACATTACCAAAAGAGGGCCAAGGCAGGGCGGCAGTCAGGGCAGCAGTCGTCAGTAGCCGTCAGGAAGGAGTAACCACGCTGCAAAAGACCTTCGGACCACTTCGACATACAGGGGTCGCTTGATGTGGTTCGCGATTCCTACTGAATTTTCTTGCGGGGTTCCTCACGACCTTCAGGCAGAACCACTACCTCTGAAGCCGCCATACGTTGGGTGCCAGTTGAAGAACCAGAACCTTATGGGCCTGGCGGCGCAGGGTACACCTTAATCTCCTGGGTTCTCCTGCTTCAACGAACAGAGACACGGGACACTCTGTCAGGCGTAAAAGATCAGATTTATTAGCTGCAGCTAGTCCAGTTGTCCCAGAAGTACAAACGGTATGTTCTCAGGAGACTGCCACTTCACTCTGTGGTGCACAATCTTTTATAGTACATAGGTGACATATACGTTAACCAGAAACACACCCAATACATACACAAAGAACCAATAAGGAAAGTTCGAAAATAAGACTTAACCAATAGGAAAAGTTTAAAAACAAGATATCGAGTAACTCGAAGAAGCCTCTTCTCCAACTGTGTTTGTCACCCCTCCCCACAGGTTGATTCATTAACGGGTCTGCAACTGACTTGTAGGTGGCGAGATACGTTTGTGTGCTTTGAAGGACAGTTGTGAAATGAAAGAATACGAGCAGGGGACAGCGAAGGCCAGACGATAAGATAAAGTCAGAAGAGAATAGTCTGAACCAACAGATAGTTGAGACATTGCTTGGAAAAACCAGACAGGGATTAGTGTACTCGGCCAGTCCCTGACACCAGTTTCGTAAACAGAGGCAGAAGGCTATTTTGACACAATGCTGCAGAAAAAGCAGAAAAGACTTTGTTCGCCGTGCTGCCTGAGTGAGGGCAACATAAAATGGCGGCGGAACACAAAATGGAGGTCCAATACGATCAAGATCGAAAATTGAATTTCCTCAGACCCTCCTTTTGGCAGAACTCAGGCAAGATACACAGACTCACGTTAGTCTGAGTCGATGTCGATGGCCATGAGGTCATCAAGTTGTTGCTGCAACATCATTTTGATATTCTCTGTCCTCTGTAACTTAGGTTTTGGGATGCATACAGTAGCACAAAGGCCGCAGATGGCAGGGCCACAATGCATACAAAGACAACAAGAGAAAATGATGGCTAAAACCATTCCAAGGAATGTTAATACCTTCCAACCCCATTTGGACCGTAGTCCCCAAAACCATTCCAATAATGACCAATCTCCTTCGTGATGATTAATCGACTCGGAGATGACATGTAACTTAGAGATGGCTTGGTATACTGTTGGAGCGTCATTCGGTATATAAATACAGCAACTCGATCCGATCAATTTACAGAATCCACCACGGTCCGCGAGAACAACGTCTAAGGCAACTCGGTTCTGTAATGTCATAAGACGATCCGCCTGTAGTTCTGCTGTGATATTACTCAATGCTCCTATAGTGATGTCTATAGTGGTCTCTACAACACAAACCAGTTGCCTCATATTTCTGCTGTTGTCCATAGGACCCCAAAAAGGAAGAAATCCTTTGAGGAAATCTCCTCCCTCTTGTCCTGCTGTGTCTTTGGAATCAATAATTCCTCTGCCATATCTGTTTCTATGATGATTTGAGGAAGCGGTGCATGTAGGGGGAAGAAGAAAAGCTATATAGCAGGTACCAGAAAAACCAGTCGGTAACCACGTGTAAGCTCTATCGTGACAGATAAAATACGTGCCCTGAGATGGTACTAGCGGTGGCGAATTCTGAGATGTGTAAATGTAGGTATGGGAACAAAAGCTTTTTCTCTGTTCGGTGTCAGCAGACTGGCCATTTATTTGCAAACAGAAGTTGCCTTGGTGAGGTACAGTCCAAATTGATGGAGATTTTCTTTGTTTAACTTTATCACTAAGACTGGTGATGTAATGAGTGACATTCCAATCAGTATATGCTTTCCTTTCATAAATAGAAATTGTACTATTTTCCATGATTTTAGCCATAGCTACCATTCCCTTTATCTACGAGCTATGACTAAAATCTGGTCCACCAATATAGGAACTAACAGGTCATTTAAAGCGGCTTTGATATGCATTAGAGAATATTACAAAGTAAGCCCAAGCGGAACCTTCATAGGAGAACGGAAGGACTAAATATGGCATCCCTTTTTCTGTGGTATGAGGCATAAGTCCACATACCCAACAATCGGTTGTATTAATCACTAATTGATGCTGGTGCAATAACTGGACAAATGAATTATTATAGTATTTGGTTCTTCTGATGAGTTCATGTTGAGGAAGTGTATGAAATAGATGTGGAGAGATAGTGGAATAAGAAGGCAAAGAGATAGAAGTAGGGACAACTTTTTGTTGCAAAGCATGAACAATCCAACCTATACACGCCAATAAAATACACAATATTATGAAAACACATAAATTTATACCACAACAACTGTACATTGACAGTATTTTTCTTTCATCTTATCCTTTTTCTCTCTTTCCCCTAATGTAGTTTCCATCTTCTAAGTGGATGCTCACGGCAATCTTCCTCAATCACTTGGTTACGATTATCTGCCATCCTATAACACTGCAAGTCCTGCAGGCCTATTGCCACTACTCAGGTCACAACCAAGACTCCTACCGTGACCCTGCAACCAGGATAGAAACTACATAGAAGAGAGAATCTCAAGTTTTGTTCTTCAGTCTAGGTCTCAAATTGTAATTGTCTTTGTAAGGTACAGTCTGGTCTCGAAACAATGTTCATGGATTTGTGGTATCTAAGCGAAGATGTGGTGGTACAGCTTCTAGGAGAATGTCGTCGTCCTCTTTCTCCGACAGTGTTCCATTCAGGCGTGCATCACTAAAGGGTGTAAACCGAGGGACATTTTCACTTTCAGAGTCACTGATACCCTTACGGACCCACTGATCTAAGGGCAAAGGCAAAGGCACCTTCTTGCAATGCACACCGTGAATCCAGTTCTTCTTTCCTTCAACCTTCACTGCTGTACGGGTTGTTAATAGAACTTGCCAAGGCTCTTTCCACCGAGGCTCCAAATTCTTCATCCTTTGGAAATTCTTCACACAGACCCAGTCACCTGGCTGGATGGAATGACCTGAGTCTGTGGAGGCCTCTGGCAAAGCAATCTGAACCTGTTGATGGAGAACACGCAATTTAGGTGTAAGGTCGTGTAAATAATCAATCAACATTGGGTATGGTATATCAGAATATTTTTTAGGGCGAGGAACTCCCCATGTATTAGCTGGGCGTCCGAAAACCACTTCATAAGGGCTAAGTCCCAAACGAGAGTGTACGGCAGTTCTTGTGGATAGGAGAGCCAAAGGTAAAGCAACGGGCCAATTAAGACCTGTACTGGCTTGTACCTTAGCAAGCTTAAGATTCAAGGTACCGTTATAACATTCTACTAAACCCGCTGACTGTGGATGGTTTGCCGCATGGAACTTCTGCTTTATACAAAGACCTGCATAAACTTTTTGCAAGACTTGGCCCACAAATTCACTCCCATTGTCACTCCAGACAATGCGGGGCAAACCAAACCTGGGGAAGAATTCTTTTAGTAGAACTTTGGCAGTAGATAAAGCAGTGTTGTCTTTCCGAGGGTATGCTTCTATCCATCTAGAAAAGGCGCATACCACCACTAGAACATATTTGAGGTTGTTGCATCGTTCCATATGAATGTAATCGATTTGCAACACCTCAAATGGATATGTCGGAGGAGCAAAATGACCTGCTGGAGTTGGGGTTCCCTTTCCCGGATTGTACATCAGGCAAACAATACAATGTTTCACTACATTATCTGCACACTTCGGGATTCCTTTGTTCTGCCACACTGGAGCCAGAAGCTTGCATATACCTTTCACACTTAGGTGGGCTGGACCATGCGCCATAGTAACTACAGGAAGTACATAGGCGTCTGGTAACAGCCAACGTTGGTGCTCTGATAATTCAACCCAACATCCCATCTCATCTAACTTTCCTGTACTTTCTTTCCACTTGCTCTATTCTTTCTATGTAGCTTCTTCTTGAATCGCTCTCACACTTTCTACTGTGTCCTCATACATTCCTCTCTCTCTGACCCAATTCGCTGGGCCCGCAACATACATGCGACTTGTAGCATCTCTAGCTGTCCTTTTCGCTATCTCATCTGCAAATGCATTCCCACGACCAACATCATCTGTAATCTTCTTATGCACACTATACTTCACAATTGCTATCTGGGTAGGCAAAGCAAGTGATTCAAGTAGGTCAGTCACCAACTGACCATGCTGTATCTTGGTGCCATGCGAAGTAAGGAATCCCCTTTCTTTCCACAGACGCCCAAAATTGAACGCCACACCAAATGCATACTGACTGTCAGTATACACATTCACTCTTTTTCCTTTAGATAACACGCATGCTCTGGTCAAAGCTATCAATTCGGCTGCTTGAGCTGAATTATGTCTGATGCGTGCTGTCTCCACAATCGTATGCAAAGTAGTAACAGCATAGGCTGAAACTGTCTCTCCATTAGGGAGCTTAAAACAAGAACCGTCCACCCATAGGATTCCATCCGGATCCACTAGTGGCGTATCTTTCAAGTCAATTCTTCCTTTTGTCTCTTCCTCAGTACGGAGGAAACAATCATGTTGTTCTTGAACACCTTTCTCTTCTGGAAGAGGCAACAAGGTAGCTGGATTCAAAGTGTTACATCGTTTGATATGCACGTGACTAGCCAAGAGCGTCAGCTCATATCCAGACAAACGAGCACTCGTAAGATGCTGTGTTTTCGTCCTATTTAGTAAGGTATCCACTGCATGTGGTACCATAACAATGAGAGTATTATCTAGCACCACTCCAGCCGACTGACGAATAGAGATTGCAGTCGCTGCTGTTGCTTTAAGACAACTAGGCAATGCCTTAGCTACTGGATCTAACATAGCCGAAAAATAGGCACATGGCCGCTGTTTGTTTCCAAATCGCTGAGTTAAGACTGACAACACACAACCCTCTCTCTCATGGACATAGAGCGTGAAGGGCTTACTGTAATCAGGAGTACCCAACACAGGAGCAGAGCATAGAGCAGTACGTAAGTCAGTGAAACTCTTCTGGCATTCGTCAGTCCATGGAAGGGGCTGAGGTGTATCTTTCAAAGTGAGTGCCAACAAAGGTTTGGCCAACAGAGAAAAGTTTGGAATCCACTGCCTACAATAAAAAGTAATGCCCAGAAAGGCACGTACCTCTGTTTGTGTGGATGGCACAGACATTTGTGCAATCGCTTGAATTCGTTCTGGGGTTAATCGCCGTCCCTCCTTTGATAGGAGATGACCCAAGTAGGTAACCTCTCGGCGAACATATTGTAGCTTGGAAGGTGAAACCTTATGATTGAGATCAGACAAATGACGCAACAATGCAACAGTCACATTCTTGCATATGTCTTCTGAATCAGCAGCGATTAGCAAGTCGTCCATGTACCGTGTAAGAGTAGCACCAGACGGCAAATGAAAAGCATCAAGGTGACATTTCAGAGCTTGACTATAAATAGAGGGGCTCTCACAATAGCCTTGAGGTGCGCGCTTGAACCGGAAGCTTCGGCCTCCAAGAGAGAAGCCAAAAATATCCCTACTCTCTTCGGCAATGGGAATACTAAAGAAAGCGATTTTTAGATCGATAACAGAAAACCAAGTTGCTGTGGAAGGTATCATTGTCAACAGAGCAGTGATAACTGGGACAACAGGAAACTGTGGTACAACAATTTTGTTTACCTCTCGAAGATCAATTACAAAACGATAAACAGGAGGTTGAGAAGGATCAGTGCGTTTAAGAACAGGAAGTATAGGGCTATTGCCACACCCTTCTGAATCAAATCATGAATGATTTCTAAAAGCGCTTTTTCACCTTCAGTGGAAATTCTGTATTGCGGAATGCGTGGCAACTCAGCATTGAGCTTGAGAGTAACAACATAAGGTGGGATCTCAAGACAACCCACATCATTTGGACCCGTAGCCCAAAGCGTTGCAGGAAGAGAGAGCAATTCAGGAAAAAATTGATCTTTAGACAAATACATTGGAGAAATCAATTTCTGTCCTAAAGTAAGATGTACACCAGAAGGAGAATAATATATCATAGCATGTATTCTTTTCAATGAATCTAAGCCCAACAGATTTTCGCCACAACCATTCGTCCAAAGAAGCGGAGCTTACAAATCATGAGGGCCAATGGAAATAGGCAAAGGGCAAGAGACCGGGTTACGAACTGGGGGCGCCAGAAAATCCTACAGATACATTCGTTAAGCCAGACAAAGGTGCCAGAGGAAGTTTAGAATGAATGATAGAACTTCTCAACGCACCAGTATCTAAAAGAAATGGCTCTGGAAACACCCATTGTAGTGACATTAACAAAAGGTCCATTCTGATCTACTGGAATCGACACAACTCTCTTACTTTGTCCATGGCTGTCCTTGTTAACATGAAGACTTTCATTCTCGCCTTCAATATAATGGTCTTCATTGGAATACTGTGTAGATCGAAAGTTTTGCTGATCAAAGTAGTTCACGGAATTTGGAGGAGGAAGGGAACGCTGTTCTTGGGTCAACACACCTCGACCTCTATTTGCTGCCTGGAGGCCACCAGGACCTCGTGGAGCAGCTAGTGCTCCATTGCGCTGCAATAAAACCGGACAACTATTCTTAAAATGACCTTCCTCTCTACAATAGGCACATTGATTAGGACCTAACAAAGGTCGCGGAATATACGGCTCAGGCTTTTGATACATCCTCTGAAACTGCGGTGCCTGTTGAAACTGGGGCTGAACATAACGAGGAGGATAAGCTTGTTGCAAAAGAACCTTAGTTTTCAATTCTTTCGTCATTTTCACTTGCTTTTCTTTTTCTTCTTTATCTCTATTTTCGTAATATTGAGCAGTAGCCAATATCTGGGCAGAAGAAGAAACAGCCCATGAACTCTCGGAGTCTTTCAACTTGTGTGACAGCTCGGGAAGCAAATTAAATACAAATTTATTTACAAATAATCGCTGTCCACCCTCTGTAGTCATATCTTGACCACTGTGATCGATAAATGTCTCCTCTAAACGAGTGAAGAAATCGGAGACACTCTCATCTTTCTTTTTTTTACACGCAGCTAGTTTATCCCAATTGACTCTCAAGGTGAGCATCATCGTTTTCATTAGTGTAATAATCCTACCAGGGACTTCTGATATCAAAGCGTCAGGCTTTGCACCACCCACTTGAGCTGTATCCGCGGCAATTATAGCGGCCCAAGTACCACCCAAGTCTTGAGCGTGATCCTCTCTACGAATCCTAGCCCATAACGCTTGTGGGACTACATTTCCCATCAACATATCAATATCAGCTAGATTCATAATGCAAGCATCAACAGTCTGTGACAATTCTTTATAATATCCCACAGGGTTCTTACGAGGATCCGGTAGAGACTGTTTAAGAGCTAAAACTTCAGATCTCTTCCAGGGGACAGGTACCCATATATGCTGGAAGTGAGCAGGAACAGCTGGATTAGCACCCTGGGCTGCAACCGCCTCCTTCCATACTGGAGGAACCTCTCTCATTGGATAATTTTTCAGTGTCAACCTAACTGAAGGATCGGAGTCAAGAAACATCTGCGAGGTAAATAAGGATCTAAAGGTGACAAGTGTCCTTACAGCGTCCTCAACCTTAGAACCCACAATGAGTCCTTTTTCGAAGTCAGCCTGAACATCTAACAGACCCTGAGGAACCGAACCCAAATCCATGTCCTCCCATTCTTTAACGAGAGTGTCACACATGACATTGAAAACATATCTTTGAGTGGGCGCATTCCATTGTGAAAAGGTAGACATAATATCGGGCACATTATATTGGGGACCCCTCTCGATCCATTTGCGAGCGAGAGAGTCCAACCTTTCTCGTTCTTCGGAAGCTGGGAACTGACTACGAGACTGTCTTCGAGAAAAAGCCGGAGACACATTTAAAGCCTCAAAGAAAGGAGATAAAAGACCAGAGACAGTGTCTGTGAGTCGTTTACGCACAGACGGAGAATTAGACATAAGGATAGGGGACAAGGTATTAGGCGAACTAACAGAAGGGGAACCAGTAATTACAGGAGGAGCAGAAGGCAAAGGAGATCGAAGTTCAGGAGATGAGGGTAAAGAAGTCGAGGGCAAAGCTGGTTGGGGCAATACTGGAAGGGGCAAATGTGGAAGAGCCGGAGCAGGCGGAGGTACTGCTGGCGGCTGAACAGGCTGTAACAACGGGGGTGCATTAGCACCTTGTGCATAGGGCGGAGGAAATCTCAATAAGGAAGACATCAGGGGAGTCCTTTCTTTTATCAGAAGGGGAAGCAGGCAATACCGGATAGCATTTATCTATTGCCATACGATGCTGTCACTCTGAAATTTCCATCGCATTATCAATTTCGTCATCTTTAAACTGTTGGGCAGCCTGTACAATCGTCATACCCTGTGCTTTCCTATCTCGTTTTGCTTGCCTAATTTCTCTCTGTTTGGCTTCCTTACGCCATAGGCGGAAAGAGTCAAACATTGCCGGCCGGGCTTTTCTTTTAAATAAAATTGCTTCCAAATTATCTAGTACGTCAGGCTCAAAACTACCATTTTCTGGCCACTTTCAAACACCATCATTCTTCGTGTATCGGGTCCATGCCTCGTTAAAGGCAATGGGGCCAACACCATGTTTAGAATAGAGCTCATAAGTGGGAGTTCCAACCGAAGGAATCGGACAAGAGTCCTCAAGCCGGGAGTCCCTATTACAACCAAAGCAACAAAGTTTTCCAAACTTAGTCAGACCAGGCATCTCGTTATTTCACTGGACTGTTCACAAACATCAAGGGGGTTAAATCAATTTTAACTCAGCACAAATGTACTCACCCCTCGGCTTCGGTTATTGCAATACCCGAATCTAAGAACCAAAGAACCAACGAATCAAAGAACCAAAGAACCAAAGTTGTGGGAGCGACCCACCAAATACTTAACTAAGGATGTCTTCTTACGCCAACAGAGGCCCGTCTATCGTCTCGCCTTACCATACATCACCAAAAGAGGGCCAAGGCAGGGTGGCAGTCAGGGCAGCAGTCGTCAGTAGCCGTCATGAAGGAGTAACCACGCTGCAAAAGACCTTCGGACCACTTCCACATACAGGGGTTGCTTGACGTGGTTCGCGATTCCTCCAGAATTTTCTTGCGGGGTTCCTCACGACCTTCAGGCAGAACCACTACCTCTGAAGCCGCCCCATGTTGGGCGCCCGTTGAAGAACCAGAACCTTGTGGGCCTGGCGGTGCAGGGTACGCCTTAATCTCCTGGGTTCTCCTGCTTCAACGAACAGAGACACGGGACACTCTGTCAGGCGTAAAAGATCAGATTTATTAGCTGCAGCTAGTACAGTTGTCCCAGAAGTACACACGGTATGTTCTCAGGAGACTGCACTTCACTCCATGGCGCACAATCTTTTATAGTATCCAGGTGACATATACGTTAACCAGAAACACACCCAATACATACACAAAGCACCAATAAGTAAAGTTCGAAAATAAGACATAACCGATAGGAAAAGTTTAAAAACAAGATATCGAGTAACTCGAAGAAGCCTCTCCTCCAACTGTGTTTGTCACCCCTCCCCACAGGTTGATTCATTAACGGGTCTGCAACTGACTTGCAGGTGGCGAGATACGTTTGTGTGCTTTGGAGGACAGTTGTGAAACGAGAGAATACGAGCAGGGGACAGCGAAGGCCAGATGATAAGATAAAGTCAGAAGAGAATAGTGTGAACCAACAGATAGTTGAGACATTGCTTAGAAAAACCAGACAGGGATTAGTGTACTCAGCCAGTCCCTGACACCAGTTTCGTAAACAGAGGCAGAAGGCTATTTTGACACGATGCTGCAGAAAAAGCAGAAAAGACTTCGATCGCCGTGCTGCCTGAGTGAGGGCAACATAAAATGGCAGTGGAACACAAAATGGAGGCCCAATACGATCGAGATCGAAAATTGAATTTCCTCAGCGGGCTATCGGTGGCGGTCTCACCGCCATCGCATTCAGGCCCTAAATATCTTAAACAAAATAAACTTACTTCAAACACAAATTAAAAAATATAAATATGTTGAAAAAATAAGTACATAACACAAATAACTGCAAATATTATTAAAAATAAAATTCAAAAACAATTTGCATACTAATAAACTCTTTTTGAAAATTATTTTTTAACAAAATAATTATTATTTCATAAATTGCATTTACCTACTTACCACTGATAAATGCACAAAACTCTCAACCTGAATCAAAAAATTACCTTTTTATAAAAAAAATATTTACACTATTAAGGTAAATATGTAACAAACAAATTACCATTAACTAAATTTGAATGCTTAATTAATTATATGTAATGTACTTTCCACAATATAACTTCACAAAACACACAACACACTCATAACATTTATCCCAAAAAAATGATGTGCAAAACTAACATAACTAATTATAAACATTTTAAATAATAATAAAAACAATTATCAATTACTTACAATTAATTTACTCCCCGCCCCATACCCCTTCAAAACATGCAATACACATATAAAATCTAAGACAAATAATCTTTATAACACAATTAACAAAATAAATTATAAATTAAACAAATCTTATTTTTTTTAAACTGAATATAAATCCATTAAAATTAAAAAAACTTCCCACCCTTTATCCTATAAAACCCTTAACCCACACCTTAATTCAATCTTAAAAAAAAAAATTACACAAAACAATCAGAGGCTCATTATGATGTCGAGCATAAACCCTCTGTCTGATTTGGGACCGCCGAATTACCATGCGACTGAACACTGTTCCCTTTGTTTCCTATGGGAGCTCGTGTTACGCCCGACAACCGGCCATAACACAGGCTCCTATGGGGAAATGGGGTGTGTGCAGAAAATCCTGCACCCTGTCGCAGGCAACCCACTGTGCCTGCCACTCAGTGCAGAGTTTTACAAGGGAGGGTCCCTTATGTATCCCCTCGGCCACCAACCATCAGCCGCGGGCTTACGGGGCCCTGGCAGGGTTCCCCAAAGTCACTTTTCCACAGCCTTTCCATGTGGGACAGGCCAACGGGGTAAGGATGTTGGAAATCAACATCGTAATCCCGACGCCAGAAACGCTGTCCATAGGGGTGTATGATGGAGTTTCGACCAACATGATTACTCCATGAGTCACTCAGAACCGATTCAGAATGAGCACGTGGTTTATGTTAAGACCACAAACATTGTAATTGGGCGGGCGGAATGTAAACAGAGCGAGTCGGTCGGAAGGGCTCCATCACGGTTGAGGAATTTCCGACTCTCTGAAGGAGGCATTCCACCCACCATCGTAATGAGCCCCTAAGTTATCAATTATATAATTTTTAAAATTTAAAAACAAATTATTAATTAATTAAAATGAATCTACTCCCCACCCTTCACAACTATAAACCTCACAACTCACACCCCAATTTGTTTTTGAAGAATTAAACATAATTAATTGTCAATTCATTTTAATTAGTAAAAGTTATCAATTAATTAAATATGAATTTCTTCCCACCCTTCACCCCTAAAACCCCACAACCCTCAATCAGAAAAAACTAAATTATAACATAATTAATATTAATTAAGTAATGAATAATAATTTACAAAAAAGAATGAATTAAAAATTAGTTACTCCCCACCCATCACCCCTATAAACCCTACAACCTGCATATACAATTTACTTAAAATAAATATAATAACACAATTAGAATAACTAAATATCAATAAAATAAATACATTGAAAAAATCATAAATGTATTATGATTAAATTACTTCCCATCCTATGCCCCTAAAAACCTACAACCAACAGAACTAAACAACACAAATTGTTATTAAATTCGATATAACTACTAAAAACTTTAAAATATATTAAAACTGCATAAACAATTATTATACAAAACATTACATCACATACATGTAACATATATACTAAAAACAAAATAAGTTAAAAACAATATTTTAAACAAATATATTTTTTAAAACAATATTAATGACTGATATTTTAAAAATAGATATCACTTACCTTCAAATCGATATTCTTCACATCGGTATTCTTGACATCGATATTCCCATGTTACAATATTTTAGACCCAATATTCTTGTACATCAATATTTTAAACTCAATATTTTGTCTTAATACAGGAAAATACCACACCAATTTAGAAACAAAAGAGTAAATAATATATAAAATGACACCTAAATGAATTAAATCCATTCAAAGGAGAGTTATGATTTTTTTTAAACTTTAGTAAAGTCTAGTGCCTAAAAGATCAAAGTGCCAGCCATGGGCATCTGGTCGCACAGGACCACAGCAAAGGTGAAAATTAAGATCAACCACAATGGTGCATCCACAATGGTGCGTCTTCGGGATATAAGACATGGATTAGAGTTGGTCTTGGATTACCTTCAATCTTATGAGAAATTATGAAGAAAAGTGTCTGAAAAGGTAAACATCTGTGTGGCAGGGCAGCTAATGGTGTCCAAGGATGAGACGTCATCATTGAGTAGCAGCTAGGTGAGGTTGCCGGCTGTACCCGACTAGGGCTCCATGAAGCCCAATTCCCTTCTAGAGAAGAGCTGCTTAACAGGATATGCTGCCATTGAAAAGAACATAGCAGAAGCTACCACAAAGTCAGGCTGGCCCACAATATACCTCAGGTAAAACCCAGTCCTTGGTCTGTTCTCAGGTCACTTGTTAGCAAAAACCTTTCCCAAGTTTTGGTTTTTGGCCACTTGAGCACCATTACCAACCAATTTCAAGTGTCTTTAGCACTGGATGGGCACCAGTTGGCGGGTAGGACTCACTTCAAGACAGGTCTAGGTGCAGGGTTCAAGTGGGTGGAGGTTTTTATGTTCAGTCAGCTCAGAACAGGAGTCCAGCCAGCTAGCCCTAGGAGTGAAACTGTACAGACACTCTCTTTAATCTATTTCTACCTTGGGATATTTTGGAATGGATATATTCTCGAAACACTATTGTACAATATTGACCTGCAGTATGGCCTGAGGACAAGGGTTTTTAATGAACCTGTGGTTTGATCTATGTAATGTGACACAATGAGGACTCCACCTTGGAATTCTATTTCTGTATTCAATTCTTTAGTCGTTATTCACATGCTGGAGGTATGCATAAAAGCAGATTAAACAAAAAAGTTATACAATGCAATAAACATAGCAGATGGCCGCCTGCATTGAGCCAGGTGGCATTTCTTTAGTAGGGGTAACAGAAGTTGTTTAATTAAAATGTGTAGATGTTCGCCATGACACAAACTGTGATCTGGTTGGCGGTAGTTCCAGCAGTTGCCTACACAGGTGGTTTTTCTTGACTTACAAGGCATGGCTACTTGAATAGACTCAAACTCCTGCACCATAGCTGGCTTTTGGAACGCACTGAGCCTTATTTATGGACAAGAGGGGTCAAGGCCTTACGACCACATGGCCACAGAAGGTTTGGGAATGCACCAATCACCCTCCATTGTTTTAAGGTACTTTTGGAGATATGAGAACCTCCTGTGTCCGAAGTATCAAACACAAATCCCAAATACAGGAAATTGTGCACACTGATTAAACGTTTGCCTCTGCATGCTAGAGAAGTATTCCTACACCTCTTTGGGTCACATGCCATAGTCTGGTATTTATTAAAGTAGGTAGATAAATTGAGGTTGGACACAAAATTAACAAAGGAATCAACTAGGTTGCGTAGGGTAATAGGCTTGTGAGCCATTGAAATAGCTGTGTCTCCAGGGGGCTCCTTCAGCACAGAACGCTGGGTCTGTGACCAAAGTGGTGGGCCGGAGGGAGGGACCTCCATGTACTTTGCAGGGAGACTCCCATAAGGTTTGTTACACCACTGACAGAAATTGTATTTGACAAAAATATTTTGCCCTAAATATTGTTTGTAAAAATATTGCCCCACTAAATGCAAATTTTCTAGCGTTAAGCCCAATGGGGATATAGGAGTGTAAAGCATATTTAGAACATAATATTTATGTCAGTGACATTCTGACAAGGAGATTCTGGTACCACGACTCCAAGAAGACATCACTGATTGTGAACAAGCTATTAGCAAGCCGTTTTGCATCTTGGGAGGTAATCAGACAGAGCATCAATATATGATGGACTTCTTAAATTAAAAGGGGGGGATAAGCCTGCAGAGGTCACATTTGCAAAGTCTTGGTTTAGAAAGGTGGAGATGTTTTCTTCTGAGATGATTCCTATATTTTGAATGAATATTCCATACATCGGGGATAATCAAAGGATCATGGTAGGGCTCATAGAACTCTACACCAGTCAGGATTTCTGTATCACAAAAATTCCTATGGGCCTAAGTTTCAACTAGAGAAATTTAAAGCAACTGGACATTTTGCATATTTCATTCCATGTACTATTTTTTCCATGAGGAAACTGTTTTAACTATAAAAGTCCTTCCTGCTCACCTGAAGCACGCTTATCCCTGCCTGTGACAGGAGTATATTAACACGCGTGGGAATCTACATGTAGGAGTAGGTAAATACCTCTAAGTACCTAGGGTTGTAGTTTGTACTTAGGCCTCCGAAGAAGTGGACTTTAACTAGTAAATAATTCTCAAATAGCTATTGAGGAAGTTTCACCATTTGGAATACTGTATTTGCAAATTATATTTACAAGGTTTAAAGCCCACAATCTGATTCTACGAATCAGAATTGGGAATTTGTATGTCTATATGTATATGGCATTTCTATAGCACAAATGTTGCATATAGGCAGGGCAGAGCACATGGCCATACGCAACCTTAAAGTCAATGTGTAATAGGAGGGGAAGCTGCTGTGGACAGTTAATGCATTGTGATGCAGTGCACTATCTGGACAGCACCATCTCTGGACACAGTACTATCTCCTGTTAAATGGGAACAAAGGACCTGATTACGAGGACGGCGGGACCGCCACCGACAGCCCATCCGTGGTGGTCCCACCGCCATCGTAATACTGATTACTGCCTGCCACATTAGGTTGGATGTTTGGCAGTCGGAGAGAACAACCAACACGGATTGAGCCCGTCAGTCCATCGGACGGACTTGAATCCCTACATTAGTGGCGGTGCCGCTGGCTGTTTCATGGTGGTTTACCCACAATGAAACGGCAGAAGGAAAGGGACTTTGGGGGCCCTAATGAGCCATCCTTCCTCCCTGGCCCTCCGACATGGCAACATATCCCTGCATCATGTGGCAGGCACCACATGGTGCCTGCCACACAGTGCAAGGGATATGCATGGGTGCCCGTCAGGGGCCGTTAAGGGCTGGGCTGGGCCCCCTCCCTAAGCTCTTACATCTGGATACAACACTTGGATACCGGTTTACCTCTTCCCAGAGGTAAGCGAACTGTAGTGCCCTTATTAACTGTGCATTAAAACTGTGTGATCATGCCCAAAAGGAAGATGAAACATCTAACGGGTACTACAAATGTTGAAGCAAAGGTTGGGGGCCAAACTTAATTACTGCCATATCTTACTGGGCCTATGGGGGCCATTGAGGAGCAAATTAGCACAGTTGAGGAGTCACTAGCCAAGGATAGATGGCACCCAGAAAGGAAGGAGGGAGGTTGTAGCATGGATAGTTCTTTAGCTCTTGCTCAGATTCATTCCATCGAGACTCAACAAAACGGCTCAATACAGAACATCTCTGGACATATAACTCAAAGCGACCACAGTGAAGTAATGGAGGATATTCAGCCACCCCCAAAGCGCAGCAAAAATCCTGAAAGGCGGGAGGATAGAACAGTAGAGACATTAAGAGGACAAGGTCCGGTAAGGGGTAAAAAGAGCTCCATGGTGAAGAAAAGGATAATACAGGGTAAAGCGTCAGTTCAGGCTCAGTCTTCCCGAAACCCTATAGCTGCAATACGAAAACTTCTACGCAGGCACAGCTAGTGGCACACTCCCTGGCACTAGAAAAATTATCTAAAAGTATAGACGATTGTCATATCCTTATCAAAACCGCTATAGGGAAACTAATGGAGAGAGTTGGAAATCTGGAGATGAACTTCATGGGAAAAATCTGTAGAAATAACCAGGAGAATTCTACACTTGTTCAAGAAAAAAACCCGTTAAGGTCCCTAATTTGTACCACACTTCCAAACCCACCAGTTAGGGATTGTATTTCAGGACCCCAAATACAGGAGCAAAACATAGCTAGGAGCGAAAAGCACGCATACGTCAAGACAACTGGGCTGGTGGGGGAGATTAACACCTATCCAAGTAACTTAAGGTTTAATACCCCGGCCCCCAGGTGTCCTCAGGAGGCACAAAGGTTCACATGTTTGGACCTGCCCCCGGAGGCTACCCCATACGTGGTGATCCTGGCAATTGCGCCAACACTTGAGTCTCCTGAATTAGAAACCTGGTCTAATCTTCGTAATAAGTCACTACACTGGTTGGGTAGGCAAGGCGTGCCTACGGATGTGTTATTTAATCATTTCAAAATGGCCAGGCGGGTATCCTGGGTGGGTAGGGAAAGTAAAATGTTGCAGGGTGACTGCATAGTATTAACGTTTAATGAGCCCAAACTAGTGCATGAAATTCTAAATAGGCTGGGAAATGCTACCCTTAACAACTGCTCAATAAATTTACTGCCACTAGGAGCTTTTTATCTGCCACATGCGGGTATATATAGCCATAACGAGAAACACCCTGCCCAGGCCCCCGTGTTAGAAATACATGGAGGGCCACAAACGGGGGTTCGCGGGGAGGTGAGGGTTTTTACTTTCCAATCGTTTTGATCCATTAAGGGGACTGGAAGAAGTGGATTGACCTATTGGACCCACAGGGTGGGAGGAGTACCAAAGGAGGAGGAGACAAACTGCGATGGTGGGAAATAATAAAGCAAGTGAGGGTTCAGTAATCTGTACTAGAAGAACAAGGACCACTGATGCATTTACGGTTAAAGATACAAGTAGGATGGGGGCTGTTAGTCCTATAGATATAGGAAAATAGACTAGTGAAGAGGCCCAATTGGACTCTATGTTAATGGACATTTGTAGGGCAAATGAGGGTGATGAGACTATCGTTAAATTTAGTAAACATGACAATATATTAACATGGAATATCGCAGGGTTATACACTAAAGTAAAAGACCCTCTTTGGATAACGTACATATAGGACTGTGATGTAATTTTCCTTCAGGAGACCTGGGTCATAGAGGCACAGCATATAATAGGGTTCCAAACATTCCATACCGCATCACATGCTAGCAAATATGGGCCAAACAAAGGAGGTCTTTGCACTTATGTCTTCAATACGGCAGGGATCTCACACGTGAGAGTCATAGAGGCCAGTGATTATTACCAGGTCCTGACCATGAATTTAGGTGGGCTGAAGGATATTGCTCTAATAAATTTCTATAATAACATTCCCGAAGGCCAGATAGTGAAGATCCTATCTAATCTAGCCTCTTGTTTAAAAAATCTCCAAGGAAGAAAGAAGGGAGACCTGTCCATCATTTGGGTAGGTGATTTTAATTGCACCTTGTGCCAATTTAGCCATCAAGGCATTTGTGGTCTGGGGATGGACAAGGAAGATGCCCCTACGCATTTCTCACAAACATCTTTAGGGGAAATGCTGAATGATATAGCCTCTCAATTTGATCTTGGATATGCGAACGAATTGAGTTCACCTCCTATCCCCTTCAAAGCAACTTTTAATGGAAGGGGATGTAACTCCATTATTGACTTTGTCTTAATATCTAGTCGGTACTCCTGTAACATTCTTTCCTGCAAGACACTTGATAGTCTAATGAGTGACCACTATCCAATATGTCTGGTCCTTCTGCGGATAGGGTCAGAGGATAAACGTGTTAAGAACTCACAATATCCCCCTGATATTAGCCTCGCTAATATAAATGGTTACACGTTAAAGTGGGAAAAAGTTGACCCTGAGGCATTTCTGGTAAACTTGATTACCAATTCGATTAAGGAAATAGAGATATGCCTTTCACGTGATAGGGAGGACAAAGATGTTTTCAATGCTTTTCTTAAGATCTCAGACGCGGCTAGAAAACTGCTAACAAGGGTTAAACGTAAGGGATGCCAACCTTCTCAGGGATGGTTTGATAATGATAGTACAAAGGCCCACACTACCCTAAAGAAGGCATTGAACAAAACACCGATATCCAGGGACGAAATTAAGCAGGCGAGATCGTTGTACCGGTTGGCACTAAATAAATGTAGAACTACACTAAAAAGGGAAGCATGGGAGGCCCTACATGCGGCATGCGCATCTAATGATAACACCGGCTTCTGGAGAGCGGTTAATACCCCATTCCTGAATGATAGAGAGATAAATACCATTGACATGGCGATCAGCGGCGAAAAATGGTTAAACTTTTTTGCTGGACTCTATACGGATGAGCCGATTGGTGCTAATACGTCAGAGACAGCCGCGGTTAGCACAGCTGATAAGGCTGGCCGACGTTCTTTCCCCCTAGAGATTAATATCACCATGAAGGAAGTCACTAGTGCAATTAATGACAGTGCCTCAAGGAAAGCCCCTGGGCCGGATAGCATACCGGTGGATGTTTATAAAGCTAACACCGGTTTATGGGCTCCCCTCCTAACCAATGTTCTTAGGTGTTGTACTCATTATGGGTTAATTCCCACCTGGGCAAACGCGATCGTGATCCCCTTATATAAGAAAGGGGATTGGAATGAACCCAGCTGTTACCACCCGATATCATTACTAGATGCCTATATGAAAATAGCAGGCAGGGTCATTTTAAATAAGCTTGAGCTATGGGCGGAGGAGACTGGTGTGCTGTCAATGTTTCAATATGACTTTCGAGCAGGCGTGGGCACTATTGAACAGGGACTAAATTTGTCCCTGATCATTGATAACTACACCAAAGCTAAGAAGGGCAAACTTTTTTTGTAAAACATCTCATGCTGTGTGATACTCTTAAAGACCTAGAAATGGATCCTTCCCTGATAACGTTTATAAAGGAATTATACAGGGGGGCAGGAGCAAGAGTACGGTATGGGAAACAGGGAGAATTCTCAGACAGATTTCCCATTAAAAGAGGGGTGAGGCAGGGGTGCATCCTTGCCCCCCTGCTTTTCTCACTCTATATCAACAGCCTAGGACTGTCTTTGACTGAGAAGCAGCAGGACTACCCAGTGATTAGGGGTTCTCCGGTCCCTATTTTATTGTACGCAGACGATGCGGTTATAATGTCACGGACCCAGTTGTGTCTGCAAAGGTCTGTGACAAACTTTGCTGCTTACATGTCAGAGCGGGGCTTAAAGGTGAACATCACTAAGACCTTTACTATGAGCTGTGGCTTAAAAGCTAGAAAGACTTGTGACATTTTTATTGAAGAAAAGAAAGTTGTCAGCACTGACAATTTTTCCTACCTAGGTATAACCTTTGACAGGAAGGGATCTTGGAAAGCGGCCATGAAAAACAGAAGCCTGATCTTCTCGAGAGCCAGAGGTGCTGTAATTTATTTTTTGAAAAAATTAGGCGGGGGACCTGTGTCGGAGTTAATGGCAATTTATAAGGCAGAATGTATTTCTACAGGGACATATGGGGCAGGCATATGGGGCATAGAACCCACGGACCAAATTCAACGTCATGAAAACAGCTTTTTGTGTTATCTTTTGGCAGTCCCCTGTTCGACTTCAACTTATTGTTGCCATAGGGAACTTTGCATAGCTTACATTTCTGACATTATAAAGCTCACTCCCTTGCTTTTATGGCATAAGATATGGGTGTCGTTAGAGACGGGATTTAACAGGGACGTAATCAAGGATAGCCTTAATCTGGATGGGGTGTCCAACCAACTATATAAAAAATCTGTCAAGTGAGATTGGTCACCCAGAATACTTCTATCATCCTTGCAGCCTGGAAAGTGTCCCTAGAAAATCCCTTAAGTTACACTGCATGAACTACCTGGAAAACAAGCGGTGGCTCGCCGAGAAAGAGAAAAAATCGGTTAAGGCAAATGAGCTGATGTCCTCTTGTCCAGGTTTACAACCCTATTTAATATGTGGAGAGAGTGACTTTACACGTATGCTTTTGTCCCGTTTTCGCTGTGGCTCGTTTTACAGGATGGTTACATTTCCTGACATTAATGACTGGTCAATACTCCATCCAATATGTCCATGCGATGAAACCTCTAGATTAACCACGATGCACTGCACTTTATTTTTTAAATATTATGTCGCTCCCAGGAAAAGGTTTTTGCTGCCCAAACTAAAAAGCTGGAATTTAAAGCAATGTAAAATAGCCTTTTTAAAATTGCAAATGCTGGAAATTGAATATACAATCCTGGCTGTGTCGGCTTTTTTAAAGCTTGTTATAAGGCTTCGTACCACCATGTGATACTATTATTATGGTCTGGTGTTTGCGTTTTCTTTTTTTTTTATCAAGGTATAATCTTTTGAAATAATGTATTACTGCTTGCTTACATGCATTGTTTCTTCTGTACTTTATAACATCTTTGAAGCTGGAAAAACGTATTTTTTAAATAGTTTTTTATTATTGTGCATTTATGATTTTATGACTTAAAATCGAATAAAGCTGATTTGATTGACTGACTGACATGGGGTGCATATTTTGTACTGCAGAGTATGCTGCAGCTTGCAGCACCCGCCGCAATACAAAATATACACCAAGGCAGTCGCATCATGATTCAGGGTGCGGGACTGCAGACTGCACCTGCAGCACCTCTGTACCTCCTCGTGCTGCACCTGCTGCCCCTCTGTACCTCCTCGCGCTGCACCTGCAGCCCCTCTGTACCTCCTCGCGCTGCAGATGCTGCCCCTCTGTACCTCCTCGCCCTGCACCTGCAGCCCCTCTGTACCTCCTTGTGCTGCACATGCTGCCCCTCTGTACCTCCTCGCGCTGCACCTGCAGCCCCTCTGTACCTCCTCGTGTTGCACCTGCAGCCCCTCTGTACCTCCTCGCGCTGCACCTGCTGCCCCTCTGTACCTCCTCGCGCTGCACCTGCAGCCCCTCTGTACCTCCTCGCCCTGCACCTGCAGCCCCTCTGTACCTCCTTGCGCTGCACATGCTGCCCCTCTGTACCTCCTCGCGCTGCACCTGCAGCCCCTCTGTACCTCCTCGCGTTGCACCTGCAGCCCCTCTGTACCTCCTCGCGCTGCACCTGCTGCCCCTCTGTACCTCCTCGCGCTGCACCTGCTGCCCCTCTGTACCTCCTCGCGCTGCACCTGCTGCCCCTCTGTACTTCCTCGCGCTGCACCTACAGCCGCGCGCGCACCAGCTCGGGGTCGGTAATGCTCTCGCGGCTGCCTGGCCCGAGTGCCGAGGGCGAGGCTGTTGTGGTGTGTTTGTTGGCCCTGGGTGCGGCCCAGTACACTGCTGCTGCTGCTCGTTTATTGGCTGACAGGTCAGTAATGAAATGTGAGCGCGTGGGTTCGCCACCTACATCTCCGCCGCTTTTTTCCTTTCCTTTTATTAATTACAAGTGTACACCATCTTTGACTTGTCGCAGCGTGCACTGACACCTCTTGCAAGAAGCATGGCTGCTCTGTTACTGTGAGAGGCGCTCTGAGGCCGCAGCATTACTTGCACAGTGACATGAGCGACTCCCAGAACACTAACAGACCTCTCTGGAGGTGAAGACTGATCCCCTTGAGGGGGAGGGGGGGTGGGTTGGAGCTCCGGTTCTCTCCTGCACCTCTGTGAGGGGGGGGCAAATGGGTGCCCCAGTTCTCTCCTGCGCCTCTGTGAGGGGGGGGCGGATGGGAGCTCCAGTTCTCTCCTGCGCCTCTCTGAGGGGGGGAGGGGGGCGGACGGGAGCCCCAGTTCTCTCCTGCGCCTCTGTGAAGGGGCGGATGGGAGCCCCAGTTCTCTCCTGCGCCTCTGTGAGGGGGGTGGATGGTAGCCCCAGTTCTCTCCTGTGCCTCTGTGAGCGGGGGGTGGGTGGGAGCCCCAGTTCTCTCCTGCGCCTCTGTGAGGGAGGGTGGATGGGAGCCCCAGTTCTCTCCTGCTCCTCTGTGGGGGAGGGACGGATGGGTGCCTCAGTTCTCTCCTGCTTCTCTGTGAGGGGGGGCATCAACGGATGGGAGCCCCAGTTCTCTCCTGCGCCTCTGTGAGGGGGGGATGGGAGCTCCAGTTCTCTCCTGCACCTCTGTGAGGGGGGGGCAGATGGAAGCCCCAGTTCTCTCCTGCTCTTCTGTGAGGGGGGGCATCGACAGGTGGGAGCCCCAGTTCTCTCCTGCTCCTCTGTGGGGGGGGGGGCGGATGGGAGCCCCAATTCTCTCCTGGTCCTCTGTGAGGGGGCGGATGGGAGCCCCAATTCTCTCCTGGTCCTCTGTGAGGGGGCGGATGGGAGCCTCAGTTCTCTCCTGCTCCTCTGTGAGGGGGGGATGGATGGGAGCCCCAGTTCTCTCCTGCTCCTCTGTGAGGGGGGGCGGATGGGTGCCCCAGTTCTCTCCTGCTCCTCTGTGAGGGGGTGGATGGGAGCCCCAGTTCTCTCCTGCTCCTCTGTGAGGGAGGGACGGATGGGAGCCCCAGTTCTCTCCTACTCCTCTGTGAGGGTGGGGCGGATGGGTGCCCCAGTTCTCTCCTGCTCCTCTGTGAGGGGGGACAGGGGACGGATGGGAGCCCCAGTTCTCTCCTGCTCCTCTGTGAGGGGGGGCAGATGGGTGCCCCAGTTCTCTCCTGCTCCTCTGTGAGGAGGGGGGGGCGGATGGGTGACCCAGTTCTCTCCTGCTCCTCTGTGAAGGGGGGACGGATGGGTGCCCCAGTTCTCTCCTGCTCCTCTGTGAGGGGGGACAGGGGACGGATGGGAGCCCCAGTTCTCTCCTGCTCCTCTGTGGGGGGGGGCAGATGGGTGCCCCAGTTCTCTCCTGCTCCTCTGTGAGGAGGGGGGGGCAGATGGGTGACCCAGTTCTCTCCTGCTCCTCTGTGAGGGGGGCAGATTGGTGCCCCAGTTCTCTCCTGCTCCTCTGTGAGGAGGGGGGGGCAGATGGGTGCCCCAGTTCTCTCCTGCTCCTCTGTGAGGGGGGGCAGATGGGTGCCCCAGTTCTCTCCTGTTCCTCTGTGAGGGGGGGTGGATGGGTGCCCCAGTTCACTCCTGCTCCTCTGTGAGGGGGGGTGGATGGGTGCCCCAGTTCTCTCCTGCTCCTCTGTGAGGGGGGACAGGGGACGGATGGGAGCCCCAGTTCTCTCCTGCTCCTCTGTGGGGGGGGGCAGATGGGTGCCCCAGTTCTCTCCTGCTCCTCTGTGAGGGGGGGGGCAGATGGGTGACCCAGTTCTCTCCTGCTCCTCTGTGAGGGGGGGCAGATTGGTGCCCCAGTTCTCTCCTGCTCCTCTGTGAAGGGGGGACGGATGGGTGCCTCAGTTCTCTCCTGCATGACCTTACAAAAGCTAAATGTGGAGTCTGCAAAATGTAGGCATTGCAGTAATGAGCAAATACGGAAACAACCGGCAAAATGGCACAATAACCACGTGTATAGTTGTAAGAAGTTTCATCTACGAAATATTCATCACAGGATACATTTTTGAGTTCTTGTAATGACTGAGCATTTAACTAACATCGCCATGCTGCATAACTTCCCACCTCACCTGACTTGCTCTTCTCACTCAGTCAAGTTCTCTATGCGCTTTTCATCTCTCCCAAGCTTTCTTGGGACACCCTCTTCCTTTATATCGCACTCTGTCCACTGCCATACACCATTCCATATTGTGGGGTCCATCCCTCAATGTCTGGTTGCGATGCGCTGCTCCATCATTGTGCTGTGTCTTTATTTCTTAGTGGAACCCGATCTTCTCATCAACCTACTTCCGGTGCTTCTCTATAATCGAGCAGCTCTTCAGTGCATGGATAAAACAACCCTCTCAGACATAGCTTCATGGACACATTTCCGTATTAGTGCACCCACATTTGCACAGCTGAACCCTTTTGTAGTGCACTCTGGGAAATGTTCATTTGGAGCTGGGGAAGCCAGATCTTGCTGATAACTCTCTGGGGTGTAGGACATTGCCTTCTCCCCTAACACCTTTGCAATTGAGAATAACTTTCTCCCGTCTGGCTTTGAGGCTGCCCAAGTCTTCTTCTCTGAGATGTTGCTGTTCTGGCCATTCCAGCCTTTGGGAGCCTTATCTCTAGTTGTGACACTTCTAGCAACCCTAGCACCCCCTTAATATTTTGTTGTTTGGGTGTTTGGTAATTGTATGTGGTATGCAATTGTGTAAATGGTGCGTAGTGTGAATTGAGGGAACCGACCACAAAAGAAGCTTTATTAAGTCAGGAAAACAATATTGCTTTGCCCTACACTAAACAAACATAGAAAGCAGAGATGCTCAGACCAGACAGCACCATACTGTGTGCTACGAGCTCTGTTTAGCCACTCATTTAAATGCAAATATTTCAACATGAGTTAAGGGTACAGTGGGTGCATACTGTGAACCATAAAACTCATATTTCAAATGCACGGAGATACCTCAGACAAGGTGCTTTAAATACATAACAGTGCTATAAAAATGCTTAATTAATTCTAAATGTTCATCAATATCACACAATACAAGTTGCTATATTTTTTTAGGAATAACTGATGTATTATTATAGGTTTATAATGCTTTTTCTTTTTAAAAAGCACCTCTGCTATGTATCAGTATTGGTTAGATTTTATTCCTTAAATTCTTTTTTTTCTTACGTGCAGTAGCCTGTAGCAGCTGTACCTTTAAGGTCTGTTGTAAGCTGTTTTTAAATCTTAAAATAAATATATAACCATTTGTTTTTTTTATGTGGAATCTGCTACCTTATACTTTGCAACGTGTTCCTATAAATGGACCATGAGACATCCATTTTATAAACCTGATAAGACTGAAATCCTGAGACGACCCTTCTGAGAATCAAAAAAGGGGCCTGCTGATTATCCATTGTCAGGGCCACTGGAATTATGCGGCAGGGGGGGCTAAATTATAGAGCAGCGCTCACTAAATTATGCAGCAAGAAAAGGTAAACTATGCAGCATAATGCAGCACATTTGTTGATAGTATTATTTCATTGTTTTGAAATTTTTTTACCTGCAAACACTGGGCATAGATTGCACCTCATTGGTACCAGTTTAACACCCAAATACAGCAATAAGGAAAAACAAGGTGACCAGTCAACCGTATGAAAGGACCTTCCACTGTGCGCCAACACGTCGCTGAGCTGTTAGTAACTTTTGAACCATTTGAGTTAGAACCAACATTTTAATATCTGCAAATTATGCAGAAAATAATGGATTATCTGACAAATGCGGCAAATCCATGACTATGCGAACATCTCTACGTCCGCACAATTGCATAATTCCAGTGGCCCTTCCCATAGGTCTCTGCACAAGGAACCATTCAATCACTTATAGCCATCTACATTCATATGAATGTGGTGTGAATTAATGTAATGATGCGTACATTTTTTTTTATTTACCCAATGAAAAGATAACACATGTCTTTTGTTAACTCTTTCATTTATATATTTTTTATGTAATTCTGCAAGTTAATAATGGCCTCATAGCAGGAAGAAAATAAAACAAACCCTGAGTAAATCTATTTCCTAATTATAAACACATTTTCAGTAACTTTTTCGGGAAAAGGAACATCCTTTACAATGCGTTTCTGTCAGTTCACTTTTTACAACTCCTAGGCACCTTGTGATGGGAGCCTGCAGCCAGGGACTGAACGTGTTCAAGATGTCCGGGCTGTTCATTTGCACATCATAGCGGCTACAATCCCTGCTGATTTCAGGCCTGGGGACAGGCCTGAAACTAGCTAGGACAATGGTGTTAGTTATTAAATAAACAATAAGATAGAGCTCACTGGACTTCACACTCCTGTAAACATTAGGATGAAAAACACTTAGGGGTAGATTTACAAGAAAGTGATGCATCTGTAGAGATACGTCACTTTCCCTGCGCCAACATGCAAAACCCTTGCGTCACCATGGATGCGCCGTATTTACAATATGGCGCACCATGGTGCAAGGATTGACAGATGCGTCAGAAATTCTGATGCATCTGTTGACGGAAAAGTCACGCATTGCTGGAGTCGTGTCGCAAGCACAACGCAACTCCAGCAATGCTCAGGGGCGCCCTATGCCTAACATGCTGCATCACTACTTACGCCTACGCCTGCTTCAAGCAGGCGCAGGGTTTTGACGCAGCATGGACGTAAAAGTGACTCAGTGAATTCTTGTAGATTTCACTGCGTCACTTTTACGGGGCTTCCTGCGATGGAACACCCACCCTGCATACATTAAACCAGATGCAGATTTAATGTGGCGCAGGGCTTCAAAACGTGATACATCTCCCTAGATGCGTCACGTTGTAAATGGGCCGCAACTTTTGCGCTGCTGCTGTGTCACAAAAGTGATGCACCGACGGTGCAAAAGTGACGCAAGGAGCTTGTAAATCTGCCCCCTGTTTTTCAGCTCAGAATGGCATATGGTGCGCCAGGGCATTCCTTGGTTGGGTATGGCTCACCGGACCCACCCTCGAGAACCGGGCCTGGCACTAGAGCAGGGAATGTTTACTTTTCGTTTTACCTTCGTGCTTTAATATTTAGTGAAACGTTCTATCCTCGACCTAAGAGGAATAAAACAAAAATAACTTTGATGTTAATACTGGTATATAGCTGTTAATGTTACTAGGTGTCCCTGGCACACCTATAAAAGACATTCTAGGGACATCTAGTAACAGCCTGTGGTACTGCGCCCTTTCCTTCATGAAAGCAATTTCTTTACTTTATTCTGCTACAGCTGGCATCTTCTGAAACGAAAAAATAACATTAGCATATGCACCGCCAACAGCTCACATTTACCTATTGCATTGCAAATGGTTCTTTTCTGAGCAGCCTCCTGTGTGCCTTCAGCTGTGAATAGGTCATTGAAGACACATGGAAGAAGCAATAAAAAAAAGAAAGCTCTGTCAAACAGGAGATGAAGAAGGTCTGCCTATGTACACCGTACGCTGGTGCTCGACCTACAAAGAGATGGTCCAGAGTTGCAGTTACCTTTGTGGTGTGTAGTTAGTTTGTAGGAGAAGCTTTCATTCTTCACGGCTAGCATGGTGTTATACTCACATGTTAATGTTGAGTCTGCCTGGCTCCGTAGGCAGCGGTCCTGTTTCACCTCCAGGAGAACCGGGTTCAGGTCAAGCTGTCCCTTGAATCTATAGTTTATGCAGTTTGATTTATAACTTTTTTCAATGGAACATTTTAAAATGACAACAGCTCAATATTGTTGTTTAACAGGAAATTAAAAAGAACAAAAAGCACAGACGGGCATGACTCGTTTTCCTTTAAGTCTTTGGTTATATGTCATCTACGTATCGAGAGCCACTGGGCACGGATACTTAGAGAAGAGGGGCGGCCATAGGCTGGATGGAGGGGCACGGGCCTGCAACATCCACATGATTCTGTGAGGTCACTGAGGGCTGCGGCAAAACGCATGAGCCAGTCTGCTCTGGGGGGCACATGGAGGTGTTTAGGATGTGCAAATCATGGCAAGGCAGACAATGGTCAACAGAAAATATTGTGCATAAGTGCATAGTGAACACATATTCACTCAAAAATGCACCTGAGGTGAGTGTCCATTTTCCAGTGATTGGGTATCCACAAATCAACATTTAGGCCCATATATATCAAGGTTTTCAATTGTTCTTGCTACGCAAGGGTGATGCACAACCTAAATGAGATTTATCAAGCTACTCAAAGCCCCCTTGATTGGCCCTGCATGGCTTGATAAATCTAGAGTAAGGCTAGGTTGAGCCTTGAGTTACTCTCAATCAATCAGGGAATTGTAAGTGCACTACTCATCCAAGAGGGTCTCAAGGCATGGGGGGTGGGTAAGCAACTCCGTTCAGTTGAAGAGCCAGGTCTGGAGTGTCTTCCTGAAGACGTTCAGAGAGGGGGCCCAACTGATGTAGATTGGGAGATCGTTCCAGGTCTTGGCCGTGATGTAGGAGAAGGCTCTTCCACCCGCTCAGGCTCTGCAGATGCGCTGGGTTTCAGCAAGGGTGAGGTTGGTGGGTTTGAGGTTTCTTTTGGGTACGTGGAAGGGGATTCTCTCGTTGAGGTACTATGGTCCGGTGTTGTGGAGGCATTTGTAAGCGTGGGTAAGTATGTTGAAAGTGACTCTTTTTTTTTACAGGGAGCCAGTGGAGGTTACGTAGGTGTTGGGTGATGTGTTTGTGTCGAGGGATGCCGAGGACGAGTCTGGCTGCAGTGTTCTGTATTGTCTGGAGCTTGCGGGGTAGAGACTTGTTGATCCTGGCATAGAGGGTGTTTCTGTAGTCCAGTCTGCTGGTTATGAGTGCGTGGGTGGTGGTCTTCCTTGACTCGGGGGATCCATTTGAAGGTCTTTCCAAGGATGAGGAGGGTGTTGAAGCAGCTGGAGGTGGTAGTGTTGACCTGTCGGTTCATGGAGAGGGAGGAGTAGGTTACGATGCCGAGGTTTTGTGCGTGTTTCATGGCGTTTGGGGGGCTGCCAATGGTGGTGAGCCACCAGGTGTTGTCCCATGCTGATGGGGAGGTTCCGAGGATGAAGACTTCTGTCTGCTCCGAGTTGAGCTTCAGGCAGCTGTTGCTCATCCAGGATGCGACATCCGCAATTCCTTTCTGGAAGTTGAGTATGGTGGTGGTGGAGTCCTTGGTGAGGGAGAGGATGAGCTGGGTGTCGTCGGCGTAGGATACTATGCTGAGGCCATGCTTTCTGACAATGGCAGTGAGGGGGCAATGTAGATGTTGAAGAGGGTAGGACTGAGCGACGATCCCTGGGGTTCTCCGCCGTTGATTTCGGTAGGTTCCGAGAAGAAGGGTGGCAGTCTGATTCTTTGGGTTCTGCCGGTGAGGAACGAGCGGATCCAGTCGAGGGCGGTTCCTTGTATGCTGGTGTTGTGGAGTCTGGTCGCAAGTGTGCGGTGGGAGACGATGTCGAATGCTGCAGGGAGCTCGAGTAGGATTGGAGCCGTGGTGTGTCCTTGGACAAGGAGGGTGCGGATGTCGTCTGTGGCGGTGAGTAGGGCAGTCTTGGTGCTGTGGTTGCTGCGGAATCCGGATTGGGAGGGGTCGAGGATGGAGTTGTCTTCGATGAACCTTGTTAGTTGTGCGTTGACAGTCTTCTCAGTGACTTTTGCTGTGAAGGGGAGGAGGGAGATGGGCCAGTAATTCTTGAGGTATGTGGGATCTGCTGAGGGCTTTTTGAGCAGGATTCTGACTTCTGCACATTTCCAGTTGTCAGAGAAGGTGCCAGTCCTGAAAGTGACGTTGATGGTGCATTGTAGTTCTGGCACAATGGTAGCTCAGTGATAGATGTGCGGTGGGCAGGGGTTTGTGGGGGCCCCCGAATGGGTGCTTTTTATGGTAGAGGCAGTCTCTTCAGTCGTGACTAGTGTCCAGGAGGAGATGGTGGGCTGGCTGGCACTGCCGAAGGGGGGATGGTTGCGGAGTCAGGTGTCCTGTCTTTGAAGTTGTCGTAGAGGCTCTTGATTTTCAGATGGAAGTAAGATCCGAGCTTGTCGCAGAGGTCCTGTGAAGGGGTGATGTCCGTGGTTTCGCTGGGGGGCTTGGTGAATTCTTGGATGCCGCTGAAGAGTTCCTTGGAGTTGGAGAGGATTTTTTTGGGATGAAGGTCCTTTTGGTGGTTCTGATGCATTGGTGGTATTCCGTCATGACGTTCTTGCAGGTGGTGTGGTCTTCAGGTGTTTTGCTGTTTCTCCAGCTCTTCTCGAGATGTCTGCAGGTGCGTCTGGTTTCTTAGAGGTCGGCGGTGAACCAGGTGGCATTCCTGGGGCGCTGTCTGTCGGAGTTGCATAGGGGTGCGAGCTTGTCTGCACAGTTGGAGATCCATTTGTGTAGTTCTCTGGCTGCAAGGTTGGCGTCGGTTAAGGTGGTGGGAGTGTCGTGGTTGAGGGTGGAGTTAAGCTGATCCTCAGTGGCTTTGCTCCAGTTCCTGCGTGGGGGGGCACAGAGCAGGTTTGTGCAGCTTGGGCTTGTCAACGATGTACTGTACACAGTGGTGGTCCATCCATGGGGGTTGTGTTGTGTGGCTGAAATGGATGTTGTTTCCCCCTGCAAAGATGGGGTCGAGGGTGTGTCCTACCTTGTGGGTAGGCATGGTGATGAGCTGGTTCAGTCCGATGCTGGAGAGGTTGTCCAGGAGGGTGGTGGAGTTGGGGTTGCTGGGGTTGTTGAGGTGGAAGTTCAGGTCTCCGATGAGTATGTAGTCCATGGAGGCAATGGCATGGGGTGCGATGAGTTCGGTGATGGAGGTGGCGACAGGGGCATGGGGTCAAGGGGGGTCTGTAGGCAAGGGTGCCATGAAGTTTGGTTCTAGGGCTGCTCTGGACTAGGATGTGAAGGTGTCTGGCGGCGGAGAAGGCATCACTCGAGGTGGAGAGGCGGGTGGAGCTTTTGTGTGCGATGGTGATTTCTCCTCCTGGGTGGTTGGGGCAGTCTTTCCTCTGGATCTTGTATCCATCTGGGATGGTGATGGCGATGTCAGGGGCAGAGGAGGCGTTGGTCCAAGTTTCTGTAAAGAAGGCGATATCTGGTGAGAGGGTGTCCAGGAGGTTCCATATCTCTACGGCATGTCTGTGCAGGGATCGCATGTTGAGGAGAATGCACCTCAGGGCATCGGCGGTGTTGGCGGCTAGGGCAGTTGTGAAGGTCTGGCGGCAGTGGCAGCAGGAGAACTGGCCATAGGTGATGTTCCTTCCGGGGTTGAGTGTGAGGAGGGCAGTTGAGTTATAGTGGTGGAAGGTCAGAGATCAAGGGTCCCTGGTGCTGGTCGCAGTCGGGTCACGGACGGGCGCAGACAGGCTTGCATTTGGCGTGCCTTTGGCACACCAGCTGCATGCCCGCTGCACGTGTCCACAACACGACCACGCAGTGGCCACCATTGCGTAGGGAAGGAGGGAGGGACGTGCAGCTGGGAGGCAGGAGTGGGAACGGGCAAGGGGGAAGGGGCTGCAGGGGCATCTGCGGCAGGGAGAATGTAGCAGTGAAACGCAAAATGGCAACAGAAGAATAGCTTAAAAGATGCTAGGGCACAGCCAAAATACAAAATGCTAGGGCACAGTCAAAATACAGGCACAATTGACAAAGGAATGTACAAAGGAAGCATGCCATGGGTGGAGAATGTTTGTTCCCACATTCTGACACACTCCCAGATTTATCAGCATGTGTTGGGAGGTGTACGATACAATTCTGACGCATTCCCAGGTCTACCAGAGGCGCAACTTGGAGAAATGTCTTTATTTCTCCTCATTGTTTCCTCTCTAAGTGTGCTAAATCATGCAGCACTCTTAGAAAGAAGAAAATGCCTCTGACAATTGCTTTTGTCTAGGAATGTGCCCCTTCCTGCACAAAAACCAAACCTTTCTACAGTGGAGCCACACTTGCTTCATTGTGCAAGGGTGCCTTCATTGGCACTAGGCAGCAGTTTGTGCCTCAGCACAGGCAGAGAGCAGAAATGCACCGCAGAATGTTAAATGTGGCGCATTCCTGTATTTTCACAAAACACAGCTGTTAAGCGATATTGCTCGGGACGCATATTGAAGGTCTCAAATGAGAAACCAGTAGGTGCTCACAGCCTTTAATGTTTCTGGGATCGATTAAAGGAACACCGTTGAGGCTCCCACAGCAACCCAACAAACGTGTATGGATGTTAACAAGACAGAGGACATATTTTGAAAGGCCCTTGAACATCATTTGCAGAATTGGTGCAAGGAGGGGAGATACATACAATTAAATACTTGGGCTGGTGGCATCACCTTTCGATCACACCAGGATCATATGGTCCAATCAATATACGTTCTTAAAAGGCCTTCGCTAGGCCGTGATTTCAGATTGGTAATAGTGCTATGTGAGCGCTGAATTACAGAATGCAAACTATTCAGAGGTTCACCCTGCTGGAAAGTGAATTTGTTATTTCAGTGCAACACCCCCTCTGCTTTATTAAGTAGTCTTACAGATTGTGACAGGGTCACAGCCTCTTGTGGTATAGAGAGGCACACAAAAAGCTGATGGAGGGTCATTTCACTGTGTAAGAGGAAATGCTTCTATTTCAAGATACAGTCTGCTGGTTTCAAGCCATGCAGTGTGAGGTTCTCACAAAGTGGAGGAGTTTTCCATACCTACCATTCCACAGACGAGTTGGCCATGATGGCACAGTGATGGGGGCGGGATGCTGTAGTGATCATTCCTGGAGATCAGCCTGGAGGACCATGGAGGCTCCTTTAGCAGCACAGTTCTTATTTGACGTAAACGTTGTTCCTGTATCCTGTGGGATGGTTGGCGTTGTGTGTACTCATTGTCGCAAACCGGTAATCAGACCCTCTTAATTTTCCTGACGGGGGAAAGAAGAACCCATAGAGCAGCAGTAATGATCATCGTTGGGAGCAAACGATCCCAACTTGTATGAATATAGTCCACAAAGTAGGATGATTTCTGGTCAATTACATGATAGTTAAGACAACTCGCATCTCCCAAATAATGGAAGAACATATCTCTTGCAAGATGAGGAAAAGTTAATATCTGCCCCAATCAGGAAGAAGACCATAATGTGAGTCAGTACAAAGGCAGTATTGCACCCACAAACCAATGTAGATCGTCCATGAGGCAGGAGTGGATGGAGGTGAAGATGTTTGGAGCACCCTTCTAATTTTAGTGACAGGTTACTTCAGCTCGAGAGGTACCACCTTGTGCCCCAAGGCATGTAAACCCCCACACTGGCAGCTGGCTTAGGGAGAACTATTGGAGGAGGGGGTACCAACCTGCTGGTTGTTGTGGCCTTCTAGCCATGCCTCTGATGCCCATTATGTTTTTTGGGGTGTGGCTAAATCTTCACGTGGTTCCCCGGTGGGGACAATATGCTAAGCCTTTTAAAGACTGTATGCGTCATTCTGGTGAACGTTGAGTTGATATTAAGTAATGTTTGTTCTTTATTTCAAGTAATCCATGTTGGCTGAGTCCTTGTGCTCTGCCTTCCCCAAAGGAGATGTAAACAGAACATGTACATACATTCAAGCTTCAAAGCAGATATCCATCATAGGATGCACACAATGTACAGAGATTAAAGTGATATGTTATTGGGTCAGCTTTGTCTCCTATAAGTTCTCCTGAAATAAAATTTGCAACACCCTCCTGCAATAGAAGTGTCTGTCACTGCCATTGCTGTGGTGGTTTGTGTTTAAGGAAACTAAGCCATTGCACGATTGATTGCACTATTGTATGGAGACCTCCTTAAAGCTGAGAGCTGTGGCATATGTGGAGTGTGGCAGTGATTTGACAAAATCTAGGATACTTCAAAAGAATTGCTCGACCACCCAAACCACGAACCCTTGTTTATAGTTTGTAAAGCTGAGATGGTTTTTGCCCTCGTGCTGTGGGAGGAGGAGATGTCCAATAGAGTCATGACCACCACTGTCACTGCATGAAATCACAGTTATTCATAGTAAAAGTCAGACTCCTGTGTCAAATAACTTACTGTGAATGGCACCTGGGCCAGAAAGGGACATTTCCAGCATTGACAGCACGATGACCAGTGAGTAAAGCGGTGTTCGGGGTCCCATGGTGCCGGGTCTGACCAATCTGCTATCTGGGTTTTCTTCCTGTATAGGATGGCAGAGAAATATAATCTATCACTTATGTAGTAAATACAACTTAGAACACTGACTATCTGAAGCTACAACAATCAAGAACAGCAGTATGTCTAAAATACTGCCACCATGGATCAGTACATAAACAAATTGCATCTGTATCATTACCTTGATGTGCACATGCGATAAGGTAGGGATAGAGGAGGGAGGAGTCTAGAATGGACTATCAGGGATATCATATTTGTAAAATAGTGTTTGGGTGAGTCAAGGAGGGATAGAGGAGGGAGGAGTCTAGAATGGACTATCAGGGATATCATATTTGTAAAATAGTGTTTGGGTGAGTCAAGGAGGGATAGAGGAGGGAGGAGTCTAGAATGGACTGTCAGGGAGATCATTGTTTTAAAATAGTGTGTGGGTGAGTCAAGGAGGGATAGAGGAGGGAAGAGATAGAATGAAATCTTATGAATGTTGGCAACTGCAGCTTATTTTGCACATCTCTTCATATGCACCCCAAAAGTTCACGATTCAGTGCTTTCATTTATGTGCTATTTTAATCCAGCTGTAGCGTTTCATAAATAATCTCCTGACAAAGTGAACCTATAGTACATACGGACTTTTATGACTGGTTGGTTAACACAAACCAAGAATTCGAAGAACTCAAAGAAAAAAAAAAAGAATTCTCTAATATGATACATAATTACATCTTATACATTACACAGCCAGGTGTGGATGTGTGGGTGGGAACAGCGTGTGTGTTAACAAGATGGGTGAGGATGTGCACTTTAAAGTAAATGTTTTGTTTGCTGTGTATTGTGACAGACACAGGGGCATATTAACAAGGAACAGGGAAAATTAACGCTAAGGGCGCTTAGCGTTATTTTTTTTAACGCCCGCTATCACTGGATTATATCGCCTGGTTATCGTTATTAACAACGCTAACCGCCTAGGCGATAAAAAAATCCAGCAATAGCGGCATTTTGGGAGGTTATCGCTGGTAATGCAGCGATAAAACTACAAGGATAGGGATATCCTTGTTGATAGCCCATGGTGGACTTAGCCATGTAATCCACCTCCCATTGAATTACATGGCTAAGTCTGAAAGGGGCATATTTACAAGGACGGCAATAGAAAATTATTGCCGCTTCTGTGGCCGTTTTCAGCTGAAAAGCGGCAATAATTTTATCGCCTAATTAGCAAGGTCACACTAACACGTGAAATCTTGCATTAGCGCACAAATTCTTAACGCCCAGCTTTGCATCTCTAATGAGATGCAAAGTGGGCGTTCCTGACCTTTCTCCTATCATCAAGCCCCACGCAATGAAGCATAGCGGCAAGAAAAGTAGCGATAACCCCTGTTATCGCTACTTTCCTTATGCCTGCTTCAGGACTGACATAGCCATGATATCCTATGGAAGTTGGACATCATGGCTAAGTTTGTGGGGCCCTTTCAACAAGCTAAAGCCACATTTCGTGAGATTATCGCTGGGTTTCCAGCGATAATCTCACATTAAGCAGTTAGTGCTAGGATTCTTATCGCTTTTGAGATAAGCGTTGCTAACAGCACGCTATCTCAGCGATAAAAATCGACGTTAGCCGGCGATAATTATCTTAGCGCTATGTACGCTTAGCGATAATTATCGCCGGTTGTTGCTGATATGCCCCAAAATTAGAAGATGTAAAAAAGCAGCGTTAACCGTGGTTAGCGCTGCTTTTTTTGTCTCTAACAGGGTTAGCGTGAAGCTTGATAATAGGAGAAATGTCGCTTTGCGACATTTCTCCTATTATTTTTCTCTGGAACGCCCACTTTGCATCTCATTAGAGATGCAAAGGGAAGCGTAGTGAAAAAGGGTGCTAACATGCGATTTTGCATGTTAGCACCCTGTTGTTGATAGGGCGATATTTTTATCTCCGCTTCTTTGGCTTTTAAAGCCAAAAAAGCAGAGATAATGCCCTTGTTAATATGCCCCACAGTCTTTTCAGCCACTTCCGCACACTCGTGTCCTCATAAACAAACAACCATGCAGTCACATGTCATGTATGTATTTATGTTTGCAGCTTTATATAGCACAAACTTAGCCCACGGGCATCGGAGCACTCTACGTGAGAACTAGGAATCTACATCATAGCCACACGTTGCAGAGTTTTCTTTTTTAAGGCATGTGAGGTAGTGATATGTCCACAATCAGAAGACGTTGAGCCAAGGCTGGGGGTCAAACATGCGGGCACCTGTGCTAAGCATTAGGCAGACGCAGCTGCTCCGAACTGGGGTTTGCAACATTTAAAATGCTTTTGTGCTAAGCTCATTTTCAGAGTCTGAGAGGTTTTTCTGACTCCTAAAGTTAGACTTCAAATGGGTTCCAATTTGGTATGTGGAAGGGGATGATTGTAGGCATCCCCTCCAAATACTGCCTTGGTACCTCATTAATCAATGTTTTCCAACTGAAATCTGGTGGCATATTTTACCAACACCTCAAAGGAGGTAGAAATGCATTCATAAAAGAGAAAGGGCCCCCTTGGTACTCCAGCTCTTTGTGAATGTAAAAATACGTTTGTTGAAGAGCAGGTAGTGCATTAAAAAAATAAAAGGTTGTTTCATTAAAAAGCAATCAAAGATTGGGTGGTGTGCTGACCCCAGCAGGCCAATATCCCTGTGATGGCCTCCAATGTGCAACCGACCTCAATCTGGTCTCATTCAGAATTTTAAGAGCCTGCCTATAAGCTTATAGGTCTGTTATTACATGTATTTAGTGGTTGCAAACATACTGGCCTCAAATTACCATTAGGATCAGTAGATAGTACATCTGGCCCCTACTTGCAGAGTTTCAAAGCTCTCGCCATCAGGCCATCTCTGCATGGAGGGCAGTGAGATACGGGTGACGATATAAACATATGGACTGGAGATAATGTTATGAGAATTATTGTCAGGGTTTGAGAATGAACACACTGTGTTTGTCTGTGAGGTTGCTCTCAAAGACAGAGGAACAAGCCACAGCCAAGAAAAGCCTTCTTCTGCCCCATGAAATGTCCTCCCTTTTGCCAGGACAGTGGAGTCTTGGCCATGATACACTCGCATAAACAGATCCAATATTCCACCGGAGCAGGTGGTACATTAAGTTTGAGGTGGGCTTTGCTGTAATACAGAAAGATTCCTCCGTGAGTTTGGTGCTCGCTGCTGATGTCTGTGGTGTGTGAATGTCACAAATTGAATTTTTGGCTGGACCAGCTCAGCCTAACTGAAGACTTATGAATTGAGTAACAATAAAGTGGGCAATAGTAGCTTTTATTAATTATATAATACTTAGAATTGCCAACACCTGCTATAGTAATAGTTTTACAAAGCAAGCTTTTTGCACATCTCACAGGAGACGTTTTCCAACATTTGCAATTTATATTTCTCTCAAACCAATTGTTGCAAATACAATGTCTCCTTTTGTTGTAGATTTATCACACAAGATGGCTAACATTGAGCAGAGATTTCCTGCTGAGGCATCTGATTTTTCATCTGTTCCAACGTCACAAAGTTGCAAAGAGAATAAACCTTTGAAGATCCTGTCTGCTCACCTCCTGTCGGGTTCCTCGGTGTCAGGTCTCTCCGGTGTAGGCTGCTGTCATCAGACAGCTCAGGGAGGATCTCCCACACTCAGGGAGTGATGGTGTCAGGTCTCTCCTCTGACTGCTGCTCTCTGCTGTGAGCTCAGGGAGGATCTCCCACACTCAGGGAGTGATGGTGGCAGGTCTCACCTCTGCCTGCTGCTCTCTGCTGTGAGCTCAGGAGGGATCTCCCACACTCAGGGAGTGATGGTGTCAGCTCTCACCTCTGACTGCTGCTCTCTGCTGTGAGCTCAGGAGGGATCTCTCTCACACTCAGTGATGCTGGAGAAGGTCTCTCTATAGATATAGAACCTGCTATGCAAATTAGGGAGACGGTCTTGGATGAAACACAAATTCCAGACAACCACAGCCCTCAATCACCTGAAACAAACCAACAATCAGTGAAGAATCTGGGCAAATATTGGTGAGCAAACAAGTTGTTTTAGCACGTTTGAGCCTGTTTGGTGCTGCTCAGAAACCGACCGTGAGTAAGACATGCGATAAAAAAAAAAAAAAAAGTCTAACACATTTTATTGATCTTAGCAGAGCCCTGCCTGTGCATTAAACCATATTTAGGCACCCACGAGTAGGTGCACTCTCTAATTAAAGCACTAAGGGCCACATGCATCAAGCAAAATACTGGTCGCAAACAGGCCGATTCGCAGAATTGACCCCTACCTATTTGGTAATCGCAAATTGCGAATGCAATCCCATTCAATCCTATCGTCCTCCAGGCCGATAGGAATTAATGGGAAGCCATTCCTTGATAGCGAATCGCAATTTGCTATTTGCTATTAAGGAATATGTAGGAATCAAATTTTTTTTTTGCAAAACCTACATGCATAGGTAATTGCGACTCCTTAATAGCGATTCCTTAATAATCGCTATTAAGGACTCTCAATTCCTACCTTTGATGCATGTGCCCCTTAGTGCTCTATAAGTTGGTACCCCGGCTCATGAAATAAAGGTGCTACTGAAAGTTAGGGAGACCCAGGACATGCATGAACTTGGGAAAGACCGGAAGTGAAATGGAAAGGCTAGGACATATGTCTAAGCATCCTTCTAAAATGTGACATAAAAGCTCTAAAACATACATCGGGCTACTGATTTGGATAACATTATTAATTTAAATTACATTCCATAAATAAGAGTCTAAAACCTAACAATCTATACCATTTTGCAACACTAGTTTCTGGGTTTCTTTTCCATCTGGGGCTGCCCCGCGATCTCAGTGTGCGCATCATTCTGTTCTCATCTTTATGCATCTGTGCAAAATATATGAAGCTGGTGGTAAAGAGGAAATGCAGCAATTTAGCATGGCATGTAGCAGCAAAACGCTTTGCATTAAGACGTGTCTGAAACATCTTTCTTGTGCACTGTTCTATAACATGCCTGCAGGCATTTGCTATGCTCACCCTCTGCACTAACATACCAGGCCTAGAATGTGCCAAAATCCAGGACGTCGCGTCTACCCAAAATAGATGCAGGCATATTTACCATTCACACTTGTGCCACACAAGGGGGTGCAAGGGCAAAGCAACCACAAAGTCAAAGATATCAAGCCACGCAAGTCCACCTTACGTGGCCCTCAGTGGCTTGATAAATCTGGAGTAACAGACGGCAGCAAAGTCACTGCCATGCGTTAAACTCTGCCCCAGGGAGGGGTTCCATGGGTGGGGCGTGGGTGTTCTCACACATCCACCCATGGAGTGTGGTACATTCCCAGATCTACCAACACTGGTAAACCTGGAAATATGTCAAAATGCTACGGCTTATCAGGAGAGGCGCAAGAGAAAAGACATTTATGTGTTTCGCTTTATTTCCACTTTCTAAGTGTGCTGCATTTGAAAAGAGGAAAATGCCTCTGAGGATTATTTTTGTGCAGGAAGGTGTCCCTTCCTGCACAACAACAATTCTGCATGCTTTGCAAGGGTGCCTGCATTGGCACAAGGCAGCAAATTGTACATCAGTTCAAGGAAAGAACAGACATGCTCCGTATCATGTTAAATACAGCACGTTTCTGCCTTTTCCCTTTTATGCAGCGCAGCAAGGTGGCTTCCTGCGCTGCGTCAAATAATCACAAATCTGTCCCATACGTGTTATGGAAAACAACAAAGCAAACCCCATTTAAGTAGAGTTTCCATAATAAAAACACAGGGCTAATCTACTTGTGATGGAAGAATTTAATTTAAAAAAGGATTTTTCAAGAAACTTAACCCAATTCATAAACTTCACATAGTTAACTACTTGTAAGCATTGTGTAAATCTGCCACAAGTTATAATTCCACTAATTCATAGTGACTCCGATGCAATATATCAAAACAATCATCATTTATTGCAGTGACTCTCCTCTCCCACCATGTCCACCACTATTCTCTAAGATCTATCACTCTTCTTCCTCACTTGCTGGAATCCCGGCAAGGGGCCGCTCACCTCTGGAAATGCTTCCTCTTGGTCTTGGCCTTGCATACTTCACAGTACATAAGGCATACCTCCACTGCAGGATTCTAAAATGGATGCCGCCCTACCTCACTTCTCTTTGTGCAATGGCAGTGAATGCTTTTGTCTCAACCCTGATTGTGAAATAAAACCATTGTTCCTCATTGCACCTGTGCACATAATCCTGTCCAGGTGTGTGAATGTACGAATTCTGGGAATTCATAAACATCCCCAGTAAGATGAAACCACCTATACAGAAAGGAGCGCTTATTCACAATGTTCACAAGCTAATTGCTTCCATGTTCGTATTCAAGAAAAGTCCCTAGGCAGTCTTTAATATACAACCAATTTGTGTTTTATTTCAAAATCTTCCAATTATTGCACATAGAAGTGATTACAATGAACAATCCGGCCAACACGTTTCGTCCACATTGGACATTAACAGGGCTGTAGAATGAAAGAAAACAAATGCATCAATAAACAATTCTATGGGGCTACCCTTTACAAGCGCTAGACAAATTTTTTTATATATAAACACCCACCACAGTTATGTCATTATGTTATTGCATCCACAGTGATACCTACCTATATCCAACATTGAAATCTTAACTAGTCTTTGTGCAAAAAAGATTGCCTCCTCAGAACACCTTATTATTCAGTATCATGACTCCATCGTGAGAACACAAAATAATTTACATCAAATCCACCTCATTTTTAGGTCTCGCTGAGGCCAGCGCATGCGCTGGCTCGGAGAGACATTTTGTAGTTGGGATTTTTAAAGTGCTGCCTGTGGCCGAAAGCTTGAGTGCATGTGAGCGTGCACGCGCGCAGCCGCCAATCACTGCTGCGCACGCACCACTCACGTGCTTGCCACACAGCGCTCCCGTCCAAGCGATCGCGATCACTTTCGCTTTGATCGCTTTGACGGGATCGCTATTACTTTTCGTTTTTATTACATTGTTTGATGGAATATCACGCAGGAACTGCGTTCCCTTGCTTATTTCTGCATGTTTTTCTCAGGTGTTTCGTCTGGAGAGTTCGGCCGCTTTCAGCTCTTTTTGGCCCATCGGTGATAATAAGACACTCAAAATCGGGCTCTAAAGTAATGAAGGCAGAAAGGAGAGAAGAGTAAACAGAGAACGGCTTTGAAAGGTGAGCACTCAGCGGGGCAGCTGCAGTGATCTGCAGATCATGAGTTTGTATACTGGAGAGGGATGCTCAACCATCTGTCCTTGGGTGTCGGTACTTTCAGTACCATATGTTGGGTAACAGCAACATGTACCATGTACAGTGCTCTGCTGCCGTTTCTCTAGCTTGGCACTGTAGAAATACAATATACATCCATCCATCTGTTATCCATAGCATAAATACAATATGAGGTGCTATATAAAAAACAAAACTTTCTATTACGAACCACAGGGGTGCCACATGCTCCACCCCCAGTGCAAGCCTGTCAGCTCGTCATCATTGTGTGCTCTCTCTGTCCTCCCCCTCTTTCTGCAGTTCCTCCTTTCACTAATCTTCCCTCCCTGATAATGTATTTCTCCCCTCTGCAGTGTTTGCTATCCTTTCTTCTCTTAACTAGCCCACTCCGCCCCTCCACCTCCCCTCTTCATTCCCGGCTACAAACCTACACCCGTTCCTCCAAGGGCCGGATTGTAAGGACCAACCCCCCCCTCTCCCTTTTGCAATGTATACTCTCCCCTCGCCCTGCGTAACCCTCTCTATGAGTTTTGTTTTCTCTTCTCTTAAGATTCGCCTTGGCTCCTCCCTCCGCAGTCCACCCTTACCCTCTCAGGCCCTGTCTGCCTCTCCCGTTTCCTTCAGCGGTTCATGTGCGTCCTTCTCGGACCCTGCCAGTCCCTCTCCGTTTTCTTACCTTGTCTCCCCGTCTCTCTTGTGTTCCTTTCCCTGGTCTCTCTTCATTTCTCTTTCCTGCCCCTCTCCCTCTTCTGCAGCCGCATCTCTCTCTTTTCTTACCCTGCCTGTCCATCTCACACCAGCAGTTCCCTTCTCCCTCTCCTCTCTCTCAATTCCGCTGTTGCTGTTTTCCCTTCTCTTATCCTGCCTGCCCCGCTCCCTCCTTCCTGCTGCTCATTCTCCACCCTCTGCAGACACAATCCCCCCTCCCTCCGATTATTCTGCCCACCCATCTCTTCCACCTGCAGCCGCTGATCCCTGTCTTCAACCATCCCACAGCTCTGTTCCCAGGCCCTGCCTGTCTCTCGGCTGTCCTTGCTCTCTCTTCTTCTACGCTGTCCCTGCGTACCCACCTTGTCTCCCATCTGCACTACCTTCTCACCCTCTTCACCTACCCCCCCCTCTATCACGTGCAATACTCGCTCCCTCGCTCCTCTCCTCTGTAGTTCCCGCCGTCCATTCGGTTCACACGCGCCCGCCTCCTCATGCCTAACCCGTGCCCTACTTCTCCACTCTGCAGTTCCTGCTGTACTTACCATACTTTGCCTGGCCTCTCTCTCTTGCTCCCCTGCGTCACACATGCTTAGCGTGACTACCCCTCCGTCATTTATACAGACTGTCCGTAAACTAGCTAGCCCTCATGTCTGCCGTCCATGGTTGGTCCATAATTTTAGCATTTCTTGCGACAGATGAGATGCCTTAGTTCAAGAGGGAGGGCGTATCCTGTGGTGTCGGGCCGAGGGAGAGGCAGACAGCTAAACTAGGAACATGCTGCCTAAAAGAAATGTAAATGTGTGCAGTTGGCTATTTACAAATGTAAAGGCTGACCAATGCAATAGGTCTCGCATTTACGCGAGTTTAAGCTATTGGCATTGTAAATGACGATGCCTTTTATTTATGTTTGCAAAAACGAAAACACAAATAAAAGGCATTGTTATTTGCAATGTGAATAGCTCAAACTCGCATTAATGCGAGACCTATTGCATTGTAAATTCTTTTTTTTTGGTTTTGGTTAGGCATGGGGAGATTGCTGTTCATGCACCTTATCAATAACATCAGAATGCTCCATAACACCCCTGGCTTCACATGCACCTTATCAATCACATCAGAATGCTCCATAACACCCCTGGCTTCACATGCACCTTATCAATCACATCAGAATGAACCAAAGGGTTGCAAAGTGATACGAATCACTTTATATGGAATTAATAAGGAGGTAAATAATTAAATACATCGCTTAATTGAACAACACTTCTCCTTGGATTCTAGAATTCTCGTTTTCTCTGATGATGGCATTTGGGTTTTGGATTTTACAACGTCCCTTTGTTTGTTCATCTAGGTCTGGGTTCTATATTGTAGAATGTCCCTTTGTTTGGTGTCTGTTTGGATTTTGAATTCGAGGTTGAGCATTTGTTCGATGTCTGCTTGGGTTTAGCATTTCTGAATATCCCTTTGTTTGATAATATCTGCTTAGGCTGGCTGCAGTTTTGGGCAGTTCCCTTTGATTGGTGCCTGCTTGGACTTTGCATTCCAGGTTGTGCATCTGTTTAATGTCTGCTTGGGTTTAATATTTCTGAGCTTGTTTGGTTTGATAATATCTACTTCGGCTGTAGACTCCTGCAGTTTCCTATGTTTGGTGTCTACCTGTATTGACGCTCCACGGTGTGCAAGTGTTTGTTGAATGCTTCGGTTTAGTACTTCTGAATTTCGCTTTTTTGGTTAATATCTGCTTAGGCTGTAGTTTCATGCAGTGTCTGCTTTGATTGTACATTTGCTTGATGTCTGCTTGGGTTTAGTATTTCAGAGGTTCCCTTTCTTTGATAATATCTGCCTAGATTGCAGATTCCTGCAGTTTCCTTTGTTTGATGCCTGCTTGGATTTTGTATTCCAGACAGAATGCGCCTTTGTTTAATGTGGCCTAGAGGGTTTTCGAGGCCAATTGTGACATCACTTACTTGATAGACCCTTTAAATGAAAGCCAAGTCTTGCAAAACCAGTTGCCCCAGCCTGTGATTCTAAAGTGAACTTCTGCAGCTCTGCAGTCTTTCCACCCCACCGAGCCCTGTTGCTGCATGAGATTGTCCTGTGACATTACTGAGATCAGATCCTTTTGATCACCCCAGAGATCACAAAGCCCTCTTTTGATGACATGTGCTGGCACAACATTGACGGTGCAACAGCCGTTTGCCACTTGCCAGGTCAGAAGAAATATTCTCTTAGAAAAGCAATATCTTCCACAGCCTCTAAAACTGGAGAAAGGAGATATGACAGTGGCTTAGGAATAGCAGCTCTCCAAGGGAGCTTGTGCAGGTTGTGGACTGTGGAAGGAGAAAGACCAACATGAAACCCCATCTGTGACAGCGTGAAAGATAACACAGCTTTATCAAACGTCACTGGCCATTGGTCAGAAGCAGAAGTTGGATGGCTGCAATGCAATAGGTCTCGCATTTACTAGCGTTTGAGCTATTGGCATTGTAGATTGCAATGCCTTTTATTAATGTGTTGGTTTTTTAAATAAGTAAATAAAAGACATTGTCATTTCCAATGCCAATAGCATAAACTCTCGGAAATGCGAGACCTATTGCATTGTAAATGCTTGTTACTGATGGCCCTAAGTCAAGCCCATGTGCACGGTCTGGAATTACTCACTTAACTTCAAAAAATGCTTGTAATCAACATACCTCCATACTTTCTAATCTTCAGTATCTATATTATTATAGGGTTCAGTGTCCAAGCCGCCTCCCAAGCGCCTGCAGCCAATCCCCCTTTACCCCGTTAAACTGAAAGCAAAACGTGCATACCTCCAATTTCCATCCTCTTTGAAGACTCCGTAATACCTGTCAAGGCTTTATCCATTCATCCCCTTATTGAGGGTCTATCTACAAAAAAATATAGAATACACACATATGTGTAGATCACATCAGGCTCACACATTGCCACCCACAATCTGTTATGTCAGGATGGTTTTAACCTGATTTTAAATTTTATGATAATGCACTGTATTTTGACCCTATGTTTGGGTAATTTTAATAAAATATTTTTATAACTGTGAACACTTGGCCTTTGATGGTGGTGGTGTTATATTCTGGTGATATAATTGTTTGGATGAGTTTGGTTTGAATATTTGGTGTAGTAATCTGTCCAAAGGGGATTTTCTCTTGACTACAATGATCAGTACCTCCAAGGTATCGATTCGAGACCCCTCCCCTGGAGCTCATTATATTTTAGAGGAAGATACATCATCTCAAGTGCTGTTCTCGACCTGGCACCCATTACAGGAAAAAATGCAACATATTATCATTGTTCGGGTCCCAGTTCCATTGACCTAAGTCTGCTGAGCCTGATGTGATTTACACATATGTGTGTATTTTATATTGTTTTGTAGATAGACCCTCAATAAGGGGATGAATGGATAAAGCCTTAACAGGTATTACGGAGTCTTCAAAGAGGATGGAAATTGAAGGTACGCACATTTTGCTTTCAGTTTAATGGAGTAAAGGGCGATTGGCTGCAGGCGCTTGGGAGGCGACTTAAAAAATTGAACCCTATAATAAAATAGATACTGAAGATGGGAAGGTATGGAGGTATGCTGATTATAAGCATGTTTTGAAGTTAAGTGAGTAATTCCAGACCGGGCACATGGGCTTGACTTAGGGCCATCAGTAAAAATGAGGTGGATGTGATGTAAATTATTTTGTGTTCTCACGATGGAGTCATGATACTGAATAATAAGGTGTTCCGAGGAGGCAATCTTTTTTGCACAAAGACTAGTTAGGATTTCAAGAATGGAATTAGGCAGGTATCACTGTGGATGTAATAACATTATGACATAACTGTTGGGAGTGTTTATATATAAAAACAAGCATTGGCATAGCCAATAGGTCTCGCCTTTGGGGCCTTATAAGTGTTTAGCCAGAGCTATTGACTTTGCCAATGTCTTGAAGCTGTGCTGTAGAGAAGTGTGGCTGCTGTGCAGCTTGCTGAAAAGTTATAATAAAAAAAGTGTCAGAAGCATTTTTGTTACCTTATATATGACCAAGAAGGCATTATGTACAACTGAACGACCATATTAAAAAAAGTATTTACAATAAAAAATGTCCTCAGTTTTCTTTTGTTCTTGCAATGCTGGCAACTTGTTTCTGCCTATTCCAATGCTTGTTTGTTAAAGCTTTTTTCGAGGGGGCATAAACAATCGGAGGGTGAAGGTTGGGAACTAGTACCTATATTTTAACACTATCAGCGGCTAGACGCTAGGGGAGAATCAACAGATGCCAGATTCTGAGAGCAGGCTGAGGTGGTGCTGAGTGATGCTGAGGTGGTAGTGGTGGTGGTGACTGGTGTGGAGACGATGCTGAGTTGATGCTGAATGATACTCAGGTCTTGCTGAGTGATGATGATGTGGTGGTGTACTAGTGCAAAGGCAATGCTGAGTGATACTGGTGTGGTGCTGAGTGATATTGTTGTGGCACTGAGTCTTGCTGTGGTGGTGCTGAGTGATGCTGTGGTGGCGCTGAGTGATGCTGTGGTGGCGCTGAGTGATGCTGTGGTGGTGCTGAGTGATGCTGTGGTGGTGCTGAGTGATTTTGTTGTGGCACTGAGTGATGCTGTGGTGGTGCTGAGTGATGCTGTGGTGGCGCTGAGTGATGCTGTGGTGGCGCTGAGTGATACAGTGGTGGTGCTGAGTGATGCTGTGGTGGTGCTGAGTGATGCTGTGGTAACCCTGAGTGATGCTGTGGTGGCGCCGAGTGATACTGTTTTGGCGCTGAGTGATGCTGTGGTGGCACTGAGTGATATTGTTGTGGCACTGAGTGATGCTGTGGTGGTGCTGAGTGATGCTGTGGTGGTGCTGAGTGATGCTGTGGTGGTGCTGAGTGATGCTGTGGTGGCACTGAGTGATGCTGTGGTGGCACTGAGTGATGCTGTGGTAGCACTGAGTGATGCAGTGGTGGCGCTGAGTGATGCTGTGGTGGCACTGAGTGATGCTGTGGTAGCGCTGAGTGATGCAGTGGTGGCGCTGAGTGATGCTGTGGTGACGCTGAGTGATGCTGTTGTGGCGCTGAGTGTTGCTGTGATGATCCTGAGTGATGCTGTGGTGGCGCTGAGTGATGCTGTGGTGGCACTGAGTGATGCTGTCGTTGCGCTGAGTGATGCTGTTGTGGCGCTGAGTGATGCTGTGATGATCCTGAGTGATGCTGTGGTGGCGCTGAGTGATGCTGTGGTGGCACTGAGTGATGCTGTGGTAGCGCTGAGTGATGCAGTGGTGGCGCTGAGTGATGCAGTGGTGGTGCTGAGTGATACTGTTGTGGCGCTGAGTGATGCTGTGGTGGTGCTGAGTGATGCAGTGGTGGTGCTGAGTGATACTGTGGTGGTGCTGAGTGATTCTGTGGTGGCGCTGAGTGATGCTGTGGTGGCGCTGAGTGATGTTGTGGTAGCGCTGAGTGATGCTGTTGTGGCGCTGAGTGATGCTGTGGTGGTGCTGAGTGATGCAGTGGTGGTGCTGAGTGATACTGTGGTGGTGCTGAGTGATTCTGTGGTGGCGCTGAGTGATGCTGTGGTGGCGCTGAGTGATGCTGTGGTAGCGCTGAGTGATGCAGTGGTGGCCCTGAGTGATGCTGTGATGATCCTGAGTGATGCTGTGGTGGCGCTGAGTGATGCTGTGGTGGCACTGAGTGATGCTGTGGTAGCGCTGAGTGATGCAGTGGTGGTGCTGAGTGATGCTGTGGTGGTGCTGAGTGATGCAGTGGTGGTGCTGAGTGATACTGTGGTGGTGCTGAGTGATTTTGTTGTGGCACTGAGTGATTCTGTGGTGGCGCTGAGTGATGCTGTGGTGGCGCTGAGTGATGCTGTGGTAGCGCTGAGTGATGCAGTGGTGGCCCTGAGTGATGCTGTGATGATCCTGAGTGATGCTGTGGTGGCGCTGAGTGTTGCTGTTGTGGCGCTGAGTGTTGCTGTGGTGGCACTGAGTGATGCTGTGGTAGCGCTGAGTGATGCAGTGGTGGCGCTGAGTGATGCTGTGGTGACGCTGAGTGATGCTGTTGTGGCACTGAGTGTTGCTGTTGTTGCGCTGAGTGATGCTGTTGTGGTGCTGAGTGATGCTGTGGTGACGCTGAGACATAGGGTGGACATTACTGTTGATCCATAGTTAGCCTAGTGGTGCTGAATGAAGACCAGTGGGTTTCTTCCAACAGAGGGTACAGTCGCGCTCTTGCAAGTGGTGAAGAAAAATAATAAAGTGCTCATTCAGCCATAAAACATAAATGCTTTGGGGAATCTGCCTCAGAGTTTTCAATACCAGCAAAAAAGAACACAAATTGCACTGATAATGATATGATGGGGGCTGCATATCTGAAAATAGTCACATTTCCTGGCTACTGCGTTCTTCAAAAAGCAAAGCGGCAGCAGTTTTTTTTACTACAGGAACTGTCTCCCCTTTAACAGCGGAAGAGCTTTGTTTCATTGAACTCACAAACAGACAAGGCTTCTGTGTGGCCATTTTTAGACCTCATTTGCGCCCATCAGCATCCACCAGCGCCAGATACATTTCTCTCAGTAAATTTCACAGCAGAAAAACAATGGCTTACACTCAGCCCAACATTGCGCGCCACGACGCAAGGGTCTGTGGACATTCTTTGGGAACACTGGGTATTGTGGATTTGTGGCTTTCCGCTTCTGGAGTGGAAAGTCATTGCCCTGCCATTCCAGGTCAGAGTCTGCAAACTCATTGAGCAAAACCCACAGGGGGCCTTGACCGGCCACAGCCTGTGCTGCACCAGCGCTGATGGCAGCAGCCAACACTGAGAAATCAGAGTAGCAACTGATCCACATGCTTAAGGACCTCTGGAATCTCAAACTGAGTCCTTACAAAACTAAACTCACTGCGAGAGATGACCTGTCCCGCCCCTTCCCATAGAATGGCCACGTGATGCTTCTTGTTCCGGTGACGTGTCTTTTTGCATAGCACAGGATCCGTCAGTTGTGCAGGCTGCCTCAATGTGCTTGGCGAGAGACAGCACGGTGAGGGTGGGCGGGGAGGGAACATCAGAGTAGATGTTTTACTATAATGAGATGCCTTTAAGCACAAGTAAAACAAAAGAAGAAAGCATGGATGAAAGAAACAGCAAGATTGAGATACAGGGCCAGGAAGCATAGGGTGGAGGAAGAGAGAGGCGCGACGGATGCCGAGTGTGACGCCTGCCTAGGCATCGCTGCTGTGCAAATGAGCAAGACCTGGTGTGACTGTGAGTCCAGGGCCGTGTCTGTGGTGTACTCCCTGGTAAGTGAGCAGGTGTGACCCAGCACCGCGATGACCTGCAGACACAGGACAAAGCTTGAATGGACCTGGAGCCCCCATCAAAACCTCATCCACATATAGAATCGGATACCGACGCGGTGCGCTTGAGTCTGCAAATGAGAGTGATTAACCCAACAAATGACCATCATGAAGGTAAAGGGTGACCTGAAGCGCCTTTGGCTTTAGCTAACGAAGCAAAAACTTCACCATCTGTGTGAAAGATTGTAAGGCAGTTCCATCCCAAACAATCCCAGTTGTGATGCTGCCTTGGAGAGACGGTTAGTTTACAAAGTTTCTTTATAGTTTGGCCCTTCCACTGTGTCCCACGTTATGTGAATCCAAAAAAAGCAAATATGTGTTGGCATCTGTAATTGGTAGCTCTCAAACTACTTTTTATGTTCAGCAAATTCATATTTCAATGATTTTAATAGTATTTCAAAGGGGTCCTACACTGAGTGGACAAAAGGGTTTTAAAAGTTCAGATTTTGTCTATAAAATAAAGCAGTACAAAAACTCTAAAATATACATTTTTGGCAACAAAAAAAGTTTACATTTCTTGTTCAACACAACGCCCTAACAGACAAGAAAACCCCCCAAATCACTACCCATGTCTCACAGTGGTTGCAGACTATGACTCAGAAAACATAGTGTACCTGTAGGCATGCGAATGTAGCATCCTTTGAAACTCTGAGTCTTCACTAAGAGGCCAGACATGACAGAAGTATACGAAGCAGATTTTTATTTCCCTGTTCCATCACTGCTCAAGTTACGGCCTGGTTCAGAAGCAGAGCCAGGTGGCAAGGAACTGGTCTTTTCTCGTATGATACTCTGGTTTATCTGTTTGAATCCATCAGGGCCTGTCCTGTGGGACACTATTTATTTACTATTATGTGTCCACGCCCAACCAGGACCAAGGGGAGTATTTTTTCAGTGTAAACTGCAGCTGCCCGAGGCACCCGCAGGGTGCCCTACGGAGGGCGGGCCTCTAGTGCCAGCGAGGTACCAGCCCACCCCCCTCTTCTCAGTGTGGGGACCCCTCAGGGAGGAGTCCCCCTACTCTGGCAGCCAGGGTGCTGCGGCGCGCAGGGCGCGTCATTTCCGGGGCGCGTGGGACGGGGGAGTATATAGGCCTCCCCCACCCACTGGCCTTCCTCTTTTGCGCCCGGGACACGCCGTGTGTAGTGCTTGGCCCTCGGTCGCTCCGCTGGAGGCGAGGTCCAGCCGTGTTGCCGTCGAGCCGTTTGGCCAGGGAGCTGCGTCCGTGGTTTTGCACGGTGAATAGAGGTGAGGGTCTGATTGCATCGACGCCACCATTTCGGCCGGTTGTTGCCTCAGACTTAATAAAGAGCAGTACCGTGGCACAGTGGCTTGATCTGTGATTGTATTGGTAAGGCGGCTTCAGAAATTATTCCCAAATTTGTTCAGGCCTGGCCAGGCAAGGAGGGGGGGCAATGTGAGCGGATCGTCCTGGAAGTTGAAAGCTAGGCAGGCTTGTGCTTTGATTGCGGTGATATCGTCCGCCCTCCGCCGCCCCCTCTGGGGGGGGGGGTTGCGGGCGGATTAGCCATTGCTGCATTTGCCAGGGCACACGTGGCGCAGCTCTTGTTCCAAGGGCTGGCGGACAGCGCTGGGACAGTGGCCTAGCGAAACTTGAGGGGCTCCTCCTGGCAAAGACTACAGAGCCTGGAGGAGTGCAATCGGGGGCCCTGCCTATATTAGTGCCACAGTCTAGGTGATATTTCACTTTTGTGCTGCCCGATCGTGGTTGCTGCGGAGGGGGGAGCGGGTTGCTCTCTGGAGTCGGGGGCAGATGGCAGGGCGCGCGGGTCTGCGGGAGGCCACACGGCATTTGTTGGGTTTGTGTTGTTGACCTGAGTTGATTTGCGTTGGGGGCTGTTTTGGCACCTGGGACATCTGCTAAAGCCGGGTTCAGGCATCCCCGTGTTGGTAAAGCTACACAGAAATGCTTTGTTTTGAATGAACTCACCATGGGGCACATGTCTTTTTGCCGGGTGGCCGCGGTGTTCGGGAGCGGTGTGGTGACCTCGGCCGACCGGGGCCAGTGGGTGGGGAGCATTGTTTGGGCGGTAGGCTCCGGGGCTTCGCGCCCCCCTCCCTCAGTGGAATGGTTTGTGGCATGCTCCGAGCGCAGTTGGACTTGAACCGGAGGGGGTGGGCTCGAGCACACAGCTGTCTCCTGCTCGGGGCGGCTCATTGCTGCTGATGGAGATGTGGAGTTTTCCTTTCCCTGTGCCGCAGCTGGGGTGGTGGCCTCGGCTCCCCTCCCCCCCCTCTCCCGCAGGAGTTGGTGCCTGCGTGGCTCCAAGCTCGGGTGGGCGCGTGGGCTAAGCAGGGGGAGACTGAGACCGATTGGACTTTGCTGTGGAAGAAAGGGGAAAAAAAAAACACCACCAGCCTGGGGTGTCGGTGTTGTGGTGGTGGGGTGTCCAGGCATCCCAGATTTGCCAGGACGGTCCCGGGTTTTCGCCGGTGGTCCCGGCGGATTCCGGAAAAGGTAGCTCATGTCCCGGTTTTTAAGGAGAGTCAACTGAAAACCGCGGGAGGGGCTTCTTGGTGTTTTGAAAAGCAGGGATAGTTAGCAGTTGTTTCAAGACAGCAATTTGATTAATAGGCAAGCTACTGGGTTTCAGAGTTGCATTTCATTTTTGTTCTTACTGCCTGCTCTGTAGTTCTCTGCTGAAGAGCGCCGTCATTCTGTGCGCTCGCTTGAAGTAAATAGTAGTCCTTCTTCTATTTTGTGGGTTGTACCGGTTTTTGGCTTTAGAGTTCTGGTCACCCTGTGTTGTGGTGAGTCGGGGGCCCCCTCCGGGGGCAGTTTTTCTTCAGTCTCCTGGCGGTGCCCGTCCCCACTGTTTGCCTCTGGGCATCCTTTTCTGGGGGGGCTCCAACTTCGGTGGGCGCAACTAGGACAGGTCGGTGCGGCCCCTGCCCCTTGGTGAGTTCGCACCCGCGGGGAGGATGCCACTGCAGCCAGTGCGACCCCTTGGCAGCTGCGGGAACAGGCTAGAGTCTCGTCGCCTAACACAAAGGCTCACTCCAAACTTGGAAATGTTTCAAGGCAAGAGTGTCAGCTCTGATTCTTTACCTAATCTATCAGAAGTTATGCTTTTCCTGTTCTTACAGGGATTGCGTTTCCAAGAAAGTATTTAATCACCTTTAAGACTCTGCTAAAACCCTCTTTTGCAACTTTCTCAGAGTGGAGAGCAGTGGTGGGAGCCGCCATCGTGGCTTGAGACTCAACCACGGCGCACATTCCTTTTCTAATGATGTGCCAGAAATTATCATAAACACATGTGGGCAGGAAGTCTCTTTGTCTATTTGCATTGCTGCCTTCCCAAGTTTAATGCCTCTCGTCTAGAATTTGTGAGGGATGCAGACACCCAGATTTTACAGGGAAATGCACTTTTGTATTTATCGATGTATGTTGAGAAGGCATAAGGCTCCTCATATCGCAACAGCCTCTTGGCGTTCGAGTTGCGTCTAGTTAGTTTGGCTTGAAAGCTAAGTTAAATATTGGCTTTGGGAGTTTTGTGGAACTGTTTGGACTATATATGGAAACATTTAATAAAATAAAAAGACCAAAAATGAATAATGCATAATTGTGACGATAGAGTGAATGGAAGTTCGTAATTGCTCTCTCAATGCATCACTCGCCAAGTCCGATATTTCTGCATCCTTACTGAAGGCAATTTGCTGCAAAGCTATCTCTCTGGCTTGGCGCCCGCACTAGTAGTATTAATTTTGGTTACAGATTTTGTATTAAGTTGAAAGCGGTGATTATTAAACAGTCATAACCGAAGTTGGCTTGCACAAGTTACGCCATACCCTTAATTACGTTAGCCACACCCGAGGAAGGCAGTGTAATGTTGGCGCATTGCTGCATTTTCAGTGTAATAAGGGCCCAGCCCACGACCACAGGTGACTTTCACCAGTACAAAATGGGCAATGCTGTTTTAAGTGCTTTTGCTCTGGAAGAGCCCTATTTAAAGTTAGTAAAGGTGACACGGGGGTAAAGGCACTAACTTGTTTTGTCCTCCGCAGAAACCTTTGCATTGCCAGCCAGAAGGATCACCTATTTTAAAAGACGGAGGTTGATGGTGCCACCAGTGCTCATCTGGGCAAGGATGATGCAGTGTCCTCTTTACCACCCCTTGGTTCGCCCTAGTGTCCAGTCCACGGTTTGTGAAATTAAGTACAGGGGGATACCACGTGACCAGTGATATAACTCGTACCTGGTGTAAGTCGCTTTGGAAAAGGTAAAGAAAGGGGTCACCCAGCTAGTTGTACATTGTTTGCACACGTGTTGATATTTGCCAACGTTTAAATCGTTCGCCTTTGCTCTTCGAGTATTGTTACTTTTGGTTTTAACGGATAATAGGTTTGTACTTCTTGCGACAAAGCGACGGTTTCCACTCGGAAGCACAGCGCTGACTTCACCAGGTATATTCGTCGCCATGCAGTACAGCTGTGGTGCCCTAGCTAGTCACAGTGTTGGAACACACTCTTGTGGCCACTAAATTGGCTACGGTAGTAGAACCCGGGGCACCTGATTGCATCAGTTGTTTAAACTTATCGAGTTCATTGTTGCCTCATGGGTAGACTCAGCGAGTGGCATTTTGAGGTCTGCCTAGGAGGCGCTTCTCATTTACCCATAGCACTTAATTGTGTGGTAGTAAGAAGGGAGGATGGCGCAGGCAACAACGTTGACACAGCCAAAATGACAAAGTTTTCATTAGCGCCGCAAGTGCAGGGGCATGGGGGCCTCAGGAGAGTAACTCGACTACTACACCCTTACTATGTACTGTGTAACCCAACTTGATTGGAGGGGGGGGAAGTTTACTTGGGCATGATCGATTATGAAGCCAAGTTTACTTCGCGGGGCTCTGCTCACACTAAAGTGGGCCAAGATCACACAAAGCATAGGATGAGAGTGCGGTGTCAGTCATATAGCAATTTATGAGAATATGCCAGAGTTAGCAAATATGACATCACAGACTTGACCAGTGATACGATCACGGTTCATCTTTTGTCCCAGTATAGACAATAGTTACGGACAGGCTCTGTTTTGCAAAGAACAGTTACTTTGTCTCCTTAGAGTGCCGCACGTGCCTCTTTCGCAGTATAACAAGGTCTACTTTGTCTCCAACACGGGGAGTGTGCGCCCCTTTCGTTTGCAAACGGGGATGCTGCTTTCTGGTTTCAGCCCCTGGTATGCGCGCAGGTGACCTGTCTGGCTGTGTCGGAAGTACGGAGGGTGCGGATGGACTCCGGTGGTCTTTACATTTCCCTGTTTAACTGCTTCTAGTGGTTTTGTTAGGCTACGGCTGGGTTTTACACACATGTCAGCATGTTTATTGGCTGGCGCAGCACTTGGTCATCAGTCTGTACCCTCGTACTGGGGATCATCCAGGGAAAGGGGCACATTAGGGCTTAGTCACCCCAGAATGATATGTACAAACTGGCACACGGTGAGTTAGGGTTTGTACTACACAGAGCTGGGGGTGTCTCAGTGGCACACGTACTGCCCGTTCATTGTGCTTTGGCCGGTTTGTGTCATCTTTTCATAGGGAAGAGATAGGTGGGGTATCTAATTGCTCACAGCATGGCACATTAAGGTGGGCGCAAACCGGGTGTAGTGGTGGCAAGGTATTATAAACCATTTGGCATCCCCAATATTCAAGAAAGGGCATGTATTTGCACATATTTTTCCCTCATGGTTTCTGCAGACTTGTCTGGCCTCTGGGTTATCCTGCTAGGGATAGAACCAGAAGGGCATGGTTACTACTGAGGTTGTCCCAAATTTGGGGCCAAACTGGGTTGGAGCAGTAAGGCTAAAGTCCTCAGGAAGCTTTAAGCATTCCCTCAATCTAAGTAAGGGTGGTCAGCGGTACATAAGTAGCAGCATGTGGGTAACATATACCGGATTTTCACAAAACACTCCATCACTGGGGAATATGTTTCCCTGCAGACGGTTCTTGCGCGGGCAGATTTGCCTACAGCCTCGCCGCCATAGGAGGGCCCCGCCTTCCCACACTTTGTTAGTGTAAGGAAGAATCGAACGGACGCGAGATTGACCTGTGATTCAATTCTTACTGTGTGCAAGGAAGGGTCTCGCGGTGAGGAGTAGTGGGCACTGCGCGACACACCTTGGTCTAGGGTGCGGCTTGGAATGTTTGAAGGCACAACTTTACACGGTGTAGGCTGTTCTCAAAGCACTCTGGGGGGTGTCAGGCAGGGAACATTAACATGGCACTACCTACATGCCACGTTATTTAGTATACATCTGTTGCATTGCGACGCAGTGCCTGCTGCACAAGCCATGGGTGAGCTTGCCATTCATTGAAGGGAGACATTTAATGCATTGTTCAACACATAAAGGTGACAGTCCACCATTTCAGAATGGAAGCATTTTCAATATGCTACGCAGCAAAGCCAGAATTGTGGCTTCAGTTATCTTATACAAGTAACAAGCATTGTTAAGCCATTCGGTAATGGCGTGTTGTAGGTGTAGGTGGAGTGTGGTCTTGTATTATATATCTGGAGGCAATGTCAGAAGCCGCAAAATACCTGCCAGCAGCACACTAAGCTTAGCACCAAACCAAAGCTATGGCCTTTATGAGGAACATCTGCTGGCACCATATAGAAACAGGTCCAGATATACACTGGGGGGCATTCCTCTGCAACCAAGGGCAGGTTTCAGGTCGCTTCAGCTAAGACATATTCACCCGCACTTTAGCCAGGGCAGCAGGCGGGTGGTGTAATTGTCATCTAACAAGCGTGCGGCAGTGCAAAAAAATTTGTTAAACACTAAGTTGGAGCCAAATGGCGACAGGGTATTATTGACCATCCGGCATTCTCAATATTCAGGAAAGGGCAGGTATTTGCATTGAATGTTCCCATCTGTTTCCCACAGACTTGTCTGCCCTCTGGATCATCCTTCTATGGGTTAGAACCTGAGACTGGAAGGGGCACCTGCTGCGACCAGTGTCCCAAATTCGTGTTGGTCAGCGCTGGGGTAGATGTATCTTGAAGGGCACGTTTACTTCCTGGGTTGCCCAGTGGAAATTGTGTATTTAAGGTTTTCATGACCAATGCGGTTTGGGGTATCTCCTAGCGGACCCACTGAAGGTGTACTGCAGCTAAGCAGAGAACTGGGAATCTTGGTTTCCGTTACTGTGGCAGGTTTAAAGGTTCCAGGGTCGTAGATGGACAGTAGGTACTGTGCATTTGTGATCCGACGGCAGTTAGGCAAGCGGGGTGCGCTGCGTAAGTTGTAATTGCATGAAAGAGTGTGGTATCTCCAATAAGGGCACAAGACTTATAGTTTCAAACCAGCTTTGATACCATTAAGGTGTTCACAAGGGTCTAGCAATCAAAAGGGGTTTGTGCAATCATCTGGTCAACGGGGGCGATGTAAGGGCACCCCAGTACCAAGGGTAGGTGACACGTTCCTGCAGTTAAGCACAAATGCCCCGCCCGGTTAGCTATATTAGCCTCGATGGGTGGGGATGCTGTCAGCCAACATGGTGTGCTGCGGTCCCAAGAAATGGGTGTAACAAGGTGTCAACCACAAAAGGCTACTATGTGATGTGAACATTTGGCACGTCCAGGGTAAAAAAATAAATAAATAAATAATAATTAAAATGTAACTGAGCAGGTAATTTTCCACCGCTAGGGCTGCGCAGGGGGGACAGTGTGAACCTCCCCCGCCATCTGGGAGTATTCTAGGAGGGGGGTTTAATAGGACTTAGTCTATCCTTCATTGTTAGACACCATATTAGAGACAGTGGGCACTGTTGCCCATAAGGGATACATGGCAAGGGCAGGAGGGCACCCTTGCTCATTTTCACATACTTCTAGTTATGAACACTCCAGGCGTCACAATTTAGCAACAATAGGGACCGCTCAAAGGTTAAGTATAATCCTTCTCGCCTTAATAGCCAAAGTAGGCAGGCGGGTTGGGGGAGCGGTCACCTAGCAAGTGGGCGGCCGTCCCATAGGTGGGGTACGCAGAGGTTCAGGCACACACGGTGCTTGAAGGATGGAAGCTAGGTGAGAACAGCAAACAGATGGGGCAATGTGAGCCATGGTGTCTGAAATCGTCCTGCCCCCAGTTGGCACAGGGTTGAGTCATGTGATGCAGTGGAACTTTACCGCTCAGGGTCGATAGTTCTTGGCACAACTTCACACGCCAAAAGGGCCTTTTGTTTCATCAGACACTAGCTGATCCAGGCTAACGTCTAGGGCTATTGGAATATAGATGGGGCATCTATAATCAGTAGGGAGGTTCTCTTCCATCTAGTTTTGCAGGAGGCTCCAGACAGGAGAGTATACGGGGAAGACTGTAGCTATTTTGGTGGGGGGCTCTGAGGGCGACGGTGGTCACCTCCAGAGCTGTGGCGGAGTTACAGGGCGATCTGGAAGCAAATGGGTACAGAAAAGTACCTCTGCGCGGCACCATAGGGGGTGCCAGAGCCAAAGCCCAGGAGCCTCATGGGAGGTTCCAGGAAAGCCATGTCAGCGCCCCGTTAGTCCTTCGGGCAGTTGTGGGCCTGAACAACCGGGGGCTAGCCTTGCTACGCTCCGCCCTGAAAGGGGCGTGAGTAATAGGGACCATGTGTAATGTGATCCCGAAAGAGGATCACCAGAAGGGGCAGCACAGATGGGGTTCTCCCCAGTGCTGCTTGGCTCATCAGGCGGGCAGGCGGCCCAGATGGTTGCCTGCCCTTGGATCGCCCGTAAGATAACCCACCATATTACATAACGGTGTATGTAATAAACCTGCAGCAGTTTTACCCAAACAAAAATTGTGTGGTGTGTTTTATTTATGCGTAGAACATGCATGCGATTGTGGTGGGGTGGGGAGTGTTTTCTACTGCTGGTGCTAATATTAATTCTAATTTTGTGATGATGTGTCCACCTGCCTGCTACCCTAGGCGGTTACCAATGTTGCTCGCTGGGTTTGACCATCAGTGCACATGACACAATTTCTCCATATGTTCCCTATAGGGCCTGTGAGTTCTGGTTCTAAGTATTTGTTGATCTTTTACATTTTCACAAAAGGCCTGCATGCTACACGCTGTCCTGCCACATGAAAGAACATCCCTGAACATTATCTAATGCGGATAACTGTCTTTCATCTGTATGGAAAAAAGAAGTCTTGACAAAACACTCTTATCGGGTGTGTTTTTCTTTCAGCTGCTCGGAGATGAGCCATCTTAAAATGGAAGGTATGGATGCTTTCCCTCAGCTGCATGCCCTCTTCTGTCTGCACACAACAATCAAAGCAGGAAGTGGAAGCTGGCCGCAGTGTCCACGAGGCCCTGGCAGACGGACGTCAGCCAATCGGAGGCCCCTGTCATTGTTCAGGGAATACAAAAGGCGCTCTGTTGGGAAGCAGCAAGAAAGAAACCGGGAACTTGCGGCCTGTCCAATAATTACATTGGCACGAGAGACAGGAACCTCAATCGGCACACCACAAACGTGTCTGGTCACAAAAAAGGCAAATGACTGCGAGCTAACCTCTCCCCAGCCATGCATGCGCTTAAGCTCCATTTACTTAAGAAAGTGTGCAAACAACTCAATTCTGCATAATCTTAGTTTAACAATGGGCATGGAGAGAATGCCACCTTTGGGTTTGCATTATGGGATAGCCTGTCGCTACGTGCTTTCCATGCATATCTGATAATAGCTGAATTAAAACTATATATGTTCAAGAATTTGAAAATAAACAGAAAATAAATTATTAACTAATAAGACAGTAAATGTGTTAGGAAACAGAAAAAATTAGTGTGAGGTTGGCACTACAGCAACATATTTTGCAGAGATTGAGGCGCTCTTAACCTCTTCTGTGCCCATGACGAGATAGTCTCGTCATGGAGCACGGTCGCGCTGTGCCCATGACGAGACTATCTCGTCATGAACCCCGCCTGCTAATGTAACGCCCGGCACAGGAGGGGGAAAGGGCGTGGCACAGAAGGGGTTAAGGTGGCATAAGGCGCTATACAGCTAACCAGCTGCTGATGACGTCCTTGCCATGAAGAGAAGTGCACCTTTTCCCAGAGCGGGCTTTTAAGCTAAATTGTGTAGTTTCCATTTTAAAGTCTAGGGTGTTTGGCTGGACCCGTGAGTTGTGCACTTTCTTTAATATTACACTAATTAAATCAGTATTTTGCATAAATATGTGCCACATCTATCTAGGTGTCTTGTGACAGTTTTGAAGAGGCCCTGCAGACCGGCTTTTTCTTGGCATGCCCGTACATTGAGTTTTGTTTTCTACTTTCTACCAGTAAAACCAGGGTGAAATCCACACAGCGAAATGAAACAATTGCAAAGGTATTTGCAATTTTGCCTAAGAGTTGTTTCTAGAAGCCATGTACACAGATACTGTGATGGTATGAGAGGGGGAGAGGCAAACCAGGGGGCAAGTGCGGAACAGGGACCCAGGTACCCGAGCTGCGAGACCAGCCATAGTCCCATTATAGGCACCACACCACACCCAAACCACAACAGAGTAGGCATGCATGAATAAAACAACACAACTTTTGTTTGGAGAAAATATTGCTGCAGGTTTATTCCATACAAAAGTATGCAAATATGGTGGGTTATCTTATGGGCGATCCAAGGGCAGGCAGCTGTACCAACCTATGCTGCCCTGCCCGCCTGATGAGCCAAGCACTGTGGAGAACCCAATCAGCTCTACCCTTATAGGGGTGATCCCCTTACTGGATCTCGTGACACATTGGTCCCTTATTACTCACGCCCCTTTCAGGGTGGAGCGTAGCAAGGCAAGCCCCCGGTTGTTCAGGCCTACAACCGCCCGAAGGACTAACGGGGCGCCAACGTAATTGTTCCAGGACCCTCCCATGAGGTTCCTTGGATTTGGCTCCGGCATCCCTATTGTGCTCTTGCAGAGGTATCCTTCTGTACCCATACTGCTTCCAGATCGCCCTGTAACTTCGCCTGCAACGACAAAGAAAAACATTACAACGTCCTCTGTAATTCACCTGCTTGTCCCACACTGGGCAGGCGGTAGGGTGGGAAATGGCGTGCCAGGCACCAAAGAGGACCTAAAATGGAGGGGGAGGCCTAAATGGTCTCCCTTCCCCAATGCGCGCAGGATATGACGTGCCTGGAGCACAGAGTGTAAGGGGACTCCTTCTGGAGTCCCGCAGTAATAAGTGGGGGTGGGGAAGTAGCCACATGAGACTAAAAGGGCCACCCATTTAGGGTGGCCCCCTGCGGGGGCTGCGGGCAGCCGCAGACTCCTCATTTGTATGCATACACGCCCCAAAAGACTGTCAGCGACAGTGAAAGGGACGGGGATGTACAGGTACGCCACCAGGGGGAAAGGGAACAGCAGGGAAGCCCGCACGCACCCCCAACCACAGCTGTTGACCAGCTAGACTAGAAATGTTTCTATACAAGCACCTCAAAAGGCTGGCATCACTTCTGTTTTAGTATTACAAGACGAGAGCCACCTACGGGCACCGCAATGCCCTCTTGTCGCCCCCTGCCAGCCCATACACTACAGCTTAGACATGATCCAAGCACACGCTGGCCCTGATCATGTGAGGGTTTTAATAGAGGGAAGCATGTGAGGATCATCTCAGTGGAGCCAATAAGATGCCCCTCCCCTACACACCTGAGCCATCCCATATTCTCATGTTAAGCGCACACACGTAAACGCACCTCAAAAGACTGCCACCACCTCTGTGATGGTTTTGTGAGCTGTGGAGAAGCCATCAATGGCCCCGTGATTGTCACCAATAGCCCTACAAACACGCACCCTATAGTTACACCAGCCCCAGGACCCTATATTTACACACACACAGCTGCTCACGCACAGTGTAGAGGACAGCAGGTTTCGAGCTCAATTATTATACAAGCAGCATACACACGGAAAGGCACACAGTTTACAGGAGCAATGCACACACACACACACACACACAGCCTAGAGCAACAAGTCCAGGCCAAATTGCCCATCCACACACACACACTTACACAGGCAGCAGATCAGCACTTCAAGACACAGATTACTATTGTAAACAAACACACACGTATACGAACACACACATATACACCCACAGAGTAGAGTAAGAACTCCAAAGCACCATTTAAGTACACACATGACTGCCACAAATACTGTGGCGATATGAGACAGAGGGAAATAAACAGTGCATGAACATTGCGCACTCTTTTCTCCATTTCAGACAAATGATTTATTTTAACGACCTATACAAAACGTCCCCCACCCCCTTGGCAGCTCCTCTAGAAAATAACAGTTTAATAGTCTGCTACAATGTCTTTGTCATACTAGGGGGGGGCTTGGTGAAAGGGTGCCTTACGTTCTTGAGCAGAAAGTTCCAGGTCTGCGCTGCAACAAATATTAAACTCTGTGCTACACTCACACAGCCCAAAAGAGCTTTCCTCCACCCGGCCTGCTGTCACATGTAATGTGAGCAGCTCCTGCAGGAAAGGAAAAACAAGCGCGCATGCCTCGCGCTAAAAGTGGGAGGGTTGAGGGGAGTGTGGCCGAGAGCAACCAAAGCGTTTCCCTTGCGGAAGCGAGCCAGGGGCACCATGTGTTTGCGATAATTACTAACACATGGCGCCGCTCGCTCCCACAAGGAAATCGCCAAACGTGCACGCGTTGCCATTTAAAGCAATGCAACACGTGCACGTTTTTGCCTGCAAACCTGGAGCGATTTCTAAAAGTCTCTTTCCTAAGCAGCGCATGCGCGCTGGGTAGGCGAGACCTAAAAAATTGTCTAGAGCTTTTCAAGGGTAACACCATAGAATTGTTTATTGATGCATTTGTTTTCTTTTAATCTGCATCACTGATGATGTCCAATTTGGAAGAAACGCGTTGGCTGGAATGTTCATTGTAATGGCTTCTAGATGCAATAATTGGAAGATTTTGAAATAAAACACAAATTGGCTGTTTATTAAAGACTGCCTAGGGACTTTTCTTGAAGGATATGAACATTGAAGCAATTAGCTTGTGAACATTATGAATAAGCGCTACTTTCTATATAGGTGGTTTTAGATTATTGGTGGCCCAGAGGCGGTGGGACCATTGAGAGTAGAGCGCGTTGGAACCACTTACACTGTTAGCCAGTATTGTACACCAGTGCACACGCTTCTAAGCCCTCACCGCTGGTCGTGTGGAAGGAAGTATCCCCAGTAAGATGTCTGAAATACTGTGCCTTTCATTGCCTTTTATGCCCAAAACAAGGAATGTCAGGTGGCAAATGCTATTTCCCAGCTTGTATTTGTACACATCATCCCTTCACCAACGTACATAGGGTTCTTCACAATGGAGAACAGAAATATACATAATTTATGTTGTCATAAGCAAACACAGATCATATGTGTGTACCATGAAAAAGGCCTGTCCAACAAATTGGGTCTTGTTGGGTGCACAAAGCACAAACCATAAAGTGGTGGAAAGCTACCGCTTGCACCAGGAGTTAAGCAGCATACAAGCGGTGGTGGCAGCATACCGTGTAGTGATCAATAGGAGTGAAGAGGTCCCTATTAACCAGTGTGTTGGAAAATGGCCCTTTCTAAAGGGTCACCCAAAACATTTTTCCTTCCTCCTCCTCTTTTTAATACCTTCTTGTTGTCGACCTTAGAACTCTGATCACTTTATCATGCTGACCTAAGTAACCTCTAAGGTAGGCCCTAGCTAGCCCAATGGGCAGGGTGCTGTATAAGTAAAAGGTAGGACATGTACATTTAGGCTTTCTATGTCCTGGTAGTCAAAATACTCAAATTTGTTTTTCACTGCTGTGAAGCCTACCCCTCTCATAGGTTAGCATTGGGAATTCCTTATTAAACTTTTAAGCTGTAATTCCTGATTGAGAAGGAGTAGCTTTGCCATGTTCGATATCTTTGGAATGGTAATGATAAATCCTCTTTACTAGTAGAGCAGGATTTAACATTACTGTTTTAGAAATGCCACTTTTGAGAAATCACCACATTACTTGAGTAATTGGGAAGTTTAGAGTCCCTCCTTGTGAATAATTCATAACCCCTTCTTATTCCCTAGAAAAAACCAATCCACGCCCTGAAGAGAATCCCACAAACTACCTTGGGAATCGAAACGCGTTGGCATTACACAACGCTGGGACTTTCGCTTTTAATTAAGTTTCCCCAGTAGAAATGTTATTTGAATTGTCTTACTACTGGGCCTAATGTTTCTCTTTACCCTGTGGGTAGCAGCTCCTTGAATTTGTTACACAATGTGGATGCTAAAGGTTGTCCTAGTAGCTGCCCCGTTTGTGAATTAAGACTGGTGTTATAATGTTTAGATAAATGTATCACGCTTCATGTATTGTTTATTATGTCATATTGTTTCATCACAAAGTTTGCATGTTTTTTCTTCATTTGTTGCCTTAATATGTATAATTTTTTCTTGATTGAAACGTATCCACACTTACCTGACTCATGATTAAATGTGGAGTAATGTGCACAGAACGGAGTAGGAAATAAATGCCTACAGTCCATATTAATTGAATTAATGGCCTTTATTCTGTTAAATTGATTTAGCAGCATTTGAATGTGATGGCTAGGACAAACCCCTCCTTTCTCTTACTTTTAGAAAGTTGGCATTTCTCTGCTCTTAAAGCCCTGTGTGTCTGTAGCCAGTCTCCAAAACACTTCTGGGCTGTGATAACAGCTGAAGTCATGCATTCCCTCTAAACAGTCTCTGACAAAGGGAGGATACACGTGACTGAGTGGCCATCATCATACTGATGGGAGGAGCTGAGACTTACACCTGAATAGACATTGTCCTGCTCCCACAAAAAAGATTGCTTAACCCTCTGTACTGAGTCTGGAGCCAGGCTTGGAAGAAAGGACATCTGTGCTCTTCAAAGACCCTTCTTTGAAGTCACCCCCTCTTCAAAGGAACAACTGGATATAAGCACTGGAATTCTGACCCTACCAAATCAGTACTACATGTGAAGGACTCTGCCAGGGAGAAGAACTGCTGTGCTGCTACAGTGACTACCACTCTGGACTGCTGCTCTGGAAGAACTTTTGTATTGTGCTACCCTGCTGCCTGCTACTCTCTGCCTGGCTGATTTAGGACTGGACCCATGTCACTTGTACCCACATTTTTTTTACTTTAGTCTGGCTGGGACCCTGCTATTCAGGGCCCCAGCCTAGCTGCTTCCTCTCTAAATTGATTGCATGTACTTTAGGTACACTCCAGATTGGATTCTGTGGTACCTTTGTGAGTCCCTAGTATATGGTATACTATGTACCCAGGGCATAGGTACCCCAGAGGCCTACCAGGGGCTGAAGCATGTATTGTGCCACCCCTGGAAAGCCATGCAAAATGACACCACAGGTCTGCTACTGCAGCCTGGGTAAGGTGGTGCATGCACCCCTTACTGAGGTATAGTTTCACTATACCTCACCTATCACTGCACATAGTAACCTATCAGTCACCCCTATGGCAGGCTTTATCAATCCTGAAGGCAGGGTGCTTGGTTATATGTGAGAGAGTGCCCAGGCATGAGCTGAGGTCCTCTGCAGCCTTCGGAATCTCGTCTCTGGGGATGTCAATGGTGCAGCCTGACCATATACTCTTAAGTGCATTATAACCCAACAGTAAATGCTAACTTTGGACTGGCTGCACGGAACCATGTCATGTTTGGTGTCAAACACCTTGGAATCATACCCCCACACCAGTAACTGGTGTGGACGTATGATCCCACCTTTCTAGAGGGAGAGACATGACAGTACTGGTATAGCCGGTAGAAATCTAATAGAACCCTGGCATCAAAAAAATGGATACTGCAGTCACAGACACGGGTCTGGCCTCCTGCTGCTGACCGAAACTCCGGCAGGAGAGGCCTGGACAATAGGTTTCCTGTCACAGGGAGGTGTAAGCACCTCCCAGACAGGATTATGTGTATTGGGGCTGGGTGGGAGCACTCTCTGAGTGCTTTGAAGTCCTGCACTGGGGGCACATTTGGTGTCCCTGTGCATAGTTCTGCTCAAACCAGTTCAGGGGCTTTCAGCCCCTGCTCTGGTGTGAAACTGGACAAAGGAAATGGGTGTCGCTACCCCTCTTTCCAAGCCCTCCCATATGTGGGTCCCCAGAGTTAGTCCAACCCCTTCCTTAGGTATAAGTAAGGAACCTCTGTAACCAGAACTTTAAATATCCCTGAACAAAACTCTGAAGCTGAATCCTGGAACTTTGACAATCTACTAATGACTAGAGGACTGAAAAAATCTCCCTTAGGGTCAAGGAGTGACTCCCCTGCTGGGCAGGCACCAACAAAGCATTTTGCAGGTCTGCATCTCCAAAGCTCCCGCCGGACTCTGAAGTATTTGCAGCCCAGGAAGAGAATTTCCAGACATCGCAGAGGCCAACCCGAGTTTCCAGCAAAGCTGAGACCCGCAGCCCTTGTGAGTAGCGTGGAACCGGAAATCCTGGTCACCATGCACTTTTGCAAGTGCATTGACTTCTCGACGTCTCTTGAAGTCGTGCTTGGGCTTACTTGTAGCCCCTACCTCGAAAACAGAATCCACTGAAGAATGTTGGCCTAATCACCCCGAGTGACCAGTGGGCGGCAATTTTGTGTTTCATCTTGAGGTCCCTTCGCGATCCCTGGTCTGTCAACTGGTGGGTCCCTGAGGGGGTAACTTTGATTTTCCTTGGGCTTCCCTGGTTGCACCAGACATGCTACGACTCCCTACCAAGTGATGAGTCCCACAGACCTTGCTGGTCTTCACCGGAGCATCTTTCTCCCTTCTACATGGGTTGCTGTTGCCAAGGCTTGTTGTGTCCAATCCAGGCACTGACACTGCAGCACTCGACATTCTTCGTGGGACAGCTGGAATCTAGCTCCTGGTTGTCCTCAACACCTCCTGGTCCTCGTGGCTGAAGAGTCAAGCTTCACCTTCTTCACCTGAAATCACCCGACATCTGTGGGCATCTGCCTATCGCCTTCCTGGTCACTGGCAAGTGACCCAGACTCTGTCTCCTCTGCTTTCAGGTTCTTCTCACCTTTGATCCAGGCTTGGATCTCTTCGGACACTTCGCATCTTCCCTGCAGCAGCACTTCTTCACCAGTTCACATTGAAATCGATGACGCAACCCGACACCATTTGACACATATGCACCCGGCTTCCCTGGATGAGGTAACACGAGTACTCTTGTGCTCCCATGGGTGTTGGCCCTAGAAATTCCTAAGTCCCAAAGGGTTTGCTCCTGACTCATTTCTAAGTGTCCCTAATCTTTAAAAATCTAACCGTGACTTTCCCCATAGAAGCTAACGGGAACTCGCAGCTGTGTTCTCACACTGCACACGGCCTCCGTGGGTCCCCTGTGTCACTACCTCGGGTGGTTCCTGGGGTCCCAGTGATTCTACAGGCTCAAGGCCATGTGTTTAGTTAAGCTGTGCTTCTTATACCACTATTTTAGTATATGGTTTAGCTCGCCCCTAGGGCCTGACGTGTATTTGTGCTATTTTACTGTCATATTTGAAGTCTAACTTATGTGTTTTGACCTGTAGTCTCATACAGAGTCTAGGAGGGTGTGTTTAGTAATAAATACATATATTTTATATATACCTGGTGTGGTTGTCTTTCATTTAGGCACTCAAGAGATGATAGACTGGTAAAACAAGCTGCTTTACGTTCCTTCAAGACTTAGCCTGAAGGCTGCTCTCCATAGCTACCACTAGGATAGCTTTCAATAAATGTTGTCTTTAACATTTAACCAATAAGGGGTTGTTTGGACTGGAACAGGGTGCCCACTATAACTAGTGGACAGCATATACCAGGCCAACTTCTCACATTGGTGGCAGCGGTGGGATTCCAGATTGCTATTGTTTTACAAGATAATCTCTATTGAGTGACTAACTGAAAACCACTAAAGGTACCCTATGTACATATAATGCAAGCTTTAGAATACCGTTAAGTTCTACTGAACTTAGAGTTGTGTGTTAAGGGCTTAGCACACCCTTTCAACAACTCAAGAGAGTTTAGTAGGCCACACTAGAGTAGGTAGTGCAATACACTACACCTCACTAGTAATGTCTTCAAGTCCAGGAATTAGTGGGTCCCTGCCAGAAGCCAATGGGCTTCTAGTTTCCAAGTATGATAACCTCCCATTCATGGAACTAAGAGCATTATGCACAGCTAGGAAACTGAGGACAGGCAAAAGTCCAACAACCCAGCATCTCATAGAGGTACTCAGGCTGGATGATCTCAGAAGCCCTATAGGGTCTGAAGGGACAGGCAGAGTGGGTGGGACAGCACATGAGGAAGGGCCTAGGGGTGACACTCCCCATGACCCGACCTCTGATGCTGGCCAGGTAGATGACAATGATCTGGACCTTGAAAATCCAGCTCCCCTGGAAGATGAGGGGGAGGGCCATAATGGCCCCCTCTTTGTCCCTCCTGGAAGAGTTGGTAGTAGGCCTAGAAGGTCTAGATCTCCCTCAGTGGAGTCTAATCATTCTGGTTCGTCTATAGGGACCTCTATTTCCTCTCATAGGAGGGAAACCTCTCGGGAGAGGAGGGAAAGACTGCTTAAGTATAAGGAAGCTCAGCTTGAGATCAGAAGAAAGCAGGTAGCCCTAGATAAGGAGGCCCTAGAGCTCTACAGAGCTAGAAAAGATTTGGGACTAGTGTCCCATGGTGGCAGCAACATCAATAGCGATAGGGAGAGGTCTCATGACCATAGAAACCTGAATTAAATTGTCCCTCCCTACCAGAGTGGGAATGACATCCACAAATGGATAACTGCACTGGAAAGGGCCTGTAACGTTCAAAGGGTCCCCCAGGAGCAGTGGGCAGCAATCTTACGGCTCTCTTTTGCAGACATAGGTAAAGACAAGCTCTTCACTGTTGGAGAGGGGGAGGCAGATGATTATAGCAGTCTGAAGACTGCCTTAATTTAAGGGTTTGGCCTAACCATTGGACAATACAGGTTAAGGTTCAGGCATACCCAAAAGGTACAAAATCAAGACTGTCAAAATCAGTTGTTGCACCAGTACCTGGTGGACTCAGATCTGACCTCTCCCTAAGAATTGGGAAAGAAGGCAGACCAGTGGGCTAGAACCAGGGTGAGGTAGAAGGTACAGAACCAAGGTGGTGAACCCAAGAAGCAAGATCCTAAAGCTCTGACAAGGGTGGGGAGAAGTGTAAAGACCAGAAGTCTTCACAAGGCCCCCAAAAATCTTCTTCAGGTGGGGATTCACAGTCTAACAAGGGAAAAGGCCAAAAGAAATCATGGTGCAAAATTTGTAAGCAGGAAACTCACTGGACCAGTGACTGCACCAAGTCCAAATAATCTACTCTAGCCACAATTGCCCCTAAGGCAACAGTTCCCCCCAGTATGGCTACAATTGGTGGTGGTAATGTTCAGAATAAGGGTGTAGTAGGGTTGACCCTGGGTTCTGAGATGGACTCTGGCCGAGTCAGAGTTCCAACTCAGGCTGTTCTAGTCTGTGATGGAGGCATGGATATGTTCTCCTTTGTGAGTCCCAGTAACTTGGGCAAATACAGATAACAGCCTTTAATAAATGGAAAAGAGGCTTTGGCATTCAGGGACATAGGAGCAAGTTTCACAATGGTGACAAAAGATCTTGTGGATCCTGGGCAGATTATACTTGGTAAAATGTTCCAAGTGACCAATGCTAGCAATGTCAGAACAGATCACTACCTGTGGTGGGGGTTCCCTTGGAGAGGGTGGGGATTGACATTGTTGGTCCCATGGATCCTCAAACTGCATCTGGGCACAGATTTATCCTGGTGGTGGTGGACCATGCCACTAGGTACCCAGAGGCAATCCCACTTAGGACCACTACAGCACCTGTGGTGGCAAGATGGCAAGAGAGAGATGAGGTTTTGTGTGGACTACAGGGGTCTCAATGCAGTCACTAGGACTGATGCCCATCCCATCCCTAGGGCAGATGAGCTATTAAATACTTTGGCCTCAGCCAAGTTTCTAAACACATTTGACCTGACAGTTGGCTACTGGCAGACTGGAAGACTATAGTGCAGCATATCTGGATGATGTTGCTGTCTTTACCACCACCTCGGAGGATCACCTGGTCCGCCTGAGGAATGTTTTGGAGGCCCTGCAAAAAGCAGGCCTAACTATCAAGGCTACTAAGTGCCAGATAGGGCAGAGTCAGGTTGTGCACCTGGGCCACCTTGTAGGTGGAGTCCATGTTCAACCATTGCAGAGCAATATCCAGTCCATAATGAACTGGGTTGTTCCCACTACCAAGGCTCAGGTGAGAGCCTTCTTAGGCCTGACTGGGTGCTATAGAAGCTTTGTCAAGGGGTATGGATCAATAGTGACACCCCTGAATGACCTAACCTCTAAGAAAAGACCCAAAAAGGTTCAGTGGACAGGTAGCTGGCAAAAGACATTTGATAACCTGAAGGAGGCCATGTGCACTGCTCCCATTCTGCAAAGTCCTGACTACTCCAAAAAGTTCATTGTTCAAACAGATGCTTCTGAGTCGGTGGTAGGGGCTGTACTGTCACAGTTGAATGATGAAGGTCAGGATCAACCAGTGTGAGAAGTTGGCCTGGCATATGCTGGTCACTAGTTATAGTGGCCACCTTGCACCAGTCCAATTCGACTCTTATGGTAGATAGTTTTAAGACAACCTTTTAAAGAAAGCTATCCTAGTGGTAGCTGTGGAGAGCAGCCTTCAGGCTAAGTCTCTGAGGAATGTAAAGCAGCTTCTTTTACCTTATAATCTCTTGAATTACCAAATGAAAGGACACCACACAGGTATATATATCAAATATATATGTATTTATTACTAGACAAACTCTACTAATCTCTTTATGAGATTAGAAGCCAGGAACACATTCAAATATCAACGTTTCACAATAAGTTAAGCACAAATATGGCTGGGGCCCTAGGGGCGTACCAGACCATATATTAAAAAAATGGGTTAAGAAAGTCGACTTGCAGAATGACAAGGCCTAGGGCCTGTAGAATCGCTGGGTCTTCACTAATGCAGTAAAAGCAGGTAAGTAAACGACCAACGGGAGACGCGTGCAGTGTGTGAACACAGCCGCGGGTTCCCTATTGATTACAATGGAGCAAATCGCGGTTTGATTTTTAAAGTTTAAGGGTACTTCGAAAAAGTCTACAAGCAAGCCACTTACAAGGTAAGTAATTCGAGGGCCAACACACACTAGGACACCGGAGTGCACGAGTTACCTCACCCAGGGAAGCCGGGTGCATAGGTGTCTTTTGGTGTCGCGTCGCGTCACTGTTTTCTATGGAGACCAAAGAAGATTTGCTGCTTGCGAAGACTGGAGAAGTGTCCGGTGGAATCCAAGGGTGAATTCAAGATGAGGATGACCTGAAAATTGAAGGGACAGTGTTCACAGTCACTTGCCAGTGACCGGGGGCCAGGAAGCTGGTTGCCCACGGAAGTCGGGTGATTTCAGGTGATCAAGGGTATTTTGACTCTTCACTCACGAGGTCCAGGAAGGATCGACGATGACCAGCAGCTGGATTTGGAGTGTCCCATAAGGTCTGCAGCTTACTGAGGTGTCGTCAATCGGCTTGGAGCCAACAAGCCTTGGCAACAGCAAGTCGCGTGGAAAGTGAATAAAGTCAGCGTTGCAAACCAAGTGAGGGCAGACCTGGAGCAACCAGGGGAGCCCATTGAGTTGATAAGAAAGTCTTCAGGTGACCCAAAAGCCAATGGGCAAGGTATCATGAAGATGTCTCTTGAGGAAATACTTCACAGGAGCCCACAGTCACTCGGGATGGGGTAGGCCTCTGATTTTTGTTGCAAAACCTGCTAGATGCTTGGGCCATAAATGGTCCAATGCACAAGTTTGTAGATCATTGTGAAGGGGTTGCACTCGACAATAGTGCACGGTACCCGGGAATTGCTGTTCCTCGTCACTCGTGGGGTCCACTCGCCTCAGCTCTGCTGGGGACTCACAACGGCTATCAAGAAGTCAGGAAATCCACTTCCAGGGCTGCAGGGACTTCGAACTCTAGCGGGAGCGGGAAACTTTGCGACCGTTGATTAAGGTTTTTGGTGCCTGCCAAGCAGGGGAGTCACTCCTTGACTCCAAGGGAGATTCTTCTGTCTTCCAAAGGTAGTGGAACGTCGAAGGGCCATGATTCTTCTTTGTAGAGCATCGTCCAGGGTTATCTGCTTTGCAATGGCAAAGTTTGCTATCTTATACTGAAGATAGGGGAGGGACTAGCTCTATGACCACTCCTCTCGGAGGGTCAGGGTAGGGAGTGGTTACACCCACTTCCCTTTGTCCAGTTTCATGCCAAAGCAGGGACAGGTAGCCCCTGAACCGGTTTGAGCTGGCATATGCACAGAGGAGCCTACCGCTACCCCAGTGCAGGACTTCATAGCACTCTAGAAGTGCACCCACCCAGCTCCAATACACTAAATCCTGTCTGGAAGGTAGTGACACCTCCCTGTGACAGGATGCCTATTGTTGGGCCTCCTACACTGCGAGTTTCAGTCACCAGCAGGAGGGCAGCCCAGTGTCTGTGCTGGTGGCATCCATTTTGTGATGCCAAGGCTCTTTCAGATTTTTACCGTGTTACCACAGTAGGTACATGTCATCCCCTCCAGAAGGGTGGGATCATACTTTCACACCAGTTACTGGTGATGGGGTATGATTCCAAGTTGTTTGACACCAAACACGACATGTTTTGATGCATTAATTCCAAAGTTAGCATTTACCGTTGGGTTATAATGCATTTAAGAGCATATGGTTTAACCGCATCCACAAACAGCCACAGAGAATAGACTCTGCCAGTTGTAGAGGTGTTCTGCTCATGCAGAGGCACCCCCTCACATAGTAAACCAAGCACCCTGCCCTCAGGATTGATAGGGCCTGCCTTTGGGTTGACTGATAGGTTTATATGTGTATGGTGAGATATAGGAACCTTACCTCAGTGAGGAGTGCTAACACTACCTCACCCAGGCTGCAGTAGCAGGCCTGTGGTGTCAGATTGAGTCTGCTTCCCAGGGGTGGCATAATGCATGCTGCAGCCCCTGGTAGGCCTGTGAAGTACCAATGCCCTAGGTACCTAAGGTACCATATACTAGGGGCTCATAAGGTACCACAGTACCCAATCACTAGTGCATCTAATATGCACTCCAAGTCGTTTAGAAAGAACAGAGAGACTGGGGCCCTGATTAGCAGGGACCCAGCAAGACTATAGCCAGAAACCAGTGTATACATCAGAAAAAAGTGGGTGCAACATAAGTGCAGATCCTACTCTCCTACAACCAGTAGCTTTCATAAGCAGAAGGTTGACCCCCAGAGAGAAACGTTGGTCAGCCATTGAGAGGGAGGCCATTGCTGTAATTTGGGCTCTGAAGAAGTTTAGGCCAAACTTGTTTGGTACTCACTGCATTGTTCAGACAGACCATAAGCCCCTCTTATGACGAAAAGAGTTGAAGGGTGAAAACCCCAAACTTCTCAGGTGGTCCTTTTCCCTACAGGGGATGGACTATACAGTGGAACATAGACCTGGGAGTAACCATGCCAATGCAGATGTACTCTCCAGATATTTCCACTTAGAACATGAAGACTCAACTGGTCAGGTTAGTTTAATGTCCCTACGTTAGGGGGGGTTGTGTAGGAGAGTAGGATCTGCTTCACATGTTTATCAACGCTTTTTGCTGGTGTTTCACTGTTTTTCGACTTTAGTCTGGCTGGGACCCTGCTATTCAGGGCCCAGCCTAGCTGCTTCCTCCCTAAATTGATTGCATGTACTTTAAGTATACTCCAGATTGGATTCTGGGGTACCCTTGTGAGTCCCTAGCATATGGTATACTATATACCCAGGGCAAAGGTACCCCAGAGGCCTACCAGGGGCTGAAGACATGCAAAGCCCCTGCAAAGCCATGCAAAATGACACCACAGGTCTGCTACTGCAGCCTGGGTAAGGTGGTACATGCACCCCTTACTGAGGTATAGGTTCACTATACCTCACCTATCACTGCACATAGTAACCTATCAGTTACCCCAATTGCAGGCCTTTTCAATCCTGAAGGCAGGGTGCTTGGTTATATGTGAGAGGGTGCCCAGCCATGAGCTGAGCCCCTCTGCAGCCTTCGGAATCTCGTCTCCGGGGTTGTCAGTGGTGCAGCCTGACCATACACTCTTAAGTGCATTATAACCCAACGGTAAATGCTGACTTTGGACTGGCTGCGCGGAAACATGTCGTGTTTGGTATCAAACACCTTGGAGTCATACCCCCACACCAGTAACTGGTGGGAGAATATGATCCCACCCTTTTAGAGGGAGACATGACAGTACTGGTATACCCGGCAAAAATCTAATAGAGCCCTGGTATCACAAAATGGATGCTGCAGCCACAGACATGGGTCTGGCCTCCTGCTGCTGACCGAAACTCCGGCAGGGGAGGCCTGGACAAAAGGTTTCCTGTCACAGGGAGGTGTAACCACCTCCCAAACAGAATGATGTGTATTGGGCTGGGTGGGAGCACTCCCAGAGTGCTTTGAAGTCCTGCACTGGGGGCATATTTGGTGTCCCTGTGCATAGTCCAGCTGAAACCAGTTCAGGGGCTTCCAGTCCCTGCTCTGGTGTGAAACTGGACAAAGGAAATGGGTGTAGCCACCCCTCTTTCCAAACCCTCCCATAGGTGGGTCCCCAGAGCTAGCCCAACCCCTTCATTAGGTATGAATAAGGAACCTCTGTAACCAAAACTTTAGATATCCCTGGCTGAACCTCTGAAGCTGAATCCTGGAACTTCGACGCTCTACTAACGACTAGAGGACTGAAGAAATTTCCCTTGGGGTCAAGGAGTGACTCCCCTGCTTGGCAGGCACCAATGAAGCATTTTGCCAGTCTGCATCTCCAAAGCTCCTGCCGGACTCCGAAGTATTTGCAGCCCAGGAAAAGGATTTCCAGACATCTTAGAGGCCATCCCGAGTCCCCAGCAAAGCTGAGATCCGCAGCCCTCATGAGTAGCGTGGAACCGGAACTCCTGGTCACCATGCACTTTTGCAAGTGCATTGACTTCTCGACATCTCTTGAAGTCGTGCTTGGGCTTACGTGTAGCCCGCACCTCAGGCACAGAATCCACCGAAGAATGTTGGCCTAGTCACCCCGAGTGACCCGTGGGCGGCCATTTTGTGTTTTGTCTCAAGGTCCCTTTGCGATCCCTGGTCCATCAACTGGTGGGTCCCTACGGGGGTAACTTTGATTTTCCTTGGGCTTTCCTAGTTGCACCAGATTTCCTCCGATGCCCTAGCAAGTGGTGAGTCCAACAGACCTTGCTGGTCTGCACCAAAGCATCTTTCTCCTTTCTGCATGGGTTGCTGTTGCCAAGGCTTGTTGTGTTCAATCCGGGCACCGACACTGCAGCACTCGACATCCTTCGTGGGACAACTTGAATCCAGCTCCTGGTTGTCCTTGATACCTCCTGGTCCTCGTGGCTGAAGAGTCAAGCTTCACCTTCTTCACCTGAAATCACCCGACATCGGTGGGCATCCGCCTATCGCCTTCCTGGTCACTGGCAAGTGACCCAGACTCTGTCCCCTCTGCTTTCAGGTTCTTCTCGACACTTCGCATCTTCCCGGCAGCAGCACTTCTTCGCCAGCTCCCATTGAAATCGAAGCGACCCAACACCATTTGAGACCTGCGAGGTAACACGAGTACACTGGTGCGCCCGTGGGTGTTGGCCCTAGAACTTCCTAAGTCCCAAAGGGTTTGGTCCTGACTCATTTCTAAGTGTATCAACAAAATGGGGACAAGGGGGTGAGTTTAATGAGGTCCAGTGTACATACCCCATCAACTAATGATGCAAAAAGGTACAGAGTTCCTCAAGGAAAAGAGTGTATTGTCATGTGTCAAAGAAAATGGGGCCTGGTCAAAAGTGACACAGGTAAAGAACAAAGGGGGAAATCCTTTGTTAGAACTAGGGCTCTCACACACCCACCAAGCTAGGTGTCATGCTTCATCATTTGAGCCTGCCCCTCGTCAGGTCGGCACTGCAATTCCTGACGGGCTCCCAATATTGGGGCTCTTTGGCGGGGATCTTTTGTTCCTGCCGAAAGGTGCAGTGGGGGTGAGGGGCCCTAGGATGTGTAGATGTGAGTGAATGTATAAAATAGGTACTGTTAGTCCACACGTAAATTTTAATAAAGTGGTAAACAGCCTAACTAAAAACAATAGGAATTGAGGTGGGTATAGGCACTAGTAATTTATGTGACTAGTTATGCATGCCCTACTCTCAAAAAAGATCGACATGTTTCGTGCCGTGGTAGCCAATGGTCAGGGCACTTCCTCAGGATCAAAAATAAGAACTATCGACAATACTAGGTACATGACAAATCTACATACCCAACAGGTTCAGTGAGGTAACCTACAAAGAAGGAAAAAGAAAAACGAAAAAGTGACAATGAACAACACATCGTGGTGCACTCACATGATGAAACAGAGTCCTATCATAAGGAGGCAGAAGAAATCCATAAGGATAATGAGGAGAAACAGAAAAAGGGATAATTTGAGGGTGCGCAAATGTAGCAGTCACCCAAGGTGAGAGTAAACAGTTTCTCACAGTAGAAGGATAAGAATAATGCAGTAAAAGGAACCACTCACCTATACTGCTATCAAGTGATTCTTGCAGCAGTGACCGGCGGTTATAAAAGGACTCCAATATGTCCTAAAGACAGGTGCCGGAGGGGTGAGAAAATAGTGAAATATATTTAAAAGGCGCGGTGCAGATTTCGTCAATTAAAGGAATGTGTATGGCTAAACCGCGAGTCCCTCGAGGGTTAGAGAGATCAGGGAGAGTCAGGGTGGACCATCACCTAGTTGTTCACTACCCAGGGCGGTGTGGTGTGCAGCCATGGTAACCCGGCCATCCAGGGGAGGATGGGACGGAGGTCGAGTGCATGGGGGAGAGCGTAGTGGCAAGCCCACGCTCTCCTCCTAATGCAAAGGACCCGCGCCGCCCCCCCAAAAAGAATGGCAGTGGGCCCAGTCATGGACGGTAACGCCCATGCAGTTACAAAAATGGAATAGGTACCAAGCCGCTCCGCAACAGAATTCTCACCTCAGTCAGGATCTGGAAAGGATTAAGGGAAGCGTGTGGTACTCACCTGCGTCGTAGGACGCGTGTAATCCTGAAACCTACCCCTACCGCCGGACCTGGGATGGTTAGAGGTAGGACGGTGTGTACGCCTGATATGCTGCCTCTTGATGACGTATGGAGCACCATGTGACCAAATGCGCGTATCACAATGCGTGGAGGTAAAGCTCCGTCCAGGGTCGCCATGTTGGAGCGGGGCGGAAGCCCCATAAGCTGCATATACATGACGTGTAATCAAGTGTGTGTCACAAAAACGCATGGTGGTGCTGCTCCGGCCGTGGCGGCCATGTTGGATCGGGGAGAAAGTTAAAAGATTAAAAAATACATACAGGCAGTCCAGATCGAGGGACCCGTAACGGCATGGACCGCCAAAAGGCAGATTATGACAACAATTATTATATTTCTGACCAGGGGGACTAAATTAGGTCCACAAAATAAAGTTGAGTATAAACACAAATTGTGCGTCTATGAGGCATATAACACACCCAACCGGGTAATGTAGAAAAAGGGGAGAAGGAGGGGGGGAGGGTGGGGGCCTGATGGGGAGGTCCTCCAAAAGGTGTCTGAAATATATCACAATGGACAAGGTCCACAGAGCGTGTGTGGGAGACTGTATTAAATCCCCAAACCTGCCAAATTTAGGGTTCCGACAAGAGTGGCGGTTGGGAAATGCAGCTAAGGGCAGGAAAATCTCATCCAGTGAGTGCACCCCATGGGATGTCATCGTTCAAGCCTGTCTGGTGTGAAGATAATCCTAGGACCCATCTCTGTTCAAGCCTGAATAATGCATGTTTGGAAATCTGCGGATGATCCTCTAAGACTACCCAGCTCATTGAATCAGCGTGATGTTCCGCTTCCTTGAAATGTGTGTAGAGTCTAGTCGACACTCTCTGGCAGCGTATGTTGCTTCTATGTTCCGTTATTCTGGTCTTGATCGTGCGTGTTGTCATCCCTACATATTGTAGGTCACATGGACATGTAATCATGTAGATACAGTTTTTTGTATTGCAGTTAGTGTGTCTGGTCAAGACCCAGTGGAAATCATTATTGAAGGTGATGGCCTTCGTAGTTGTGGTCAGATTGCAGGCCACACAAGAGCCACAGGGGAAGTGACCTGTTACCATGGGTAGGTCCCACATAGTGCGTTGTGTGTCGGTCACGTAAGGTTTAGGTCTTGTGTGGACCAATAGGTCCTTGATGTTTTGTGTCCTTTTGTAAGCAAACCTCGGTTTCGGTATGTTCAGGCTGCCCGTCTCTAGAATGTTCCAGTGTCTCAAAATGATCTTCTTAATTCTACTAGAATCCGGTGTGAAAGAAGTGACACAGGTAAGTATATCAGTTTTAGGTTTTGTTCGTGTTTCCAGGAGTACCTCTCGTGGGTTGTTCCTAGCTCTTTTGATAGAGTTATGTGCATGTCTTTCTGGATAGCCCCTGGCCTTCAGATTAGATGATAAAACTCTAGCCTCTGTGTTGTACTCAGCCAAACTTGTGCAATTACGTCTAATGCGTAGAAATTGGCCAAACGGTAAATTATCCCTCAAAGTTTTGGGATGATGGCTATCATAACGCAGTAGACTGTTGCGATCAGTGGGTTTCTTATATAGTGTTGTGCTGAGAGTACCATCAAGTAGTGTGATGTTCAGGTCCAGGAATGGTATTGAACGTTCTGATATTGTGTGGGAAAACCTGAGAAATTCATTCTGCTCATTGATCCATTTGATGAAATCTACACAGTCAGTACGTGTACCATGCCAAAAGATCAATATGTCATCAATAAATCGTTTCCAAAGTATGATGTTATCATGGAAAGGACTCAAGCTGTTGAAGATCACATCTTCTTCAAAAGCTGCCATATAGAGAAACGCTACACTAGGAGCAAAGGTGCTCCCCATCGATGTACCCTGGCTTTGATGATAGAGTTGTTTATTAAATTAAAAAGAAAATTCAGTCAAAGCCAGGGTAGCACAATCAACAATGAATGTTATGGGCGTAGGTGACGACCAGTTGAGTGCACGTAAGGCTGATTCAATGACAGCCAGGGTGGCCCTCTGAGGAATATTAGTATAGAGGGCCTCTACATCCAGGGTGACCAGAAAGTCAACATTGCCTGTATCTGTGAAATGGTCAATGATCTTAAGGACATCAGTTGTATCTTTTATAAACGAGGGGATGTCTCCTACCAAGGGTTGGAAAAAATGATCACAGAACTTAGACAGAGGCTCGAGAAGCGAGCCGATGCCAGACACAATTGGTCGGCCCGGTACCGGGGTAATCCCCTTGTGAATTTTAGGTAGGGTATAGAAGAACGGGGTCCTGGGTTCTCGAGCCATCAGGAACTCTGCTTCTTTGTGGGTAATCCAACTGTTGGATTCAGCCTCATGTACCAGAGTGGTAATGATAGTTTTGAGGCGCGGGGTGGGATCGGACATTATAGGAGTGTAATATCTCCCATTTGACAGTTGACGTCTGCACTCTTTCTCATAATCAGTGGTAAACTGGATCACAATAGCTCCACCCTTATCTGCCTGTTTAATGGTCATTGAAGTATCTTCTGACAGGTTCTTAAGTATGAGGGTTTCTTGTTTAGTAAGGTTGTGAAAGGGTGCCTCCCTGTAAGGTAGGTTAAGCTCTTTGATAACCGCCTTTTCAAATGTAAGGACCTCCACTGGGACCATACTATTGTGTGGGGTAAATGTTGAGGGGTTTCTCAATCCTGAGTCGCCCTCTTCCATGAGTGGTTGGTCCTGAAAAAAGGATTTTAATCGTATTTTACGAAACAGATTGTGAACCTCACAGTGATCTCTAAAACGATCCACCCTCGGGGTGGGGACTAAACCCAGACCCTTTTGTAGTAGTGATTTCTCAGGGGCTGTGAGGATCCGGTGTGAAATGTTCACTACTACTTCCTCTTGTCCTTCGTTCTGCTCCTGGTGTCCATGCCTCTGGTCGGTGGATCTTGCCAGTGGACCTGTTTTTGTGCACCTCTTCTGTTGCGCCCTCTTACTCTGCCCCAACCTCTGCCTTAAAAAGGTTGGTTATTGCCATTAAAGAACTGAGGAGGGCATTGTTGATATTGGGGAAACTGCCAGAAGGGTGGTGGTGGTGGCGGACCTTGGAAAATAGGGGGGGCCATGAAATGATGGACCATTGTAAAACCTATTGGTACGCTGATTCCTCCTAGAATTGTTACTGCCCCAACTATTAGTGCTGGAATTGCTATCACTAGAGTCTCTCCTCTCTGAGGTGTCATCAGAGGAGTAGCCTGTTTTCTCTGAGGTGTAGTCAGCTTTGAGGTATGGATATACTTTTTCCTTATCAAACTTTTGTATATCCTTCTGTAGTTTGGTTATTTTTTGTTTCATTAAATAGTCTTTATTCTCAGCGATCTCAGCGTTAATCTCTGCAAGTTTGGTTTTATACGCCGTGATCTGAATGGCTGTTTTCAAAGACCCTTCAGCGATTTGAATCCTCACGAGGATGGCATCAGCCAATCTCCTCGTGGTATTGATTATTAAGACTAGCCAGTCCCTAGTACATTTCCATGCCACCAGGGACCATTCTTTCTTGAAAATGGCATCATCCAGAAATAATCTAGGGAAATTATTGACAATAAGGCCTGAGGGTGCTATGTTAGCCTGCAGGTATTCTGTCATGAGTGCCCCATGTAACGTTATCTTGAGCCACTCCTTTTTAAGGTGGACTAGGGCGGTCCAGTCATCCGACTGCGAGCCTGTCCCTGCGTTACCATCAGACCCTAGTAGGGCTGGTGTCCTATCTAAAATGTCCATAACTGCATCTTCGCTAAAACTCAAACCCTGGTTGAAATCCATCGTGGGTGAGTAATAAAATGGAGAGGGAAAGGTGGGCCAGTCAGGACTATTTGGGGGGGCGGCGCGGGTCCTTCGCATTAGGAGGAGAGCGTGGGCTTGCCACTACGCTCTCCCCCATGCTCTCGACCTCCGTCCCGTCCTCCCCTGGATGGCCGGGTTACCATGGCTGCACACCACACCGCCCTGGGTAGTGAACAACTAGGTGATGGTCCACCCTGACTCTCCCTGATCTCTCTAACCCTCGAGGGACTCGCGGTTTAGCCATACACATTCCTTTAATTGCCGCAATCTGCACCGCGCCTTTTAAATATATTTCACTATTTTCTCACCCCTCCGGCACCTGTCTTTAGGACATATTGGAGTCCTTTTATAACCGCCGGTCACTGCTGCAAGAATCACTTGATAGCAGTATAGGTGAGTGGTTCCTTTTACTGCATTATTCTTATCCTTCTACTGTGAGAAACTGTTTACTCTCACCTTGGGTGATTGCTACATTTGCGCACCCTCAAATTATCCCTTTTTCTGTTTCTCCTCATTATCCTTATGGATTTCTCCTGCCTCCTTATGATAGGACTCTGTTTCATCATGTGAGTGCACCACGATGTGTTGTTCATTGTCACTTTTTCGTTTTTCTTTTTCCTTCTTTGTAGGTTACCTCACTGAACCTGTTGGGTATGTAGATTTGTCACGTACCTAGTATTGTAGATAGTTCTTATTTTTGATCCTGAGGAAGTGCCCTGACCATTGGCTACCACGGCACGAAACATGTTGATCTTTTTTGAGAGTAGAGCATGCATAACTAGTCACATAAATTACTAGTGCCTATACCCACCTCAATTCCTATTGTTTTTAGTTAGGCTGTTTACCACTTTATTAAAATTTACGTGTGGACTAACAGTACCTATTTTATACATTCACTCACATCTACACATCCTAGGGCCCCTTACCCCCACTGCACCCTTCGGCAGGAACAAAAGATCCCCGCCAAAGAGCCCCAATATTGGGAGCCCGTCAGGAATTGCAGCGCCGACCTGACGAGGGCAGGCTCAAATGATGAAGCATGACACCTAGCTTGCTGGGTGTGTGAGAGCCCTAGTTCTAACAAAGGATTTCCCCCATTGTTCTTTACCTGTGTCACTTTTGACCAGGCCCCATTTTCTTTGACACATGACAATACACTCTTTTCCTTGAGGAACTCTGTACCTTTTTGCATCATCATTTCTAAGTGTCCCTAATCTTTAAAAATCTAACCGTGACTTTCCCCATAGAAGCTAATGGGAACTCGCAGCTGTGTTCTCACACTGCACACGGCCCCAGTGGGTCCCCTGTGTCACTACCTTGGGTGGTTCTTTGGGGTCCCAGCAAATCTACAGGCTCTGGACCTTGTGTCTAGTTAAGTCGTGGTTCTTTTACCACTATTTTAGTATATACTTTGGCTCGCCCCTCCGGCCTGATGTGTATTTGTGCTATTTTACTGTCATATTTGAAGTGTAACTTGGGTGTTTTGACCTCTAGTCTCATAAAGAATCTAGGAGGGTGTGTTTAGTAATAAATTCACATATTTTATATATATATACCTGGTGTGGTTGTCTTTAATTTAGGCACTCGAGAGATTATAGACTGGTAAAACAAGCTGCTTTAAATTCCTTCAAGACTTAGCCGGAAGGCTGCTCTCCGTAGCTACCACTAGGATAGCTTTCAATAAAGGTTGTCTTTAACCTATAACCAATAAGGGATTGTTTGGACTGGTACAAGGTGCCCACTATAAGTAGTGGACAGCATATACCAGGCCAACTTCTCACATTGGTGCCAAGCTATCAGGGATGGAACACATTTTAATTTATAGTGTGTAAATGACTTACCCTAACTAGGAGTGTGGGCCCTATTTGGATAGGGTGCATACCTCTGCCAACTAGAGACTCAATTTCTAATATTGGTCATCAGCGGTGAGGATAGGACTTGTGTTTGTGTAGTACCCTACAGAAATTTGGTGTACACAACTGTGTTGGACTTTGTTTTTTCAACGGTTTCACCCCCAGACTTTTTGCTTTTTGGCCTCCTGTTTTTTAATTTGTTTGTATTGTTATTAGGACTATGGACACTTTCCCACTGTGATTCAGTACTATAGTGCATATGCTGTCTAGGTAAATTGTGATTATGGAATTGTATTCCCACAATGGCTTATTTGATTTACGTCTAAGTCCCTAGTAAAGTTCACTGTGCGTACCCAGGGACTGTATATCAAATGCTAGCAGTGGGCCTGCAGCAAAGGTTGTCCCACCCACACAAGAAGCTTTTCAAAGGTGTCTCAGACTTGCCACTGTACACAGTTTTTATATACTATGTCGACCTAGCAAGTGTACCCACATGCGAGGCCCTTCCCTGCCCTTTTCTTACATCTAAGTCATCCTTACGGTATGGCCCAAGGTAGCCCCACGGGCAGAGTGCAGTTTATTTAAAAGGTAGGACATATAGTGGAGTTTGTTTGCATGTCCTAATGCTGTCTATTTTGTTTTCACTGTTGAAAGGCTATCTCTACCATAGGTTAACATAAGAGCTGCTTGGTAACACTTTACAAATGTAGCTTGCCAGTGGGAGCTGATAGAAAAATTGAATTTAGTATGCCCGAACTCAGGATTTAAAAATTAATCTTTTAGTAAAGATAATTTTTATATTGGGTATTTGAAAATACTAGTTTAAAAAAGTGGGTATTTTCTTGTCTAACCATCTATGTGCCTTGGCCTGTTTGTGTATCGCCAGTCTGGGATCAAAGCGACAGGAGCTGGGGATGTGCATTTGCAGTAGACAGACACAAGGGGGAGGTTGAGGCGTGTCCTGCCTCTCCTGGGTGACTCATAGGCAGGCTGAATAGACATGGTTGCATTTAGAGTGCTGTGAGGAGTTGTTGCTTGCACCTGAATGGACTGTGGCTGCCTCTCACACAGCTGTCTCCACCTCCTGTGGTGACCCTTGCCCTAGCCAGACTGCACTTGTTTATGTGTGCCACAAAACATTTGGTATAAATATTGGGGCCCTGACCCCAGTACTTTAAATTGTTGCTGGACTAAGGAACTGGCAAGGAAGAAGAGCTGCCAGGAGGAGTACTGTTCCTTTATTGTTGCTGCTTTGTTTGGTTGGTCTGCAGTTGCTGCTTCGTCTTGGGCAGGTAATGAACTGGACTGTTCTTTCTGTTTACTAAGGGCTTGATGTAGAGCTTGCCCCTGATCAAGATGTCTCAGGAACACCAAAGACTTTGTCTTTCACTGGGTACTGCCTCTGGGACCGAGTCACCACAGAGGGAAACCACAATCTGACTCCAACACCAAGATCAGTGGCAGTTCCGTGACCTGAAGGCACCGCAGAGGTCACCACCGCACTTCGCACCAGAACCCTGGTCTCATCGACATCGCTGTGTGCCGTCGACCACAGAGCCACTGCTTGCACAGCACACTGGTGTCACGAACAATACTGCTGCAAGTTGACATCGCTGCCACTGCCTGCACCATGCTTTGGGGCACAGCTCATAAGTTACACAATGCACCGCCCATACCACACCGCAGTCGTGGCCTACCGACGCCAGCCCCAATGACTCGAGATCCTCAACTTGCTCTGTGACTTGTACCGTGACCTGTCAGTGCTGGAGCAGGTATAATTTTGTACCCACTCCATTTTCGCATGTTCTTATTAAAATAACTAGGTGATTAATTATAAGGATTAATGGTTTGATGTGGGTTTTCTACTAACCAACCCTATTAACAGAAAGAATACACATGGGAAATGCAAATTGCATGGCTAGAATAATAAGTGAACTAAGTCTGTATGCATATTAATACGATAAACGTTGCTTATGTGATGTTATTGTTGTTTTGCGCTTAAATAAACACTCATTAATGGCTTTTGATGTCGCAAATGGCTAGATAAATGCATACACATATGGGTATTAGCAGGGTCTTAACACTGTTTTAATAATTGTCCATGTATTAATTACGATTTTGTGTTTCTTTGCTTAAGTTGGCCATTCTGACCAGTCACAAAATGGTTGCCGACTGAATCTGACCTTTCCAAATGACACCCGAGAGGGGAGATACAAGGGCGCCTGCGCGATTTTCAGCAGCGGCGAACTACAGATGACCTGACACCATTGTACCGAAAGAAGGTCATACCGGGCTGACTGCCAAAGCCCCTGAAAATGGAAAAGAGATACAGTGCAAATCATCATCCATGAACTGACCCCATGAATGAACACTGTTCTCACCCTGGGAAACTTCTGTAAAAGTAGCGATTCTGGAGAATAATGACCCGACGAACTCGACATGTCCTAATGGACTAGATACATTTTTATACATTTTCATCTGGAAGACATCCGCATATTGTTGCCACTTATCAATGAACTGCTAATTTCTATTTTGGCATTTGAAACTCAGAATATGTGAGAATTTAAGTGAATGTTTCAGAATGTACTGAGATGCTGTATTTTCGACCAATTAGAGGACATCGAAGTTACATTTGAAACATTTAGAATGTAAATTTTAGTATAAATAAAGGTAGACTAGAGAGGGCAAAAAGCTCCTTTTTCCCGACTACAGAATCCTGAGGTTATGCTGACGGAGAGGAGGGTGACTCTACATGACGAATTTGGACTTAGCCATTTTGCAGAGGACACTTTTTCTGACTTAGAGGACAACACTTAGCCAGAATAGGTAAATATGACAAAGATGATATTGCCGAATTGATTTAATTTGCATTTAAAATTTAGATAAAGATTAACGATTTAATTAAGGTGTCGGGTGATTCTTTCATTGCAATGTCTTATTATCAAATGTTTATTATAGTAATCAGGTCTCACCTAAACTAGACAACTAAATGATTCGATCGACCCATTAAGGCAGATTTGGTTCAGATATCCAGTATAGTGTGGTAAGAAAATTATAATTTTCCCTTTAGTAGGCGCGGATAGGCTGATTAGAATGAATGTTGGTGTTATGGGCCCCACCAGCGAATGATGTGTGTGTGTGCGTGTGACTGAGGAATCATCTTGTCCGCAGAAATTGAAGGGAATAGTAGGACCGAATCTGCATCATCTGCACCATGGCGAACACTGCCCCACTTTGCAACTCAGCCACGGTCTCACCAATGCCTCTGGATGACCCCCACTGAGCTGCTGTTTGCATTGCGACCTGAGGGTAATGTTCGCTTCACTGCTTTACTCCACACCGATGCCTTAACGCCTACCAGCCAGCCCACAACAACTTGGTCGGAAACCTGAAAAGGCACAATTTTGAGGATCTTCGGACACTGCAGCTGGCCCACACCACCATGGTTGGCCAGAACCATTGCATTTGGGTGTTCACAACACCACAGTATCCCCCCAGATGGAGATATCATCTTCAACGAACTGTATATAAAGCCTATTTTTTTTATTAATCACATTGTGATCATCATATGCTGGATTTTTATCATTTTGATTTTGTTTTACACATATGTTTTTAATATGTCCTTTTGTAGTGTTTTCACTGTATTACTGTTTGTTATGTGCAAATGCTTTACACATTGCCTCTGGGATAAGCCTGACTGCTTGTGCCAAGCTACTAAGGGGGAGAGCAGGGATTATTTTAGACGTGTTATCCCCTTGTTCTGACCAGAATGATGGATTCTGCCTGGTTTAGGTGCATTCCCTAGCCAGCTAGAAAACCCATTTCTAACAACTATTATTCGATACCTAAGACCAACTCAAATCAATTCTGATTGGAAATTCTCTTTTTTCCCTACTCATCCTGATTGGCATTTTTTGTTTTTTCTATTCCCCCGGATTGGCATTTTTCAAAAATCATGGGTCTGACTGAATGTTCTACATCTGCATCTGAAAAGAAGGAATTTGAGCTGGCCAAGCTGGAGAGTTTCACTGTGGTCCAGTTCAAGGACTTTTGGAAGGGGTCTGAGGTTTCTACCGAGGGCTGCGCTAGGCAGGTGGAGCTACTGAAGGCATTCGGGGCCCAGGTGGAAGCTGATGATGCAGCAGCTGTAAACTCAGTAAATGATGAGGTGCAACTGGAGGATGATGAGTGCTGGAATTGAAATTGGAACTGGCTAAGCTGAAATTGGAGAAGGCACAGGCTCTTTAGGAAACGAGAATAGCCATGGGTGAGACACGGCGAATGACCTTTACAACGCGGTTGTATCACCGCAATACATTTACATCACGGTCATTACAACGCAAGTCGTTACAACGACTTGCGCTGGATGGCGCTCTACACTAAGGAATAGTATGATTCACTATTCCAACACCTTCCCTACTGTTACACACACTGGAGTTGGAATAGTAAATCATACTATTCCTACGTCCAGCGCCTCTAGCGCAAGTTGTTGTAACGACTTGCGTTGTAATAACCGCGATGTAACGTACCGCGATGTAAATGATCGCATTGTAACATCACATATTCATGAGACACAGATGGCCCATGAGCTGAGTCTTAGGGAGCTGGACATTAGAGCATCATAAGTGGAGTCCAGCATCAATGGTGGCAGCATACCTACAATTTCCACTGGTGAAGTAAGGGCCCACATCCCAAAAGACTTGGTGCTCAGTTATGTGGTAGGATGTCATAGACAAATGGTTTGCAGCCTGTGAAGTGGCTTTAAGGGCACACACGCCTCCTCAGGAGTCCTGGGGGAGCAGGGAGTAGCTTGTGGAGGTACATGCCTACAGCGGGGAGGGACATACTCTTAACACTAGAGGTAGAGGAGCAAACACAATACCCTGCACTGAAATCCATTCTAGCCATCACGTTTGGTAGGACCCTTGAGAAATAGAGGCAGAGATTCAGGGGCATTCACAAGATCTCAACACAAACATGGGTAGAGTTTCCTGACTATGCTAGCATGGCACTGAAGGGCTGAGTTCTTGCAGCAAGATTGATGATTATTCAGGGCTGTACAACTCAATTCTGCAGGAGCACATGCTTGATAGTTGTTTTACAAAGCTACACCTGTTAATATTGATAAAACTGATGTCAAGGTTCATAATGATACACTCGCATGTACAAGCCAAATCACATAACTATTCTCAAACTCTCCCGTCATGAACTTTCCATCATGTGGTCAGGCAAAGGGAGTTACACACGACTCAGTCCTTCAGGAGTTTTGTCTGTCCTGGCTGTTGTATCATCACAGCAGAGAGGGCCCAGCCAGGCATTCACCTGTAGTCACCTGTAGCCTGGCTGGATCACCAAGACTCCATACTGAGCATGTCACTGCTCTACACCCCAAGGTAAACTGGCTCCTGCTCACGGCAAAGTGAGAAAATATATTTTGTATGTTTTAAAACGAGAAGTGTTACTGTTTAGCACCTAAAACCATTACTATTTGTGTGTGCCTGAGCTTAAAGTTAATAATCTGAATTACAACCTCATTTTCCCCCTTGCTCACAGTTGTTCTCAATCAACTAGTGCTAGGAAGAAACTCCTATCTATAAGTGAGAAAATAGAACAGACTCACTTTACACTTCCAATGAACACCGAAGCCCGATGATCATGCATGCCTGGAATTGCACTTATCTATCTGCATTTCTCAGAACACGTCTCTCCAGTGCCTGGAAGTACACACATCTAACCAGTTATTAAAAAAACAACAACTACCAAACACCCTATGCTGCAAGTTGACCCTTTGTGTCCACCCCACCTCACCCCACCAAAACAGATTATTTTTCTGTCCACGCATTGGATGGGCTGAAGTGAGCTTGGGGTTCTGCTGGCTCAGTCATTGTTAGAAGGTGGTTTATTAGTAGGTATAGGTAGGAACTTGTCACTAATAATAAGGCTAAAATCACAATACAAGGTACAGGTAAGGTCTCAATAAGTTATCCTCTTGCTCAACCCTTGGGAGCTGGCTGCCAGCAAGCAGGCTTCACTTATGAGGCAAGTGTGTAAATCATTTAAAAACAACAATACATCAAATAAGTAAGACACAACACAAATAAAAATCCAACAACAATGTATACCAATAGGAAATATTTTTATGATTAAAATGACACTAAAATGACCAAAATCCAATATATGGAACCTGTTTTTCAAATTCGTATAGACTAAAGGTAAAACAAGTGATTAGAAGCAAATAGCACTCGAACCGTTAAAAAAGATTGCGTTGGACCGGGACAAAGTCAAGAGTTCAGTCCACCCATGATGTAACACTTTTACACTTAGTTCCAAAAGTGTTTTTTTATATAGGAAAGTGATTCACAGCACCAGCCAAGGTTTCAGAAGCTCTGGTTAGCCTCTCGGAGTATGGGACCACAACTCCCACAATGCACCTGGTCAATCCTTGTAAAATCCAGGTGAAGCTTGTCAGCTGGAGTTGTTCTCGTTGTTGATGTTACAGGTAGCCCTTCTGTAGGAGAGTAAGATCTGCTTCACATGGGTACCCCCACTTTTTGCTGGTGTTTTACTGTTTTTCGACCTTAGTCTGGCTGTGGCCCTGCTAATCAGGACCCCAGCCTAGCTGCTTCCTCTCTAAAATGGTTTCCATGTACATTAGGTACATCTCTAATTGGATTCTGGAGTGCCTTATAAACCCCTAGTATATGGTATACAATGTACCTAGGGCATAGGTACCTCAGGGGCCTACCAGGGGCTGAAGCATGTATTATGCCACCCCTGGGAAGCACTTCAAACTGACACCACAGGTCTGCTACTGCAGCCTGGGTAAGGTGATGCATTCACCCTTTACTGTGGTATAGGCTACCTATATCACTACCATTGCACACACATATAAAACCTATAAGTCACTCCTATGGCAGACCTTAACAATCGTGAAGGCAGAGTGCTTGGTTTTTATGTGAGAGGGTGCCCCTGTATGAGCAGAGCCCCTCTGCAGCGTTCAGAGTACCTCCTCTGATGCTGTTTGTGGTGCAGCCTGACTACATACTCTTAAGTGCTTTATAACCTCGCCGTAAATGCTAGCTTTGGACTGGCTGCACGGAAACATGTCGTGTTTGGTGTCAAATGCTTTGGAATACTACCACCCCGCCAGTTCTGGTGGCGGGGGTAGCATTCCTCCCTTCTAGAGGGAAAGACATGTTTACACTGGTCTACCCGGTAAAGACTTCCTAAAGCCCTGGTATCACAAAATGGATGCCACTGCCACAGACACGGGTCTGGCCTCCTGCTGCTGACCAAAACTCCGGCAGGGGAGGCCTGGACAATAGGTTTCCTGTCCCAAGGAGGTGTAACCACCTCCCCAGACAGGCAGATGTGTATTGGGGCTGGGCGGGAGCCCTCTCTGGTGCTTTGAAGTCCTGCACTGGGGGCACACTTGGTGTCCCTGTGCATAGTCCAGTTCAAACCGGTTGCAGGGGCTACCTGCCCCTGCTCTGGCACGAAACTGGACAAAGGAAATGGGTGTAACCACCCCTCTTTCCAAACCCTCCCATAGGTGGGTCCCTAGAGTATGTCCAACCCCCAAACTTAATATAAGTATGGGAACCCAGTCTTTGAGACTTTAGATTACCCTGGACGAGACTCTGCAACATATATCCTGGACCTTCGACTTTCTATTTTCGCTAAAAGACTGAAGAAATCTCCCTTGGGGTCAAGGAGTGACTCCCCTGCTTGGCAGGCACCAAAGATGCAACTGACTGGTCTGCAACTCTGAAGCTCCCGCCGGAAAAACGTGTATTTGTGCTTTTACTGTTGTATACTGACTTGTAACTTAAGTACTTCGAACTCCAGCCTCATAATGAGACTAGAGGGATGTGTTTTTATCTTAAATACATATATTTTAAATATATACCTGGTGTGGTTGGCTTTTGATTTGGTCATTCAAGAGATTATAGACTGGTAAAACAAGCTGCTTTACATTCCTTCAAGACTTAGCCTGAAGGCTGCTCTCCATAGCTACCATCAGGATAGCTTTCAGTAAAGGTTGTCTTTAACCTATCACCATAAGGGGTTGTTTGGACTGATACAGGGTGCCCACTATAACTAGTGGACAGCATATATCAGGCCAACTTCTCACACCTTCTAGCACGTTTTCTCCTGTTGCTGATCAGGGAGTCCACTCCTTATCCTTTAAGACAGGAAAAATCCTTATGTTGTGAAACCTTCTGAGTGCAGCAGGTGCAGTTCTAATGAGTGCAGTCCTCTTTTGTGCAATCGAAGGGTCCAGCAGGCACTCCTTTTTCTCCAGACATTTCTTTTTGGGTCCCTGAGGGTCTACAACACCAACCCAAGGTTCTAGAATCTCTGAGTTGCTCCTTGGAAAATAGGCACTATAAGACACACAACGCACCTGGCCAAATTGTTTAAAGTCCACTGAACACAGCACGCTCGGTTCTTCCTAGTGGATATGATGCAGGTGGTGCTATATTAACCTGTTGCTTTCAGGGATTCCACTCCTTCAACTTTCAGAGCAAGGCAAAGTCCTTTTTGAGCTGAAGACCAAAGTGTGCAGCAGGTGCAGTCCATATGGCCACAGTCCTCTCTTGTGCAGTCCAAGGGTCCAACAGGGCAGTCCTTCTTCTTCATGTAGTTTAAAGGCAGAGATCAGAGCTGCTGAGCAGCTCTCCCAAATTTATACAGTGTTTCTTGAGCAACAAGCAGGTGGACACCTCTGACCAATGGGGTGCAAAGTGCCACCCCCAGGTATGAAATCGTCCTCTAAAGTGTGCCATATTCTTGACCCAGAAAGCACTCCCTTAAAATCCAAAATGGAGAAACATTCTCCTGGACATTAAGATCTGGCTAGGCCAACATACTGGTGTGGCAAAGTTTCCGAAACACTCCCCTTCCAGCCCCCTTGCTTATTCAATTACTGGAGCTACTGTCTGCCTGGGGGTGTGGGAAGTGGGGGTGAGCTTGTGTCCTGTCTTAACTGTCATTCCTTCTTTGAAGACCAGTTTAGCTACCTCTCCCCCTTCCTGACGTTTGCTCTACAGCTACAATTCTCCTCCCAGATGTCCTTTGTCTCTATGAAGGCCACTTCACACCTCATCAGAGCAGTTTTGCTCAGCCTGCCAAAGCCAGGCCAGTCAGGAGAGGCTGCTGGCAGACTCGATTTTAGCACATCAGAAAATTAAGTTCTATAACTTATTTTCTGTGATAGTTATAAGAAAGCTAACCTTGATAAATTGTTGTATTTACTATTACTATCATTTTATATTTTAGCTCACTTCTATTAAGAGTTTTTTTGGGGGGGAGTTTTATATAGCACAAACATGACCCAAAGGAATTCAGAGGGCTTTATATGAGCACCAATTGCGTTACAGACGGACACATTCATTTTGTTAGGCACACAGAGATTAAGTGATTTTCCCAGAATCACAGGACGTTGAGCGTCTCTGCCGAGACTCGAACCCGGGTCCACAGCTTCGAGGATGACCATTCTAGCCGTTAGGCCACATCCTCTTTACTAATATTTTATTAGTATTTCCATGTTAGTCTTTGGAGTCGATGTGCTACAATAGGGAAACATGAAATTGGCAGTTTTTCCCTTAGCAGGGCATAGGAAACATTTTTATAATGCCCCTGCTTATAGTTACAAGGCACTCTAACCCTGGGGCACCTAGGGTAGACCTTAGGGGTGACTTACATGTAAGGTATGGTAGTTTAAGACTTTGGAATTTACATATATATATTTTTTTAAAGCAACCTTCTTAGCAGGGTTCCCTTTAAAATGACAACAGTAAAAAAAGCTGTGCACACTTTAGTTCATGAAATCTGCTGGGCTGCTACACCTCCATGCCTGCCATATACTAGGGACTTACAGGTAGGTTTTCAGTACAAACTGTATTAAACCTCATTACCATGTACCTTTCACACAGAGCACAGGCCCAGAGCTGTTTAGCAGAGCCCAGGGTACAATCACAGTCAGAAAACCAGCATCTAGTAGTCAAATGGGGGGCATAAAGTAGGGGGCACTGCAATAAGCCCTGGTTTCTCACACAACCCTCCTTCCCCCAGCCAACCAGAAGACTCAGACCAACCCTGGGAGAATTTCCCTGGTCTGTTGAGCGAGGAAGAAAGCAAAGGAAACAGACTGGACAATTGCAGGGCCTACTCTGCTTTACATCCTCTTGCTAAGGTCACTTCCTCTTGGAAGCGGACCTCTCTCCACAGTAACAGGACCAATTTTAAACTTAAACTTCATCACATCTGTCTCATTTTTTTCCTCCCTTTTTAGTTTGGGAAGTGAGATGCCCACCCCCTCTATCCCTAACTTTACTAGGGCAACACCTAGCTTACACAGAGAGGTTACCCAACACTTCAGCAACCCCAACATGACCAGTAGGGTAGGGGCCTAGCTTACTTTTGGCCATGGGACCTGCCTCCTGGTTCAGTGCTGCCATGAAAGCACGCACCCGGCAGAGGGTACTGACAGCTGTCAGAATAAAGACCCACACCATAAGCTCTCCACTGACAGGTGGCTGAGCTGCTTTAAGGACAATTGGGGATTCTGGAACCTTTCTTGATGTTTAGAGTGGGGGGCTACCATATTCTGTGGCACACCCTTCTACCACTCTCCCTTCCGTCAGTTCAGGGGGCACCTTGCTGTGTGACATCTACCTGTCTGCTCAGGGCTTCCTTGTGGTCAGGTGAAGCATCAACAGTGGGTTTCTCCCTTACTGGTACAGATTCATCGTTTTTCACTGGGACACTAATTGAGAATGGCCGCCCTTTCCTCTTCTTGTTCTCCCTTCTTTTGCAATCTCTGTCTCCGGAATCTAGAGATTAACTTCCCAGGATCTTTGTACTTTGGGGCATCCTGGGCGCCAGCCCCACTGGGGATCAGATCAACCTTTGGGAGGTCATTACCCAGGATATAATCTAAGGAGAGGTCAGAACAGACTACTACCTTATATCATTCAAAGGTACCCTCCCTCTCTAAGTGCACTAAGAAAACGTGTTTGGTTGTGTTTGGACTTTTTCCTGCCAAAACCAGTGAATTGAGCAGAATCTCATCCAGAATCTATCTGTCTTTCAAAAATACTTTAACGGATACAGCCTGCAACGTTATACCACTGTAAGATTTTGACTTTCATTAAGTTCATTCAGTTTATGCTGACAAGGTAAAATATACTCCATAAGCATTTACCTTTACCTGTCCAATCCAGTATTGGCCATTGGAGGTAAGCCATCTGACCATCCGGCCTATTTAGAGTGGGTGGTCACATGCTCTTTTATTTCTGTATGTCACCACCGTTATTGTCCTGGCCATGCACGGGCCTGGCCTTTGACCAGGTCTTGTGCTCCATCTCTCTGTGGGTGGCCAACTACCCACTGTGCACGCTCCTCAGGGCCATGTTTTTAGAAAAACTCTAACCGTGTGGTGATTGCCACTGTATATTTCAAAATAATGCAGAATAAAATTAATATGCATTAACTATATAACAAACACAAAAATAAACTTAAAAAGAAATTACGAACTAGAAACTCTGTCTCAAATAAAAACAGTTTTAAAAGTCAATAAAACAAAATGCTTCCTGAACAACACTAGAATCCATCTGCCAGGATGCAAATCTAGGATAGAAAATTAAAAAAACTTGAAAGAAACAATAACGACTAAAAAGTAAGTTTGACAACAAATATTAATTGACAAAAAGAAAATTAAAAGCTAAAAGTATTTTAAAATAAACTATGCAACCTATAAATTACTGCAATATACAAATGCATCCATTACTACACGAAAACAGCACTAATAGGAAAATGAATGCATGGGCAGATAAATGTAAAACATCCTAAATAAAATACTCCAAAGCAAGTCTTGTAACCAAAGCAATAAAAGCCAAAAAAATATTTAAAATAAATATAACACCATTTATTATTTTAAACTAAACTATAACTAACAAAATCCATAATTAAAAATTAAATTGCCAAAATAACCAACAGAGTGAACACATATGTTTCTCTCAACAGCCTGCAACACACACACACTGTCAGAAACAATACCAAAGAGCCAGAAAAACAATAATCTACAAATAAAAGATAGTAAAGACACCATCCAAACTGTAAGTAGAAATGTTCAGCTGCAATGCAAAAATGTTACAATAAATATGTAATAAATAATAAATATAGGTATTTTTTACTCTAAAATCCACAGCTGAAATATTGGAATCTATCAAGTATATCAGTTCCCAAAATGGGAAGCTGTTAAGTCATAGAGGATATCCCAATAGTAAAGAGAGCATCACAAGTGAAACAAGCATTTGCAATGCAATAGGTCTCGCATTTACGCGAGTTTGAGCTATTGGCATTGTAAATGACAATGCCTTTTATTTATGTTTTGGTTTTTAACCCCTTCGGTGCTCATGACGGAATGGTTCCGTCATGACCCACGGTTGAGCTGTGCTCATGACGGAACCATTCCGTCATGACCACGCCCGCGCAAGATTCCGTCAGCACAGCGGCGGAATCTGCGCAGCATCGAAGGGGTTAAAACATAAATAAAAAGCATTGTCATTTACAATGGCAATATCTTAAATTCTCGCAAATGCGAGACCTGTTGCATTCCAAATGCTTGAAGGTAATGCTGAGTTGCCCCCTTCTGTCTCCCATGGCCCCTGAAAGCTCCCCATTTGTAATGAGTTAAATAGACAAGCCGGTGGTCACAACTGCACATGACAGACACTCCTGCCCTCCTGCAGTAAGAGGAAATCATTAAGGAAAATAGTGCTTACAGTCTAGAGAAGATGTACCATTTAACAACCACAGTAAAAGGGCCAGTCTTCATGGGAGGTTGCAAATGAAAACAAGACAGTACTAAGGAGGGACTAACAAGCCTAATAACAAATCAGAAGCCAGTATTTAAGAAGGACAATGACACTAGTCAATGACAAATATGGGCGGAGAGTGGGCAGGGCTTCAAGTACTACATACTCCAAAACAGCATGGCTAGCCCTCAACCAGCTGTGAATTTTTGGTTTATTTTGCCCGGTGGCTTAGCATGAACATTCAGGGGCACACACATGACACTGTAATGTTGTAAAATTATCTTGGGTAGCAGTGTACTTTATGGTGTTTGTCTCTCTCTGGTAGCAGCAGAGATGGGAGGAAGGCAGTCATTAACATACATAGAGTTTTAGCTCTGACTTGACAGTGCAACTGTCACCTAGCCTTTTAACCTACACCAATATTATTCTACAGAATTCATGCCCATGCTATTTACTAGTAATGCTTCACATTACCGTTCAACGTTCTTTTAAAGCCAGAACTATATGCATTGCCAATGCTTATTCAATATTGTTTGGCATCATGAGGTTTAAATTAGCAGAAAACGGACAATAAAATGAAAGTAGGTCCAAAGAAGGGCTCATACGGTATGTCTTGCCAGGGCACCCAAATTAGTAAGCTGATACTGCATTTATAACACAGCCAAAAACTACTCACTTCATCAAACTCAGAAGGATGTGAGACGTTTGCATATTGGAACATGGGTTCTACAACACACACACACGCACACTCCACCCACCCCCACCTGTCTGCACAGCATGCATCAGCTTACTGCGGTACTGCCACCGCCGTGCAGCTGACTTGCTGTAGAACATTTTTAAATAAATATGTATTTTGCTAAACACTGTGGCTGTGCGAAAATGGACCCCGGAGTGCGCAGTGCAGATAAAGGAGCGACAATTTTAATTAATATGCCAAAGCTATGATAAACATATACCAGCACAAGGGCAAATTGCTTTCTGGCTGTCATCGTTTTAAAAAAAATAAAAGTTTGTCTTATGGAATATCTTGCATAACAGCAGGTGTGTGTCTGGTGCTGCTACTCACCACTGAGCTTTACACAACTTTAGTTTCAAGCTTGACTAAAGGATCCAAGACCACTCCAGAAATAGCGTGCAGCCTTGTCTGCTTAAAAACAATGTGACCCTCAAAGTCTGTTTAAAAACCTCACCCATATGTTGCTCTTTTGTAACGTGTAAGCATGACGTTGTGGTCTAGTTTTCAGTCCTGGGAGGCAGAGAGGAGGTGTCCATCATAAAACATTGGCTGTGTGGTTAGTAAACTAGCGGGGGCAGGAACAAGCTTCATTGTGTAAACATACCCAGTGATAATTCACAAGTAGCTAAAGAACAAAAAAAAACAGACTGCCTGGCTTGGAGCTTGGTCACAAAAGAGCACAACCTAATTATCAAAACAATTTTTCAGCCAGAAAATAAAAAACTTCAGCTGCTCCCCTGCGCCTAGGGCCCTGCAGCGCACCCTTGGACTTCCAGAGGAGCCACACCACCCGGACGATCTCCGGCACCTCCAAGCATCAGGTGGCCAGGCTGCCCACTGGGCAAAAGGCGGCTCCTCATCAGCAGTCCACCAACTCCGTCCCAGCTCGGCTGAGGAAAGGAAGTGGTCCAGCATTGATATTCCGCGCACCGGCTGCCCCTGCTGCCCCTGCTGCAGCTGGACACAGGCTCCGCTGAAAGGTAGAGAACAGCAGCCACCCATCAATCAAGCAAACAACGCCATTATCACAGCTGTGTAAATGTATGCGAAGCACGTCGTCCCTCCTAACGGAGAAACCGAATAAAGGAAATAGTACACGCCCCGTGTAACAACCAAGTAAAGGGGCCAGTAGCCATGGGAGGATACAAATGACAACATGGCTGTACTAAGAAGGGACTAACGAGCCTCATAATTAATCAGAAGACAGCATTTACAAAGGACAAACACACAAGCCAATGAAAAATAAGAGTGGGGGGAGTGGGCAAACCTTCTCTCCGTACTGAACTACCACAGCTCTTCGCAGAGCTACTCTTCGCAGAGCAGCGCTTGCGCGCTGGCTCAGGCTTGACCTAAAAAGAACACTGGAAATGCCCAAAATATTATTCTAACACACGCTTTGGCTGGGATAACACTAAAAATGAAATGATAAAAAGAGTTGAGTAATATGACCATTATCTTACCCCCAAATATTTTGCCTTTTACCCTCCACTTTTTCTTGCAATCGTTTTGGTCACCCTTAGGACACTGTACACTACACCACTGCTAACTAGTGCTAAGGTACCTGTTCTCAGGCCCATAAACATGGACTTAATGGCATACGTCTTTTTGGTGTATCTAATTTACTTCCAAGTCCCTAGAAGAGTGGTATACCGTATACCCAGAGGCTGTAAATTAAAGGCTATCAGTGGACCAATAACTCTAAATGTGCCACCCACTAAAGTAGTGCTCTAAAACAGGCCCTCCAAAGGCTAATTTCCTGGCCTCCTGATTTGAAGTTTCAAGGATATAAAAGACTTCTAAATCATCTACTTCTGCACCTTGACGCCAGCTGTGAGACAATCTTGCCAAGTGGTGCCATACCAGTCCTGCACCCTTGGAAGTGAACCTTAAGGAGCAGAACCAGCAAAACTCATACATTGACGTCAACTGCACAATTCAGAACCAAAGCATCCCGATTGCGATGACAAGTACCGACGTATCGCCGCTTCTGAATGAATCATCCCTACTGCGGACACATCATCACCGTTGCACGGATCAGAACTGACACATCTCCATCGCCAAAGGGATCCATCACAGTACATTGCCTGGCAGGCACTCTGTATCTTCCTCGACTTCGATACAACACGAACAAAGGTACTTTGCAGTAGTCCAAGCCTGGTCACTCTACCCAACTCACACTCCATAACAGTCAGCCTGAGCTTTTGACTTTACCCTGGTCCAGCATGACCATATATCCCCAGTTTGCACTTTTTGCTTTAATGCGCCATTTTACAGTTTGTGCTTTAATATTTCGTAACTTAGGTTCTACTAATTGGATTTTTGTCGTTTTGGTCTTGTTTTATTTATTAAGTTAAGCTTTATTTTCTAACTAGGTGCAATATCTTTTTTTGTGGTGTTTTCACTGTTTTAATGTGTGATGTTCTGCACAAATACTTTACACATTGCCTCTTTAGTTAAGCTTGACTGCTCGGTGTCAAGTTGCCAGGGGGTGAGCACAGGTTAATTTAGTGTGTGTTTGTGACTACCCTGCCCAGCCCTGTCATTAAGCCCTGCTTCTACACCTGCACCCAGGACTACCAGAAGTGACTCCAAGGGCTAGGTTACTGTCCTCCTGCTCAAAGTTACAGGGACCTAATAGGCTCCCACCATCTTGCACCAGTGCCTGGATCTAGCCTAAGTGAGTCCTGAACCCCCAAGAGGTCTCCATCCTCTCTTGGACCCTTGGCTGTGTTGCTTAAGGTCCCCATATGGCCATTTTCCAAAACTGAGAACTTAGACAACATTTGGCTGAAAAGTGCCCTGAGAACTAAGATGAGACTGGAAACTAACCTGCTCACCTATCCACCTGAGGTGCATTAGTGGTCAGATTGACTTTGAAGCTGCTTCTACTACGTGCTTCTCTGCCGCAGCAAATCCTATTCAGCAGTCCTTCACCAAAGGGGTATCCAACTTTGTGAAACTGTCTTCAGCTACAGCTTGCTGCTTCATCTCACAGGAGATTTTCAGCTTCCATTCAGGCGGCTAAGTCCAAAGGTTAAAGTTTTCAATAAGACTTCACTCCAAGACCATCTGATAATGACCCGCCCTCCTTCAACACTCCTGCAGATTTGCCCCACTGAACTTCTACGCTCTCAGTGGCTATCAATGGTAAGCGCTGATTGGGCCCAATCCACTTTCTGTATCTGAACCTTGCTCCATCATGGTCAGCCATTAACTATCGACTATGTTCCGGTCTCTCGTGAATAGATGTCCGTGGTTGGCTCTTTGCTCTTGTAGGAGCTATTTAAAACCTTATTAGATTTTTAATTAAAAACTCCGGGGCAGATTTACAAGCCCCTTGCGTGACTTTTGCGCTGCAGTTGCGTCACTTTTTTGACGCAACAGTGGCGCAAACAATGCGGCCTATTTACAACGTGATGCATCTAGGGAGATGCGTCACGTGGTAAAGCCCTGCGTCACATTATACCTACATCAGGTATAATGTATGCAGGGTGGGCGTTCCCCACGCAGGAAGGCCTCGTAAAAGTGACTCAGTGAAATCAACAAGATTTCACTGCGCCACTTTTAGGACGCCACTGCGTCAAAACCTTACGCCTGCTTCAAGCAGGCTTAAGTAGTGATGCAGTGTAGTGGGAATAGGCCTCAACACGCATTGCTGGAGTTGCATCGTGCTTGCGACACGACTCCAGCAATGCGTGACTTTTCCACCAACAGATGCGTCAGAATTTCTGACGCATCTGTCAATCCTTGCGCCATAGTGCGCCGTATTGTAAATACGGTGCATCTATGGTGGCGCAAGGGTTTCTAAGGGTGGCGCAGGGAAAGTGACGCATCTGTATAGATGCGTCACTTTCTTGTAAATCTGCCCCTCCGGTTCTACTGATTGAATTTTTGTCGTTTGGAGTCAAAAAATTATTAAAATGTACTCCATTTTTCTAAATTGAGTTGGTATCTTTATGGTGTTGTGTTTTTGTGTTATTACTGTTTTTGTGCTGTATAACTACTTTACACATTGCTTCTAAGTTAAGCCTGACTGCTTTTGAGACAAGATACCCGGGGTTTAGCACATCTTAATTAAGTAACTTTTTGTGGTTCAACCTGTAATGTGGCTGTTGCTTGGCCAGAGTTCACACCCCAGTCAACTAACAACACAATTTCTCACATGTATGGAACACTGGGGTTTGTAATAGCAGAAAGCAGATAGGAACCACCTCTAATCAGGATTGCTACAGCACTCGAGTACGGTGAATAGGAGACTGCAAAGCACTCATTTAGCAGCTGCTGATAGTGTTAGATGCGTCTCTTGTACTAGAGCACATCATGTTGCTTAAAGTAAGCAGGCGCATATCTAATTTTGCGGGACTCATTAAGGCCTCAGATGTTCCAGGTCATGAGTCATACAGGTCTCAGGGTGTTGTTTTGGGGTGTCTTCGGATATAAATTGTAGATCTGTGTTCTAGTGCAAGACTGAAGTCCTCATCCCTAGCTGAAGCATGTGTGTTGGTGACTTCTTAGTCTTTTGTGTTCTTTCAATCAATCAAAACTGCCTGGTTCACTTCTTTGGTGCCCAACCCACTCTGGTCGCCCCCACTTGCCAGAGAGTCAGTGTTACCCACCTACCTCCCCTTCCATGTTTTGGCCCTGTGTAACACAAGCTTATGAGGTAGAGAACAGCCCTCAATAGAGAATTCTAGACACCATTGCTTTGTGTATACAAGCAAGACACATACAGTGCTGCCACTAGGGTAGTCTGAGAAACTTAGAGGGGATGTTCTAGTTCAGTGGGGGCCCTGGGGTTCAGCATATGCCGAGTGTTCAAAGACCCTGGTTGAAAGGAGTTACTGCTGTCTTTAGGGCCACAGCCAATGCACAAGTGCAGTTGCTTTCTCTTTCCAGTTCATACCCCTTGAGGAATTACATCTCTAGAAGTTTCTCCTGGCACATTGATGTGTAATGCTCAGCAATCAATGATGTGTGTTGGGGGTTTCTGTATCACTGTGCTGCAGGTTGTTTCTCAATGCTGAAAAGCGATGCAGCTTCTGTAGAAACAATTGATTTGCTTGTCAAGGACTCTGGAAAACGTTCAATTTGCTGTCGAGCATGAGGTGTTTAAGCATTCTCTACACATCACATATTCCTCAATCTTGCAGCAGTTGGTTGAGACAGCAGTGCCTATGATCTGCAGGTAATTTCGGCACGAACGCATGTCCACGCCCTCGTTTTTCACCTGGATAACCACTAGTGCCTTTCCAGTTGAAGCAACTTGACCTTATGTGCATTTGTGACATCTTTGGATTCTGATACCCATTGCTCCAGGTTACCTATGTGGTCCCCAACGGATGTAAACCCTCTCTTTCATGTGGTCTAGGAGGTCCAATATCTATTTTGGAATCGATTGATTTGGGGCTTTGTTTCATGTCCAGGCGGAGGCTTTTAAGGTCTGGATCCGAAGGGGGGAGGCTAGTGGTCCACAATTGTGGCCCCTGCAGCTTGCGGCCCCATGTCTTGTCTGTGTTCAAAACTGCAGCATAGATCGCCTGCCTTCATGCTCTCCCTTGACTGGTTCAGAGCAATGTAATGACCCTTGTCCTATGGTTGTGTGTTGCTCACGCCTGGTGACGCGCATGTGGTGGGCGTGCCTGCTCTGTTGGTGCAGCTAAGCCTCTCTGTATACCAATGCAGAGTCCTTTGCTGGAAAGAGATCACCAGCAGAAGTGTGCTGTAGAGTTGAAATCTGAGGTAAGTGCAATATAGCATCACTGGCACACAGGGGTGTGGGTGTGCATGTGTGTCTCTCCACTCCCGCCGACCCAGAGGGCAATCCCAAAACACCCTATTGACTCTGATGGGCACAAGGAGACCATTGAACAGGGAGGGGGACCTCTGATCGTCCACCGCTAGGTTTAGAGCTGGCAGTCTAGCTAGATGGTATCAAGTCGCTCCCTTCTCAATACCCCTGCAGGGATGCCCTACTGCCTGTATTGAGACTGTGCTACAGGGTCAGCAGGGGACGTGGACCTGAATGTCTCCTCAATGCCTATGACAAAGTCACATGGTCAGGCCTCCTATAGCAACAGACCCTCACTCACTTCTCCTTCCTGCTCGACTGCCCATTTCTCACGGCCTAGATTGCAGGAGACTACGCGCTCCCAAATGAAAGGCACCCCAGTCTGTCATACCCCCAGCAGCCCCTCACTCCTGTCACCTCTCAACTTGCTTACTGGAGATCTGACCACATCTGAGGGGAACATCCATCCCACCAACAGCACCCAGCAGGGCAGCACCAGCCACTCCAGGCACCTGTGCCTCCAAATGACATCTCCGACTTTGTGGCTTCCAGGACTCAGCTATCCAGAACACCCAATGTAATCCACGGTCAGCTGTGTATCTGTTCAGGACACTTACATGCTTTAATCTTTGGTAGGGCTCAGCAGGGCAACACAGGCAATAGGCATTCTAAGCATCAGCCTCCATTGTCCAGCAAGATGGAGACACTGACCTTACACCACCCTCTCCCCAAGCAGTTCTGGCCTGTATACGTCTCACAGCTGCATTTCTGCCATACTCAGTTGGCCCCACATCACTTCCAGAGGACGTGTAGGGTCCTGCGGTGTTAATGCTAATCCAGTATCAGGATTATTACTAGATCTTGATGCCAAAATGGCAGAGTCTCACTAGTGATTGTCCATCTTACAGCTGCTCTCTCTTGCGCCCCACCATTACAATGGGTTTTTAATTACAATTTCTCAGACACCAAACAATAAATGCTTACCTGTTTCCAATAAAACGTTATCACATATTAAATGTAATAAGGCAACCCAATGTTATCCTATAGGACAGGTAGGCCTCACAGTAGTGAAATATGAATTTAATAATTATTCACTACCAGGACATGTAAAGCATAAAAGTACCTGGCTTACATTTGAATTACAATACACCTTGCCCTATGGGCTACCTAGGGTCTACCTTAGGGGTGACCTATATTCAATAAAACATGAGTTTAAGGCTTGGCAGGGGGGTTTATATTGCGTAATTGAAATGGAAGTTTAAAACTCCAGTGCTCCAATGGCAGGAATAGGACATATTTTAACTGGCTACTTAGATGCGTAGCACCATAAGTGCTTTAGGCCTACTTGTAGCATTTAAATTACAGGCAATGTGTATATGGTGTACACTCTACAAGGGACTTATAAGTAAAATAAAAGTTCCAATCAGGTGTAAACCACTTTTACCATGTTTAAAGGCGAGAACTCATGCATTTTATCACTGGTTGGCAGAAGTAAAGTGTTCAGAGATCTACGGCCTACAAAAACGAATTTCAGCAAAAAGTGGAGAAAAAGACAAAATAGATTGGTGGAAGACCACCCTAAGGCCGACAGGTCTGGAAGCTCCACTTAAAGAAAACAGCATCGAAAACCACCAATATCACAGCAATATACAATTCTGTTTGAAATTCTCTGCTTTCCTAGACAACCGATGTCTAAATACTATCTGCATCTCATCTAAACTGGGATGTCCAGTGCTTACCTATCAGCACAAATCAACCAAGAGAAAATACCTTTTATTTTCCAAGAACAAGCACGAAATAGTGCAAATCTGACTCAATGACAGGAACCTTGATGTCTTCAAACGCCAATTTTTGCTGAATTCCAAGTCACTTAGGTTCACCCTGGACACCTACCTCACCTGTGAGGAACACATTGTCTAAACACTAAAGACACTAAAGACAGCCTAATACCAGCTTTCTCGTGGAAAGAAATTCAAACTGTTTCTTCCAGAAATTGACTTAAAAATTGCAGTCCAAACCCTCATACCATTGCATGTGGATAGTGTTAACACCATGCTCCTTGGACCCTCAGGCTTCACAGTGGCAGCACTTAGAGGAATCCTGCACATTACAGCAGTCCTGGGCCTGAAGAAATAAGACCACTTCATCCCCTCCCTGATGGAACTCCATTGGCTGCTCTTTCTGACCCATTCCACCTTGAAAACCAGCTACATCATTTACAAAGTCATATCGACCCACACCTCTGCTTCTCTTGCAGACAAGCTCAGCATCTGTGGTGGCTCTTGGCATACCTGCTGCGTGTTCACATTGTAACTGGAGACTAAGATGTATAAAAAAGAAACAAAACAGAAGGCAGCAGACCTTTTTCATCTATGCATCCAGGATCTGCAACAACATCCTCGTATCCATCAAGACTGCAACAACGGTGCTGCAACGTAGGAGAGAGGTGAAGATGCACCACATTCAAGAACACTAAAGCGTAATGCAGCAGCCATCCACAAACCTGCCACCTCTCCTATGACTCATTGTCTCTATGCATAGCTTTGAACCTGTACAACAATGCACTGCCTTTTTGGCTAGTGGTGCACCACACAAATTCCACAAACATACATACGCACATTCACTGATCCTATCTTGTGGAACTGTGATGGGGTATTCTATACCGGAGGTAAAATACTAAAACACTATGGCACACTGATAATATATTGAGACACAGTGTTGGATTAATGTGGCACAGTGATTGAGAGTTCTGGCATGTTGTTGGATATTGGTGTCTCCTGGTATAACAGAAGTATATTCTGCTTACTGTTGATGCAGTGGCGGCTCCTCTGCTGAGGCGGAGGAGCATTGCCCCACTGCTTTGCATAGGTGAAATAAAGGAAACCTAAAATCATAAAACTCGATGTTATTATCATTTTATGTTTTCCTGCTGCGGCAGCTTTGCAGGCGGGGAAGGGCTGAGCTGCTCACACAGGAGCAGGGGGAGGAGTTGTTTGCCTACTCCAAGTGCACATGAATGATTGACCGGCCGGCTCGGGCCGGCCAAACAGTCATGCTCACTTTGCAGGCTCTCCACCCAGGCTGCATTACAGCCTGGGTAAAGGACATGCCAGGGTTCCCACTGCCTACCTGTGCACCAAACCATGGCTCAAAGACCAATCGTAACGCGGCATTGCAGTATTGTGATTGGCTATGGGGTGCCTGGCTGCTTCCTGCTTCCTGTTGTAGCCAGGAGAGACGACGGTGGAGAAACAGAGGAGAGACAAGGCAATCAGGCATGTTTTATTTCTTTTTTTTACACCCTCTAACCCCTGCCCCCGATCTGTGGCGGCCACTACTGGGCTGATGTATTCTTTAACAGGGCTAGCATTTTCTGAACATGAGTGGAGGGCAAAGAGAAATGGTTGTGGCACAACTCTGCTGTGCTTTGGCTTAATTATACCATATGCAAATTCAGCCATGACTAATTATGTCAAATGCTGCTGTGAGGTGCCACAATGGACAGCTAGTGTGCCATGGCACTGGCAGATGAATGATACTCTGTGCAATTCTGGTACCCCACTGTTATAATGTGACATTACGAGAAGTGAATAGGGCTCAGGTTTTATAAATAATGGTTTAAGATGTAGAGGGTAATGCATGTTGTTAAAATGTACCATTCAGTATCCTCCCTGCTATTCTACAATGTTATGTTGACGTCCGGTTGCATTGTGTTGTTTGAATTTTTATGTCATTTCTGCTATTGTGGGGGGGATCTTCTGTGGGGCTTCTAAAAAGTATGTTGCATTATTCTGTTCACAGAACTCGTGTAATTATCACGTTTATTCTCTGTGCTGAGAGCGTTGAAATGACAGTGTATCCCTGCTTCTGCTGCAGTGAACTCTGTTTCAGGGGTGATCTGCAGGACGCCTTTACATACTTTACAACAGTTACATCTGTTGGCATGGTAACAGGCCCCTTCCCTGACGAGTCAGACTGCCTGGGTCTAAGGTAGCTGTGTGGCATGGTTACGCTGTGTTGGTGTGTGTTAGGCGTTCTAAATGAAACAATTGTATGTGCGCGTGTATGGTGTATCGTGGAGCCAAGTGCGATTTATGGAATATCTGTGCTGTGTTGGATGTATGTAGGGTATGCTGGGTAATGGTGACTATTTCTGTGTGCACACATGCATGCATGTGTAAGTGTGCATGTGTGTGTGTGCATGTTCATAAAGATCGGGTCTTCTCGTACCATCTTAGCATTTTTGAGATGAACATTTTTGATAGATTTCTAGATGACTACTGCATATCACATCATTACAAGCATGGTTATGCTAGGCACAACCAGGATCAAGGGCGGCGCATTTTGCCCTTTTTGGTTTAGTTGTACTGTGATTCCATTTTAGGAGTTACAATGAACGCAATAGGTATACCATGTGCTATCTCCTCTGTCTCAAACATGGGTAACTAGGATATATATGACACAACACGTTTCCTCATGCCTGTTATAGGATATGGAGCCACACGCTCGCGACAGTACTGATATGTGCACATTTCAGGACTTCCCTAAGGATGATCTGTTCAGTAATTGGATATGGCAAGGATTTCTGGAATCACCCATGTGTGTTCACACCATTTTCCACCACAAACTGGAGTTAGATTTAAAAAAAACCACAAACATTTGAAAAAATGGGCTACCTCTTTGAAAAACACCAAAATTATTAAGTTTTTGGATTCGGCTATACATGTTCCCAAATGCTGGGAAGATGGTGACTTTAGCAGAGAAAACCTTTTCTTTATGCTCCCAAGACTTTTTGGGGGGGCATTTTTTTCTATTTTACCAAAAGAAAACGAAATGTAGCTTTATTTTTTTTCTAGTTTCTTGAACCCCTCCAGGGAAATCCTAAACTCCTGAGTACCTTTAAAAGCCCCAGCATGTTGGAAAAAAGGATACAAATTTTGTGTAGATACTGTAGGAGAGTAGGATCTGCTTCACATGGGTACTGCCACTTTTTACTGGTGTTTCACTGTTTTTCGACCTTAGTCTGGCTGTGGCCCTGATAATCAGGACCACAGCCTAGCTGCTTCCTCTCTAAAATGATTTGCATGTACATTAGGTACATATCTAATTGGATTCTGGAGTGCCTTATAAGCTCCTAGTATATGGAATACTATGTACCTAGGGCATAGGTACCTCAGAGGCCTACCAGGGGCTGCAGCATGTATTATGGACCCCTGGGAAGCACTCCAAAATGGCACCACAGGTCTGCTACTGCAGCCTGGGTAAGGGTGTGCTTGCACCCCTTACAGTGGTATAGGCTACCTATATTCCCATATATATATACAGGCACATATAAACCTATAAGCCACTCCTATGGCAGGTCTTGACAATCCTGAAGGCAGAGTGCTTGGTTTTATGTAAGAGGGTGCCCAAGCATGAGCTGAGCCCCTCGGTAGCTTTTGGAAATACTTCCTTATGGCTGTTCTGTGATACATACAAAATTTGAAGAAGTTGTATTTGTTTATGTTTATTTATATCGGTCTGCGTTAGGGGTAGTAACGTGTTCACTCTTTCGTTCTTCAGATCCATACGTGGTTAGTGCTCAAGCTCATGATTCAACACATTTTTTTATGCCATATCGTGAGCAGTAGGATTCCACATTGGTTTTCTAATATCATAGTCACATTACGGCAGGACTTGAATTGCAACATCTATGAGAGTTCCTTAGTTGCATCGATGTTTAGGAGTTTACCTACAATCTCACTCCGTTTACATATGGCGTGAGTTGTCAACAGTTTTAGTCCTCTTTTGTTATCAAGTCCGGCTTTAGTTGTTGTTACGTCAGACGCTCTCCAGCGTCTGCATAAATTACGTCCGTGGCTATCTGCAGTTTTTCAACATTTCCATCACCGCGACCCCCGTGTCGAGTTGTGACGTAGTGGTTGTCTAGCACTAGCAGAGGTAAGGTGGGAATTACCAGACAGTTGTCGTACCTCACTATTTAACAACGTGTCAGCAGCAGCGGTTCAATGACCGGAGTGCTGTCTTTTCCTTTCTTTTTTCAGGTTACCATCTTTGCCTGTCACCGTTGCTTGGACATACTCTCCAATTAGTCATGATTGTTGATTCACTATCCCAAAGCCAGCTAGTTTTTTGGTTTCATACTTACCATTGGCTACTCGCTCCGATATAGGGGGTAATACAGTTTTTCTTTTTCTTTGTTTTTTTCTTCCTTGTTGTCCAGTCTTCATGGGTTTGAGCAATTTTCTGAGCTTTATATCTTTTGTTTTAGCACATTTGTTGTAGTTGCCACACATTCAACAGCACTAAGAGGAGTTTGCGTGTGCGCCCACTAGAGTGAGTATACATACGCACACTTGGGCGGTACGTTTAGGGATATTAAGGTGTTAGTATTTGAACATTATTTTTCCGTTAAATATAGAAGTAGAGTGGACAGATACTTCTGTGGTTAGCATCAACACAGCAGATTCTCGAGACTTCAAGTAAGGGCTGTTCACCCAGCACCATATTTCTTTTTTCCACATGATGTGTGTTGCTCACTGAGGGTGAGGATACAATTAGCTAATTCACCTCTCATTTTTCTCTTCACATGACACTTGACTTCAGGCACAGTTTTTGGGCACTGCTTTTACGTTTTATCTACACGTTTTGATAATTATCTGGATTTGTACACGTACAGTTGTGTTTCCATCACTCTAGTTTTGTACGATGTATCTGTTTCTGAATTTTTTATCTCCAGACATCATATGTTGTGAAACTATGTGTATATCTTTTTTTTTATTCTTTTTATATAGGCCCCTGAAGAAGGGATTTCTGGCAATCCCGAAATGCATTGGGCATCGACCACAACAGCGTCAATTATCTCTGTGTTTTAAGTTCTTTGTTGATGTATTTTCTCAAATGAACACAGTTTTATAATCAGCATGTTCTTTGTAGTACTTAAGTACAATTTCTGTTCAACGCAAATTCTTCCATCCAAATCAGATGCTTTACAGCTCTACAATTAAAGGAGCATCATTTTTGTTCAATTACATGATGGTTATTATGAATGTGTTTCTATAAAGAAGACATTGTTTTTCATAGTGTACATTGTTTATCAGTTTTCAATTTTTATCATTGCTGTGCATCCGATATACAGGTGTTAGTTCACCTGCTTTCCAGAGTGTTCTATGATACAGCCATACCATGTACTCTTAAGTGCATTATAACCTCCCGGTAAATGCTAACTTTGCAATGGCTGCATCAAAACATGTCATGTTTGGTGTCAAACCCTTTGGAATACTAACCCCCCCCCCCCCTGCCAGTTCTGGCAGCGGGGGTAGCATTCCACCCTTCTAGAGGGAAAGACATGTTCACACTGGTCAAACCCAGTAGGACTTTCCTGAGCCCTGGCATCACAAAATGGATGCCTCTGCCACAGACACGGGTCTGGCCTCCTGCTGCTAACAAAAACTCCGGCAGGGAAGGCCTGGACAATAGGTTTCCTGTCCCAAGGAGGTGTAACCACCTCCCCAGACAGGCAGATGTGTATTGGGGCAGGGCGGGAGCACTCTCTGGTGCTCTGAAGTCCTGCACTGGGGGCATACTTGGTGTCCCTGTGCATAGTCCAGTTCAAACCAGTTGCAGGGGCTACCTGCCCCTGCTCTGGTGTGAAACTGGACAAAGGAAATGGCCGTAACCACCCCTCTTTCCAAGCACACCCATAGGTGGGGCCTTAGAGTTAGTCCATTCCCTAAACTTGGTATAAGTATAGGAATCCAGTCCCTAGGACTTTAGATTACCCTGGACGAAACTCTGAATCATATATCCTGGACCTTCTACGTTCTACTTTAAACTAGAAGACTACAGAAATCTCCCTTGGGGTCAAAGAGTGACTCCCCTGCGTGGCAGGCAACAAATAAGCAACTGACCGGTCTGCATCGCTAAAGCTCCCGCCGGACGCCAAAGCCTTTGCATCACCAGAGGTAGATTTCCAGACTTCTCCAAGGCTTCCCTGAGTCCACAGCAAAGCTGGGGCCCGTGGCTATCATGGGTAATGTGGAACCGTGACCCCTGGAAACCGTGAACTTTTGCAGCAACACTATCTTTCTGGGCCTCCTTGAAGTTGTGCTTTGGTCTCCGAGTAGCCTCAGCCTTGATCACCTCCTGCACCGAAGATTGTTGGCCTCCACTCCACGAGTGACCCGTGGGCCAGCTTTAAGTGCGACCGCTCGAGGCTCCTTCGCGATCACTAGCTCATTGGCTAGCAGGTCCCCATGAAGGCAACTCCTTTTCTAATTGGGCATACCTGGTGCTCCACCCTCACTGGGTGAATCCCTCAGACCTTGCTGCTCTGCACCGCAATCCTTTCTCTGAATTCCAGTCACTTGCCGTTTCCAAGGCTTGTTGGGTCCATTCCGGTCACCGACACCGCAGCACTAAACAGTCTCGGGGAGAGGAGTTGGCCTAACGGCTAGGGCGTTCGACCTCGGACCTGGGGAACTGGGTTCGAGTCTCGGTAATGACACCGAACATCCTGTGATTCTGGGCAAATCACTTAATCTCCCCGTGCCTAACAAAAAAAAATAATGTGTGCTCGTGTAATGTAACGGGTGCTATGTAAAGCGCTCTGATACCTAATTGGATTTGGGTCTAGTTTGCGCTATATAAAACTCTGCAAAAAAAAAAAAAACAGACTTCATGGGACAGCTCGAAACCTGCTCGTGGACTTCGTCATCACCTCCTGGACCTCGTGGCTGAAGTGTCAAGACACCCATCAACTCACCTGAAGCACCCGACATCTGTGGGAATTGGTCCATCCTGACCTTGGTCACTGGCTAGTGAACCATACTCTGTCCCCTCTGCTTTCAGGTTCCTTCCATCCTAGATCGAGGCTTGGATCTCTTCGGACACTTCTCCTCTTCACGGCAGCAGCAGTTCTTTGCAGGCTACCATTGAAATCAACAACGCGACCCGACACCTATGCACCCGGCTTCCCTGGGTGAGGTAACTCGAGTACTCTGGTGCTCCCGTGGATGCTAGCCCTAGAACTTCTTAAGTCCAAAAGGGTTTGGTCCTGACTCAATTAGAAGTGTCCCTAATCTTTAAATTTCCAACCGCGACATTGCCCATAGAAGATAACGGGAACCCGCGGTTGTGTGTACACACTGTATACAGTCCCCGTGGGTCCCCTGTGTCACTACCTTGGGTGGTTCTTTGGGGTCCCAGCGATTCTAGAGGCTATAGGCCTAGTGTCTATCCCAGTCGTGGTTCTTACACCACTTTTTTGGTATATGGTTTGGTACGCCCCTAGGGCCCAAAACGTGTATTTGTGCTATTACTGATAATTGCTGACTTGTAAACAAAGTACTTCGAACTCCAGTCTCATAAAGAGACTATAGGGGTGTGTGTTACCTTAAATACATATATTTTAAATGCATACCTGGTGTGGTTGTCCTTTCATTTGATCATTCAAGAGATAATAGACTGGTAAAACAAGCTGCTTTACATTCCTTCAAGACTTAGCCTGAAGAATAGCTACCTCTAGGATAGCTTTCAATAAATGTTGTCTTTAACCAATTCTCCATAAGGGGTTGTTTGGACTGATACAAGGTGCCCACTAGAACTAGTGGACAGCATATATCAGGCCACCTTTTCACAGATGCCTTATGTGGAAAAAACATTATGGAGGCCTAAGTGCAAAGAACTAGAAATAACCAAAAAAGCTGCTAGCAATTTAGAGGGAAAAGGCCTAGAAATGAAGGGTAAAATTAAACAGGCAGAAACAGAAAGGAAAATAATATTACTTTCACTCGAGCTCACAAAATTCCAGTTTTCTACTATTAGCTTATGCACATTAACACTGTAAAATGTATCAATCGCCTATTAAGCACTGCAGCGGAACGTAATCACTCCACATCTCTTCCTAGTAAGAATTCAGAATGATTATTCTCCTCCAATATTCTCATTTAAAATTTTTGATTTGTTTTTCATTCAAAGACTCTTACCTAAAATGAGGACTCCAATGGGGAATGCAGTGTATTAGCCATGGGTACCTTTGGGGTGTAGAGTGCTGGCTCCTGCAGAGAATGGAAACAGGAGCATCATCATAAACACAGTGTTTTTTGAGGACCCATGGCCTGCTGTATTGTGGTTGATGTAATATATGAGTAACAGCTCAAAGCCTTCCCAGTGGAGGCTTGTCACAGGACCTGGTCCTTGGCCAGGGGGTCTTGGCTTAACAGTCTGACTTGTGGTCAGACTATGGAATCCACCTGGCAGCCAATTTAAGAACATTCTCTGTTCATCTTTAGCCATTTATTTCTGTAATTAACCATTTTAGGAGGTGGCCATGATCCCCTGCTGTAATGACACCCCTCGTTAACTGACCAGTGAAAGAGCATTTGTCTACAGCCAGAAACCGAGGTTCTATTAAGACCTAGCATCACGCATGGACAACACAAGTCCTTACCTGGGGTCTACATGGCCTTGAGGGACTTTGTAATGAAATGCAATGCAACTCAGTGTTATGCTACACTTCCCTGGAGTGGCCGAGCCATGGGTTTTAACCCTTTCACCGCGGCGGGAATTCTGCCGCGGTGCTGGGGGGTATGGGGGGGCAGCGCGGTGGCGCTGTGCTCATGACGGAGCCGCTCCGTCATGAGCCACGGTTGGGCTGTGCTCATGACAGAACGGTTCCGTCATGACTCCGCCCATTTGCGTTGTCCCCCCGGCGAGCGGGGAAACAGCGCCGCGCAGGCGGAGCGGCCGCCAACGGGCGTGTCATGACGGAACCGTTCCGTCATGAGCACACGGCAACCGTGGCTCATGACGGAACGGTTCCGTCATGAGCAGGGAAGGGGTTAATGCTGTCCCAGATTTGTAAACCTGGGATTGCACCAAAATGTTGCCCCAACCTGACCCAGGCATATCCAGGAGAAATATCTTTATTACTTCTTGGTACTTCCTCTTTCTGTGTGTGTTGCAAAGAGGAAAATACCTCAAATGGTTATTTTGGTGCAGCAAGGTTACCTTCCTGCACAAAACAAATCCTGGCTCAATGCCGCACCCGTCCAGCATGGCGCAAGGGCGCCTGTGTTGGCCGTGGGCAGCCAAAGTTTGCCAGCACCAGCAGGCAGCAGAAATGTGCCACACCTTTGTAAATGTGTCCCATTTCTGCGGTCTCCATTTCATGCAACACAGCGCAGCAAGTTGCCGTGCGGCAATGCGTTGCGTGGCATGTTAGTACATCTGGTCTTGAGAACTTACAATTCATACAACGCAGAGTTTTCTTCCTGGCAGCTATTCGGTTTTTTTTAACATTTTACTATTAACTCACAGCCATGTTCATATCCCAGAAACATTTCTCAGCATTGCAGTTATTTTAAAAAGACCTTCAGTCTTTGGAAGAACCAAATGTGTGCTGCATCATTTGAAAACGGAAGCAGCTCTTAGTGAAAGATGTGCATATACAATATTTAATGAATTACAATGTTCTGAAGAGCTGTTTTACTAATGGAAAGAGGAAATGTATAATTCCTCATAATGTCCATTTGTTTGCTGCATAGTTTAGTCAGACCTGTTGGCCATGGCTTCATCCTTTTGAGTGTCCTTGCCTGCATGATGCATCCCCTGCATGCCCGGTGATTCTGACTTGTTGCATCTTTACATTGATACAAATTACAGGCCAGTGCCGGGTGCAGAAGGAGCCAGAGCATGAGCAGGCAAGCCTCCTGCTCTCACACTGTGCCTTGGGCTTTTCTGAAGACTCCTGTGTGCCAAGGCCTATGTTTGAAGCTGAGAACACACTTTTAGGAGGCTCCTTATGTGGTAAGATGGAAGTGCGTGCCAGACACTGCCTTGAGTGGCTCAATAAATGCCCAGGTGAAGCTGAGTCACCAGCAGGTGTGGTCATGAATTTACAATACTGTATTACACACAATGGGGCAGATTTATGAGCTCCTTGCGCCATTTTTGCGTCACTTTTCCCATGTTAAAAGTGACGCCAAAGTGGCGCAAGGGGCTCATAAATCTGCCCCAATGTGTGTGTGGTGTGCTGGATCATAGTGGATTGTTCATGAATTGACTATTACAATAGACTGTTGACAGATCTCTGAAGATATGTCTATACTGCTGTTTGAGCCGCAGAAAAGAGGCCATTCGTGGAAAGCTCCCATCAGATGGGAAGGCAGACAATCCTAGGCTGATGTCAGTCTACTGAAGCCTAACCATGGCGGCATCACATGAGTCCTGTGGATCAGTGAGCATGGGACCATGTCTGGGAACACCTGCCAGACTCAGTGCAGCATATTAATGACAACAAAAAGGTGATAGGATGAAGGCTTGCATTCATCTCAGCTACTGGTATTTAGTTTGCCATGTTTCACTCTATTGTTTTGTTTGCCCACTATGCCAGAAATAACCAACCATATGCAAATCCTTCCTGATCCTGCTCCAGTAGAACGGTCAGAACCACATTGCCTGGCCAGGCCCACTCCATGTGACTGCAGAAGAAACTCTGGACCTGTCCAGGCCTCCTTATGCCTCGTCGGTAAGGAATAGCTTAAGTCCAATGGCACAGTCAGCAAGGGGCATACTTCAAGGCACACAACACAACACAACATTTCTGATTGACTATTACTCAGAACGTTGTAGATCTGTCTAAATTATGGTTTGTGCTGATGAAAACAAAAATGTGATGGGTGCAATGCTTACATGAATCTCAACCACTGGTAATTACTCAGATCACATTCCTTTCTATCACTGCTTTGCTGACTCCGCCACTCTAGAGTGAGCCCAGTCACATGCACATCAGCCTGGGTCATTCGCCAATAGGAATGAGGCCCCGAGTCTAAAAAGGCAGACCTTGTTCTGGGGTAGCTTGTGTCTCATCTGAAGGGGCTCTGGCCTGGAAGTACAGGCAGGCCTGTTTCTATTGGAGCAGGACAAAGACTACATTAATTATATGATATTGAATAGGTAAGGTCTCATTAGAGAGGCATAGCCGAAGGAAAACAATGGACTGCAGGGCGGCCTGATTGATTAACAGCTGCTGATTTAAGTCGAAGCCTCCCATCCATCCCTTTGTTGCTCATTGTATTGGATGTCCTTAATGTGAGGCGTGTATCCAGGCATCCGTACTATGCTCCCAGGGTCACAGAAGCTCAGCGGTCGTGATCCAGTCAATGAGGAGTCCTAATTAGGCTGAAACTAGCCTGGGCTTCCTTATGTTCCTTTCTGGAGGAAACTTACCCTAGAAAGTTAGGCAGTGCTGTTCCTTTTAGAGCGGGACCAGGAATGTTTGCATATGAGCGGTGTATCTCTACAGGGGCATAAAGGCTGAAAAACAATGGACTGATGGAATGCTGCAGTAAGGGGTCATCATCACATGAGATGAATTAAAGCATTCCTTCCATATTTTTTTGTTTCTTTTATTCAATGACAAATCCGTGACAGTTATGCCTACAGGTGGCTCCTGTGCTCTCTATGCAACAGGACTCAGATATTTTCTCACTGGTGAGGACTAATTGGACGGCACAGGTCTGGGTTTGCTTGTGTTTCTGTTTGCAGGAGAGCTAACCTTGCATGTCAGGCTGGACTGCCACTTGTGGAGCAGGACCAAAGCTGGTTTGCCTGTGGCTGGTCTCTATCTAGAATGCCAATGGGGGTGCAAAAGTATAAATCTAAATGCTGCAACAATCAATCACCAGTGGATAGGGTTAATTCAGTCATTTCTACCATCGCATATTTGTTTGTTGTAAGGTAAAGTTTGGGCATATTGCACACAACAAAGTTTAAACAAATTCTTCCATTCAAAATAATTGCTACACAAAGCTAATTGTTATTAACTTTTTAATTAAACTGTAAGCATTATAAAGCTGGAAGCTCTAACCAGAAGTCTCACAGATTAATTATTAAGAACCGTATTATGTTCTACTTGGACAGCACGTGGCCCTTGGTTCATCATGTGATCTTTAGATGCACTATATTCAGCCTTGATCATCTGTGTGTCGATTTCTTTCAACACAAACACTGTGACCAAGTTGTGAACAGGCGGGTGGATGGTAGATGCAGTACTATATAAATGCAAACCTTCTCCCTCTTCTATCCCTCAACTATGCTTCTCCAACCAAATAACTAACTAACATATGCACCACTCAAATTACTTTCATATTTCACTAGGCTTATTCACCACTTATCCTTTATGGGTTCCGGACTAGCATGCTACTCGCCAAAAAAGCTCTTCAACACCTCATCAGGGGTAGCAAGCACTATATAAATGCAAACCTTTTCCCTCTTTTTTATCCCTCCACTATCCTTCTCAATCCAAATAACTGACTAATATATCCACCACACAAAATTACTTTCATACTTCATTATACTAATTTGCCACTAAGCTTTTATAGGTCCTGGAGTAGCGTGCTACTTGCCGAAAAAGTGCTTTCATGCCTCATTATGGGTCGTAAGCGCTATATAAATGCAATTATAATACTATACAATACTATTTCCTAAAGTACATCAACTGACAGAAAAAGTGCACATCAAGCAGCCTACCTATCACATCAACAAGCATTTACGCACAAAAATCCAAAAGTCTCTTTCGTGGCGGTAAACTAACTCCTTTCGCCTCATTGGTTTTTTATCTGGAAGAATTTGAGGTGACATGGATCATTGCTGGAAACTCATTGCTCATCAGAAGAAACTAAGGGGCTCATTAGGATGGAGGGCGGAGGCACTACCGCGGTGCTGGCGGAAAATGACTTTTTCCGCACTCCAGCAGTGGTCCTCGCATCCGCCATATTACGATGGGCACACATAGCTCATTTTCCGCCCACTGCGGAGTTACCTGAACTGCCTTATTTTTGCGCCTACCACAGTGGCGAAGGGAGCCAAGCGAGACACACCGCCATGCAGAACGACGCCCCGTCGGCCACACAAATCACGATGCCACAAACAGCCCATCACACCGCAGTGGAGAATCCACACACCGGAGACGGCGGAAGCATGACAGCGGAGCGCAAAACCAGACTCCCGGTCCCCTCCTCCTGTTCCTGAAAGCAATGGATCCAGCTCATCAAGCCTTTCTGCTGCTGTACCTCATCCACTACCAGCAAATAATGCACTTTTGCGGACAACTCCGCAGGTACGCTGATACACAACTCCGCACACAAACACAACAAACAACTCCTGTTCTGACATACGGTTCCTGTCCACATCAGACACTCTGGTGGGGACAGGAGCATATCCCCCAGTGTTCCCAGACATGTCCCACCTGTCAGAAATTCACCCCTCCGCATCCAGGGTCACCCATCAACCGCTGCATTGCACTGCAATGTCCCGGTCACATCACCTCAGCGGTGAAGACGCAGAAAACCTGTGCACAATGTGGTAGGCAAGGCCTGCGCCAGGCATGGGCAGTCCGCCAAGATTCACAGGGCTCCACCTTCACCCTTCCCACACCACGCTTCCTACACCCATTTGAGAACATGCTGTCTGCTCCTCCTGTGCCCCTCTGTACAATTAATCTGCCCGGTGTAGCCAGACTTTGCACCTCACACATCAAAGGACAAGGGAAATTGACTGGGAAGGTGGGGGTGAAGAGGAACACCCTGCACAAAAGCTCAGGGGCTGGACAACCCTGCTCCTCGCACCAACCTTCCACTCATGTGAAGCAAACGGAGTATGAATACCAAATGAAGACTCACACTGCATATTAACATCCACTTAACTGTTCACACCTTGCCTGTCAAGTCACTCACAAACACCCAACACTGACACACAGCCACATACTCATACCATAGTCTAGCAGCAATGGAGGACAATGAATGGGCCTGCCAAAAGTGAAGTGGACAGTGCTGGAAAACCATGGAGCAACCCACATAGCATCTGTACATCACATGCAAGAGAAGGAACATATCACACTACCCTCAGGCCATAAAATCAGACATGGGTGGCACAGTGAGTGAAATTAAACCAAAGTGACCTCTGTGCAATAACTCAGGGATACATCAAGGCAAGCCATGCATAGGCATAGGAATGTTTGGAAGTGTCTGAAGTCATATAGTGACCAACCACACATCTGTGTCAACTTACTTGACATGTATATGTCATCAGTACAACACACATGGCCAATTGTCACACTCCTTGACTGTCAAACTCAAGTATGACCTTCACACATACCCCTCCTCTACCCACTTCACACCTGCAACACTCAACACCTGTGAGAAACACACTAAATGGTCAAAATTATGTCCTGTGAGTTCAATGACAACCAATCACACTCCCTGTGGTGCATCCACAAACATCACACTCACACTCAGGGATGCCTGAACCAATGCTGACACAGAAATAATAGCCAAACACAAAGCTCACAAACAACATACACAGAAGTCCAATAAGCCCACATGTGCAGCCAAACAGTGGAAAGGCAATGTGACCCTAGACAGAAGAGGAGTACACAACATTGTCACTCAGGGCCAATGCACAGACACCATACCTCAACACAAACAAAAGGTGCATCCTCAAAAATCATTCATGAACACTAACTGGGATCAATGGGACAATCAGCTCACACAGACAAAGACACCACACCACTCTTAAAGTGAACAAGGTGCCATAGGGTACCACAAGCATACACAAGCACAAACCTGACAAGTGCAAGGTCAAAAATAGGAGGACAAACCAACAATGTTGACTCAAAACAAGCCCAGTAACAAGAATCTGCCATTCTTCATGTGAGAGACACACACACAGGTAATGCACACCACACCTGCAACACAAATCTGAATGTATCACACAGCAACAACTACTCACACACAACATCATGCAAATAGAACATCATACACACATAGCATTTGTCAGTAGAAAGAGCCAACAAAGGCCGAACACTGCATACATCCACAACAAAAACACAACAGATGCACATACCACTCCATCATATTGCAAACTCAGCTGGACATCAGCGGGATGTACACCAAGCAAGTACAAGGCAACATACACTGACAACACTGCATGCACACCAAGCAGTGTGTTCACACCAACCAAATCAGTAGCACACACATCTGAGTGCCACACCATGAACTCCCACAACACAAATCATCACAGCACACAGAGGACATTACACTCAGGAAGGGTAGCATTACCTTAGGAAACACACATACAGCTTACCCAACGCCCACAGATGCATAACTAAGGGAAACCCAGGGCCAAACAACCAGACTAGAGGACTGTGCTGCCCAAACATATGCATTGCACATAAGCAACCATGACAACAAATCAGTAGAAGAAAATAACACATAACTAATGGGGAAACTGTCCTGACTGGCACATTGGTCCTGTACACAGTTCAGCATCACAAATCATAGTGTCACACTATGAAGTGGTGGGGAGGCTCACACACTGGCAAGCCATGGGGTGGAAGACATGCGATTGAAGTGGTGTGTACATCAGTAGTGGACAGGTGAGGAGGGTACAGTACACAAACACATTGAGGAGTCACTCACAATGTGTAGGCATCAGAAGGACCTATAGGGGATAGCATGACTCCACATACCATACTGGAGCCAAAAATGGGTCAAGTAATAGCAATGCTGAGAAAACTCACAAATAAGGTCAGTGTGGCTGAACAGGTCTGCACAGTGAGCAAAAACAGTAACAAGACACACGGCTGATCAACAAAACACAACACAGACTTGGCAGTCACACACTCTGTATACTCACAACTAGCAGCAACTACAAGTAGGTGTCCCCCAAGGGTGCAAGGACACACCAACACACTGCACAGTGCCCAAACTACCAACTCCCACATGTGCCCACAATATGAAGCACATGGCAGACAATTTAAACAAACAGGCACACATTACATGGATCACACATGTGTGCAGTTGGCATTGCAGGGGCACACACACATCAACAGTACTCACAATGACAGCCCATTCACATGGTATAACCACTCAATGTCACATATCCTAATATACCCATGTGACTAGGAAGACAGGCCTACACGAGATGACCACACATAAACACTGCTGTACACATCAAGAAAGATCACACAGATATGATGGACACTGGCCACCACGCAAGTAATCCTATGGATAGAAGTCACCTCTGTTGTGGTATTGCATCATAACATGACATGTGGACAATTTAGCAAACATGACCAAATGATGATTTGGATAAAAGTAGATTCTCACAAACAACCATCATTGCACCCTCAAGCCTCAGAGTCAAGAATAACGAAAGTGCCTGTCACCTCTGGCAAACTCTGAAAAAGTAAAACAATCAATTGGCAATGTTAACCCCTTGAGTGCCCATGACGAGATGGTCTCGTCATGGGCCGCGGTTGCGCTGTGCCCATGACGAGACTATCTCGTCATGAGCCCCGCCCGCTAATGAAACGCCCGGCACAGGGCGTGGAAAGGGCGGGGCACTCAAGGGGTTAAAGTGGCATACAGAGCATTTGTCACATGCAACCATACCCATAAAGAAAACACTTTATTTAGCAAGGACACTGACAAAGCAGACAACAGGAGTAACTGTCTTTATTACATATCACCCAGATAGGCACCAAAAGTAGAAATCAGCAAGACCATTAGCCAGCCCATAGTTCAAAGTATGTACATGTGTGCATGAGAACTTGCACAGGGAATGGGCATCCAAAGTGACAAACAGCAAGGCCATTAGCCAGTACATAGTTCAAAGTATGTACATGTGTGCATGAGAGGCTGCACAGGGAATGGGCATCCAAAGTGACAAACAGCAAGGCCATTAGCCAGCCTATAGTTCAAAGTATGTACATGTGTGCATGAGAACCTGCACAGGCAATGGGTAACAACGTACACTGCCATGGGAATCAACACAGCTCTAGGCATACAAATGGGCGGTCCAGGCATGGGTTTGGGAGGGGGACTGTGCATCAGACTTGGCTGTCAGTTGAACTGGGAGGTGGCTGATTGTCGGGGACCGTTGGAGGACTGGACCTGGGAGAGAGAGGACCAGCTGAGATAGAGTCATCAGTGGCTTTGGGGGCCGGAGGGCTGCTTGGACCGGGTGGCATGGGGAGGCAGAGATATGCTGCCATGAGACACAGTGTGTGAGGGTGAATGTAGAGGCCTGCCTCTCTACTTCTTGGGGATTTGATAGCCAAGAATTGTCTTGGTAGGATTGGGAAGTGGGGCGGGCACAACAGCCTCACTCTCCTCCAGAGGTGCATCAGGTGCAGGTGGTAGCCCTCCCTGTGGGGATTTGCTGGATCCGGTGGTACGCTTGGCTTGGCCCTGCCTTTACCCCTCCTTCTCCTGTTGACCAGGTGAACCCCCCACATTGCTCTCCTGTCCCAGCTTCACAGGAGTGTGGGTGGGAGTTTAGGTTGTGGGTCAATCTGCCTTAGAGAGCTGTTTCTGTGGTCTTGTTGCAGGCACCAGCTTCACAGCAGGCAAGGCAACTGTTTGTTTGTCTTTGGGAGCAGGTTTGGGGACGGTGTGTCTTTGGATGGGGCTGATTTGGATACATTTGAGCCTGAGGCCTGCTTCTTGGCCTGATGCCCCTGAGTGTCACCTGAAGAGCTTTTGCCTGTGTGCCTGTTCTTTGTTTTTGGGATGGTGTCTGTGCTCTGGCCCACTCAGAGTTCTGCTGTTGTCTGCTGGGTGTTCAGTACTTGGTGCCTGATGGCTGTGGTGTGTAGTCACTCTCGTCAGATGTTGCCACTGGCAGGGTGGTTGCTGAAGGGACTGGAGCTGGACTCTGAGCCTGTGACAGCTGAATGACTGCCATTACTGTGGAGGACAAAGACTGGACGGTTCTGTGTAGCCCACCCATGTCAGAATGAATCCCCTCCATGAAGACAACTACCTGTGCCAACTTCTTGTCATGATCCTAGAAGGCATTCAGGAGAGTAGTCTACCCCACACACAGCTGGTACAAAAGGTCCACCCCCTCAACACTGAGGGCAGCAGGGGAGACAGGGGCAAGGTCAGTTTTGCCTGGGGGGAGGACACTCTACCCTTCTTACTGCTGCTGGCACTACTAGTGGTAGTAGCTGGGAAGGTGGGCACTGGATGATGTGTGGTGGAAGAAGAGGCAGATTTCCCACTCCCTGTACCCGCCAACATCGAGGAGTGACCGCTGGAGTCAGATGACGTTGAGGTTGGTGTTTCTGGGCATGATTCTTCAAGGGCACTCGTGTCTCCCTCCGAGGCGCTGGTCACATCCGTGAGCTCATGTTTAGCAGTCGTGCAAGATGCCTCACCACTTGTGTCCGTCCTCTGTCCTTCTGTGCCCTCGGTAGATGCTGCAATAGACAGCGATGTAGGTTCAGTTTAGTGCCATACACACAAACATCATATGCAAGCAAAACACCAAACTAGATTATGATACCCCCATGTTGCATACCACCCTGTGCAACCTTAATGCAAAACTCTGAAGATGCATGGAAACATGCACACCTGGCAGTAATGACGCATGTGACGTTCACACAGCCAAATAGCTTGCCTGTTCCTCCATGTAACCTGACATACAGATTTCAGTAAGCATACCAACGTGCCTGTAGGTGAGATAGATGTACATCTCAACATGTTGTCACAGTCACATACGGAGTCACTTTAAGGGGACAACACAGATACTGACTCCAGAATGTCCTTATAATATGGCCATGAGCTACTGATGTCCACCATTTTGTGCTTTGAAGCACAACAACCGTTGCACATTGGTGTCAGATGTGTAGTTCTCACAATTTCTAGGTCAGGCAATGCACACACTAAGATGAGGTACACTGCTGTTCACTGCCCGGTGATGTCCATGACACCCATAATGCAGCCGATGCCATAATGCCACATCTCATCTTGTAATGTCAAGGGCCATTATATTAAACACATGAGAAAGTAAATGTAGCTTTAAATGCATGACAGCTGCACTCAACACAGAGGCCACTTACAAGCCATTGCATCACACTAGAAACATCGCAGAGCACCACACTGTGTCAGGGTTGGAATACTTGCAGTCACTCACACCCAAAGTCACCCTTTGCAGAATACTCGCCCCCAACCTGCTGCTGATGGGCCCTCAAACATCCATCCAGCTCTAGCTGTGTCACTGCCAAGATGCGGGCCATTAGTGGTGGCATGCTCCTGCGCGCCAACCTGCCAGTCCGAGGGAGCAGCCCCAGCGTCATATCTGTCCAATTTTTGGTCAGCCAGCAGATGTCATCCCACCTCTTGTGTCAGTGTGTGTGCCATCGGTTGGAGACACCCAGAGCCTGCACCTTGCGTGCAATGGCCCTCCATAAGGCCTTACGCTTGTGGACTTTAAGCTGCAGGCATGGGAGACAAGAAGAGGAAGTTTCAGTGACACTGGGTTATGTATCACTGTGTATCAGTACAGGAGCATGCACAAACTTAGCACAGCTATACAGACACAGTTTTCCACCATTAAAATTATTTCTGGATAAAATTGCGACACCATTTTAACTCCACGTTTCACACTATTCACAATTTGCACTGTCTTCACAAAACCCAGGTCCGCTGTAGTTCAGGCGTCGCAGCACACCCGAGAGGTACTCGGCCTCTCTGGTGGGAACCCAATGATGAAGCATGTCACCAACCAGGTTGGTGAGTGAGGTGTCTTTTAAAACACAGTGAGCACTTTTGATGCTAGTTCATTCGAAATCCCGGATTCACTCTTCTGTTGTTTGATCCATAAACATGGAGCTGACACAAGGACATAGGTGTGTAAAGAGTGTTTATTTACAAAGATTGTTTGTGACAGACAAGTAGGGTTTAAGAAAATGGTGCAAAGTGAATCAATGAGTTGTCAGTGATGGTAGACAAGACAATAGAGTAGTCACCACATTGATGTGGTGACACAGTCCAACAGACACCTGCCATAAACATGGCAGTGTGGGTAAGGATTGTCAAAAAACTCAATGTCAAGGTGAAGAGAGGTGCCATTATGGCTGTCTCTTTGACTTGCATGTGGCTGGTGCTTTGCCACGTGATCCTCCCGTAGGGTTTCTTGGACGGCCCCTTTTGCATTTTTTAGGGGGGGCCTCTGCAGCGGGCTCAGCTGTGTCTGAGGAGTCATCCTGTTCCAGCTCACCCCTTTTCTGTGGCCGCAGCTGAGGTGGTGGGAGTGACGTCCTGCGGGCCACTGGAGGCAGGTTGAGCTGCCCTTGGGCCGCATGACTGTCCCTCAGAACACCCACAAGCTGTCCCATGAGGTCCACTATTTGGCCCATATGCGTGTCAATTGACCTCAGCAGCAGGCAGAGCTCACGCACTTCTTCCAGAACCTGGCCCACATGTCCCTGGGTTTGTTCATATGCCCCAAGGACTCGGGCGATGTTGGCCAGGGCTTCGGCACCAGTGTCCTGTCGATTTTGTCCCCCAGTTTCCCTGCTGTCCTGGACCTGTGGCATTGCCACTCGGCGCACCCCCAGATTCTCCCTGCCCTCCTCCAATTGGTGGGTGGTGTTGGTATCCTCTGAGGCAGGGAGAGTGTTGTAGGCAGCACTGGTGGTGGTGTTTGAGGACGCACAGGTCATTGCAGCAGGGGTCAGCGCAGTTGTTGTTGCTGAGGTGGTGGTGGTGGGGACAGTGGGGGCCTGGGACGTGGTTTGCCCTCGCAGTCCGGATGGGCCAGGTTTGTTCTCCGCATCTGAGAAACTGAGGGAGTCTGCATCCGAGGGTCCATGTTCCCGGGGGGAAACTGGCTCTGCAGGTCGGTGTTCTCTTCTGCTGGGTTGTTACATGTGATACACCACCCAGTTTACATTGATGTCACTTTGTTTGGCTGCACGGTACTGCGCATCATGACATTATGGGGAGGTACATACATTACTTGTCCATGGTGTGACATGTCAATAGATATCATGCTCCACGTACAGATTGTGTGATTACAAGGACATGTCGTCATCTGACAACCAGCAGCATGACAACTATGTGTGAGGTGTCTTTTTCGTTTATTCTGCATGGAAGACATTACATCTGAGCAAGGACTTGCCATTGTAATCTTATGCATACCTTTGTCATATCATGTACTTTACTTTCTTTTACATACTGACCATGCATGTTTTGTGTTCATATGGGCCTTGATGCTCTGCCCCCATGGCTCTTACACATGGCATTCAATGATGTGCATGATTGGGCCCTGAATTTCTTCAACATGTGACTTTGTGTTTCAAACTTTAATTTCTGTGACAGTTACATACGTTTAGCTGTCTGCACACTGGAAGTGGCTATTGGATCTATGCCAAGTTGGATGCCAAGTGAGGGCTGGTGTGGTCATATGGATCCATGCATTTTTAGAGGAATGTCAGGGTGCATACACTGTCTACCTACCTGTTCTGGGACACAGTTGAGGTGAATTGCTGCCACATGGTTGTGGGTGTGGGGAGTGATCCATCATGCTGGGCTTTGGGACAGGGGGCATGGTGGGAGTTTTAGTTCAGGGTTCCCACCCACAAACACCCCTCCCAGTTAAGATGGCTACTTACCTGTGGTTTGATGATAGTAATGCAATGGCTGACACATGGTGGGAGGGAGTGCTCGATCCTGCTGGGCTTTGGGACAGGGCCCTGGTGGGAGTTGGAATGCAGTCTTCCCACCCACAAACACCCCTCCCTGTTCAGATGGATACCTACCTGTTAGGTCAAGGTAGGCAATGAAATGGCTGACACATGGTTGTGGGTTGGAGTGTTACCTCTTGCTCAGCTTTGGGACAGGGGTGCCTGGTGGGAGTTGTAGTGCTGGCTGCCTGTGCACATGCCCCCATGGTAATATTGCTAGCTACCTTTGGGGTGTAGCAGAGGGAGTGGATGCTGGATCTGTGAGACATGTTTTGGGGAGAGACTGGTGCACATGCATGCATTTGTGCCTAGGAGGTGTCGCTTTGTAGTTGTGCAAAACAGTACATAGCAGTGTAATGGTAGACATTTGTTGGTACTTACCAGCCTCCACTCCCCCAGGTATTCCTGTGAGACTCTTTGGATGCAGTGTGGCAAGCACCTTCTCCTCCCATTCGGTGAATGGTTGTGGTGGAATGGGAGGGCCACCACCAGTCATCTGAGCCAGCTTAATGTTCTTGTTGTTCCTCTCTTTCACCTTGCTCTTAAGGTCATTCCCTTCCTGATCTCCTTCTTGGAGCGGGGGATGGTCCCTACTGCATTGACTTTATTGACTATCCTTTCCCACATTTGTGTTTTTCTGGCTTGTGGTGTCTGTTGGACCAGGCTTCCAAACAAATGTGCTTCTACTCTGATTACCTCATCTACCATCAATGACATCTCATTGTCAGTGAATTTGGGCATTTTCTTCTGTGACATGGTGTGCAAATGTGTGAAGATGCAGTTGTGAAGGTGGTGGTGGTGATGTGTGTGTTGTTGTGCTGGTGAGATGTGTAGTGATTTGCCTCTCGTTTCTGCTGTGGGGTTGGTTCCTTCAGTATTTGATTAATGCAAAGGATTCTGGTCAAGGAAGGGGCTGGTTTTATACTCAGCTATGTGGGTGGGTCAAAATGGAGTATTCCTGTCAGGTGTGTTGTGTGGGTTGACCTGGGATTTGTATTTCTTACTTGCCATGGCAATGTGTCAATGGGGTGTGATAGGTGTTTTTTGAGGCTGAGCAAGGTTAATGGCCACACTTGGTGGCCTTATGGTGTGTTTTTTTGTCGTTCGCCATTACTGTTCCGGAGCGACCGGGCAGTGGGTTTACAACAGACCTTCCGCCGGTTCTCCCATTCATCACTAGTTGCAATTGCGCCGGTCGGAAACAGTGGATCATTTCGCTGTCACTGGAATGGTATCCTAATTTGACGTGCGGTCATTCCGGTGGACGTGCGGCGGTTTTGGGTTTTCCCACAGCCAATCTGACTGCCATGGACGGATTTTCACATGCTCCGCACGCTGCCGGCGGTCTTTCGTGAAACCAGTCTGTCACGGTCATATTCTTCTGGTGGTTCATCCTAATCTGACCGTCGATTTACAGCAGTGCATATAGGCGGATAATTTTTGCTACCACGGCGGTCGGAATGGTTTTCCGACCGTCATCCTAATCCACCCCTTAGAAACAAAATTTGGCAAAAGAAAGACTCTTGTTTGTTACTTTCTGCACACAAAGCAAGCTGATTTTTTAAGATTAAATTAGAAATGTTTATGATTAATCTAGAAAACCCATTTAAACAAACCTGAAGTTATAACCTCCAAAATCTCAAAGTTATAACATGCATTTTGTTTGAAGCTATTCGAAGCAAGTGCATTATTCAATGAGTTATTTTAACAGAATTGCATTTTGTGATCTGCAAGTAATGCAATGTTTTATGTAGAAAATTCATTAACCCACCATGTAATAGCACATGAAATATGAATCGGTGAACTTCACATTATGTTTTTGCTTTGCAGTAGTCACGATTATCATATTTGCTACTTTATGATACCATGTGACCAGAGTTGGTACATATATTTCTATAGCAAGTGCAATAACCACCAGGGATGCTACACCCTATTGTATCATAAAACTTGTAGGAAACTGATAAACCAATGCTGCATGTGCCTTAACCCTCGAGTTTTTCTTGATCCTGATCCTGCCAAAGTTCAGTTTTAGCAAAAAGAAAAAATAAATGCTGATATGAGCTCTCACTGCCGCACGTTTTCTGTCCTCCACAGCTTGTATTTCACATACAACTCCAGGAGCCACAAAAAACCAATAAAAATCTGAGAAACAAGAAGAGAGGTGTAATCCGGTGGACCCTGAGGAGATTGATTGATATGGAGATGGAGAAGCACCAGAGAGTCATGAAGGAGCTAAGGGTCAGGAGGAGTAGTGAGAGGACTAGCAGCAGGGCCAGGAGAACTAGGAGACTCAAGTGGGGTAGCACCAAGGAGGAAGAAAACAAAGAGAACAAAGACTATAGGAGTCTGGGCACAGGGAGAACAGGACCGGAATGAACATGAAGATGGGAACTAAAATGGCCAGAGGGACTGGTATTAAGGGACAAGAGGAAGATAACCTGGATAACTGTCAGGGCCAGGATCAAGAAGACCACATTCAGGCCCACTACAAAGAGCCCAGGATTGAAGAAGGCAAGACTCACAGCTGGCCAAGTCCAGGTGCTGGGTTCCAAGTTTTTGGAGCATGTTTTGTTCCTGATTCTCTGATCGGTGTACCAGACAACTGGCACTTGGAGTCATTCTGGGGGTCCTGGGCTAAAGCTGCAAGTCCAGTCCTTCTCACTCAGGCAGGAGGGCAGCTGTACAGCAGGGCAGAAATCTAGCTAAGCAGCAGCTCAGCAGAATAGCAGTTCTTCCAGCAGCACAGTCCTTCTTCCTGACAAAGTCTTCCACAGGTCTAGAACTGTAAAGAAGAGTTAAGTCTGAGGGTTCAATATTTAAGGCTGGTACCCACTTTGAAGAAGTAGAAGTGTCTAGAAGTCTCCCTTTGAAGTGCTTAGAATTCTCTGACTCCCCTGCCCTGACTCTAAGCTGGCTACAGGAACAACCAGTCGTTACAAATACTTTATCAAAATGTAACTTTGAACTAACTCCCCGTAATATACCCCTCCCATTCCTCCCTCCCCCCAGGCATGCCACTGCCATTTCTACCTATAAATTGTAGTATGTGTGTGTAAAAGTGTATCTTCCCAACTTACTAACAGTATTACATCCAAGTAACATGGTCATCAGTTGCAGTAATACATTACAACATTGCATTGGAATGATCACAATCGGTCCGATTCATGTGGAATCTATCTGGTTTCTTTCTACAGGGGCAGCTGTTCTAGGACCATCCTCGCTATCGTTGTCAGGGCTTTTGAGAAGAACTTCCAAGGTTTCCCATGCCTATGCCGCTTCTAGGGCCCTCTTGCTCCTCGCCCTCTTTGCCATTTGCATCCGAACAGCACTCTCGCAGTCAGCCCATTTGAGGAACTCTTTCTTCCAGTGATCTATAGTCGGGCCTCTCTGTGCTTTCCAATGTAGAGAGATCTTCCGCTTAGCTAACATGAGTCCCAAATCTATGAACTTGCTAGTGACTTTATTTTTAGCCGTATGTAGAAACCAATGTAATATGCACGGTCCCATGGCCGTTTCCAAGTCTCAGTCAGGATGTGTATTAAGTGATGCCATCACTTCAGTCCAATATGCGTTCAAGTGTGTGCATCCCCTAAACATGTGGTAAAAATCAGCCTCCTCCCTACGGCAGCGTGGACAGGTGTCGAAACCTAAGTTAAAATATTTGTTAAGTTTAACTGGAGTAAGGTAGGCCCTATGCAGAATGTATAAGTGCACTAACTGGAAGCGAGCGTTCCTAGTACTTTTCCATGCTCTCACCACCATCTCACCCATGCCTTGTCTGGGATCTCCACTCCCACATCTTCTTCCCATCTACTTTGCAACTTAGTCAGCCTCAGCAGCATCTCATGTGTGAATCGTCTAAATAGGCAAGTAACCGCTTAATAGGTTCCTGCTGCTTTCACTAAATATTGAAATCCTAGTGATGTTGCTGGTTCAATAAGGCCATTCTTCCAATATTGGTGAATAGCTGTGATAGGAGCTGCATGTAAGAGAAAGTCCCCCGACCTAATAAGTCATACCTCCTCTGAAGATCGCTAAAGGGAATCATAGAGCCATCATCATATAAATCCCTTATGTTAGCCAAGCCATTCTCGTTACAGTGTGCTGGTCCTCCCCATGCACCCTCCTGAAGCAACACCTCACCCATGGACAATGGGATATCCGGTGCATGGGGGATCCCAATCCCTGCTCTCTTCAAACTTCTTCTCCAGCATTGTCATGCTATTCTGAGATCCCCAGGGAGGTCACTGGCGCGAACAGGGAGGTCCAATACAATTCAAGATAGCACTACTAGAGCTGGTGCACTATCTCTCAGTTCTGCCAACCCCCGTAGTCTTGTTGCTATGTTTTGTGTGAGCCATTGTAATTGGGCTGCTAGGAAATAAGCTTCAAAATCAGGCACAGCCCATCGCCTCTCTGATCGGGGACGCATCATAACTACTAGTTCTACTCTTCGTCTCCCGGTGCCCCAGATAAAATCTGTGCTCATGGTTTTAAGTAGTTTAAAATATCGCGTTGGAACTTGGAATCCAGACTGGCAGAGTTCCAAAATAGTACAATAATCTCGGAAGGGCGACCATCTTAAGTAAGGCTACTCGCCCAGCCACCGATAACGGAAGTGTTCCCCAAAACTTAATACTACCCTTCAATCTCTTATTGCTCTACCAATATTACCCTCCAACAGATTCCCCTGCGTGTGATATATTCTTGTGCCAAGATATGTCAGGCATCTATATTCCCACTTCACCACTGCAGTGACGTGTGGGCCGATTACCTCTCCCCTGGTTGGGAATAAGCAGGACTTTGCCCAGTTCACTCGAAGCCCTGCTACTAGACCAAGATCGCGGAGTAAAGATTTCGCTCCCTGTAGCGCTTCTCTTGAATTGGCAAGGAACATTAGCAAGTCATTAGCACACAGGGCAATTTGATGGAGTGACCCGTGGCAGGCAGACCCGAGTAGTATCTGCCAGTTCTGGCCTTAGCCACCAGGGGTTCTACTGCCAGGGCAAATGAAAGAGGGGACAGCGGACAACCCTGCCTCATACCTCTAGTGACATCAAAGGTATCAGATATCAGCCCACCTGTCTTAACTCTTGCTGTAGAGTATGCATACAAGAGCGCTGTCCATTGTATGAATTTGTCCCCTAGTCAAAATTCAGACATAACATGGAACAAATAAGGCCATTCAAGACTATCAAAGGCCTTTTCAATATCAACTTCAAAAAACGTAGCCTCTTCGTTTGGGCACGAATATTTGTAATAACCGGCGAATATTAACAGCTGTGTTTCTATTCGGAATGAACCCTGATTGATCCCTGTGCACTAAAATAACATATAAGGGAGGAGCCGAGTAGTTAGGATACGGCTTAAGATTTTATAATCCGTATTGAGCATGGATAGAGGGCGATATGCAGATATGTCCCTGGGGGGTTTCTCCAGTTTAAGAAGGGGTATAATGACTGCCTCTCACGTTGTTGCAGGTAGCCGACCTAGCTGTCTTACCTCATTATATAGTGCAAGTAGTCTGGGTGCCAATTGATCAGTATAAGTGAGATAGAATTATATTGGGAGGCTCTCAGTCCCTGGTGTTTTATTCCATGCCATGTGCTTAATGGCCCCTCTCACTTCCCTAAGTTCAATGTCCCGCCCCAGTATTCCCGCTTGTTCTGCATCTAAGCACAGCAGATGGATTTCTTGCGTGAACTCAAGGAGGGCGTTCTCTGTCAGGTTCGATTTACTTTTGTAAAGGTCAGTATAATACTCAAGAAAAGCCTCATTTATACCCTGTTGAGTGCAATGTGCCTGCCCCTGTTGGTCTCTGAGTTCTACAATCGAGGATCCCCTTCGAGTTGGGTTAGCCAGCCATGCCAAAAGAGCCCCGGATTTGTCTCTTTCTGAGTGAGCACATAGAATATACTTTTTATAATCAAAGCAGCTTAATCTTTCCACTAAAGTCGCAACCTTCTCCTTTGTCTCCAGGAGCTCTCCCCACTTATCTGGCAGCCTAGGGAGATCCCTCTCCAGCTCAATCAGTTGTTGTTCCGCTTCTTGTACTTTTCAATGTTAAAATGTTTTACCAGAAAGTGAACCCATTCATTCTCACTTCATCCAGATGTTACCACAGATTTATTAAGTCTTACTAGACCATTTATCATGTTCCAAAATTCCCTTGAGTTTGTTCGGTTGCTAGTATAACAAATATTGTCCAAAGATAATGTTTAGCTTATTTTCTTTCATTCCAAATTAATACTTTCAAATTTTGATTTGTAGTTTTTAGTTTAATCGATATTTCTTCATTGTATGGAAACTTGGTTAACTGTCTCCTGAGATGGTTATGAGTCTGTCTTATTTTCCATATTGTATATGGTAAATTAATAATGTTTTTTTTTTTTTTCCAGTCGTATCACTTGTTTTTCCTTAACTTTAGGTGTAAAATCATATGGTTTGACTATTTTACCTGTAAAAGTTACCCATTGTGCAATTGGGGATACGATCTTTAACCAGTTTTTGGGCCAATTCATTGGTGTCATTTTTATTGTGAAGTTTCCAGATAAGTCTTCTATAGTTGATGGTTCCCGTTTGGCATTGCGTTGTTAGATACTTTTGGTGTTTTTTACTCGGCATATTTGTTGTGATTATTTGCTGACTATGATCACTATCAGGCACCTTCCTTAGATAATACGACGTAACATTTTTAAAGATGTTTAGTGATACCATTCTATAGTCAATTTGTGACTTCGAATTATGTGAATGAAAAGTTCATGCAGGTGGTGCGTCTAACTCAAATCTCCCATTTAATATTCGTAGTCCCATTGCATCTATGTCCTTCACAAATTTTGCTCCTACTTTACTTTGCCTGGACTTTATTATTGAATTAAGTGTCTGCTCAGGGATTGCACATTGATGATCTTGTGACTGTGCAGTATTGTCTCCCATAAATGGTACTATTAGATTTAAATTAAAGTCCCCCGTAAGTTTTAAATCTACAAAAGGGTTATCTATCATTTGTTCCAACAAAAAACTGGCAAGGGTAGCACACCTATTAAACCTTGAACTCTGTGTCGGATGTATATATACATTGATCAGTATTAAGGTTTTTAGTTTTTCTTGATCACTTCCTTTAAATTGTATTTTTACCGTTAGGAAGTTACAATTATTCGTGACCAGTTGCTCATGTTCCACTCTTAGATCTATGGATATGAATATTGCTAAACTCCCACTAGGGCGACCATTTTTATGTTGCTTAATTTTAGGCTCAATATAACCTTTGTATCCCTGTTCCATGATAAGGTTGATTGCCCATGTTTCCTGTAGTAAAATGATCTGATAGGAATTAGACATGGGGTTTAGGTGGACGTTATTTACCTTATTACGTACCCCATTTATGTTTCATGAGCACATCTATAATAGTTCGCTTTCTTCATTTGCTTCTTTTATTGTGCATTTTGCTGTGTTCTGTCATGGTTCATTATTACCATGTAGTGCCATTGATATCCATTTTTCATTTATTTCTGTTGCCTTTTCTACTTTATTTTCAGTCGATGATATTTCAACATCTCGATCTGTTCTTCCAAGTGGATTTTTTGGTATGGAAAAGACTGGGTCATTTTTTCTTTTTTACAGTATTGGACTTTCTTCTTTAATAAGAGGGGTTGGATATACCTTTTGAGCTGGTTTACTAATTATTATCCCCCAGCTATGAAAGATTTCTTGTTCGTTCATGATTCGTTCCACTAAAGAGACAAAGGTTACAGTTATCAAAGTTAATGTCTGGCTACCCTCCGTGTTCGGTAAGAATCCGATACATTCAATATCTTTAGTTGTCACATTTGTTAGTGTTGAGATTGACTTAAAGAGGCGAAGAATATTTCCCCTATTTAGTGTGTCCTGATTACCTTGGGATTCATATATTGGTTTAAAAATTATTTGTACAGTCCCTTTAGTTGGTAATTCTTTTTTAATTTTTTCTTCAATGTCTTGTTGATCCTTATATGTAACTTGTTTGTCCTCACAATGTCTTACAATAACCAGGTGATCCCAGTTTGATGCATACAGGGTATCCACCATTTAATCTATCATATCGTTTTGTTTCCCAATTATATGGTTTGGTTTCTTTATCTGGTGTTCTGCTTGTTGGTGGTTCTGACAATGCGTAATATGCAAGCTTGTACTTAGTACTGGATTATGATCCCCTTGGAATGACCTCTGAACTACTGGGCCAGTAAACATATGTTCCTCTTCTTTATTGTTTAGCATATCTTTAGATTTATGGGGAGTTGATACACTTGAACCATCTTTTCAGGCGATACATTTTGTATATTTTAAGTTTTCTGTTCCATAATGCAACCGTTTCCTTGAAGCCTACATTTCTCTTCCCTAGATCAAAATATTTCCCCCTCCTTATCTGGTTCTGGTGACAATTGTCCAATTGTGTCCGCTGTAATAGCTAAATTTGTTTGAGTACATTTTTTTTGATCAATTGCTTTCCAATTTTAGTGAACATAGCGAAATACTTATTAATTTTTTCTTCATTATTGAGGACTGCTCTCTCAGTGAGTTTTCTTGTTTATCCGTTGTTAGCTTACATCGTTCTTTTCCTTCACTTTCCCTTTCAGTTGATGCTTCCTCTTGCCGATATTTTAATTATATTAATACTATTTGTTTTAATGGAAAATATTTATTAAACATTGTAATACTTTCTTTAATTGTTTTAAAATTTGTGTATACATTTTATATTTGAGTATTGATATTTATTTTTATTTAATGTAATTGTTAAAATATTTTATTTGTTTGAAGTGAACTACTGTCTTTCTACTGTTGCATAAACTGGAGATGGAATAGAAAATCAGACCCTCCCGTAATCCAATGTTGTATCTACTGTTGCGCAGACTGGAGTGGAAATAGTATGTTTTACTCCTCCTGAGTCCAACACTTTACCTTCTGTTGCATTGACTGAAGTTGGAATAGTAATTTGTACCCCTCATAAATCCAATGCTTTCCCTACTGCTGTACCAGCTGGGGTGGGGATCATAAATTATTACCTCTCTGCAATTCAACATGTCCCCTACTATTGCACCAACTGGAGTGAGAAGAGTAATTTGTACCCCTCCTAAATCCAACACTTTCCCTACTCTTTCACTGAATGGAGTAGTAATAGTAAATTGTTACCCCACATGAGTCCAGCCCTTTCCCTACTATTGCACAGACTGAAGTGGGCATAGTAATATTTACTTTCCTGAGTCCAATGCTTTCCTTACTGTTGCAGAGATTGGATTGCGAATAGTATTTATATTAATATTGCAATGTTAAAGTTCTGTTTATATTGATTGAATTTATATTATTATGATGTTTTGTGTATTCAAAATTATATTCTTTTTATTTAGTAATGATTGTAATATGTAATATATTTTTAGTCAAATTTAAATTTGAATATTGTTCATTTTTATGTGTAATTAAATCGGTAATTTTTTTTATTTTTATTACAGTTCATTTGACATCGTTATAACTAAAAAAATAATATATATATATATATATTATCTACTGGCGGTCGCCAGTAGATAGTTATAGTTAGGACCCTCTTACCATAGGAAATCCGCAACATTCTATTTTGAATAACTTTGGCGCCGGTCGACGAATCCTCGCGAAATTTTCAAAATAGGTGGGGCGTTGAGCTCCGCTCCTACCCTAGAAGTCTCGGGGGGATTCGTCAAGCGGGGGCTGAGATAAAAGGGGGGTCCCAAAACGCGTTTTTCCCATGCATTTTTCCATAGGACCTTTAGACAGAGCTACAGCCCGAACGGCTGAACAGAATTAAATGAAATTTGGCAGAGAGGTAGTCCTCAGGTCAAGGAAGTGCCTTTTGTAGGTTTGGTGCAAATCTGTTCAGTAGATTCTGAGAAAATAGCCTTTAAATCAATATATATATCTGAGCCAGCTTACGGTGCGCTTACGGTGCGCTTACCGTACGCGTACGGTGACGTGGGCGAGCGCGATTCTGATTGGCTCTTAGATCTTAGCAAACATTCGAATCGGCCGAAACCAGGAAGCGGCGGCCGCCATTTTCTCTCTCGCACTCTGAGTGGGGCAGCATAAATGAAGCCAAAAAATGTCTAAAGGGGCAGTATATTGAGATCATAACCACCCAGCAGTGATATACGGGTCCCCAAACAACCCCCAAGGCCAAAAAAAAAATGTGTTTTTTTTTCGAAAAATCGCCGATTACGCTTACCGTACGCGTACGGTAAAAAATTTTTAAAAAAAAAAATAATTATCCACACTCTCCCCACCCCGTGTGTAAATGGTGCCCGAAGGGCACCATTTATGCATGGCATCTCAAACATATGAAAATAATTAATAATACATTTCACAACGATGCGCATAATATGTCCCCCATGTGCGCACGGTGCGCGGAGCGCATTGTGCGTACATGGCCCATCCCGCATAACGTGGTCACGCGGTGCGCGCAGCGCACCGTGTGACCACCGTGCGTGCACGGCACTAACTGCGTAAAGTGGGCTCACTGTGCGCGCACGGTGCGCAAAGCGCACCGTGCGCGCACGGAACGAACTGCGTTAACTGGGCGCGCACGCCACGAATGGCGTAAAGTAAGTTAGCATTTAAAAAACCGTACAAATTCACTGAAAAAACCATAGGTTTCACACACGTTATAGTTAGGAATTAGCATTTAAAAAACCTTGCAAATTCACTGAAAAAACCATAGGTTTCACACATGTTATAGTTAGCTGTACATTTCACTCGTAAAAAAACAATGAAATTCCCCCGTTATAGTTAGTGCAGGCAACTATAACTCACGCGACCGCAATCTTCTGCTGATGACATATGTGTCTTTATGAAAAAAAAATATTTGTAATATATGTATAGCTAAAATTTAATGGAAGAAGACATGGGCAAATAAGTGTCTAAATACAGTATTAGCATCAGCAGAGGATTGCGGTCGCGTGAGTTATAGTTGCCTGCACTAACTATAACGGGGGAATTTCATTGGTTTTTTACGAGTGAAATGTACACATGTGTGAAACCTATGGTTTTTTCAGTGAATTTTATAGATATAGATATATACATACAAATACACATAGTCACAAATAAATATATATTTTATTTTCAAATGTAGGAAAAATTAAGAAAGTATAATTCAAAAATAGTTTGAATATATATGTTTCGATAAACATAAATATATAGATATATATGAGTTTAAAAAAAATAACATTTATATATATTTTTAAATTATTTAAATATATTGAATTTAATTATATTACTGCTAAATATTAATATATTTAATGTTGATTGTGTTTAATTATATATATATATATATATATATATATATATATATATATATATATATATATAGATGTTAAAAAAATCCTATATTTGGTCTTCAATATTAATGTATAACCATATTTCATATTCAACATTTTGGGATAACAATATTTTTGTGTTCGATATTTTTGACACCAGATATATATATATGCCACAATATTTGTGGTTTTTATATTTTATCACTGAGCCACAATTTGTCATTCACAACCTATTGTTATCAGAAACCGTCCACCCGGTTGCTCAGTTATCCCATCTGGTAGTTTGCAATTAGTGAAATGCTTTTGATGTTCTTTCTATCTCCACAGGGCACAGCCTCCTGGGTCATGAGCCAACCTTGAACTTCAAAAAATGCCTGTGAGACTGCAGGATAGACACATGCAAGTACACATCCTAAAGATCCAAACCTACCATCCACTTGTCCAGATTCAGGACAGGCAGAACCTGGACCAGTGTGAGCAATTTGAAAATATCATTGATCAGTAAGGCATTCAGAGAGTAAAAATCCAGAATAGGACAGAGGTCTCCAGCTTTCATTGACATGAGAAAATTGTGAGTGTAGCATTCTGTTTCTATTTCTAAATCCAGAACCCTATTGAAGCCAGATTGCTCTGCAAACATGTTATCAAATTCTGGGACACCATCTCCACCCTCGCCCCGATGTACTCTTTATCACAGAGACCAGGCTCAACCTCTCTTCTGCCCCCGACATCTCAACCGTGACACCCAATGGCTACAAGATGACACGTTTGGATCGCACCAACACAGAATCAATCCGTTGTACCACCACTGAAGATGACACCACACCGATCATGGAACACCTGAATTTTCAGATCCATAGCAACGACAAAACAACCATCAAAAGCACCCTTGCCTTTAGACACCTAGAACCACACTCTGACCTTTGCTATGCCATCACAGACTTCATTGCCCCGCTCTTCCACAAATCCAAGCAATGTATCTTCCTCGGAGACAGTCACTTCCACCTGGAAGACCCCACAGACATGAACTCTGCAAACCTCTTGGAATAAATGGACAACATCAGCCTTGGCCAGTTGGTTACAGACCCCACACATGGAGCAGAACACGCACTAGACCCTATTTTCATGTCCAGCAACAGAGTCAAATACAGCCATACCACAGAATTCACCTGGACTGATCACTCTATCGTCCATTTAACATCACAAGATCAATCCTAACACCATCAACCCTCCCACCACCTCCTTCTGCAGCTGGAGCAAAGTGACACAAACCCAATGGACACATGTCCCCAACACCAAACACCCCGATGCCGTGACCAACCTGCAGCCAAAACTTGCGGATCAACCAAACAAGCCATCTGGTACACTCTGGAAATCAGCACAATGAAACACAGCTGAAATCAGCTGGAGAGACGATGGTGCACCAGTAGAGATGAAGCAGACTGAGCCACCTCCAAGTCAGCCCTCAACAAATAGCACCAACGACTCAAAGACACACAAAGGATGCGCTTGCAGACCGAATTGAGAATAGTGCCACCCAAACCAAGAAACTCTTCACCATCATCACAGAGATCTCCTACCCAACAGCCACGAGAACCCAATCCCTCCCTCACAGGAACTCTGTGAACCACTAGCGAATCACTTCCACAACAAGATATCTACCATCTACAGTGACTTCAAGCCCCAACCCACCAATTTCCTCAGACTCCTCACTTCAACTGAAACCTCCACTGACAAACATCTCACCACATGGGAACAGCTCACCACACCAGACACCACAGCCATCATGAACTCCATCCACTCCATAGGGCTCACTGACCCCTGCCCCCACAGCCTCTTCAACCTCTGTAGCAACAAGATCAGCCACCAACTCAACACCATCCTCAATGCATCCATTGCCACAGCCACCTTCCCTGATGCAAAGAGAAATGTATAGGCCAAACCTCTTCTCAAGGAACCCTCCGCAGACCCACACGACCCTCAGAACTACCGTCTCATCTGATTGCTCTCATTCCTCACCAAAGTCCTTGATAAAGCCATCAACCAAGGGCTCACCGAACACCTAGAGAGAAACAACCTGCTAGACTCCTCCCAGTCCAGTTTCCCATCCAACCACAGCACCGAGACCACCCTGTTAGCCGCCACGGATGACATCCGCACCCTACTCAACAGAGGAGAATCTACCTCTCTACAGCCTTTGACACTGCTTCCCATCAGAAAATAATTAAGAGACTACACCAGATCGGAATCAAGGGCATCATTCCTCACGGGACACACGGATCCACAGTATATACTACACCAATGACACTCTGCTCATCATCTTGCTCCCAGCAGCCACCACCATGACCAAACTCTACAGCTGCATGAAGAACGTCACAGCCAGCATGAAGGACAACTGTCTGAAGCTCAACATGGACAAGACCAAAGTGCTGATCTTTGGCAACCATGTCACCCTCTGGAACAACACCTGGTGGTCCACTGAACTCAGACCCACCACCACACAAAAGACCATGCCCGCAACCTCAGCATCATTCTAGACAGCAAACACACCATGAAACAACAGATCAACACAGTCTACCCTGCCTGCTTCCACACTCTCTGCATGGTTCAAACAATCTTCAAGTGTCTCCCTTTACGCATGAAAAAACAGTCACACAAGCCCTACTCACCAGCCGTCTGGACTATAGCACCCCATTGCACACAGAAACCACCATAGAACTCATGAGAAGGCTCCAGAAGATACAGAATTCAGTGGCCAGACTCATCCTCAACCTGCCCAAACACACCCATATCACTCAGCACCTGAGGAACCTCCACTGGCTCATAATCCAGAAATGATGCCAATTCAAACTACTGACGCATGCCTACAAAGCCCTCCTTGACCAAGGACCAGCATACTTGAACCCCCGCCAGAACTTCCACCAATCATCCAGAAACCTTCGTTCCACCTCCCATGCACAGACACTGAGCATCTTCTGTAGCCACAGCGGAGGCTGCTCCTTCTCCCACCTCACTGCCAAGTTCTGGAATGCCCTCCCCCTCTCTCTCCACCTCCGAACATCACTCTTGCTGGCCGACTTCATGGAGAGGCACAAGACCTGTCTTTTCGAGTAAGCCCAGCAACCCAGAGCCTGAATATCCTCACAGGTGATAAGCTACTATCCACAACTACTGATTGATTGATTGATTGATCTTGATAGAACCTTTGAAAAACAGAATACTCACCTATTGAAATAAGATGGATATCCTGGTGAGCATCCCTATTATTGCACACGTCACCCCTAAGGCGGACATAGCTACAAAGATATGGCACATTCTGCTCTCTCATTGCACTGGCACACATTGGGATGCCTTTCACTAATGCAATTACTCTTATGCCATGGCCCAATGGTGCATGCATTGTGAGAAGTATCATTGTTTTGTAACAAGGGGTCTATGTGCAAAAAACTAACCTTGGAGGCTGTTTCATCTGAATATATGTGCTGCATATTACAGCATGAATGAGGACTATGTTGGAAAGTGGCTTATTAGTAGAGATAAGTAGTAACTTAACACTAGTAATAAGGCCACAAACACAATAAAAGTTTCAGCCAAGGTCTCAATAAAGTAATTCCTTGCTCGATCCTTGGTAGCTGGCAATGCACAGGGAGGCTTAACTCAGGAGACAGGTGTGTAAGCATTTAAAACACCAATAAATAAAATACATGAAACACAATATACAATAAAAATCCAACACCAATTTAAACAAATAGGAACTATTTATATCTTTAAAATGACACCGGAACAACACAAATCCAATGTAGGGAACAGGAGATATGAATTTTTAAAGAATAAACACTTTCTAATGCTTAAAAACCAATAGCAACGAATTGGCACATCTGGTCGCATTTGACTGGGACAAAGTCAAAGTTTGAGGCTGACCATGATGGAGCCCTGGTCAGATACACTAAGAGGTAGGCCTCAGATGCAGTTTTCCTGGCCGTCAAGCAGGAGGGCACCCCTAACCAATGGGATGCAGAGTACCATCCAGGTGTATGACCACATCCTCCAAATCAGGCTAAGCCATCCCACTGGTGTGGCTAAGAATCTCTAACACACCCCTTCCAGCCCATTCACTAATTTAATTACAGCCGCTCCTGTGTGGCGGGGGGTGCAGGGTGTGGGGAGAGCCTGTGCTGCCCTAAAGTTTTATTCTCCCTTTAAAGACCAGTTTGGCAACCCCTCCCTCATCCTGCCTTTTGCTTCTGCAGCTGCTATTTTCCACCCATCGGAAATCCTTTTGTCCCTTTCACAGGCCACTTTACACTTCATTAAGACATCTTGGCTCAGTTTGGCAGAGGCTAGCCAATCAGAGAAGGGCTACTGGAAGGGTGGATTTTGACTTACAGAAAAGAAAGTTCTATAAAATATTTTCAGTAATAGTTAATATAAATTCAACAGTGGGAAGTTGCTGGATGTATCATAACTATCAGTTTGAGTGCTTGAATGACATTTCTTAGCTCATTCCTATCAATATTTTATACTTAAATACAATACTTGGGCAAAAATGAAATTGGCAGTTTTTACCTCACCAGTGCTTATAAAACATATTTTATAATGTCCCTGCTTATATTTACAATACACCCCACCCCCAGGGCACCTGAGGGAGACCTTAGGATGGACCTATTTGTGGAAAAAGGTAGATGGAGACCTTGGAAGTACCTTTAAATTCAAAGTCGAATTAGCATGTACATTTAATGTAAAGGCAACATGAAAAGCAGTGATGCCTTTAAAATGTCCAAATCTGGATCCCATGCATGCCACCAGATTCAAGCTAGCCTGGTTGATGAGGGGTGATACCCTGGAACCAGTCCCAGGTTGTTGGTTTCTGGTCCATGGAGGACCTGGCCTGACAGTTCGAGCTGACAGTTCCCACATGGACCAGGGTCAAGACTGATTTGCATATGGCTGGGTCCAAACTGGGGTGGCATGGTGATCAGAAAGACACTGGATTAAACCCAGATCTTTTACTGGGGGTGAATGTTTAATTTGTTCATTCCGTCCATCATCTGATCTATTTGACTGCTTTATTGAGGCAATTAGGTGGGGCCCAGCTGGAACTGAAATCAAGAGGCCTTCCTCACCCCCTGCACTTTCATGCACTGAATGCACAGCACACAAGGTGCGGGTCTGCTGAAAGGGCCCTGGTCTCAGCACCAGGACAAAGTTGCTACATTTCACTGGGACTCATCAGATCTGGCTTTGCAATAGCTGCCATATCCAAGATGCAGATGGAGCCCCTGCATTTCCAGCACTGGTTTGAATTCCGAAAAATCAAAGCTTTGTTAGTTGTAAAATATTGTCAAGTTGTAGAGTAGAATCTGCCTCCTCCTGAATAGGTATCAAGTCTTTATTCTTCTCCCTTCCTCTTTAAGGTACAGTGCTTCCGGGTCACATTCTGGGCGTCATTCCTGTTACAGAAGATTTATGAACAGGCTGTTCTGCATCTCTTTGTGGATGGCTTAAAATCCTTTATGTTTGTTGTTGAAACCATGACGACCTGCACTGACCTCCTGCAAGGCATTCAAAATGTTTGCCAACTCCTAGAGTCATCCTACAAAAGTCTGTCAAACACAAAGCAGTCATCCCTGGCACAAGTGGAAGCATTGAGTACTAATGTGGAAGAGCGCTTCGAAAAGATACAGCGCCTGTATGATGAACAGAAGGTGCTAGAAGCTCAGGAAGAAAGACTAAACGTGCAACTCTCTGGGCATCAAGGGCAGGTGTCCCTCCTCAGAAAACCACTACAAGCAGTAAAGGAAGCTTTCAAGAATACAGAAGATGCTCTAAGGTCTTAACATGCAACTCTCTACACTTCCAGGGCAGGAGTACCTCACCAGACAACAACTACAAGCAGCAGAGGAAGCTTTCAAGAATACAGAAGATGCTCTAAGGTCTTAACATGCAACTCTCTACACTTCCAGGGCAGGAGTACCTCACCAGACAACAACTACAAGCAGCAAAGGAAGCTTTCAAGAATACAGATGATGCTCTAAGGAGAGTGGGTCAAGCAAAGCAAGACACGGTCTTAACATGCAACTCTCTACACCACTTCCAGGGCAGGAGTACCTCACCAGACAACAACTACAAGCAGCAGAGCAAACGGTCAAGAAAGCAACATATGCTCTAAATATACCATGTCAAGCAGGGCAGACTGTAGAGGAGGCACACACATTGGGCTTCAGCTTGATGTTTGATCCTATAGTTAGACCAGTAATAGGAATATATTGCTCTTTGCTCTTATGGAATGTCATAAAAGAAATAACACACACACACATTCATATCACATAGTCACAGACAACTCCCCGATACTCACCTAGGGCCCGATGTACACAGATTTTCCTCAACCCCTTGGCAGCGAGAAAGGTTGCTGTGCTGCGCTTTGTTGTGTCCACTGGCTACAGCTGAACTGTGTCCCATCTAAAAAGAATTAGCACAGAAACACTCTCTCCATGTGCTGCCATACTTTTGTCAGCCATGCGTCAAGTCAGGCACGCTTGCGCCCTAGGACAAGGGTAAGTGAGTTGTGGCAGGTTAGGTTTTGTGCAGGATTTCTGCCCTGCCCAGAAACTATATTTTAATGCAATTTCCTCTGTTTATGGGTGCTGCACAAAGCAGTACACATGCAGAGAGGAAGAAAGGAGAAAACATAAAAATAATTCACTCATTAAGGCAGCCTCAGGGAGGTGTAAATCCGTTTATACAAGTCTAGATAGATATACATTTGCTTCGGAATCCATGGGTGGATGCACACGAATGCCCATGCACAGTCCATTGAACACTCCTTTGATGCAAATTAAAGCAAGTCAGAGGGTTGAACTGCATTGCATTATTTTTGGTGATATGCCAACACAACTCGTCATTTGCAGTGGTTTATAAATGCCATCATGGATTTTCCATTGTGTCTGTATTTAAAAAGTAATACAAACTAGAGGTAAAATCTGTGTGCCCTAGTTTCTAACACACACATTCACATAGACAGGCACACAGAAAGACATATTCACTGCAACTCAACAAGCTCACACACAAAAATACACATAAAGAGGCTCAGCTGCACAGACAACTCCAAAACAAAAACACACATACATACACACACACGCGCACACACACACACACACACACACACACACACACATGGTGGACAAACACCAACTCCCTAGGCATTACTACAGAAACACACCAAGGACCAAGGTGACAGAAGGCAACAAGCATTTAAATGGGATTTTCTAAGCCATGCAAAACCAACTTGAGAGGCTCTTCATGGCTTAGCCCAAATCGCTGCCTTGCATTACTCTTAATTGAGAAGGCAATCCATGGGTCCACCTATAAATATTTACGCAATCCCATATTTACTAAGGTCAGTCATACTGGGATTGCATCACAATGTTACACCTTCCCAAGGGAAGTGTGATGAGGATAAATATCTTTATTTCCTCTTTTTAGTTGTGCAGCATTCTGCAGCACACATAGAAAGGGGAAAATACCTCTGAATGCTCTATATCTTTGTAAATATGGAGCATTTCTCCTCAATCCATTTTGCGCACACTCAGTGCAGCGCAGTATCTTTGTTTGTGGCCCTGCACCTCCAATTGCTTATATTTCGCTCAATGTAAATCCATTCAATATTTATATAGACATAGGGACCCTTGACCCTGTTTTCAGGTAGGCTGCTCCCCACGCCGCACAGCACCGCCTGTGTGTCCGTGCCCTCCAGCCCGCTGCTGCTGTAAGTTCACTGCCCCTCCTCCTTATTGTGCCTAGTAGTTCATGCCTTAAGTTCATTACACCCCCTTTTTTCGCTGTCCCCCTTCTTTTTGCTTTCTGTATCCCCCACCCGCTCGCTTTCCCGCTGCTGCTTCCCCTGCAGCCCCGCCCCCGTTCGCCCATTCGTCGCCACACTCCCGCCTCCCAGCTGCTCCTCCCTCCCACCTCCCCTTATGTGGAAGCTGCTGCGTGGTGAGGAGAGCGACCCTTGACCCTGTTTTCAGGTAGGCCGCTCCCCACGCCGCACAGCACCACCTGTGTGTCCGTGCCCTCCAGCCCGCTGCTGCTGTAAGCTCGCTGCCCCTCATCCGTGTTTTTGCCCCATTGTATTTTTGTGCATTGTGCATACTGTTATTTTGTGCCTCTGCTCCTTATTGTGCTTAGTAGTTTGTGCCTTAAGTTCATTGTTACACCCTTTTTTCGCTGTCCCCCTTCTTTTTGCTTTCTGTATCCCCCATCGGCTCTCTTTCCCGCCACTACTTGCCCTTTGACCCCGCCCCCCGCTCACTCATTCGCCGCCTCCCAGCTGCTCCTCCCTCCCACCTCCCCTTATATGGCGGCCTCTGCGTGGCCGTGCAGCGGACGCACGCAGCAGGTGCGCTGCTCTCGCGCCGAAAGCGCGCCTAAGGCAAACTCGTCGCGACCCTCCGCGACTGGACCACGCCCAGCGCCAGACCCCTTGGCCCCCGCAAATGCCATGATGACCATCACCGCTACGATACCAGCACCTTCAATGCACTCAACACCGGACGATCGCACACCTGCTTCCTGGCCACCCTGTAACGCACCCAAGGACCTTTCTCCTGCCGGAGCTGCAGCTTCACCAGCCTCCGGGCCGCCAAACTGCCCACCGTGACAGGACACAACCACGTCAGATGCATACTACTGAACACCCGCTCCGCATGCAAACACGCCGTCGAACTCTGGGACCTGCTCGACACATCTTCCCCGGACGTCGCCATCCTGACAGAGACCTGGATGAACGCCTCCTCGGCACCCGACATCGCCATAGCCATCCCGGACGGCTACAAGATCACTCGCAGGGACCGCCCCATCGGAGTAGGAGGTGGAATCGCCATCATCTACAAGAACACCCTCAGGGTCTCGACCACCACCGACGACACCCTCAGCAACGCTGAACACCTGCACTTCCAGATCCACACTGATCCCAACACCACCCTCAGAGGAACTCTCGTCTACAGACCCCAGGACCCCAGCCCCAGTTCAGCGACTCCATCACCGACTTTGTCAGCACGCACGCCCTTGCCTCCACAGACTACATCCTCCTCGGAGACCTGAACTTCCCCCTCAAGAACAACAACACCAACTCCACCACCCTGACTGACAACCTCACCAACCTCGGACTCAGACAGCTCATCACAACGCCCACCCACACCGCCGGCCACACACTTGATCCCATCTTCTCCGCAAGCCCCTATGTCTCCTTCACCAACACCACCGAACTCCACTGGACTGACCATCGCTGCATCCAATTCACCTTCTGGAAACCCACCACGAACCACCGCACTCAACAGATCCCCTGCCGCAGCTGGAGCAAAATCACAGAAGATCAGCTAAACATCACCCTCGCCCGAAGCCCTCCTGCCAACCCCACTGATGCCGACACCGCCGCCCACAACCTTCGACGTTGGATTGACGACTATGCCAACATTCTCACCCCAATCAAGAAACCCTCCAACAGACACACAAACAAGAACGCTGGTTCACCGCAGACCTCCAGGCCTCCAAACAAACCTGCAGTACACGGGAGAGGAAATGGCACTGCAAACAGACAACAGACAGCTACACTGCCCACAAGAACGCCATCCGCAGACACCGTCACCTCATCAGATCCGCCAAAAGGGCCTCCTTCAAGGACCAACTCAATAAAAACGTGCAAAACAGCTGTTAGTCCCGGCCCTCGTAACATAGCTAGACCTGACCCCTGCACCTCACACCAGCCCCCAAACCCACGGCCTAGCCGATCCTTCCCACCAGAACTCACACGCACCCAACCCGGACTTCCCCGTCCGTGGCCTTCTGCCCTTCGGCCACACCGGGCCCGCGTGCCCACTTCATGCAACAAGATGGCCGCCTGGCCCCAGTGCGACCCTGGCCTAGAGGCGCCACTCTGGCTGGAGGACATCACGCTCCCCTTGGGATGAGAGAGGGAGGAGCAGTTTCTATCACACCTCTGCGCTACCCTGGGATGGTGGGTTTCGATCGACCTGCCGGCCTCCCCGAGGGCTGGCTCCACGCCTGCTGGGTGTCTGGGACTCCTCCCGACCCGGCCCTGAAAGGATCAAAAGACAATGGCAGGATACCCCAACAAGCGACCCCCAGGTGACAAGACCCCTGCCTGCACGGACTCCGGACATCAAAGAGGAGTCGCCCTATAACAAGGGGTGCTCTGGGACTGTCCGGCAGATTCGCCTTGGAACACCTGAGCCCTGCTGAGTGACTCGCGGCTCCCTGAAGATCGTAAGACCTCCGAACATGTGCTTGAGCCCTGCTGAGCGACTCGCGGCTCCCTGAAGATCGTAAGACCTCCGAACTTATGCTTGAGCCCTGCTGAGTGACTCGCGGCTCCCTGAAGATCGTAAGACCTCCGAACTTATGCTTGAGCCTTGCTGAGTGACTCGCGGCTCCCTGAAGATCGTAAGACCTCCGAACTTGTGCTTGAGCCTTGCTGAGTGACTCGCGGCTCCTCGAAGATCGTAAGACCACCAAACATGTATCCGAGCCCTGCTGAGTGACTCGCGGCTCCCACAGACTCTCTTGGTCCCGCCGGACCCCACGACGACAAGCGTATCCCCCAGCTCGAGGATTGTGAGCTGTGCGACGGGTACGCTCCTGCATTTGATCCATATCCCCAAAGACTGTCCCGCTACCTCCTACTCCCCTCCAAGACTCTGAGAGCCCATGCTCTGCTTGTATATATTTGCCATGCTTATCATAAAGATCCTACCACTCCAATCTGATAAAGATTTGCTCGTAAGAACTCCTCGTGTGGTGTCTCTCTGTCGTGTGGTGCCGAGTGTGCGATCCTAGATACGAGGTTCCTCCCCTGAGGAGTCTCCCGCCAGTGCCCGGCTACGATACCTCGAGGGTGGGTCTCAGGCCAGTCAGGGCCCCCTCCGGGCCTCTCTGAGGTAGCCTTCTAACAACAGCAAAGAGCTCGTCAACATCGTGAGAGAACTCTCCAACCCCAGCTCCAACACCAATGACATCCCACCATCCCAAGACCTGTGCAACTCCCTTGCCACGCTCTTCCAATGTAAGATCGCAGACATCCACGACAGCTTCAACAACCTGACTGCCCGACAACCACCGACATCTCAGACCCCGCGAGCACCACCAACATCAACCCGCTGCTCACCTGGACCAACAGAAACGACAACGACACCATCAACATCATGAACACCATCCACTCCGGCTCCCCGTCAGACCCATGCCCACACCACATCTTCAACAAAACAAGCGCCTCAATCACACACCATCTCCGCAAGACCATCAACATCTCCTTCGAGACTGCGACCTTCCCCGAGAGCTGGAAGCACGCCGAGATCAACGCCTTATTGAAGAAACCCAAGGAGGACCTGAGAGATCTCAAGAACTTCCAGCCCATCTCCCTGCTTCCGTTCCCGGCAAAGGTTATCGAGAAGACCGTCAACAGACAGCTGTCACGCCACCTCGAAAAGAACAACATCCTGGACCCATCCCAGTCTGAGTCCCGTAGCAACCACAGTACCGAGACTGCCCTCATCGCCGCTACCGATGACATCAGGGCCCTGCTGGACAATGACAAAACCGCAGCCCACATCCTCCTGGACCTATCAGCCTCCTTTAACACTGTCTGCCACCGCACCCTACGCACACACCTCCACAACACAGGGATCCGAGACAAGGCTCTGGAATGGACCACCTCCTTCCTCTCTGGCAGAACCCAGAGCATTCGCCTCCCCCTTTCTGCTCTGAAGCCTCCGAGATCATCTGCAGCGTACCCCAAGGATCATCTCTCAGCACTACATTGTTCAACGTTTACATGGCACCGCTCACCCATGTCACCCGACTGCATGGCCTCAACATCATCTCCTACGCCGACGACACCCAGCTGATCCTCTCCCTCACCAAGGACCTCCTCACCGCCAAAACAAACCTCCACGAAGGAATGAAGGCCGTCGCCGAATGGATGAAGAACAGCCGGCTGAAGCTGAACTCGGACAAGACAGAGGTCCTCATCCTTGGCCCCACCCCCTCAGCCTGGGATGACCCCTGGTGGCCATCCGCATTAGGAACAGCACCGATACACACTGATCACGCACGCAACCTGGGGTTTATCCTCTACTCAACACTCTCCATGACAAAGCAAGTCAACGCCGCCTCATCCTCCTGCTTCAGCACCCTCCGCATGCTCCAGAAGATCTACAGGTGGATCCCCACCAAAAGAAGAAGAACGGTCAGCCAGGCCCTCGTTAGCAGCAGGCTGGACTACGGAAATGCCCTCTATGCTGGAGCCTCTGCCAAGCTCCTGAAACAACTACAGCGCATACAGAACGCCTCCGCGCGCCTGATCCTCGACATCCCACGCCACAGACACATCACACATACCTGAGAGACCTTCACTGGCTTCCCGTCAAACAGAGGATCACCTTCAAGCTCCTCACACACGCACACAAGGCGCTCCACAACACTGGACTGACATACCTCAACAGACGACTCACCTTCTAAACCCCGAATCGACAGCTCCGCTCCGCCGACCTCGACCTCGTCCCCCGCATCCGAAGAGTGACCACCGGCAGCAGATCGTTCTCCCACCTCGCCGCCAAGACCTGGAACACCCTCCCCATCCTCCTACGGCAGACCCAGGACCTACTTACCTTCAGGAGGCTCCTCAAGACCTGGCTATTCAAGCAGTAGCAGCTCCCCTCCCCCCAGCGCCTTGAGACCCTCACAGGTGAGTAGTGCGCTCTACAAATGGATTGATTGATTGATATATTAAAAGTTTCAGCCCGGCCAATGCAAGTGAAGTCTAAAATCAATAGCACATGGTACATTTGCATGGGGGACACTCAAAAACACCCTCACTCATGTTCTGCACATACAAATTACAGTGGGTTTCAAATGTATCATAGATGCACGTTCATTTGAATTATTTTTAAAGAATTGATCGGTTTTTCCATATATTAGCTAGCAGTGGGCAGAATTGGCAGAGTTTGATTACTCAGAATTCTCTTACAGTTCCGAGTGATTGTGCAGAATTCCGACTGGGCAGAGTGGGCAATTGGCAATATTTTCTTAACGCAAAATGCAACCTTGTGTCCAAAAAAATGGATGCAAGTATGAATTTTGTGCTAAGACTTAGCGCAGCCAAATACCAAATGCACTGCATTGCATACGCTTCGGACAGCAACGACTACACATGCTACAGTATGCCGATGATCTGGTGATTCTCGATCACACCAGAGTAGGTTTGTAAAGAGGTTTGAATGCATTAAACGTCTACAACCAGAAAAACGAGCTTATGGCTAACCCCGGCAAAACAAAAGTTGTGGGGTTTGGTAAATATTTGAAGAAAACAGGCTTAAAGTGGAGACTGGGCAGTAACAACATAGCCACAGAAAGAGAATACCACTACCTAGGAGTGTGGTTGAACGAGAAAGGCAAGGCAACCTTGCACCAGGCTAAGACGCAAGCCAAAATACAAGCCACCATCTATGCACTGTGCAAACTACAAGGTAAATTACATAGCCCTACCACAAAACCTAATATGAGAGTAACAAAATCCAAACTGCTCGCTGTTGCTGGGTATGCATCTCACACATTCCCAGGAAAAATGGAAAAAGCCCAGTGCCGGTGCTATAAAAGGCTTGTCATGGTCCCTAAACACACACAAAATCCCTGACTCGGCTCAAGTTTGGCTTGGTGCAACAAAAATATGAATGCAGATGCACATTGGTAAAATTCTGGTTTAAGACAGTAAAAGCCCAGAAAGGATCCCTTAAGGAGGTAACCATATTTGAGGGAGCACTGAACCCATGGCAGGATTACTGTCTGAAGATAGTGGCTTAGTTGGGCCTAACCACAGCCCCCTGGTCCCAAGAGGAACTAAACTATCCAGCAGTAAAGGGGGCGCTAAAAAAACAAACCACTCTGATATCAAGGAATGAAGATGTAGCTAGACTCAAGGACATCAGAGGGTTGGTCGGCCTAAAGCATACGAGTCGCACAAAATCCAGCCATATATGAGCTACCCCCTAGGAAAGAAGCGCCTGAAAGATATTCAATAGCCGTGCCTAGTCCCACTGACAATAAAGGAACTGAACCCGAGTGGAAATCGCTGAGCAAGATAACCAGATGCAGGCTGTACAATTATAGTGCAGAATCATTGGTAAACCTTATATGTTGTTGCTCTGCCTTACTGCAACATCAACGTAAATTGTTAAAACCAATGTTTTTAAGGCATGGGCTCAGAAAATGCATTGATGCAGTGGCCCGGCTCCAGCCCTGCACAGAGCCCTTGGATCTGGACAAATTTGGCAAATTCATGAATATGACACAAAGGGTCCTAGTTGAAAACAGCACAGAAAAGAATTGTGTGGTTGCAATTGTTGAGACTCCTGTAGTAACAGAAGGAGACGAACGTTGAGGATCCCTTCAAAAAACAGGACTCCATGGTCCCTACAAAACCGCAATGCAGTAAGTGATTTTTTCCTCAAGAACATGTAAGGAACAGGGACCCTTCCAACCGTAATTTTAAACCAATGTATTTTAGGGTAATACACACTTTTTACAAATGGTCTGAGACCGATGTTCAAATGACACTTTTTATTTCTATATACAAATTGATATATGTATTATATTGATGTGAGATACGCCTTTATACAATAATTTTGATATCGTACGGCAACTTTGAAATGATTTTAAGTAATTATGCAAATAAAATAACTCATGCATTCATTCATTCATACAGTTGGGTACCATCACACACTGAGCAGTAATCACTGCAGAGTATGTAAGGGCATTAAGAGGTATGCACTGCAGTGCAGTCAGTTGTTTCTAAACAGGCTGGAAAAGCGAGCAGTCCCTCTATGTTTAAAAAACATTGCAGATTAAACTTTAAACTGCAGTGTTTTTTAAACATAGAGAGACTTCTCTCTCTTCCAGCCCCATTTACAAGCCAACCACTGCAGATTAATTCCGCCAGCGGAGCGGAATCATGGATCAATAATTCCGTGTAACAAGAGTAAAGTAGAATTACCAAATTCCTCCAATTCTGCCGGCGGAGTTAAAAAAATCCACCCAGGCGCAATATTAACAGTTAAAATGTTATTCAAGTAGCAAAACATGAACTCATTTTAAGAAGGCTCCTCTTAGCCGAATTCTAAAAAGGTACAATTATGGGGCATATTATCAAACCAGGCGATAAAATTATCGCCGCTTTAGCGGCAGAAAACTGTCGCTAAAACGGCGATAATGGGCTTGATAATATGCTCTATGGATTTCCAATTGAAGCCCATGTTAGATGTCCTTCACATTTAACATGGGCTCCAATTGGAATTCCATAGAGCATATTATCAAGCCCATTATCGCCGTTTTAGCGGCAGTTTTCTGCCGCTAAAGCGGCGATAATTTTATCGCCTGGCTTGATATTATGTCCCTATATTCTTTGGTAAATGCGTGGTCTGAATAATCTCATAATTTATATGCATTCACATCACACACTTCAGTGTTACAGTGTGCCAATAAACATGTAGGGGCAGATTTATGTTGCCTGGCGCATCTCTGCAAATCAGCAGAGATGCGCCAGGAAAGATGCGGCACGCAAGTTTACCCTTGCGTCAACCATGATGCGCCGCATTTATAATGCGGCGCATCATGGCACAGGAATAAACAGATGTGTGTCGCATGTGGGATGTAAAGTTGGCGCAGTGCTGAAGTAGTGTTGCGTGCGACACGCAACTCCAGCACTCTTCCAACTTGCCCTCTCTGTAACATGGTGCGTCAAGCCTTATGCCTGCTTCAAGCAGGCGCAGGGTATTGACGCATCAGTGTTGAAAAAGTGACTCAGTGAAATCTTGTAGATTTCACTGAGTCACTTTTCAGGGGCGTTCCTGCGATGGAACGCCCCCCCCCCCCGCGTAGAAACGCCCACATGAAACGCCACGGCGGCGTAAAAGTGGCGCAAGTCCAACATAAATCTGCCCCGTAGTCTTTTTTCGATTTCCCCTAGGTGGCCTCATGATCAGTAAAGCAAATGAAGCTATTCAAAATAATGTAAAGGCAGCTAGAGAAGCTATAACAATTCACTTGATAGGCAAGGACGTTGTGAACAAGTATGCATCCCTGCATCAACACTAGGGGGAAGTCATCTGCGCCATGGAACAGGCCATCGCGGCGGGGGCGTGGCCGATGGGCCAAGAAGGCGGATGCACTTGCCTGAAGCTCCGAGACCCGGGCACTCCATCTGCCATATCTCCTCGGCTGCTGCTTCTCGACGCCATCCTGTCATTAACTGAGCAGCTTAACCCTCCCGGAGTACCCTGCTAGGCACTTGTTGAGCAGAGCGATGTCTGGCTGCATCTGACGGAGCTGGAGTGGTGCTGGGCCTGGACTCGCTTCGTGCTGGGGTCTTTGCCAGTGCAGGGCCCGGGGCCTCCAGCACTGTAAGGGAATGCGCATCGCGGCCGGGCTTCCCACCGATACCTTTGGACGGGTGAGAAACGGTCGCGCCCCGGGAACGTGAACGCAGCTGGGAGAGGAGAGCGGCGCTGTTCAGGAAGATGCTGCAAGGCCCTGGTTCCCTGACAGAGAGACTGAGCACTGACATGCACCCTTGCCGTGCAGGGCCCGGTTTGGCGGCTTTGTGATGGAGAAGACAGCTGCCCGCGCTCCTGCCTGAACTGTCTGGGGTCAGGTGCGCGGCCTGAAATGCTGTCAACCCGCAGGCTGCGAGCTGACGACCGCACTGGCGGGGGCCGGCTGAAGACCCGGCGCTCTGGAGCTGTGAGGACTGCTGCTGAGACAGGCGTGGCCCGCGACGAGCTGAGCTGCACTGGGGAGGCTGAAGTGATGAGCCTCGAGAGGTGAGTGCTGCCTGTTTGCCTCTCGCACCAGGAACCTCCCCCGCATGTCTGAAGCTGAGTGGGTCCGGAGGTTGGCTCGGGCCTAGGCCACGAGGCGCACAGACTGGGATCAGTGGGACCCCTCTTGGCACCACCTGCTGGGCTTTCAGGCTCGGCAGGCACAGCCGGGTGTGCCTGGGGGCCAGATTGGGCCTAGGCTGCAAGGGGTGGGGCATAGGAAAAGTACCTCCCGTTTCCTGCCTAACAGCTGTGGACCTCGCCCCTCTTTGGAGCTGTGGCTTCTGTGGAGGCTTGGGGGCCAAGTTGGGATCAGGTCACAGGGGCATCTTTTGGCTTCTACCTGTGGGGGGGGGGCCTTCGCTCTTTTACAAGACAGCACAGTTGAGCGGGTACGGGGTCCAGACAGGGCCTAGTCTGCGAGGGGTGCAGTGGAAAGAGGCACGGTGTCTGACCTCTGTCTGCCTGGTGTGCGCCTCCGTTGGGCGGCGGGGATGCGCAGAACCAGGGGTCAAATTGAGCCCAGGTCAGGAGTTGTGAGGATGTGGGCAGTACAGTGCCTGCTCACCATTAATCTGAGAGGCCCCCCCCACCTTTGTACTGATAGCTGCAGAGCCCTGAAAACCTATGATGAGTTTGGAACACGTTGCACAGGCTTGCCGGAGACGTGAGTAGAAATTTGTGGTGTGGTGCTTGGCTTTGCAGGGTTAGTCCTGCTGTCTTGACAACACTGGGCTGGGCCTGGTGGCGGACCCTCTGCCCTCCTCTCTTAATAGCCTGTGTAAAGCATAGGAACTCCAACCAATCAAAGTAGACCTGGGAGGCCTGTCCACCAGCGTAAACAATAAGTGGAGCTAGCTCAGGCAATATAGCAGACTGGGTGTCTGTGGGGTGGGGGATTGGGGGCTGGTCGCAAGTGGAAGAGCTATCTATACACTTAGGCGCCTGCAAAGGGTGGCTGTTGCCTATTACCGCCCGGCACTGACCCTTAGAGAAGCCTCACTACTGGTATGGAAGCTGTGGAGGCACATCAGAGGTAGCTGTTGGTTCTATGCCTCGGGGACACATAGGAGTCACATTGAACAGCACTTGAGACAGAGCACACCAGGGAGGTTGGATACACATATCTGTTGCCTATAGGCCTACTGAGTAGTCACAATGGGTTAGTGGTGGAAGTGGTGGTTTCACTTTAATGCATTGGCCCCTTGAAACTTGAGGTGCCTGATTCAGACACTACGAGTCCCGGCACACACACAGCTATTCGGTGGTCCCCACAGACTGACAGATGCCCACAGCCCAGCAACTGATCATGGGACATCTTCCCTCTAACCCTCCATCCACCCCATCGGGGCCCGCCCAAGCGTTGGGGTAACTCCTGGAATGTGATTCACAGTCCAAATCGGTACAGACAGTTCTGGCAGTATATGTGAAGATAGACAATGTGCTAACTGCAGTAGAGAAAATAGCCGTGGCTCTAGAAAACACAAGGCCATCACTTGAAAGTAAAATAGACAAAATAACTATTGATAACTATCAATTTCAACCAGCTGCGGGCCCAACAGCGTACACTAGTAAACAAGCAGCGCACAACTGAACTACAATTGGAAGAGTTGCAGCCCACCACACAGGAAAATACTTCTACGCTGTAAGCATTTCTGGGTCGCATATCTGAATTAGAAGACAGAGTGGAAGACCCGGAAGGCAGATTGCACCGCAATAATATATGCTTAATTGGAGTGCCAGAAGGGACCGAAGGTCAAGATGCTGTGAAGTTTACTGAGAGCTGGCTACGGCGAATGGATGCCCCAAACAGACTTGTCAGCGCAATTTGTGCTTGAGCGGGTGCATCGGATCCCAGCAAAGAACCGACCACCAGGGGCCAGCCCTAGACCATGTTTTATTCTGCCAGCCTAACTACAGGGACCAAAACAGTATCCTACGCAAAGCACGCCATAGGCAAGCGATCAAAGTAAACAGTGCTGGATTACACCCTAGTAGTCCAGAAACAACGTAATTTTGCCTTGGCAGTTAAACGGCGACTGCGTTAACTGAAATATGCAAAACTTGCTGCTCTTCCCTGTACACCTTCATGTGGTGGACACAGGCAATACTCATTTTTTTGATTACCCGGAGGATGCGTGGGACTGGATGGAACAGGAGAGCTCCTGGGGCCACGCAGTGACACTGCCGTGGCAGACAGAGACTTACCAACCAGACTGAACAGCTGGTGACAGAGTCTAACTTAGAGCAAATGATCTCAGAGAGAAGGAATGCCATACGTACGGCGGTGGCACTGCACACCGAACATCACACCTCAGACTTAGACAATGACAGAGAGACATCCACAAGCAAAGACTCTATAATAGGACACACTTCAGAGACTGACACACCAACACCATCAGAGTTGACGGCACAAACCGCTGATCATATTATCTGACCTCATAGGCCGCATTCTTAGAAATATCCCTCAGGACATAACTAACCACAAATTTCCATTCTGCATTGTCCACGGACACAGGACTGGGGTGGGGGCCCCCTCCTTTCCCTCACCCCCGACAGCCAATATTAGCTGCAAATTGCACATAGGGAAGGGTTCAGCTGGAAACACATACTGATGTTACACTGAAACGTGAGACCACAGGCAGCCTTACTGCCCAAAAGTCTATGAAGCCAAATGGGCAGAGGGACACAGTAGACCTAACACCTATCCTTTGCAGGAAATGTGTATTAAGCCCATTGCAAATGGGGAGTACGCTTGTTACCACAAGGTATTGCACCAGTTTTGGCCCATCCCTGTTACCTATCTGCTCCACTATTGTTGCATAAGTTGCATTTTACTAGTTGTAGTGTAAGCTATCTAGTTACTGAGCAATATTGTCCTACATACTGCAATCCTCCCCATTCACACAACATTTCTGGGTGGACATGCAGCTACTGTGCAGGGGGGTGGGATAGCACGAGACACATGCTGCTAACGCGACAATGTCATACGCAAATGTAATAACATGGAATATGAGGGGCATGCATACACCTGCATGGTGATATTCTGCCTACTTCTGCCTCAAGCGCAGGTCTCCCCACATTGCTCTTCTACAAGAGACTCACCTGACTCTCCTGGAGGTGGAGCGCTAGCAATGTCCTTGACGAGGACAGGTTAATACTGCTGGCTACTTCTCATATGTAAGGGGGTGTTAATCTGAGTGCGGGTGGGGATCCCACTTGCAGCAGAGGAGTCTAAACGGTATACTGCTGGTATTGGGAGTAGTCTGAGCTCCTAATTGTGAGAAGTTGGCCTGATATGTAGTGCTCACTATTCTAGTGATCACTGTGTATCATTCCAAACGACCCTTATTGATGATTGGTTGTAAGTCAACCTTTTAGACCAGCTATCCTAGTAGCGTGGATACGAGCAGTCTTAGGCTAAACTCTAGAGGGCGTGTTAAGCCAGCTGTTTACCATCACATATACCCATTGAACACCAAGTGAAAGGACACCACACAAGTTGTTATGAAAATAAAAGGGTATTTATTTATAACAAGACTACCCTGGCTCTTTATGAGTCAGGGAGCTAAGCACACTACAAAACTCTTAGGAAAATACTTCAGTTGCACAATTTACACAAATGCCCGAGGGGCACGAGAAACCATCTACACTAACAGTGAAATGCGAATGGTTAGAGTCTGGAGGTACTGATTCCGGAGTGTTCCGATCAGTGGGACTAAACGAAAAAGGAACTGGACACTTGTAGAGCGAACCTGCGATGGAGCACCGAGATGCTCGTTTTACCTAGCCCGGAGGCTGCGGCTGCGTGAAGTTCGTCAAGATGTCGGGAGTCCTCGTGTAGTCTCAGGAGCCTGAAAGAAGAAGTTGCTGGCAGGCGACCAGTGACGATGTTCAGAGCGATCCAAGCCTGGATCGGTGATGAAGGAAAACCTGAAAGCAGAGGGGACTCAGTTCTCAACCGCTAGCCAGCGATCGTGTGGGTACCAGGAGGGTACCGGCTGAAGTCACCTCGACCAGGTGAGTGGGTGACGTCGGACTCGGCTGTTCCTCGGACCAGGAGGCGCGGCGGCGACCAGGATGGAGGGCGAGCTGTCCCACGAAGGTGTCTGCTGTCGATGATGCTGGGCCCAGGAAGGGGCAGCGGATCTTGGCAGTGGCCACCCAAGCGGGGGAGTCAAGATGGCGTCGGGAGTGGACCAGGAGGGTCCGGGGTACTCCTCTGTTGAAGGGGAGCAAGTGCCAGTCTGGAGCAACCAGACGGGTGATGAAAAATAATCTTGGAGCGTCGTGAAGAGGGCCACAAGCCGGTCGGCAAGTGGTCGGACAACGCGGTGAACAGCAAGGAGCGGAAGGGCCCCCCACGCAGATCTCGCGGATGCTGGGGAGACAGACTTCGATGCTGGAGCTGCTCAGGGTTTAGGGCTTCTCAAACCCTAGGTGCACTCACTCGAGGGTCCCTCGGTGGGCGTGCTAGATAAGCGTCGTGCAGGTTCTGAAGATAGCCGGTCCCGCAGGTCTCGTCACACCTACGACTCTCAGCTGAGCTGATGAGGGAGGTAAAAGGTCAGAGATGGCAGGGAACTCGGGTCTCGTCGAGCTGGGCAGTCTTGATCCGTAGGAGAGACTTACAGCAAACCGCAAGCGCTTAGTTGGTGCCTGCTGGTGCAGGGTGGCTACTCCTTAGCCACAAGGGAGAGTCTTCAGAAATAGTCAAGAGTTCCTTTCGTGGAAAGTGGTTCGTGATTCGGAGGTATCCGATTATCTGATTATCCAATTTGGGAAGGGGACTCGCTCCTACCTTTATTCTAAGAAAAAAGGGGTTGGCCCGTGACTAGGTTCTACCTATGGGTGGAGCCAGGAGGGGGGTGGTTACACCCCTATCCTTTGTCCGGCTTCGCGCCAGCTCAGGGGCTGGTGTGCCCCCGAAACTGGTTTGAGCCGGGCTATGCACAGTGAGCACCGGGGTGCCACTGGCAATCACCTTCCTTTCAGCCCTGCCTACCTGGGATACACAAACCCTGTCTGGGACGGTGCTAACACCGCCCTCGACAGGAAACCCTTTGTCCAAACTCCCTTCGCTGGAAGGTCCCCCAGCAGCAGGAGGTCAGACTTGTGTCTGGTGGCAGCATCCATTTTGTGATGCTGAGGCTTGAGTCAACTTTAACCGGGGTTCAGGGTTACTTCCATGTCGTGCCCCTCTAGAAGGGGGGAATGCTAACCCCGTCGCCAGAACTAGCGAGGGGTTCGTATTCCAATTCGTATGACACCTTACTCGACATGTGTAGGTGATGCGATGCCAAAGTTAGCAAATAGTTGGCCCGCGTCACCATGGAACGGCTATTAGGACTTGGTTCCGCAAGCCGTCGACGGGCTCGGCTCGCGCCAGAGCACCATCCCACATGATTCCCTGCACTCTGCCTTCAGGATTGATAAGGCCTGCCATAGGAGTGACTGATAGGAATCCATGTGTCCATTTTAGGGTTAGGTGTAGGAATACTACACCTACAGCAACGGGTGATTACACCACGTGGCCCCAGCTGTCGTGCAGCCAGTTGTGTCAGATTTGGGCGGCCATTCCAGGGGTGGCATAATACATGCTGCAGCCCCTGGTAGGCCCTGGGTACACCGATGCCCTGGATACCTGTGGTATGCTGAGACAGGGACTGACAAGGCGGCCCAGTTCCAATTAGTGGATGCACCTAACGTACATGTGTGTTAATTTCGAGAGAGAACAGCTAGGCTGTGGGTCTGATTGGCAGGCCCACAGCCGGAGAAAGTCGTAAACCAATGAAGCAAAAGCAAAAAATCTGGGTGATCATAGGATTGCAGACCCTACTCTCCTACATGACCCCCCCCCAAACTTTGGGACAATAAGCTAACCTTGACCAGGTGAGTCTTCTTGCTCTAAGTGGAAATACCTGGAGAGCCCATCTGCATTGCCATGATCAGTGCCAGGTCTATGCTCCACTGTGAAGTCCATCCCCTGTAGGGAAATGGACCACCTAAGTAGTTTGGGGTTTTCACCCTTCATTTGATTTAGCCACAAGAGGGGCTTATGGTCGGTCTGAATCTTGAAGTGAGTGCCAAACAAGTATGGCCTCAACTTTTTCAGGGCCCAAACCACAGCAAAGGCCTCCCTCTCAATAGCTGACCAATTCTTCTCTCTGGGGGTCAGCCTCCTGCTAATAAAAGCTATGGGCTGGTCATGACCATCAAAATTCAGTTGCGATAGAACAGCTCCCACACCCAGCTCCGAAGCGTCTGTTTGGACAATGAATGGTTTGGAGTAGTCTGGACTCTTTAGGATAGGTGCTGTGCACATGGCCTGCTTTAGGTCATCGAATGCCTTCTGACAGCTTGCTGTCCACTGAACTTTTTTTGGCATCTTTTTACTTGTCAGGTCGTTTAGCGGGGTCACAATGGATCCATAATTTCTGACAAATTTCCGGTAATAACCAGTCAGGCCCAAGAAAGCTCGAACCTGAGTCTGGGTGGTTGGAGGAGCCCAGTCCTGTATGGCCTGTATTTTGCTCTCCAACGGTTGAACCTGACCCCCTCCTACAAGGTGGCCCAGGTATACAACCTGTGTCTGCCCTATCTGGCACTTGGTGGCCTTGATAGTGAGGCCTGCCTTCTGCAGGGCCTCTAACACTTTCCTCAGGTGGACCAGGTGATCCTCCCAGGTGGAGCTAAAGACAGCGATATCGTCCAGATACGCCGCACAGAAGTCGTCCAACCCAGTGAGAACTTGATTCACCAGCCTTTGGAAGGTGGCAGGTGCATTTTTCAAACCAAAGGGCATTACCACGAACTGATAATGCCCACCCGGGGTAGAAAATGCTGTTTTGGGCTTGGCCTCCTCAGCTAACCTGATTTGCCAATACCCAGCTGTCAGGTCAAACGTACTTAAGTAGTTGGCCGAGGCCAACCGGTCGATAAGTTCGTCTGCTCTTGGTATCGGGTGGGCGTCAGTCTTAGTGACTGCATTGAGACCTCTGTAGTCCACGCAGAACCTCATCTCTTTCTTACCGCCCTGGGTGTGAGGTTTCGGCACGAGCACTACGGGACTAGCCCAGGGGCTGTCCGAGGGTTCAATGACTCCCAGCTCCAACATTTTCTGCACCTCTGTCTTGATGCAGTCTCTGACGTGATCAGGTTGCCGATAGATTTTACTCTTTACGGGTAGACTGTCCCCAGTGTCGACCTCGTGGGTACACCAATTGGTCTGACTGGGTGTCAGAGAGAACATATGTCGAAAGGATTGAAGAACCTGTTTGCAATCCTTTTGTTGATGTCCAGAGAGGCTGCCACAAAAGACAACACCATCTACTGATCCATCGTCAGGGTTCTGAGAGAGCAGGTCCGGGAGAGGGTCACTCTCCTCCTCCTGTCCCTCATCTGTGGCCATGAGCAAGCCCATGCCCTCCCTGTCGACATATGCCTTGAGCCTGTTTACATGGAGCACCCTGTGGGGGCTCCGGGGAGTTCCCAGGTCTACCAGGTAGGTGACCTCTCCCTTTTGCTCAATGATCGTGTGGGGCCCAGACCATTTGTCTTTGAGTGCTGCTGGGGCCACTGGCTCCAGCACCCACACCTTCTGTCCAGGCTGGTACACAGTCAGGACAGCCTTTTGGTCGTGCCAAGCTTTCTGTAATTCTTGGCTCGCCTCAAGGTTTTTAGACGCCTTTTCCATGTACTCCGCCATCCGCGAGCGGAGACCGAGCACATAGTCCACAATGTTTGATGCCGGCTTTCTGAGAGGTCTCTCCCATCCTTCCTTTACCAAACAAAGGGGTCCCCTTACAGGATGTCCGAACAGAAGCTCGAAAGGGCTGTAGCCAACCCCCTTCTGCGGGACCTCTCTGTAGGCGAACAAGAGGCAGGGTATCAGGACATCCCATCTCCGCCGAAGCTTTTCAGGTAGTCCGTGAATCATCCCTTTTAGGGTCCGGTTGAATCTCTCAACCAGCCCATTGCATTGTGGGTGATAGGGTGTGGTGAACTTGTAGTTGACACCACATTCCTTCCACATAGCAGTCAGATATCCCGACATGAAGTTTGCACCTCTGTCTGAGACGACCTCCTTAGGGAAGCCCACTCTGGAGAACACTCCAAGTAGGGCCCGTGCCACCACAGGTGCTGTAGTGGTCCTAAGGGGAATAGCTTCAGGATACCTGGTGGCGTGGTCCACCACCACCAGTATAAACTTGTGCCCTGATGCTGTCTGGGGTTCCATTGGTCCGACAATGTCGATCCCCACTCGCTCAAAGGGTACCCCCACCACTGGTAGTGGTATGAGGGGGGCCTTTGTCGTGCCACCTGACTTACCACTGGCTTGGCAAGTGACACAGGAGCGGCAAAACTCCTTCGTATCCTCGGACATGTGGGGCCAGTGAAAGTGTGGGACAATTCTGTCCCAAGTCTTATTCTGGCCTAAGTGACCTGCAAGGGGAATCTCGTGGGCCAAGGTGAGAAGGAAACCTCTCAGAGACAAGGGGATGACCAGCCTCCTGGTCGCACCAGGTTTGGGGTCTCTTGCCTCAGAGTACAGGAGTCCATCGTCCCAGTACACTTTGTGGGTACCTGTGGCGTTCCCTGCAGCCTCAGCAGCAGCCTGCTGTCTGAGGGGTTCAAGTGAGGGGCAGTCTAACTGTGCCTTCCCCAGGTCTTCCCTGGAGGGTCCCCCTGAGCCCAGAAACTCAACCTGACCAGGTTCAAGCTCTTGCGGCTCAGTTTCCCTCAGTTCCTCAAGGTCAGCCTCCTCGGAGACTTGATCCACGACCTGGGGCAAGGGGGAAGGCGAAGCCTTACCCTTACTGCTCCTTTTCTTGGAAGGTGTCTGGTCCGTTCTTCCAGGATCCAGCACCTGTTCAGTGGGGCATCTTTTGGCCTGTGACCTGGTCACAGCAAGGACATGTGCTGGCAAGCCTAACATCTCCATGTGAGTCCTCTGCTCCACTTCTGACCATTGTGACGTTTCCAAATCATTGCCCAACAGACATTCTACGGGGAGGTCTGAACTAACCACAACCTTTTTCGGGCCACTTACCCCTCCCCAGGAGAAATCAACAACTGCCATACTGTGATTGGTAGTGACGTTGCTGGCATTGGTCACTAGGTAATTGGTACCTAGCATGATCTGTCCAGGGTCCACGAAGTTAGGCGTCACCATGGTGACACTGGCACACGTGTCCCTGTAGGCCTGAGCCACTTTTCCATTGATCAAAGGTGTCTGTCTGTATTTGCCCAAAGTATTGGGACTGGCATCAGGGGACATATCCATATCCCCTGTACAGACAAGGACGGCCTGAGTGAGCGTGCCGACTAAGTCGTCACTCCCCTCGGTTCCCAAGGTTAACCCAACTAATGCCTTGGGAGGCGCACTACCACTGCTAACTGTACTAGGGGGCGCAGGTGCCTTAGGGGCTGCAGTGGTAGGAGTTTGCCCTCCTTTCTTGGTGCACTCACTAAACCAGTGAGTCTTACTTTTACAGTACTGGCACCACCTTTTTGACTGGCCTTCTTGAGTCTTCTTCTTCTGTGAAGCCTGACCCCCACCCTCTTTGGTTTGTTGGGGACCTGTCGAAGACTTCTGGTCATTTTGTTCGTTCTTGTTACCCTTTTGGTCTGCTTTCTTCTGACCACCCTGGTTCTGGTTCTGGTTCTGCTTGACCCTTGTTCTGACCCATCTGTCTTCCTTCTTTCCCAATTCTTGGGGAGAGGTCAGATCCGAGTCGACAAGGTGCTGATGCAACAATTGGTTCTGACAGTTGTTTAAAATCTGTTCTCGCATGATAAGATTGTACAATCCTGTGTAATCAGTAACCTTGCTACCCAGCAACCAGCCTTCCAAAGCCTTAGTGGCACAATCGACAAAGTCAGCCCAATCCTGAGACTGAATTTTCTGGGTGTCCCGGAACAGCACCCGGTACTGTTCCGTGGTTAAGCCGAACCCATCAATCAGTGTGTTCTTCAGGACTTGGTAGTTGTTAGCATCCTCAGCTCTAGTAGTGAGGAGCTTGTCCCTTCCTTTACCTTCAAAGGAAAGCCACAGTATAGCTGCCCACTGACTTGGGGGGACGCACTGGACAGTGCAGGCCCTCTCCAAAGCAGTTATCCACTTGTGGATGTCGTCCCCTTGTTTAAAGGGGGGCACTATTTTACTCAGGTGTCTAGTGTCTATACCCCTGTCTTTCTCTCTATTGAGACTGCTGCCACCAGTGGGATCTAACCCACTTAATTTCTGCTCTCGGGCCAGGGCAAGTCTTTCTTTGGCGAGGGCAAGTTCTTCCCGCTCGATCCTCAGATTGACTTCCCGCATCTTCGCTTCATGCTCCCTCCTCTGAGGGGAAGTCATTCCTCTCTGAGAGGATGCCTGAGAGACATGTGTATGAACCGATCTGCCGGAGCCTCTGGAGAGAGACCTAGCTCGTCCGTTCCCAAGGTTAAGCCTGCTTGAGCGTGGGCCCGGGGCTCCCCCAGTTCCATTCTCATGCCTGCTTAAGTTGGTCCTTGTAAGCCTGCTGACTACCACTGGACCTTTGTCTGCCTCGTCTCCCGATAACTCGTCCTCGTCCTCCTCCTCTGTGTGGAGGTCGAGGTCGGGGTCACCGAGGGTTCCCTCTAAGGGAGGCATGTTCCCATCTGCACTGGGGGGACCTGTGTTAGAGGACCTCCTAGCATCGTACGCCTCTAAGAGACCTATCAGAATTGCGATGGTAGGGTTAGAACCCTGGTTTAGCTTCCTGGAGGCACATAGTTGCCGCATCTCCTTGAAGCTAAGGGTTGCATATCGTGACACGACCTGTGGAGGGTCACTGACCACTAAGGGAGTCTGCGAGGACTCTCCGTGGACCGACATGCTTGTCTAGTGCGGTGTAAGTGTTGCACCTACCTACACTATGTGTTTACCTACTGATCCCTTGCTAGGAGTTGTAGTCAGGGTGTGCTAAGCCCTGTTACACTACAACAGCCGGTTCAGTAGAACTCGGAGTATTCTAAGTTAAGTTATATGTACCTGGGTACTTATGTGATCTTTCACTGCGATATTCTTAGGATACGTGTGTGGTAAAACAACAGCAAGCTCAAATCCCAACCGCTGCTCACCAATGTGAGAAGTTGGCCTGATATGTAGTGCTCACTATTCTAGTGATCACTGTGTATCATTCCAAACGACCCTTATTGATGATTGGTTGTAAGTCAACCTTTTAGACCAGCTATCCTAGTAGCGTGGATACGAGCAGTCTTAGGCTAAACTCTAGAGGGCGTGTTAAGCCAGCTGTTTACCATCACATATACCCCTTGAACACCAAGTGAAAGGACACCACACAAGTTGTTATGAAAATAAAAGGGTATTTATTTATAACAAGACTACCCTGGCTCTTTATGAGTCAGGGAGCTAAGCACACTACAAAACTCTTAGGAAAATACTTCAGTTGCACAATTTACACAAATGCCCGAGGGGCACGAGAAACCATCTACACTAACAGTGAAATGCGAATGGTTAGAGTCTGGAGGTACTGATTCCGGAGTGTTCCGATCAGTGGGACTAAACGAAAAAGGAACTGGACACTTGTAGAGCGAACCTGCGATGGAGCACCGAGATGCTCGTTTTACCTAGCCCGGAGGCTGCGGCTGCGTGAAGTTCGTCAAGATGTCGGGTGTCCTCGTGTAGTCTCAGGAGCCTGAAAGAAGAAGTTGCTGGCAGGCGACCAGTGACGATGTTCAGAGCGATCCAAGCCTGGATCGGTGATGAAGGAAAACCTGAAAGCAGAGGGGACTCAGTTCTCAACCGCTAGCCAGCGATCGTGTGGGTACCAGGAGGGTACCGGCTGAAGTCACCTCGACCAGGTGAGTGGGTGACGTCGGACTCGGCTGTTCCTCGGACCATGAGGCGCGGCGGCGACCAGGATGGAGGGCGAGCTGTCCCACGAAGGTGTCTGCTGTCGATGATGCTGGGCCCAGGAAGGGGCAGCGGATCTTGGCAGTGGCCACCCAAGCGGGGGAGTCAAGATGGCGTCGGGAGTGGACCAGGAGGGTCCGGGGTACTCCTCTGTTGAAGGGGAGCAAGTGCCAGTCTGGAGCAACCAGACGGGTGATGAAAAATAATCTTGGAGCGTCGTGAAGAGGGCCACAAGCCGGTCGGCAAGTGGTCGGACAACGCGGTGAACAGCAAGGAGCGGAAGGGCCCCCCACGCAGATCTCGCGGATGCTGGGGAGACAGACTTCGATGCTGGAGCTGCTCAGGGTTTAGGGCTTCTCAAACCCTAGGTGCACTCACTCGAGGGTCCCTCGGTGGGCGTGCTAGATAAGCGTCGTGCAGGTTCTGAAGATAGCTGGTCCCGCAGGTCTCGTCACACCTACGACTCTCAGCTGAGCTGATGAGGGAGGTAAAAGGTCAGAGATGGCAGGGAACTCGGGTCTCGTCGAGCTGGGCAGTCTTGATCCGTAGGAGAGACTTACAGCAAACCGCAAGCGCTTAGTTGGTGCCTGCTGGTGCAGGGTGGCTACTCCTTAGCCACAAGGGAGAGTCTTCAGAAATAGTCAAGAGTTCCTTTCGTGGAAAGTGGTTCGTGATTCGGAGGTATCCGATTATCTGATTATCCAATTTGGGAAGGGGACTCGCTCCTACCTTTATTCTAAGAAAAAAGGGGTTGGCCCGTGACTAGGTTCTAACTATGGGTGGAGCCAGGAGGGGGGTGGTTACACCCCTATCCTTTGTCCGGCTTCGCGCCAGCTCAGGGGCTGGTGTGCCCCCGAAACTGGTTTGAGCCGGGCTATGCACAGTGAGCACCGGGGTGCCACTGGCAATCACCTTCCTTTCAGCCCTGCCTACCTGGGATACACAAACCCTGTCTGGGACGGTGCTAACACCGCCCTCGACAGGAAACCCTTTGTCCAAACTCCCTTCGCTGGAAGGTCCCCCAGCAGCAGGAGGTCAGACTTGTGTCTGGTGGCAGCATCCATTTTGTGATGCTGAGGCTTGAGTCAACTTTAACCGGGGTTCAGGGTTACTTCCATGTCGTGCCCCTCTAGAAGGGGGGAATGCTAACCCCGTCGCCAGAACTAGCGAGGGGTTCGTATTCCAATTCGTATGACACCTTACTCGACATGTGTAGGTGATGCGATGCCAAAGTTAGCAAATAGTTGGCCCGCGTCACCATGGAACGGCTATTAGGACTTGGTTCCGCAAGCCGTCGACGGGCTCGGCTCGCGCCAGAGCACCATCCCACATGATTCCCTGCACTCTGCCTTCAGGATTGATAAGGCCTGCCATAGGAGTGACTGATAGGAATCCATGTGTCCATTTTAGGGTTAGGTGTAGGAATACTACACCTACAGCAACGGGTGATTACACCACGTGGCCCCAGCTGTCGTGCAGCCAGTTGTGTCAGATTTGGGCGGCCATTCCAGGGGTGGCATAATACATGCTGCAGCCCCTGGTAGGCCCTGGGTACACCGATGCCCTGGATACCTGTGGTATGCTGAGACAGGGACTGACAAGGCGGCCCAGTTCCAATTAGTGGATGCACCTAACGTACATGTGTGTTAATTTCGAGAGAGAACAGCTAGGCTGTGGGTCTGATTGGCAGGCCCACAGCCGGAGAAAGTCGTAAACCAATGAAGCAAAAGCAAAAAATCTGGGTGATCATAGGATTGCAGACCCTACTCTCCTACACTAATATTGACCAGGTGTTGTTTCTCTGCTCTCTTTTGACTGTCCTGGTTGGTTTGGAGAGGTCTTCCATGGCTGATAGGGGGTGATTACAATTCAGTCATTGACACAACACTGGATCGATCCTTCCCTTCGCTACCTGGCACGCACTCTCTGACTAACGCTCGGACACTGAGAGACTGGATGCATTACTGGTCACTGGCAGACCTGTGGTGAACACGGTATCCCAACTCAAGAGTATACGCTTATACTCAGCCCCACATGGCCTGCATGAGCGCATTGATTGAAGGCTTGGCTCTCCGGCATTTTACCCCATGATACAACACTCACGGAATGAAAGGCATTTAAGGTGACTTTAAGGGTAAATGCCTGGGTATCAACTGGAACATCTGCAGGCACCTAGAGGAAGCAGTAGGAAAGAGAGAGAGAGAACTCATGCACTTGGAGGCGAACCGAGCTGCCAATCCAGATAGCATAGTGACTCTTGGAGCAAAACCTGGTGAATTGGCAGAATTACTGGATTGCCTTAGATGCATAACTTATGCAGCACACTTAGCCAGGGTGCATGCGCACACAGACCATGTGAGCCATCGTCTAGCAAGGCTCATACGACAAGATCTGATAATGCAACCTGTGCCTGCCCTCCGAGATATCGCTGGTCGGCTACTCTACACACAAGCTGAAATACACGCGGGACTGATCTGCAATTATAAGACCTTATACACATCAAGAAATACATTCAGCGATATATACAATTAACTGCCATTCTTTCCCGGATCACGCGTCCCTACCTGGACCAGGCACATATTTTAGAGATGGAGAAACCTATCACTCCAATGGAGATTGGAGAGGCTATATGAGCATTAACCACAGGTAAAAGCCCAGGCACGGATGGTCTTCCCTCTGACTACTACAAAGCTTATGCACATGCAGTAACGCAGCGCCTGCAGCAGCTATACAACGCTGCACTCGACACAGGCTCTCTTCCCCCCTCAATGTGGGAGGCACTACTTGTCTCCCTGCCCAAGCCGGACAAAGACCAGACTGAGCCTGGATCATACCATCTGTTAGCCTTGTTAAACACAGACTGCAAAATATTGGCTCAGGTGCTCGCTGATTGTCTGGCTCCACTGGTGCCGGCTCAGGTGGGACCTGATTAAAGTGTCTTTGTCCCAGCCTGTAATACGTCACTGAATCTCCGGCGTTTCTTTAGAGGCGCCTCCTACTCTCCCCAGCGTTGGCTGCACTTCGGTTGCCTGGTCTTGGACCTGGAAAAGGTGTTTGATTCCCTGGAGTGGGGCTACCTCTACATGGTACTTAGAAAAGTTGGAATTATGGGCTGATTCCCCCACCTGCTCCAACTATTGTACACACAACCAACAGCTAGAGTGAAGACATGTCGAACCCATACAGATCGGATGTGGCCCCTGGCAAGAAGGCACTCTATCCCCACTGTTATTTGCTCTGGCAGTAGAGCCACTAGCTGCAATACTTAAAATGCAGAGCCCAGAGTGGGGTATCCCCCGGGTGACGGCACACATGCAGTGTCCCTGTATGTGGATGACATCATGGTCTACCTCCAAGACATGCGCTCCCTTCCGCCTACTCTAACACACACTCACAACTTGTGCTACCTTATCCGGGCTAAAGGTGAATTGGAGCAAATCCTGCCTGTACCCTTTTAGTCATGGACACACAGACCCTGTACTCCAATACAATGACGCAACCATTCTCTGGCAGCCTGACACGTTTCAATGCCTAGGAAACCGTATTTATCATCAACAGGAAGACCTACTAGAGGGCAATTTAGGGAGAGCAATTACAGCACTGAGTTTGCAAATGTCCTTCAGGCCAACACTCCAATTGTCAGTTGAGGCCAAATTGCACTATTGAAGATGGTGGTTGTTGGAGGGAGGACCACCGGGGAGTCGGGGAGACTACTCCGGGGCACCTTCCTACCGCAAAGTTATAGCCGAGCACCGCTGAGAAGCCCCCTGGGGAGGTCCTTCTCCTATGATCGTACTAGGCCCAGTAATACCACCACACAGGACTCCGTATCAGTTGCTTAACTTGGTTCTTTATCAATAGTAGTACGTTCAATATTTACAGTGGTATCGAGGGATCCAGTAAGAGTCTCAATGTCTTTGTCGGGATAGGGTAGCGGGACAGTCTTAGTACCAGCCAGGTACGGGAAGGTTCTGCGCCAGACCTTGAGTGCTGGTCTCGGAGCGGCTCGGACGTGGAGAGCCACGACGGCGTCTGCAAAGGCTTGGGTGGTAGTTCCGCTTGGGTCGAGCCGCGACACAGTCAGCAGGGCTCCGGTGGTAGGTCCGCTTCGCTCGAGCCGCGACGAGGTCAGCTGGGCTCTGATGGTAGTTTCAACAAGGTCGGGCCGCGACAGCGTCAGCAGGGCCCCAAAGGTTCCTGAAGGTCTTTAAGCACGGTGGAGCCGCGACGTCGTCAGCAGGGCTCAGAGGGTGGGTTCAGGATGAGTCTTCTTCCGTGGGGTCAGCCGCGATCCGATCAGCAGGGCTCTTGACACCAGGATACAACTGTTGTCTTGTTGTCGGGTCGCCCCAGATATAGGACTGGAGCCCTTTGATGTCCGGACCCTTGCACCCAGGGGGGGGCGGAGGGGCCGGGTAGGGAGCGGCCAGACGCCCAGCAGGAAAGGCGCCAGGCCCCAGAGAGCTGTGGGGCGATCGCACCTAGGTGTGGAAGGACGGTTGGGGGTCCCATCGATACTGCCCTCCGCCGGGAGTGGGAAGGGTTCACGTGGTATCCCCCGGGCCAGGGGTTGGCGCCTCGATGTCGGGCTTTGCTAGGGCCGAGGCCGGGTGGAGCGGGGTCACGTAGGTTTTTACGTAGAGTCACGTACAATCCAAAATGGAGGAGCCCCGAGGTGCATGGGAGCTCGTGCGGCTTAGCGAGGGGGAACAGGACCACGCCACGAGGCCAGCTCCAACACGCGTCCCCCCCAGCTGAAGGGAGAGAGAGTCACCCATCTCCTTGGGGGTTCTCCTCGCCGAGGCGGAAGAATCTGGACAGGCCGTCAGCATTGGCGTGGTCGTTGCCGGGCCGGTGTTCCACGGTGAAGTCCATCCCTTGCAGCGAGATGGACCATCGCAACAACTTGGGGTTCTCGCCCCGCATTTGCATGTGCCACCGCAAGGGCCGGTGGTCAGTCTGGACCCTGAAGTGGGTGCCGAAAAGGTAGGGTCGGAGCTTCTTGAGAGCCCATACCACAGCGAAGGCTTCTCGCTCGATGGTGCTCCACCTCTGTTCTCGTGGCAGCAGTCGGCGGCTGATAAAGGCCACAGGTCGGTCGAGGCCCTCGGCGTCCATCTGGGAGAGGACCGCCCCGACCCCGTACTCCGAGGCATCGGTCTGAACCACAAATTCCTTGCTGTAGTCAGGGGCCTGTAGCACAGGGGCAGCGCACATGGCCGCCTTGAGGGCCTCAAAAGCGGTCTGACAGCGGGGCGTTCAGTGCACCGCCTTGGGCTGTTTCTTGGAAGTGAGCTCCGTAAGGGGGTCCACAATGCTGCCATAATCCTTAATGAATCGTCGGTAGTAGCCTGTGAGGCCTAAGAAGGCCCGGACAGCGGTTTGGGTTGCGGGGGGCTCCCACGCCTGGATGGCTTCAACTGGAGGGGCGCCACCTGGCCACTCCCCACCTGGTGGCCCAGATAGGTCACAGATCCTTGACCGATCTGGCATTTGCTGGCCTTAATTGTGAGCCCGGCTCTTTTGAGAGCGGCCAGGACTTCCCCGATGTGTCCTAGGTGCGCGGCCCAGTGGTCGCTGAAGACTGCAATGTCGTTGAGGTAGGCCGCGCTGAAGGCTTCTAGCCTGGCCAGGACCTTGTTCACCAGCCTCTGAAAGGTCGCTGGGGCGTTCTTCATACCGAAGGGCATTACCCGAAAGTGGTAGTGCCCATCGGGGGTGGAAAAGGCGGATCGTTCCTGGGCGCCGGGAGTGAGCTTGATCTGCCAGTACCCAGCGGTGAGATCAAAGGTGCTTAGGTAGCGGGCGGCCCCTAAGTGATCGATCAGCTCATCTGCCCGTGGCAAGGGGTGGGCATCGGTCTTGGTGACTGCGTTCAGGCCCCGGTAATCTACACAAAATCTGAGTTCTGGGGCAGTGCCGGGGGCGGCGGCCTTCGGCACCAAGACCACCGGGCTGGCCCACGGGCTGTCTGATGGCTCGATGACTCAGAGGGCGAGCATCTTGGAGACCTCGGTCTGTATGCAGGCTCGGACTCGGTCAGGTACTCTGTAGGCTTGTGTCGCACAGGGGGGCTGTCCCCAGTATCCACGTCGTGGACGCACCAGGGGGTCACCCCGGGCGTGAGAGAGAAGAGGGCAGCGAAGGGTTGCAGCAGCTTCTGGCAGTCATGGCGCTGTTCTGGTGTCAGGGTGGTGGAGAGGCGGACGCCCTCCAAGGAGCCGTCTTGGCCCGAGGACCCCAGGAGGTCTGGTAGGGGCTCAGAGTCACTTTCGCCCCCATCGTCGGTAGTCAGCAGCAGGCTTAGTTCAGTTCGGGCAAAGTGGGGCTTGAGCCGGTTGGCGTGCAGGACCCGGAGGGGGTTCCTCAGGGACTCCATGTCGACCAGGTACGTGACGGGGCTCTTCCTCTCAACTACCTTGAAGGGCCCGGTCTACTTGTCCTGCAGGGCGCAGGGGTCCACGGGTGACATGACCCAGACTTGCTGGCCCGGCTCGAATTCGATGGTGGAGGCATTTTCGTCATACCAGCGTTTCATGTCTTCTTGGCTGGCTTCGAGGTTGGCTTCTGCCAGGGCCCGGAACTTCCGAGTCTGGTTCCGCAGGGTCAGGAGGTACCGGTAGATGTCGGGGGGGGCATCTTGGACGTGCGCCTCCCAGCCCTCCTTGACCAGGCTGAGGGGCCCTCGGACGGGGTGCCCATACAATAGTTCGAAGGGGCTGAAGCCCAGGGATTTCTGTGGTACCTCTCGATAGGCGAACAGGAGGCAGGGCAGCAGGACATCCCATCTCCTCCTCAGGGGCTCTTCCAGGCCCTTGATCATCCCCTTCAGAGTTCTGTTGAACCGCTCGACCAGTCCGTTCCCCTGGGGGTGGTAAGGGGTGGTGAATTTGTAGGTGACCCCACATTGTTGCCAGAGGGATCTCATGTACTTTGAAATAAAGTTCGTACCCCTGTCGCTCACTACTTCTCGGGGGAACCCCACCCTGGAGAAGATGCCCATCAGGGCCCGGCCCACCACTGGAGCGGTCACGGTGCGGAGTGGGATGGCCTCGGGGTATCGGGTGGCATGGTCGACCAGTACCAGGATGAAGCGGTGTCCCAGGGCGGTTCGGGGGTCGAGGGGCCCCACGATGTCGATCCCCACTCGTTCGAACGGGGTGTGGACGGCTGGAAATGGTTGGAGGGGGGCTTTAACTCGACCCCCAGTCTTCCCGCTAGCATGGCAGGTCGGGCAGGACCGGCAGTGATGGTCCACGTCTCTTCTCATTCGGGGCCAATAGAAATGGGTCACTAGGTGGCTGTAAGTTTTGTCCCACCCGAGGTGTCCGGCGAGGGGCACGTCATGCGCCAGGTTCAGGAGGAACTCTCGGAATCGGAGGGGGACCACCAACACCCGGCCGGCCCCCAGTTCGGCGACTTTCTGCATGCTATACAATAAGTCATTGTCCCAATAGACCCAGTGGGTTCCCGTGGGGTCCCCCGCGGCTTGGGCGGCCGCTTGCTGTCGGGCCCCCTCGAGGGACGGGCAGGCCTTCTGCTCTTGCTGGAATTGTTCGCGGGTGGGGCCCCCGTCGTGGCGCCACTGGGCCAGCTCGGGGATCTCGCTGAGGGAGGCGGCCTCGTCGGGAGAAAGTTCAGATGGCCCGGCCTCATCGTCAGGTTCCTCCGTGCCGGAGGAGGGTGGTAGTTCGGGGCCCGTCGGCTTGTCGGGGGCCGCGGTAGCGGCTGGTTGGGCGGTCATGGACCGGGTGGTGGCGCAGGCCCACTTGGGCAGCCCTAGCATCCCCAGATGCTCTCGGCGTTCCACCTGGGCCCAGGGGGAGCTCTCTAGGTCATTCCCCAGGAGGCAGTCCACTGGGGCGTCGTCGCGGACAGTTACTTTTAGGGTGCCGGACACTCCTCCCCACTCGAAGGGGATCCTGGCCATCCGGCACATGCTCTCGGTGTTGTCCGCGGTCCGGACAGGGCATAGGACATGTGGCAGGATTTGTTCGGGGGTCACCAGGTGGCAGCGGACAGCGGTCACACTGGCCCCAGTGTCCCGGAGGGCTTCGGCCCGTCGTCCATTGATGGTGACCCACTGCTGGTACTTCTGGGTGTTGCTTGGGATGGCAGCTCGGGGCACCATTTCTCGGGAGCCCAGGCATACGAGCGACATGGCAGCTGGTTCCCACTCGGGGGACCCGCCGTCGTGGTTTTCCTCCTCGTCTTCTCCTTCCCCCAGGGCTGCGGCGGCTATTTGCCGGGGAGGGGGCCCAGCGGTCCCGTTCCGTCGCTTCACGGGGCAGGCCGGGTCGCTCGCATAGTGGCCGGTCTGCTGGCAGCCGAAGCAGGTCACTGTCGGTCAGGGTCCAGGCCGTGCGATAGGGGTCCCCCTTCGGCCCAGGGTCGGGGACGTGTGGTTGGTGGCTTGGCCTCGTGGCGGGCTTCTGGGCGGCCCGGCCGGGAATTCTCGACTGCGGTGGGACCCCCCTCCTCCGCCTCGCTGGCGGGGAGGTCCCGTGGTACTCCGTTGGTAGTCCCCCACAGGGTTCCGGGGGACCCGGGTGTTGACCCATCGGTCGGCTTCGGCGGCGAGCTTCCGGGGCTCGGTCAGTTTACTGTCCAGGAGGTGTTGCCTTAGTTCAACAAAGCAGTTGTTGGCGAGGTGCTCCCAGACAATGAGGTCGAACAGTTCATTGTATGAGGTGACCTTGCTCCCTTTTATCCATCCTTCAAAGGCTCGGCTGAAGAAGTCCACGTATTCGACCCACGTGGTACCGGGGAGCTTCTTGCAGTCCCGGAAGCGCTGCCGGTACATCTCGGCTGATAGTCCGTATCGTGTGAGTAGGGCTTCTTTCATGTGGTCGTATGATGTTGGGGAGTTGCAGCAGGGTATCCCGGCCCTCGCTGAGGAACCTTCCCCATAGGCCGGCACCCCAATCCTTCCGGGGTACCCGATGGGAGGTCATGGCTACTTCGTATGCTCGGAACCATTGCTGGATGTCGTCATTTTTATAGTACTCCTTGACGACATCCTTGGGGATATGAACCTTTGGCTCGGTCAGTGGCAGAGCGTCCCGGGATCCGGGGGTGCTGGTCTCCCCCGTTTTGGATTTTAGTTCAAGTTCCTTGAGGCTCCTCTCGTGCTCGAGGGTTAGCCGTCTCTCCTCTAGTTCCCGATGCCGTTTCTTTTCTTCGATTTCCTCTTGCAGCCGCAGTTGCTCCAAGGCTATTTTCTTCTCCGCCAGTAGGAGCTCACCGTCCAGCCGGAGTCGGGCGAGGTCCATTTCGTGTGTCCGGACCCTCTCCCGTTCTCGCATTTCTTCGTGGGAAAGGCTGGCTTCTGGGACGTTTCGCCCCCCATCTGTCGGGGTTGGGGTCGGCAGGTTTCCGTCCCGGGCCGAGGTCCCTTCGGCTCGGGGGGGAGTGGTCTCGGGTTCTGCCCAGGCTTTCAGGGCTTTCTGCATTTCTTCCTTGGTGCCCAATCCTGTGGTTGGGATCCCTTTGTCCTTGCAGAATTGTTTCAGTTCTTTGTGGGTGTATTCTTCCAGCCTTTCCGGCTGGAAGGTTGCGGCCACGGTTGCATCTTGGCCGTCCATGGTTCCCTTTTCTTTTTCCATCTGGTTAGGTAGTGGGTGCGTTACTTGCCTGTACGATTGCGTCTGGCTCGGATCCCATCGCTGCCACCAAATGTTGGAGGGAGGACCACCGGGGAGTCGGGGAGACTACTCCGGGGCACCTTCCTACCGCAAAGTTATAGCCGAGCGCCGCTGAGAAGCCCCCTAGGGGAGGTCCTTCTCCTATGATCGTACTAGGCCCAGTAATACCACCACACAGGACTCCGTATCAGTTGCTTAACTTGGTTCTTTATCAATAGTAGTACGTTCAATATTTACAGTGGGATCGAGGGATCCAGTAAGAGTCTCAATGTCTTTGGCGGGATAGGGTAGCGGGACAGTCTTAGTACCAGCCAGGTACGGGAAGGTTCTGCGCCAGACCTTGAGTGCTGGTCTCGGAGCGGCTCGGACGTGGAGAGCCGCGACGGCGTCTGCAGGGCTCGGGTGGTAGGTCCGCTTGGGTCGAGCCGCGACACAGTCAGCAGGGCTCCGGTGGTAGGTCCGCTTCGGTCGAGCCGCGACGAGGTCAGCTGGGCTCTGATGGTAGTTTCAACAAGGTCGGGCCGCGACAGCGTCAGCAGGGCCCCAAAGGTTCGTGAAGGTCTTTAAGCACGGTGGAGCCGCGACGTCGTCAGCAGGGCTCAGAGGGTGGGTTCAGGATGAGTCTTCTTCCGTGGGGTCAGCCCCGATCCGATCAGCAGGGCTCTTGACTCCAGGATACAACTGTTGTCTTGTTGTCGGGTCGCCCCAGATATAGGACTGGAGCCCTTTGATGTCCGGACCCTTGCGCCCGGGGGGGGCGGAGAGGCCGGGTAGGGAGCGGCCAGACGCCCAGCAGGAAAGGCGTCAGGCCCCAGAGAGCTGTGGGGCGATCGCACCTAGGTGTGGAAGGACGGTTGGGGGTCCCATCGATACTGCCCTCCGCCGGGAGTGGGAAGGGTTCACGTGGTATCCCCCGGGCCAGGGGTTGGCGCCTCGATGTCGGGCCTTGCTAGGGCCGAGGCCGGGTGGAGCGGGGTCACGTAGGTGGTTACGTAGAGTCACATACAATCCAAAATGGAGGAGCCCCGAGGTGCATGGGACCTCGTGCGGCTTAGCGAGGGGGAACAGGACCACGCCACGAGGCCGGCTCCAACAGTGGTGCTTCCCAGATTGCTGTATTACTTTACCAATTTTCCCACGTTTGTGGTACCGATAAAGGCAGCCTCGCGGTTCACAATATGTAACAATATTACCTGGCATCGCAACTTCAGTGGGTGGCGAACTGGACGCTGGGCTGCAACTACCTGATACTGCCACGGAGCGCCTGCCTAGGTCGCTCGAAGACATATTCCTCACATTCCACCCATGCACCAGGTGCAAACCACCTGAGCAGCTTCTGCTTAAAGTCGTGCACAAAGCTTATTGCTGAAGTTTTTAAATAACACGTGCAACAACTCCATACGCTCCGACTTTGACACTACAAGCTACACCTCGCAGAGGCAGCCCAGTGACTGCAGCGGAACTAGCGACCTGGCTAACCACTGGAGTGCAAACACTGGGAGATCTTTACTAAGACGGGGTCCTTCTGCCATACGAGGAGCTGGTGGATGCGAATGGTCTACCGCCTGTTTTTACAATATCACTCTTTACTAGCGGCACTCAGAGGTATATGGGGAGACATGAGCACAGAGCAATCTACACGCTTTACCATACAGTACTTGCATGTCATGGGCAGGGGTAGACACTTTGCCAGATGGTTCGCAGAATCGCTCCGACTCCACACGGCAATATCAATCACATCCATTAGACAGAAGTGGGAGGCAGACAGGGGTTGCCCGTTTACAGATAAGGAGTGGACGGAGGCGTTGCTTAGCCTCATACATATCCTGAGTAACTCACACTTTAGACTTATCCAACATTATTTTACTCCAGAGGGCCTACCTCACTCCAGAAAAAATTAACAAGTTCTATAAGAGGACTGATATGGTGTGACCCAGATGTCAGCACCCAGGGGCTGACGTACTACAAATGTGGTTCTTCCACTAAGAAGGGGGACCCCTGAGAAATGATACGGGCAGGACTACCAGGGGAATCATCAAGTTACAAAGGAAAGAAAGAGTACCTGCCACGGGTTGATCACAATGAGGCCCTAAATCAGGGTCCAGATACTAAGGGACCACAACCAATAGGCAAACCGAACCAAGATAGAATGGAATGGAGACAAACAGACAGAGTCTAAAATAATTTGAGTATTTTTAAAGAAAAGTCTTTTTTATTTTATTTCATCATTAGTGTTTGTGTTAGATATGAAAATCATTTGTTTTATAAAGATTGTAAAAAATTAGACAGAATAAATCAGAGAAAGTAATCAAACAAAATATCCAACAAATACAATTTCAATGTAGCGAATTACTAAACAGTCCCACAAATGCTCCTTCAAACGGACAATCATTCATACTATCACATATCCGACAACAACATCAAACGACATGTAACATTAATACATATTCATAAAAACAAATAACAGGTTGAAATAGTCGTTTAACAACTGAAGTTTAAGGAATGGACTTAGAACAGTCCATGCGGCTAAAAGGCACCAATGAGCACGTTTATGGTAGCCGGGAGTGCGGTTACAGAATGCCAACGCGCGTTTCGGTGAACAAGCCCCAACGGGGGCTGCACCTTCATCAGGGTGAAGGAGAGCAGGGATGGTGGGACAGACACACCTAAAGGTCAGTAGTTTTCCGTGTCGAGGACTCAGCCACGCACTAGCAATCAAGAGTTTTAAACAGCAGCCAACGGTGACGGTAAATCTTCAAAAAGATAGCGGGTATCTAATGGCTGAAGGGAACCTCAAGCGATTCAGAATCCGTCATTTTAGTCGTCCAGTAATAAAGAGGGAAGGTTGTCCTATTACGGGATACTGGATGAGCGTACCAAGCGTCCCTCGGCCAGGTAAACTGATACAAAATGTGGGTAGATGGGAGATGAGAATGGAAGCACCCAATTACACTCGACTAGGAGACGACCACACGGGCTCGAGGCACAGATCTCTATGGAGGCACAGCGAATAGGCGGCTCCCGGGGAAGGACAATCTTTATAAAACAAATGATTTTCATATCTAACACAAACACTAATGATGAAATAAAATAAAAAAGACTTTTCTTTAAAAATACTCAAATTATTTTAGACTCTGTCTGTTTGTCTTTATTCCATTCTATCTTGGTTCGGTTTGCCTATTGGTTGTGGTCCCTTAGTATCTGGACCCTGATTTAGGGCCTCGTTGTGATCAACCCGTGGCAGGTACTCTTTCTTTCCTTTGTACTACAAATGTGGACCTGCTCATCCTTACACACTTACTGGGATCAGGTTTGCTGCGCCCTAGCAACATCTATGGATCGTCGATTGGAGTACACTTGGGAGGAGTGCATATTACATCTCTACCGTAGAGGCAAGAAGCTAAAGGCCAATTCTCGCTTCCTTGACTTAGGCATGTTGACTGCCCAACGACTGGTTACAAAAAAATTGAAGAAACCAGATCCCCCTGTAGTATCAGCGTGGACTCAATTGTTACTAGTGTGGGCCAGGGTGGAGGGCAAAGTCTTTAGGCGCGCTGACTTGCTAGCGCGAACAGAGTACTGCTCATCTCCTGAGGCGGAAAGCCGGGAGAAATGGTCTAAATCTTGGTGTGATTTTAAAACTTTTAACCTGCATTTCGTGTGATACTGTGCTTTTTTAACGAACTAAGGATCCTACTCACCACTCGCCCAGTGCACTCCTCGGCTGACGCCATCGGTGGGTAATCACTGCGGCCACGCCCACCACCCTTAGGCCACGCCCCCTCCACCCAGTATTTAGGCGCGCTGACTTGCTAGCGCGAACAGAGTACTGCTCATCTCCTGAGGCGGAAAGCCGGGAGAAATGGTCTAAATCTTGGTGTGATTTTAAAACTTTTAAATAAATGTAAATGTAAATGTGTTTGTACTTGTATAGCGCACTGCCACCCCCAACGGGGGCATCCTGGCGCTTTTATTCATACCGCTGTGGAACCCTTCCTGGCTTTCCATGTGAGGTGTCCACTCCTGGGCACCCCCATGGTGAGGCCAGGCATCCCAGCGCTGTTGGGGCCGTTGTGGAGATTAAGCAAGCTATTGCCCAGAGTTGCAGCGTGGGACCCATGATTAGAATAGGCACTGAGGCGAGAATGTCCGGTCCGTGGAATTTATAGCCCGAGACCCTGTCGTGACGGGAATCGAACCCTGGTCCCGGACCAGTGCTCTGCATCGAGTGCATTTCGTGTGATACTGTGCTTTTTTAACGAACTAAGGATCCTACTCACCACTCGCCCAGTGCACTCCTCGGCTGACACCATCGGTGGGGAATCACTGCGGCCACGCCCACCAACCTTAGGCCACGCCACCTCCACCCAGTATTTAGGCGCGCTGACTTGCTAGCGCGAACAGAGTACTGCTCATCTCCTGAGGCGGAAAGCCGGGAGAAATGGTCTAAATCTTGGTGTGATTTTAAAACTTTTAACCTGCATTTCGTGTGATACTGTGCTTTTTTAACGAACTAAGGATCCTACTCACCACTCGCCCAGTGCACTCCTCGGCTGACGCCATCGGTGGGGAATCACTGCGGCCACGCCCACCAACCTTAGGCCACGCCCCCTCCACCCAGTATTTAGGCGCGCTGACTTGCTAGCGCGAACAGAGTACTGCTCATCTCCTGAGGCGGAAAGCCGGGAGAAATGGTCTAAATCTTGGTGTGATTTTAAAACTTTTAACCTGCATTTCGTGTGATACTGTGCTTTTTTAACGAACTAAGGATCCTACTCACCACTCGCCCAGTGCACTCCTCGGCTGACGCCATCGGTGGGGAATCACTGCGGCCACGCCCACCAACATTAGGCCACGCCCCCTCCACAATATATAAAATGTGTATCTTCCGGAAGCGCAGCGGCCGAGCGCAGCGGGCGCGCCGATTGCGCGCCGAAGGCGCGCTTAATGCAAGCCCGTCTGCGCCCGTCCGCGACCCGACTGCGCACAGCGCCAGCCACGCTGCCGGTATAATGCCCCACACCAAAAGGATAGTCATGACCCGTGAGGACCTATTGGCGCTGGACACGGCGAAACCTTGTCAGGCGACTAGACTCGACCTGGCCCAGTCGGATCTACCATCCTCCTGTCGGAGGTGCGGCAATTTACTGGACATCGCCCCGCCTCTATCAAAGACATGCGCTAAAACATCATTTCGCCCGACTGTTACAAATCCCCCCCCCCGATTCTGTTCAGATCAGCACTGTTGAACTGTAGATCTCTCCCCAAGCATGCAAACGACATTAGCCTACTTATTATGGAGTCTAAATGGGATGCCTTGTTCCGTACAGAAACCTGGCTAAACATAGATAACATGGCCTCGATCCCTATGGCAACACCTCCGGGATATAAATTAAGTTTTTCAAATAGAGAGGATGACAGAAGAGGCGGCGGAGTGGCAATTATTTTCAAGGACACACTCACTCTAACGTCCTCGGCTCCTACCACCATCCCAGGCATAGAAGGGCTTCACTTCTGCTTTCAAATTAACCCCCAGCTATCTCAAGCTGGCTTGATTATCTATAGACCCCCGGATTGCCCCTCCTCACGCACTGATGAACTTCTGGATTTAATTACCCTAAGCTCCCTAGCTCACCCACACTTTATTGCAGTGGGCGACTTCAATGTCCATGCTGATAGGCCTGACTGCCCCCAGACCACTCAACTCATTGCAACGTTGCAAGCTGCCAATCTTACCCAGATTACCTCAGGACCGACGCACCGGGCTGGCCACATGCTAGACCTCATTTTCTCCAACATACGGGATTCTACAACTCTCCCACCACTACCATTAGTATGGACGGATCATTTCCTAATTCCCTTCTCCATCTCCCTCCCATCCTACTCTCAGAAATCAGGCAAACGCTTGTACATGCGTAGGAAATGGGATAAAATATCTGAGGATACCCTATGCCCGGCGCTGGCAGCCGCCCCCCCCCCCAACTGACTTCAGACGCTAACTCTGACGCAATGATGCTGAACCACTGGATAGGTAGCACAGTGGAATCCATTGCTCCTGCCAAAATTGCTACATCTCGAAGAGAATCTCCTACTGCCCCCTGGTTCTCCACTGAGCTGATGGCAATAAAAAGCAATTGCAAAAAGCTGGAGCGCCTCTGGAGGACAAATTATTGCGTAGCAGCTAAAACTCGGTTCAAAAAAGCCCTCCGAGGTCTATATCGATCCATAAAAAAAGCTAAAAAATCATTTTATGCGACCTCTATTCAAAAAGCCGAACAATCTAGTAAGGAAGTATTTAAGATTTTTCAATCCTTCCTCAAACCGAGGGCCATCGAGACTGAGATTACCCCATCAAAGAGACTCTGTGAGGACATCTCAGATTTTTTTGATAAAAAAATCGCTCAGGTTTATGAGTCCTTCTCTACCCTGGTGCATACAGCAATGGCAGACACAGAAATAAAAGGCTTACCCCCCCTCCCCCTAACACAATTCCGCCTTATCTCTCGCGATGAGGCGCTGAACGAATTAAATAAATGCAAATCAGGAGCCCCGGACGATCCCTGCCCACCAAAACTTTGGAAAATTATGTCGGATGCGATTGTAGATCCACTCCTTCATATATGGAACACATCCATTGTAACTGGCACGTTCCCAGATTGCTGGAAACATGCCACACTTCTCCCCCTAAAGAAAAAGCCTAGTGGTGCCTCCGACGACTTGAGCAACCTCCGTCCCATCTCCCTGCTGGCCGCTCCGGGAAAAATGCTCGAAAAACTGATTCAGCGTCAACTGAACAGTTTTATCGGGAAAAACGGAACCCTACACGAAACACAATCAGGTTTCAGGACTGGGTTTAGCACCGAAACGGCCCTCATTGAGGTTGCCGAGTCGATTAGATGGGCTTTAGACTCAGGGGCATCAGCTATGCTGGTGCTCCTGGATCTTTCGGCCGCTTTCGATACGGTGGACCACGCAAGACTAATGGCAAGGATGCAGGACACGGGCTTGGAGGACAAGGCACTGCTTTGGCTTCAATCCTATCTAACAGATCGCTCTCAGAAACTCGCACTGGGTGCCTTCTCCTCCAAACCAAAACGCCTGTGGTGTGGCGTCCCCCAGGGGTCGGCACTCAGCCCGCTCCTTTTTAATGTCTATCTAGCCCCTCTTTTCACCCTGATTGCCAAATGGGGGGTCAAGGCAATCTCATATGCCGACGACACACAACTAGTTTTTCCCTATGTTGAGGTATCAGAGGCAGCTTTTAGACAAATAAGGGGCTGCCTTCAAGACGTGGCCAAGTGGATGAATACCAACAAACTTAAGCTGAATGCAGCCAAAACAGAGGTTCTATTTTTTGGGAAAAATACGCATCCTCCTTCAGACCTATGGTGGCCCTCCGAAATGGGTCCTGCCCCAGCCCCTGGTACCAATGCGAAGAACCTGGGAGTAAGATGGGACGTGAATCTCTCTTTCTCTTCGCACGTTCAGCAGGTTACTACTAGATGTTTTCACAAACTCAAGAACCTCCGGAAATTTCTGACTCTCCTACCTGCTGAATGTCGCAAGACGGTGGTACATGCAACGATCACGTCCAGACTGGACTATGCAAATGGCCTTTACCTTGGTCGTCCCAAATATTTGGTGCAGCGCTTACAGATCGTGCAGAATGCGGCTGCGAGATTAATAAAACCAATTCCTTTCAGACATCATATCTCTCCGCACCTGCGCGAACTGCACTGGCTTCCAATAGCAAGCCGAGTAAAATTCAAAGCTCTTACCTTGGCGTTTAGAGCTCTGAAAGGTACCTGCCCTACTTACTTAAAACTCAGACTCCCCCGTTACCATCAGGAGAGACATCTACGCTCTAATTCTCGGCTTCAGCTAACCATTCCACGAGTTAGGAAGGCCAGACTTGGGGGCAGATCTTTCTCAGCAGGCACGGCGAAACTTTGGAACGCCCTGCCTCTGGCTATTCAGTCTGCCTCAACAGAAGCAAGTTTTAAGAAGCTCTTAAAGACCTGGCTTTTTGTGCAATAAACTTACACCATCTCACCTAGCTTCCTCCCAGATGAATGCACTCTCTTAGCGCCGGGACACCTCCTCGAGAGGTAGCTGTTCGCGCTCTACAAGCATCTGTATTATAATTATTATTATTATTAAAGTGCTTCGAGTAGCAGACATCCGTGGCCTTCGCAAAGAACCTATCGCAGTGCACTGGGAAACCATGCTATAAGAGTTTCAAGGGTAACGAACAGATGGTGTGGGGACCCCTGCCCCGGCGACTCCTGGTGTCCTGTCAACCATGATAGGGGGTCACAGACTGCTGCACAGGTGGTCTGTAATGCCTAGCCCCCCCTCTCTCCATGCCCACTGATTGATGTCATTGTTGTGGGCCGTGGGCTATACTAATGCAGTATCTGTAGCTGCAACCCACACCACCATGCACACAGTACGAATTCATACAACAAGAGCACCGCATTGACGGACTGCAACTAACTCAACATAGCTACAATGTATCCCATTCCCCTAGGATCTAAAGCTGCTGGAAAATGCCTGTCAACAGCTAGCTATACACATTACGTTGCACACAATGCCTGTTTAGTTGAAATAGCACTGTGAAATCCAAAGGGGGAATTGCAAGCCATGGATATCCCATAATATGTATTGAAGGGAAGTCGTTGACAAATGCTCAAAAGTTATTGTTATTTATGTTAAAACCTGTTGTAACAATCATCTGTTTGGAGAGTCTAATAAGGGCAAAATCTAAGCTTGTCTTAACTATGGACATTGAAAAACCTGCTGGAACGTCACAATACACGGACAGATGCCTCAATTTTAAAACATGTATGCAACAATTCCTTTGAGTGACCTACCACTGCTAACCTCCTGTAAAGTTGAGGGAACATTACACACGTAACTGTATGTAATTGCAACAAAATTCAAAACTCAATAAACAGATGTGTTTTAAAAAAAAATGGAACAGGCCTTTGTGGCTAACACCATTGAGATTCAAGTCCTACAAGGGTTGGTTTCCTGTTACAGAAGAGAGTTATAAATAGGCTGTTCTGCCACCATCTGTGGATGGCTTAAATTCCTTGATGTCTGTTGCTGAAACCATGCCCCTCCTGCAAGGCATTCAAACTGTTTACCAACTCCTAAAGTCATCCTACAAAAATCTGTCAAAAGCAGAGCAGCCATACCTGGCATAAGTGAAAGCATTTTTGCGGGACTTGGCCTCGGAGTGTACACAGTATCAAAAATTTAAAAATGTCTGCATCCCATCAAGGAAATGCACCAATATCCTGAGCATCCTGGCTGGCAAGACCAGTGTGGCCAACAAGTACATGGAGTTCAGTAGGTTGCTAAATGCTCTGCTGGGAGTCTTGGATGAAATCGTGGTGACTATTCTCCTCCTGGTTAAAAGTAGTACAGATTACTCACTCCTGATCTCTGCTAGTTTACTAACCATAATACATAAACTGTAAGAGGCTAACCTTAGAGTGAATAAAGCTGCAACAGCCAAAAGCAGTGCGTTCCTATAACACTGCAGTGGCAATCCCTGTAATCTGCTTCTTTTCTTGCATTTTGCTATTCAGTACCTTTGGATGGAGCTCTCACATCTCCTAAGCTTCTCTCCCTAATTGTGAATGTGCTGCTAGCTGACCTGGTCCTCTAGCCTAAACATGGCAAAAAATCAAGCACAGCATCAACCCCCTGCCAGACCCACCTTTTCCTCATTAAACAGAAAAGTGTGATCCCATTAACCTCTTCGTCAGTCAATAAATACAGAACATCCAACAGCACATGAACAACACCAACCCTGCTTCATCTCTTACATCTTAACCTTCCCATAAAATCCAGAAACAGTCTGTCTTCAAATTCCTATGTCTCTCAGATCTCACCATCATATTGAACTCCTTCAAAGCCACTTCTTATAAAGATAACGTCTTACCCTCGCCCTTCATCAAAGCTCACATAGGGAACTCACTCTCACCCATACTCTTCAATGCCAAACCCACCCTCTCGCAAAGTATCTTCTCAGAAGATCTCAAGACAGGCCGGATACTACCACTCCTAAAGAATCCTACACTGGACCCGGATGGCCTCACCAACTCTAAGCCCCTCACGTACCTACCATTCATCTGCAAGCTCATTAAATCTGGCTGATAATGCAGCTGTTGCCAGACATTATCAGATCAATCTAAAAAACAGACTTTATGGAAGCACTTACAGGTGAGAGGTTTGGCTCCATCCGCATGTTGGTAGTCTTGGGTACATATTTTGTTTAGGCAACATTTTGTCCGTCGACAAAATAACTGCTTGCCTTACACACAGCTGTGATCATTTTCTTTATTTAGCCAGTTGCTCAAGCTTGAACTTTCATGGGCACACACATGGCATAATCTTAGATAACAAGATCATTTGCAGTATTAGTCTTTCTCTGGCAGCAGCACAGATGAGAGGAGGGTGGGTATTACTTCAGCACTTCAGACTGCAGTTTTGTGTTTGGGACCCACAGCTTCACTAATCAACATGGACTTAGTATTTTAGTGGGAAACAGCAAGTGTTACCTGACCTTATACGAGCTTTGGAAGTCTGATTGAGAGATGGGAATAGACTCCAACCACATCTTGGGGCCCGATTCACAGAACTAACTTAAGACAGAATCCTAAACTTACTACCATTTTAGGAATTTACAGAAGGCACTTACTCATTTTGGTATTCACAGAAGGCACTTACTCATTTCAGTTTTCACTGAAGTTAGGAGTCCTATCTTTAGGACTCCTAAATGCCTTCTGTGAATACCGAAAGTCTTAAAGTTAGGATTTTTCTCAGTTAAGGAGTCCTAAAGTTAGGAGTCCTAACTTTACTACTCCTAAACTGAGAAAAATCCTAACTTTAAGACTTTCGGTATTCACAGAAGGCATTTAGGAGTCCTAAAGTTAGGACTCCTAACTTCTGTGAATACCGAAATGAGTAAGTGCCTTCTGTGAATACCAAAATGAGTAAGTGCCGTCTGTGAATACCAAAATGGTAGTAAGTTTAGTATTTTGTCTTAAGTTAGTTCTGTGAATCAGGCCTTCAGTTCTCATAACTACTGGATGTGAATGGACCAAATGAGTGTTCTTCTACTAAAACACTACTTGGATTGCACTTTTTGGCTTATGGCAAAATGTACACTGGAAAGCATGTGTTTAGGTCAATAAACATTTAACGTTGGAATGGTATTAGACACTTTTAAAGCCTACAAATAGGCATGATGTAATATGGAATCTGACATAAGTACCAAAGTGTGGGTCACTCAGTGTAACAAATCATGGATATAGAAGACTTGCTGTGTGAGCATCCTTATTAGCCTGTATTTGGAAATAAATCATTTTGTATACCTTTCTAGTTTTGTGACTGTGTGTCTGATGGTTGTCTTGTGGGAAAGCTTACTCTCAGAACTGTAAGACTTGGATGGTTAGAGTGACAAGCTATACATGTGTTTTTTGCAATGGAAATGTTGTGTCCGATGACTTAGATTTGGTCTTATTTTGAAACATTATGACAAAGGCAGTTGGTCTAGCTTTTTAATTGTGCAAAGCATATGTTAAAGCCAGAAAGTTCTCTAAAGTTGGTTATTATATAGTGTTACAGGCTAAAGACAGATTTTTAGCTCCATGTACTCTGACAAATTACCATAGTGGGCAAAGGTCATTGCATTGGCTGCCCACTCAGGCAAAGGCTGAGGGTTTTCACTGAGATGAACCTTGACAGAGAACATTGAGAGGGATTGTTTATTATGTTGCATCTTTATGATGGTCTTTCATTGGGCAGGGCTTTTAATGAGTGGGTAAGCATCTTGAACTGACTTCACTTCTGGATCGGGAGCCAGTGTAACTTCTTGAGGTGTGGGGTGATGTGAGTCTATATGGGGAGGTCAATTATGAGGCTTGCTGCTGCACTTTGTATTGTCTGTAGTCTCTTCAGGAAGCGTGCTTTAATTCTTATGTAAAAAGTGTTCCCATTGTCCAACCTAGGACTTGAGTGACGATCCTTCTGGTGTCGATTGGGAGCCACAGGAAGATATTAAGGAGCATGCGTAGGGTGTTGAAGTAGGTAGAGGTAGACAAGACTGCATTTTCCTGATTCTGCATAGCTGGGGTGGGCGAAGGCCCGAGTTCAGCTGGCAACCAAGTGCCTTTCTATGGCAAGGTGTTGTTCCGAAAGATGAGAACTTCTGTCCAAGTTTAGCTTGAGACAGTTGTTCTTCCTCCAGTCGTTGACGTTCATCATACATCTGTGGAAGCCGGTTATGTTGGTAGAGGGATCTTCTGGCAGCTAGAGGATGAGCTGGGTGCCGACAGCATAGGAGATGATATTCAGTCTGTGCGACCGATGGTGTTGAGCAGGGGATTTATGTATGTGTTGAAGAGGGTGGGGCTGAGGGACGATCCTTGTGGGACTCTGCAGGTGATCTCCTTGTATTTTAAGGTGAATGATGGGAGACAGGTTCTCTGGGTTGTTTCAGTGAGGTATGAGGTGATCCATTTGAGGGTGTCTCCCTGGATTCCAATTTGGGGGAGTCTGTTGATCAAGATTTGGTGGCAGATGGTGTCCAAGGTGACTGACAGGTCCAGGATGATAAGGGCTGCTGTTTTGCATCGGTCTAGGAGGGCCCTAATGTTGGTGGTGGCTTGCATTGTGAGAGGGCCCCAATGGGAGAGCAGGAGTTCAGTGTTTGTGTTTGCGGGTGTAAGTAGATGACGCTGTCAGCTGTGGTGAGTTTGAGTTTTAAGTTCTCATAAAAGGCTGAGATCTTGACATGGAAGAAGTCTGCCAGGCTGTCACACAGTTCATAGGACGGGGTGATGTTATTCCCGGTGACTACGGGGTTCGAGAACTCTTTCACAATGGTGAAGAGCTTCTTGCTGTGGTTGGTGATGGTTTCTATGCGGTCTGTTAGAGTGATCTTCGTTTCTTTCAGGAGGCTGTGGTTCTTTTTGAGTGCTGTTTTAAAGGTGCTATGGTCTGCTGTCTTTTAGCTAGTATGACACTTTCTTTCTAGCTTCTGGCAGTTGTATTTGGAGGACGTCAGCTCCACTGTCAACTATCTGGCTCTTCTGGCCGGTACTTTGAGTTTGGCTGGCTAGGCTGGGGCAATTGTCTCGGTGCATTCTGTGATCCACTGGGAGAAGTCCTTCGTATCCTGTTCTGGGTCAGGTGATTTGTCTTGGAGGTGGAAGTTGAGAGCATTGTTCCACTAGACATCTGATGCCTTTTTCCAGTTCCTGCGTGTGGAGCTGGGCATGGGGGGTGCCAGTGTTGATAGATCCTAAGATGGTGAAGTGGATGCTGTAGTGGTCGGTCCAGGTGAGCTGTGAGATGTAGTTGTACTTGACTCTGTTGCTGGACCTAAATATGGGGTCAAGATTGTGTCCTGCGAAGTGGGTGGGGTTAAAGTCAAGTTGATGGAGGCATATGTTGCTCATGCTTTTTAGGAGGTCGGTGGTGTTGGTGTCAATGAGGTAAAAGTTAAGGTCTCCTAGGAAGATGCAGTGCTCGGAGTCGATGCACATCGTGTCAATGATGTCAGGGATGTTGTTGCAGATGCTGGGGTGTGTTCCCGGTGGTCAGTATGTTAAGGGGGGCCCTGATCATGATTTTTCCATCTGTGTGACCTTGAAAATTAAGAAGCCCCATTATCAGGGTTATGTCATCTGACGAGGTTGTGCAGCAGATGCTGTCCTTGTTAATGATGGCATCCACCTCTGTGTTTGTTGATCCGGTCCCACTGTGCTATCTTGTTCAGGTGTGGCAATGTTGATGTTTTTTTCTTTTTTTTTGTAGTTCTGTATAACCCCTGTCCTGAAGAGGCCATAAGGAATAAGGGCTGAAACGTGGTCACGTCGACAGACATTGGATGGAGGAGTCACTAGATTTATAGTGATTCTTAGATTGACGTGGGGATACTCAGAACTGGGCCACTTATCCTTTTTTAGTGTTCCCTTTTTGACTACCTCTCAGTGGCTCGCCTGCAATTATGAGGGGGACACTGGTGTGAATAACTTGCTTTGGGTTATTGTCATTTGTACTATGTCCTTTGTTCATTGAGATGTACATGATTTTTTGTGATATATGTTGTTGTGTTTCTCTTTGAATAAGCGCCTTTCTTTGTGTGTATTTGAAATTGATTTTTGATGTATTCACAATGATTATTAGATATCCTTGAAGGGGTAATTAAATGTGCTCGCTTCACTGATGTTTTTCGTATTGTTTCCTTGATACCTTTTTCTCTTGTATACATTTATTTCTCTATACCCAGGTATTATAGGTTTAATTGAGTATACCCCTGTTGTTTATGAATAGGATGTCTGGCACAGAGGCATGGTTCAGCCAGGTCTCTGTGAGGAATATGACGTCTGGGGTGAGGAATGAATTTGCGTTTGCTGAACGATCATGAGTTGAGTAGAATACACTGGAGATGTTCTGTGGTGGTCTTGTCGGCGTTGTGGTAGTATTTGCAGTGTCTCCAGCATTGTTGGTTGCTTCGATGCTGCAGGTGAAGTGGAGGTGCTGGCAGAAGAACAGTCCTCTGATGGTGCATGAAGATGTGCAGCAGCAGATGTTTTTGTCTATGGCTCAGAGATCTGCAGTGGAGTAGCTGCACAGGGTGAAACAACCAGGGTTCCTGGCACTGGGTGCGGTCAGCATGAATGGGTGCAGAAGGGCTTACCTTTGGCACACCTGCTGGGCTCGTCCACTGCAGGGTCGCACTGTGGCCTCCACCAAATAGGTCCTGGGAGGAAGGAGGAGAGCTGGGAAGTGTGGGGCTGGGATAGACAGGACCCAGGAAAACGGGCGGCACATGGGAGCTACACATAGGGAACAAACAAGGAGAAGCAGTGAAAAACAAGGAAAAAGCAGGAGAAAGCACTCAGAAAAACTGGAGTAAGGAAGGAGAAAGCAGTAAAAAATGAAAGAAAAGCAGGAGAAAGCACTCAGGAAAACAGGGGGAAAGGAAGTACAAAGCGATCAAAAATGAGGCATAGGCACTCAGAAAAAACAGGGAAATGAAGAGAAATGCTGTAAAAAATGAGGCAAAAACAGGAGAAAGCACTTAGAAAGACGGAGAAAAGAAGGAGAAAGCAGGAGAAAAAGAGGGAAAAGCAAGAGAAAGCACTCAGAAAAACATGTAGGAAGTAGAGCAGTGCAGCATCATGGGAGAGCAGGGCCTGCATGCTCTTTGCTACAGCTACAAGGGGCAGTATTATACAAAATGCCCTAGGGGCGCAATGGATGTTTGTGCCCACTTTCCGTGCCCCTGGGGCACTTTGGTATTGCAGAAGGGGCTGCAGACACTTGTGCGGCCCATTCTGTAATACAGGCAGTGCTGGTGCACATATAGCACCAGCGCTATCTTCAGAGGGCGTTCCCTAATTTGCATGAGGGTGTGGCTCCATGGAAAATTAGGGAATCACTTTGCCTCAGCCGGAAACATGGTGACAGTGAGGCCGCTAAATGGTGGCGCACTATCAGTGCGCTCCCTGAGGGTGGACCACTGGGGTGATGAAGGGGGTCCTGTGGTCCTCCTAGACATTACCTTGCTTGCGGTTGCAGTCACTCACTGCACCCACCTGCAAGGGGATATCTCACCCCTCTTAAAAGTGCAGGTGAGTTGCTGCTTGTACAGTGAAAACGGAGCGGGTGCTGCAAAGCCGCTCTATATTTCATTTGAATGCGCTGCCCTCGGGGACAACTCTCCTTGTTTCTGCCAGGTGCACCTATTGAAAATGCGCCTGGTGCAAACAAGAAAAATGTGCCACATTGTGAAAAACAGCCTCCTGGGATGAGCTCAAACAAAAATTAGAAACCTTTGACTGAACTTAAAAATACAGTTGTGTTATTACTTGTGGTTGACACAATTGTGCCCCAACTAATTAACCACTTTCTCAAGGTACATTCAGGGGCGTAGCTTAAGGGGTGGCGTTTGGGGTCTAACACCCTTATTATATGAGTATTAAGTAGCAAATAGTTAGGAACAAGTGTTTTTGTCTCCTGACTTTGGAGTTTTCTTTAATAGTTAATCAAATTGGCAGTATTATTTGACATAATTTATGCCCCAGAAGCTTGCATTTGGACTCCAGATGCAGTAGTGAAAGATGATGCAGAAAGATTGCGCTCTTATGCCCTGATTACTAAAAAACTCATGCAACAGAGTGCAGCAAACAATATGCTGTGCTGCGTTGCATGAAGTGGAGATAACTGAACAGCACAATATCTACTAAAATGTGGCACTATTCTACTCTCTCCCTGTACCAGCACAGTTTTGGCTGCCATGCCAATGCAGACACCTTTGTGTCATAGTGCAAGAGTGTTGATGTTATGCTAACCATTGTTTTTGTGCAGGAAGGGGTCCCTTCTGTGCAAAAACAATGTTTTGAGAAAAAGAAAAGAAAGAAGATTTTCCCACTGTGTATGTGTACTGTACAATGAAGCACAAATGCAAAGAAGTAAAAATGAGAAGAAATGAAGTTAAAATTCAGTGACTTGGGGGCGGAGCTAGCCGCGCAGCGAGATGGCGTGTTTTAGCTGAGCTCCTCGCTGAAGCCCGTAATAATCCTGCAGAATCCTGGTAAATCACGACCTGATTGGTGAAACCCGGTGTGCTCGAACATCAAGAGCCGACCGGCATTCCGTATAGCCCACTCTCGGGGCTCTGAGACACGTCTGGCGGTGGCGGTGCGGCTCGAGATTTCTGGGCCTGACCGCGGAAGATTGCACCTGAAGCGCCGGCCTAGCGTGGTGGACGCGGCCGCGATGTAGCGCACGTAGCGCGGCCTGGTGGAAACTCGTCGCCGGTGGTGCCGGAGCGGACTGCGGGCGGCGCTGCACTGTGGTCGCGACTGTGAGAAGGTGAGCCAGGGATTGCAGAGTGGGTGCCGCGCCCATCATCAGAAACGCTGAGAAGCATAAGCGTGGGCTCACGGAGGAGCGGGATAGTTACCGTCGCCTGCTGCGCCCCCCGGGAAGGAATTAGAAAGCGCTCACGGCCTATAAGGAACAGACGGCTGGAATATTAAAGTGTGGATGTTGAAGGAGAGTGCGTGCTGCGAGCCCCCCACTGGAGGATATCTGGGTCACTTCAGCATAGTAATTACATAACGTGCAGGAACCCAGGGGGAGTGGAGGTATAGCCTGAGATGAAACCTGTACGCGGGCTGTTCTGACACTGCATGAAGATCGGGGGTCACAGACCCTGAATGGGGGGGGAGACACTTGGCCATCCAGGAGCAGTCGAAGCGCTAATTTTGAAGACCAATGGTGGATAAGGGCATGGTGGATGTCCGCCAAGACCCCCTGGGCCTCGTTTTTTCTGAACAGGAATGCTGGTGGCTGTGAACCCTGGTCTCCTAGTCTATTCTTCATCATATAGCACTGCGCCTGGGGGTAACTTTTAGTTTATATCGACGAGCACAGTAATCCTGCGAGGGAAAGGGTGTGGAGGAGGCGTGGAGCTGGATGGCGCAGATGCTGGAGGTAATCCTACTAGGTCCCGGGATTGACACTGCAAACAGACCGGGTGTATGGCAGTTGGGCTAACACGTGCACCAAGACTTAGTACTCCCCCCCAGACACAGACCTATTGATCTAGAGCTCTGAACGGCAACGTGCGACATATACCAGCTAGATAACAAACGTCTCCCGGAGGGGGCAGACACTGCGAGCGGCCGACAGCCAAGAGCATAGGGAAGGCAGATAAGACCCAGCCCAAAATTACATTTGAGCAGTCCAAAATACCGACGGATCGAGGGACGGGAGAACAGCCGCGCCTGCAGGCGGAGGCGGGCGCAAAGGGTGGAGTGCCAAACACCGAAGTACAGGCCATGTTCACCTCAATACAAACTACGCTATCTACTATAGATGGGAAAATTGACTCTATCACGTACCGAGTAGACAGAATGTCAGAGCGGCTGGATAAACATTCAGAACGGCTGGATATGGCGGAGCGAAGAATATCGGAGACCGAAGACACTCAGGCTCAGGCAGCTGAAGATAGATAAACAAATGGCAGCTATAACAGCCAAAGCGGACGACTTAGAAGCGAGGTCCCGTAGAAACAACATACGCCTGACGGGCATCTCAGAAACGACAAATACAGGCCCTATGGAACAGTTTGTGGAAAAATTGCTCGTCTCCATGCTGGGAAGAGACACGTTCTCAGAGATCTTCATCGTGGAGCAAGCACACAGATCCCTGGCGCGGAAACCGCCTGCAGGCGCGGCGCCGAGACCGATTATTGCATGGAAATTAAACTACCGGAACCGAGACGCGGCACTTCGAAGAGCCAGGGAGTTAGGGAAACTAACACATGAAGGCATGGCTTCAATCTACCCGGACTTCACTGTCGCAGTACAGGAGGCAAGAAAGAAATTTAACCAGGTGAAACAAAAATTGAGAGAACTCAACATACCATACGCACTGCTGTACCTGGCACGGCTCAGGATTACGGACAAGGGGAAGGCGAAAACCTATATTGAATCCAAGGACGTGGTAAAATTCTTACAACAGAAAGAACAAGCGAAATCAAAACAGAGATCACCGTGGGGTGACCTCGAGGAACGGTCTACGACCTCAGATATTGAGTAGTGGAACACAGCGCAGGCGGACAGCATTCTTGCCACCTGGAAAATCGGAAACGGCTAAAATGTCAACGAACAGCCGGCAAAGGCCGGGGCTGATGGTAACTGAGGATCTGATCACCGGTTCTAAGACGAGGGTTTATATGGCACGGGTTATAACTTGCAACGGACCGAGACATTCTAGGTGGCAATGTGGACAAAGACCTAGCTGCTGGACTAGTGATGTTACCCAGGGGGACATGCACACAATGCAGATAAGTCATATACTGATGTGTTTATAACGTCGAAATGCAATATTGCACTGAATAGTAAACGAGTTAGGCATGTCCCTCCATCCTTGTTCTTGACACTGTACATTATAAGTAAGAATCTGTATAGTGCACCCTTGGTAACTCTCAATGATATGTTCAGGTTTGATAGATATGTTTGTGGGACATTTGCCCATGTGGAACGACCCACAGGTGACGGGCTGGCGGCTAGCGACCACTCAGTGTACACCACATTAGTTCGTTAAAAAGGGGTTTTGTTTTTTCCCCTTTTCTTTTTTTTTTCCCCCTTTTTTTGTTCTGTTAAATTTGTTCCCATGATTGTTCAAGTTGGGAATGGCTCCGCCATAAGGGATATGGCGGAGTGGGTGGGGGTGGGGGAAGGGGTAGATAAAAATGTCTGGTCAGCAAAAAGAAGCTCTTCACACGGTTACCACTATAAGTTCATAATATACGAGGAATACGACACCGCGAGTGAGGATAAGGGAGGATAGCTAACACTGGGAATAATACTAGAAAGTTAACGTTTCTCATATGGAGCGTTCGGAGGTTGCAAAACCCACAAAAAATACGCAAAGTACTAACATACTTGGACATACACGGTATTGACGTGGCGTGTCTATAAGAGACACACCTCCCCCCCCCAACGTTAAACCACGAGTGGGTACTAGGTGGGCTTCTTACCGTCTGGCATCGTCATACTCAACATGTGCTAGGGGGTAATATTGTTAATTAGACGAACTACCCCTTTTCAGCTTATCCGCACAACGACCGATGACCAAGGCCGCTATGTTATGATTCAGGGTAACTTTGGTGGCACAGTATTGACGATCATAACATCGTATGGCCCAAACACAGATGATCCGGAGTTTTATGCGGACATATAGGCTAAGCTGAGGGACTTTCCGAGCGCACCAATCCTATGGGGGGGTGATTTTAACACGTGCTTGGATCCAGCGCTGGATAGGTCAACAGGTAACGAGAAATACGGTAAACGAGAGGCCAGGGCCCTCAAAGATGGCATGGCACTATGGGGAATGACTGATATATGGAGGATGAGAAATGGGAGCTGTAGAGAGGGAACATGCACATCAAAGACGCATAACACGTGGTCCCGCATAGATTACTGGCTGCTTACAGCAGACGCATGCACATGGACACAGATGGTCAAGCACCTGCCAAAAACACTGTCAGATCACTCTCCAGTTTGCCTTACAATGAAGATCCCCACGCACATACCCCGCCACTTTACATGGAGATTGCAGGGAACAGTTCTATTAGATCAGGTATTTCAAAGTGACCTCCGCCAGGCAATAATTGAATATTTCGAGATAAACTCTGGTTCAGTGGACAGTGCGGGGACCTTATGGGAGGCTTTCAAGGTAACCATCCGGGGTCACTGTATAAACAAACATACCGGGATCATGAAAGATATACAGCAGCAATTACATATAATAGAAAGGGACATCGCCACGCTAGAAAGAGAGCACACACAGACACACAATCGGTCCTTGTTGGCCGAAATCAGAGGGAAAATGGATGATTATCAGAAGTACGCAGTAGATGAAATAAAGTATAAATTGAGGCAATATACAGCAAGAAACTATGGAGAGGGAGGTAGACCAGGTAGGGCTCTGTCGAGCAAGATTAAGCCTTCGTTTGCTGCATCATACATAACACAGATACGAGATGATGTAGACGGGATGGTATATGACACACGGTCCATAACAAACTGTTTCAAGAACTACTACTCGCAGCTCTATGCTAAACAAACAAACACGACAGCTGACGATATCAATGACTACCTGCAGGACGTAGCTCTTGCATGGCTCTCTGATGAGCACCGGGAGTTCCTAAGCCATCACATCATTAAAGACGAATTTATTGACGCCATTGATTCGCTGCCAAACAACAAGGCTCCGGGGCTGGACGGGATACCGGGAGAGTTCTACAAACTTGTTGATACCACACCTGGCCGAAATGTACGAAGAGGCCTTTGAAAGGGGTAGGCTCCCGGCCACGCTGAGAGAAGCGTTGTTGGTAACACTCCCCAAACCAGATAAAGATCGGACATATTGTGACTCGTACCGCTCCCTGTCATCCATTAATACTGACACTAAGATTCTGGCAAAGGTGATTGCAGCTAGGTTGCGGCTTTTGCAAGACAAACTAGATCTACCACCCAAAATATACACACCATCTTTGCTCTGTACCATAGCCTGGATCCCGAAATGGCAGCGGCTCTATTAGACGCCGAGAAGGCTTTCGACTCGGTGGAATGGGAGTTTATGTTTGTGGTGTTGCGTAGAATGGGACTTCCTGGGAAATTCCTAAGATGGATAGAGATTCTATACAGTGAACCAACGGCTAGAATACGGCTGAATGGACATACCTCCGATCCTATGGAGGTGAACAGGGGGACGAGGCAGGGCTGCCCATTGTCACTGATTTTGTTCACCTTAATTTTGGAACCTCCAGCCTGCAGAATCCGACAGTGCCGCAAAGAGGCAGCATTACAGTTTAGCCTACGGCCCCTCAGCATATCATTATATGCTGATGACATGGTGCTCTTCATGAGATACCCCAATAGACACCTAAACAGCCTCATCAGAGAATACATTCGATTTGAACAATATGCAGGGTTACGAATAAACTGGGACAAATCGGTGATCATACCCCTTACACCAGTCACGACCCAACCGACACTGGACTACCCTTTAAGGTGGCAAACGGATCCGGTGACATATTTAGGCGTATGGGTGCATAGGGACCCGGATATAGTAATAAGGGAAAACTATGGGAGAGCACTGACAAAATTGGAAGAGCAAATAACTAGATGGATAAAGATGCCTCTATCACTGGCTGACAGGATTGCACTGCAGAAGATGATCGTACTGCCTAGATTTCTATATTCATTCATAAATATCCCTATCTGGTTGACGCAAGCATTCTTCGCAAGACTACAATCAGCAATGCAGAGACTAACGTGGGCGGTCAAGCAGGCTAGAGTTAGCTGGACGGTACTGACACAGCCATATCATCTGGGTGGGTTTGGGGCCCCGGACCTGCAGCTCTATTAATATTGCGCGCAGGTGCACCACGCCCACTACTGGACCAAACCACATGCGTACATTCCACATGTAGCAGTGGAGGTAGACAGCACACAGACAGTCCCGCTGCCCACTTTCTTATCGGACCCGAGACCTCGCGTACATGGAGACACGATCCAACCAGTATACTGCACAACACATGTGTGGTATGCATTAGCGCACAGGGCCAATAAGCTTCCCATTTACACTCCAGCGCTCCCCATCGCTAACCATCCCAAACTGTCGGTAACACAAGAAAAAAATATGTTGCTATTACTGGAAGATATGAAAATTACAACAATAAAAGACGTGTTTCCACACGGCAGATTCATACGTAGGGACGATCCATCACTCAGTATACATACTACACCATTGAAAGTATTTGCCCATCTGCGATTACAAGCGGCCATTCGGGAACTGTATACTACTTATCCGGAGGAGCCACCAACGCTGAATGCGTTACAGGCCCTGCTCACAGCGCCAACCCGCCAGAAATTAATCACTCGCTTATACAACATTTCACAGTCAGAGCACAGCCAGGTTGCCAACAGATCACTCGCTAGATGGGAAACATTGATAGGAGAAAGGATAGAGGAGAAAGATTAGGAATACTGTTGCACACAATTACAATTGCTAACATCAAACTACAACCTGCGAATAATACATTTTAAATTCCTCCACCAAATTTATTACACCCCGAAACAGCTTCATAGATACGGCCTGAGACCTCCTGATAGGTGTCAAAGATGTAATGCAATGAATGCAGATTTTCTGCATTTGGGGTGGGCATGCCCACAGATAAATAAATATTGGCAGGACATTATGGGGCGATAACTACAATGCTAAAAGAGATGATACCCAACACACCCCTTGTATGTTTATTAGGGATGTATAAATTGAAACTGGCCAACCGACGGAAGTACCTGGCGGTAGCATTATTGCTAGCAAAGAGGCGTGTGGCAATTAAATGGGGTAGCAATCGACCCCCAAGATTTAAGAAATGGGTTATGGACATGTCATATTGCAGAGAAACTATGGAAACATATGCAGAAGAATTGCCGCATTCATCAAAGACCAGAGATTTCTGGGAACCACTGAAACAATACCTTTTGACCACCGGGGGGGGAGATGTGTAAGACGTGGAAAGTAATGTGATTACATGATGTGTGATACTTGAAGTGATGATCTTTCTCCAGGTGTTATTGAAGGGATGGGTAGGAGTGTTGGCCCCTAAATTCATGTACACTGTACTGCGTTATCACAGACTAAAATTGTGCTGCAAACCTAACGGGGGGTTGGATGTGTCCTCCTGCTGTGAGGAAATGTGAAATTTCGCAGTGACCAGGGATGCGTGAGAAGCTGGACACAACCTCCGACAAATGTAGCTCTATTGTGAGATGTATACGTGGTAAGCAAGACAAACTATGCCAAATGTGTGAACTGTAATGCTGACTGGACAAAATAAATAAAGTTATAAAAAAAAAAAAATCAGTGACTTAATTGTACAAATAAATTGACAAAGGCCAAACTGCTTTTAGCAGTCTGTCCAGTTAATGTAAGATATTGAATGAAAAGAGGATGAAGACCCTGCTATGGAACAGACAAGAGCACAGTGCAGTGCATTAAAAAGGCCTTCCAGGGTACAGGCATTTTCTAAGATGTTCGGTTCCTTGAAGGTGTCACATTTATCTATTTCATACCAAGATATTGTACATCCATGCCGGATAGTCTTCCATCTTGCTGCCAGATGAAGGTATACTGGGCTCTTTGCAAGACAGTGCAGTCCCCTCAACAAATGCCACTCTCACCAGATTCAAGCCTATTTCAATAGAGAGACTGATTACAGCCTTGACCACTCTTAAATCAGGCTCTCCATTGGACCCGTGCCCACCTAATTTGTTAGCCTCAGGGGCCTCCATTACCAGCGTTCTGGCGACTATGTGCTCACCATATGGTTAGTGACAGCTACGGTTCCCTGTTCTTGGAAACAAAGGAAGATCCTGCCTCTTGTGAAGAAACAATCTGTGGACCCTTGTATTCCATCTAACTACAGGCCAATCTCTTTTGCTGCTGGCACTATCCAAGATACTTGAAAAGCACATGAATCAACAGCTTTCCATATACTCATAATCCATTAATGTGCTAAACCAGAGCCAGTAAGGCTCTAGACCCCTGTAGTCACTAAATTCATCAAAGGTATCAGAGATACTGGGGGGAAAGCTGTTCTGATCATGTTAGATATATCAGCAGCCCATGATACAGTCCCCCAATGCGACCTCTGGCGCGTCTCTAGTTTATCAGGTTATCGTGCAAGCCTTGGACTGACTGACTTCTTTTTTGGCAGGCAGTAGTGTGGGTTCCTCCTTTTTCCACAAAAGTGTTTGAATTGACAGCAGGAGTTCCCCATAGCTCTGCCCTAAGCCCAACTCTATTCAATATCTATCTCACTCCCTTACCCAGATAGCTGAAGCCCTTGGGGCAAAAGTTATTTCGTATGCTGATGACACACAGCTGCTGTTCTCTTGTGGGAAGGGAGAAGAGATCTCAGGAGCACGAATGTATGACGTTATTCCGCCACCTTTTATCCCGCAGGGAATCACAACGTGGTTGTTACAACAACTGCGTTGTGATTCCGCATACCATTACTCCGCAAGTCGGAACAACGACTTGCGGAGGGGGGGCACTGGATGTTGGAATAGTATAATTTACTATTCCAACCTTCCCTAGTGCAGACACTAGAGAAGGTGTTGGATTTTAAATCCAACTCCTCCCCACCCCCTCCGCAAGTCGTTGTTCCGACTTGCGGAGTAATGGTATGCAAAATCACAACGCGTCGTTGTAATGACCGCGTTGTGATTCCCTGCGTTTAAAAAGTTTTGGGGTAAATGTTGTTTACCCAGGAGCACAGATCAAAATGTGCCTGACTGCAGTTTTCCACTGGATAACATTACACCAACTCAAGTGCAGCAATAAGCTGGGAAGTCAGGGCACGGCTTGCCTGACCTTAAAATGGCGGCCGCTGCTGACGACCAGATTTGAAAGATTTGAAAGAAACTGAGTAATAAGGATGAATATACTGTAAAAACAAACAGAAATCAGACACTTGTACCTTTTTAACTGTACATTTGACCTTGGTGCTTTGTTGCCTCACTGCCTGGTCGACCGGGGCACTCTCGAGTTCTCGAGTTCGGGGATGGCTCCATACTGAAAAACTGATCTACAAAATGGAAGGACCAAGGAAAGGGCCAGTGAAAGAGGACTAGGAAGTAGAAACAGATAAGGGCATCCAGCCCTCAGATGTGCTTGGTAAATAATACATCGGCCATATTGGATTGCCTCGGTCTATTTTATAACACCATTGAAGGGAAAGGAGGATTGGTATGGGAAATTCTTATATTGAACAACAATTTAGCAATACTCTCTAAACCAAAATCTAAAGAATAAACCAAAGCTACCTAGTTAAGCAGCCCAGGTATACAGCCGGAATAGATAATAACAGCTAAGGGAGAACACCACTAAAGTACCTTACACCAACTAGCTAACATGGCCGTTAACAATTTAGAACCAGTGGGCATAAACGCACACGCAACAAAGTATTCAACCATCTTATCTAAGAATGCAGCCAAAAAATTCACAAAAGCTATTCAGGACAAACCCAGACATGCTGATATCCGACCCCTCCTTTAATCTAGACAATGGCACTACTGTAAATGACCTGATCTTTTTTACCAAAAAAACAGCTAAATGGCGCAATGTCATCACAGAGATGCTCAACATAAAATCTATGAGTAAAATCCCACATGGAACAAGACTTATGATCACACCGTCACTAAGACTTAGAACGAACCTATGCAAAATTATTTACAAGAACGGAATTGTGCTCATACAAGCAGCCAACAACGAATTAGAAAAATTCGACAACATGTTCCTAACCTTAAAAGAACGTGTAGAGAAATCAATTTCTCAACAACACCAGACCTCACAAGTAGCCACCTTATGCAACGCCAACACTACCACCACAGGCATCATACTACCCAGAGACCTTCATGAACCCCAACACAGAATGCCATTAAAAGACACTAATGTGACAGGAGGCGCACTGGAAGGAAAAGATAAAGAAACAACAGAAATATCCACAAGATATACCAAATCCGATCCGATGACGTTACAGAGGGAAGAACTAACATCTCCCACACATGTTGGGACACCTTCCACGAGTAGGCCAGTCCACGAGAATCTAGAAACAAATGACAGGGAAGATATCACCCCTTCCATATCCCTCTCTTCTACAACACAAATGACATTGAGGACTGTGCGAAAACTATACCCCACGAGCATGGTTCTAAGATCACAAGACACAGAGAACACATCTCACACCGCACATAGAGGAAGTACATACAACCGAACTAAAGACAAAAAGAATAGGAAGTCGGGAACAATAACAGATCTAAAAATTTTGGACGCAAACCATGAATCCCGAAATAAACAGATACGCACACGCCCAATATTTCACCCCTGATTCAGAGTGAAATCGAAGACCTTTAAACACAAATAAGCAATATGTCACAAGACATTCTAAGCACACTGCAAGCGATGGAAAAGATACTTGTAATCACTGTAAGCACTCACTCCAAAGTCGAGCACATCCAAAAATCAGTACATAAGTATCAAGGAAAGAGCAGTGAGACGGCCATGCCATTATCAAATAGGCATAATAGACCTGACAGAAATCTTAGTTACTTATCAAAGGATGAAACCTTATCATTACTCTGGATGTATGAAGCTACAGACCACAACCGAGGGGAGGAAATTAGGACAGTCCCAATTGATTCGAATAGAACATCCAGGCATAAGGAAAGGAAATCCAATCCTAACAACTTACAACAAGTCCAGCTAACCACCAACCCGCAAGAGCTTAACCCTAGTAACTCAGGGAAACCTCTGATATGCCTTCTGCTCAATTATCGGTCCGCAGTAAAACATGCATCAGACATCGCTGCCCTCATAGTTAGCCAGGAAATTGACCTAACTGTCCTAACAGAAACCTGGCTTTCGGAATTCTCTTCTCCACTCATGGATCGCCTGGTGCCCCCACAGTATAACATTGCTAGATTAGATAGGCTACAAAAGACAGGAGGTTGTATTGCCTGCATCCATCGATCGGATATAGAGGTCAGCCAAATTCATTCTGACCCACTCGAATGCTGTGAATACCTAGGTCTCAAGATAAGATCGGCAGAAAATCAAAGATGCAACATGCATGTGCTTTACCACCCACCAGGAAATAATGCTACTTTCATAGACCAACTAATGGAGATCATCACGGCTAACTCTAACACTCACTCTAATAACATATTCCTAGGCGATTTTAATTTACATTGGGACGAAAATAATGACAAACAGGTCAACGCTTTTTTTTTTTTGTAAATATTTTTATTGAGTTTTTTCAAACATAAGGCAACATACATTGGCATTGAGTCCAGCAGTATAACAACCCATCGAGAGTGCAACGAAGCTTTCAGGGCATTTTCAAAAAACACTGGTACCCCTTCGGTATCACATGAGAGTGTCCACCTCATTCTGCAAGCAAGCGATAGTTCGTCTAGTCGTGGTCACTTAGTTCAGAGTCTGAAGTATCGCGCGGGGGTTCACATATATTTCCTCTATAGGCATTCCACCCACCCCATAACTGGGTCCATTTTCTGGGGCAACCTCTATGTATGTATACAGTTTTTTCGACAATCATTATGGAGTCCATATCCCGGGACCATTGAGCGAGGGTCGGTGTTTGCCTAGATCCCCATCCCTGGGCTATATTGCGTTTCGCTAACATCAGTCCCAGTGTCACCCAGAGTCGTGCCACTCTATTGAGGTCTGTCGGTTCCCAGATGTTGAGGAGACACCTCCGCGGCTCGGGGAGCGTCGGAACTTTGGTCACCTGGGAGAGTATGCGCAGTATTCCCTTCCAGTACAGAGTTATTGCAGGGCATTCCCAGAGAGTGTGAAAAAGGGTTCCCTCCATACCACACTGCCTGAGACATAGGGGGGAATCAGCTTGTTTAAGTTTAAATAAGAGTATACGGGTGTAGTACGTGCGGTGCAAAATTTTTAGTTGGACCAGCCACAGTTTGGACGATATGCCCACCTCCTTAGGGGAGGAAAGCGCCGCCTGCCATTCCGCTTCATCAAAGTCCCCCAACTCTGTCTCCCATCTACTCTTAAGGGCCGCAAATGGGTCTGGCCGATTGTTTAACATCTTTTGGTATGTTAGGGACGTCGCTCTTTGCGTCAGATGTTCCGTGAGGAGCTGGTCTTCCAATGGCGACGACTCCGGAAGCCGGGTCCCGGGCGGGACCGCCGCTTGGAGTGCGTGACGGATTTGTATGTACCTGAAACGTTCGGTGTCGGCCAGGTCGTAATCTGCTTGTAATTGGGCATATGTGACCCACTCCCCCTTCTTCCAAAGGTCACCGACCCTGGAGATGCCAATTAGATCCCACTGATGGAACCCCTTGGTGGTGCGTAGCACCCCCAACTGTTTCGCCTCCCACAGAGGTGTGGCCTGGGTTACCTTTCCGGCCCAGCCCAGAGCCCGCTGCGCCGCAAACCATAGCTGGAGGGTATGCGCCGTGGGTCCCGAGGGGCAGTGGCCCCTCTTGTGGTTGTAGAGCGCTCCCATGACCCCCCCGACCCCCAGCAGCTGCCGATCCATACGATACGCCGGGTCATCCCCAGGCACATGAAGCCACTGATTTATTACCATGAGTTGAGATGCCCAATAATACAGTCTTATGTCAGGGAGGGCGATACCTCCGTCGTACCACCCTCTGGTGAGCTTATGGAGCGCTATCCGCGGCGCCTTATCTTCCCACAATAGGCTGGTGACCTCCGCGTTGATGGCGGCGAAATACGTAGGCGCGACCGGGAAGGGAGTATTCTGAAGTATGTATAAAAATCTAGGGAGAGCCATCATTTTGAAGAGGGCGGCCCTCCCCAGCAGTGTCAGAGGTAAAGAACGCCAGTGTTTGACATCGCTGCGAAACCTATGCAGGGGCTTCGCCAGATTTTCGGCAACAAATCTTTCCCTATCGGTGGTCACATAAATTCCTAGGTATTTGAACCCGTCCTCCACCACCCGAACCTCACATCCCCTCGGGAGCCGAGGTGGGGAGCCTCGGAGCATATATACTATAGACTTCTCCCAGTTTATCTTATAGCTGGACACCCTCCCGTACGACGCACAGATGTCCAGGAGACAAGTGATCGAGCGCGCCGGCGAGGCTAGGTACAGCAGGACATCGTCAGCATAGAGGGAGATGCGGTCCTCCCACCCCATAGTCCATTTTAGTCCCCGGATCACCGGGTCCTGCCGCACCCAGGCCGCAAGCGGCTCCAAAGCCAGAGCAAAAAGGAGCGGGGAAAGAGGGCAGCCCTGTCGCGTCCCCCGCCCCAACGGGAAGGGGTCTGAAATATGCCCGTTGACTACCACCTGTGCCAGTGGCTCGGTATACAAAAGCTGGATCCAGGCGCACATCTTGGGACCAAGTCCCATGTGGCGAAGAACGGCGAAGAGGAATGGCCACTCCACCCGGTCGAACGCCATCCGAGCGTCCAGTGAGAGGATGGCTGCATCCTCCTCTATCGATGAGCGGCGCGCGAGAATCCCGTGGAGCCGCCGTATATTCAGGGCGGTATTTCGGTGAGGCATAAATCCCGACTGGTCCGGGTGTATCAGGGTCGGAAGGTAGGGCTGTAGCCTTGTCGCCAGCACCTTTGCCAGAATCTTTGCCTCGGCGTTCAGCAAAGAGATTGGGCGATAGGAAGCGCAGTCGTGCGCGGGTTTGTTAGGCTTCGGAATGGCCACTATGGTAGCCACTCTCTGGTCTTGGGGGAGAATCCCTGTCGACAAACTGTCCTTGTACATGGCCAGTAGATGGACTACGTGAGTAGTGTTCTTCTTATAGAATTCCACCGGAATTCCATTTGGCCCCATCGCCTTCCCAGCGCGGAAAGTGAGTATTGCTAGCGTGAGCTCTTCAGCCGTCAGGTCTGCCTCCAGGGCTTCCACCCCAGACGGGGCCAACCTCGGCATTGCGATGTCCCGAAGGAAGGCCTCGTTATCCGCCACCGTAGACGAGGCCTCCGGTGTATAGATCTTTTTGTAGTGAGCCGCTAGGGCCTCCGCGATTTGCCGTGGCTCCGACGTAAAGTCTCCCGAATCCAGCCTAATCCGCACCACCCAACGCGCCGCACGCTCCCCCTTCTCAAGCCAGGCCAGCAGTTTACCTGCCTTGTCCCCCAGCTCATAAATCGTATGCTGTGTTGCCATCTGTTTAACTCGTGCGGCCTCCCAAAGATAGGACTTATATTCCTGCTGTGCCATATGGACTCTATGGGTAGTGTCATCATCAGTATGTGTGGCATGGTTGGTCTCTGCCTCAATCACCCCCTGCTCAAGCTGAAGCACCGCTAGCTGTTGGGTTCTCTTATGGTCGGTTACCATCGATATTGCCTGTCCGCGAAGGACTGTTTTGTACGCCTCCCACAACATCGTCGGGCTTACAGCTGAGTCCTTGTTTTCAGCGAAATACTGTTTGGTCGTCACCTGAAGGGCTTTACTAATTTTAGGGACTTTGAGATAACCCGGGTGAATTGGGAATATCCTGCGTTTACGTGGGGCGAAGGTTGCAAATGTATTGACTACCGGAGAGTGATCCGAAATGCCCCTGGGTAAGTGAGAAACTTCCGTCATTCCCATCAACCCCGTGGGTGGTGTGAAAATGTAGTCTATGCGGGAAAGAGTGTTGTGGGCCCCCGAGTGAAATGTGTATTGCCTCTCCTCCGGACAGTGCGTTCTCCAGGTGTTTATGAGGCCAAGTGCCTCCGTGAATTCACGCAGTTTGGGGGTGGCGCTACCATGGTCTCTGGATGATGACCTGTCCATTAGCGGGTCCATAGTCGCATTAAAGTCCCCGCCCATGATGAGCTCCCCTTGCGGTAACAACAGCAGGAATTCACCCAGTGCCCGGAAAGTATCCTGGTGGAGTGTCGGGGGGATGTATACAGTCACCAAGTTATACAATTTCCCTTCCCATTGGCAGGTCAGCGCCGCGAAGCGGCCCTGTTCCTCCCTACGGGAGTCAACCATGATCAGGGGGAAGCGCTTGTTAACTAAAATGCCCACCCCTCGGGACCCAGACGTGAACTCAGAGTGTATTGCCGTTTTGAATCCCCATCTGTCCAGTGCTTTCGTGGTCGTGCCTACTAGATGTGTTTCCTGCAAGAGTGCCACCGCCGGCCCCCTGCGCTTGAGATACTGTAGGACCAGCCCTCGTTTAATCTTATCTCCCAATCCGTTCACATTCCATGACAGAACACTGAACAAGGGGCTGTGTTGTTGCGCATGTCCCTCAGTGGATCTAGTGTTGGCCCCCTGGGTATCGCTATGTGCTTCCCCCGTCAATTAGGGTGGTTGAAAGTGATCGCTGCCGTGCACCCCTCCTTTGGTCTATGACAGGCCTAGTTTGCAAAGTCCGCCAATGAGTAGTTGCTGAACCTAGAACAGAATACAAACCAACTTTACCAAGATGCCCCCGTTCCCCCACCCTCCTCCCTGCCTCCCTGCCCAGCGGATTTAAAACTACCCGCCACCCCAACTTAGCAGAGTGCTCAAATCCCATAACTTGCTACTTGCGTATGGGGGAGGTGCTGCTCACTGTCCCTCGCCCGATCCCCGCACCATGTGCTTGTCCATGCAAGAAACCGGTTATCAGGAGACAGCAAAGTTCAAAGACAACAGCGCCCCTGCAATGTCCGAGCCTCCTGTGATCGCCAGGACCCATCTGGCACTCCACACCTCCCCGCCGTCCGAAGTTCGTTCGCTCCATCCCAGCCTCAGTCCCGCAGCGCGCCGTCACTAGGGGTGGGCGGAATTTGCGGAATTAACTTCCGCAAATTATCGCGAGAATGTAGAAAATCTCCGCAAACACGCCGGAAATATCGCAAAGACGCGGATGTATTTTTGCCCCCTGTTCGCGGTATTTTTTGCGTGTTCGCGGGTCGCCAACTTACCCATGCGGTTGCTCACGGGCGCGGCCATCTTGTTTTCACTTGTCCCGCCCTCTGGCGTTGTTTACTTCCTGTTCCGGGTCGCGCAATGCATGTTCGCGGTCGATATTTTCTGTTCGCGATCGCTTTTACTTGATCGCGTTGCTTTTTGCTTGCTCAGGGAGAAAATATCGCGCGAACTTGCGCACGTGGTCGCAATGGGCGCGGCCATCTTGTTTTCCACTCTATTGCATGGTTCTGGGGCCTGATTTTCAATCCTCCCTAAATCTTTTCAATCCTTTGTTTATAGCCACTTTTTTTGGATCTTTATTACTTATTATTTCTCTAACTATTTTCCTGCCTCTATATTTTTGGTTTTTGTCTACTTTTTTTTTGTTTTTTAGCTACTTTTTCTCTTTGTATTGCCCGCTATTTATTTCCTTTACTCCTTTATTTATTTTACCTTTTCTTTCCCGCCCCGTCCCCAGAACCATGTCCAAGGGCAGGGCTGTTCGCCGGCGCAGCCAGAGCCGCGACCGCCTTCCTTGTGGAAGGTGGCGCCCACAAGGGGTGCATGCACGGGCCTTATTTGGGGAGGCGGAGTTGGCTGCACTAATTTTCTTTGTGCAGCGCCACCTCCCCTCAACCCTGGCAGCAGGTGGCAGGCCTGGGTCCGGGTACGGCCTCCGGGAGCGTCGGCAGCGGTGGGGGAAGGTGCGCCGGGCAGTGTCGCGCATCTCTGGGGTCCGGCGCACCCAGGCACAGCTGACGCACCGGTGGTCTGACATCCTGGACCGTGAGCAGGACCTGCTGGACCTGCTAGGAGTGGAGGTCCCGGGGCTTGGTGAGTACCTATTTAATTATTACAACTTTGTGTCTGTTCTTCTGCTCTATGTTATATATTGCGAATATCTTTTTTTCCTTCCAACCAGCTAGAATGTTGCTGCTTGCAATACATTCCAGGTTAATAACGTTTAAAAGTCTTCTGTGATTATGACACAGGTGCTCTTCTGCGCTACTACTAATCTTACTTGTTTGCAGCTTTGCGTTTGCGCTTGCTTAGCGTGATTCTTTACGAGTTTATTTTAGAGAAATTAAGTTACGTAATGCTACAGTGACTCACGTCCACTCCTTACTTTGTCCTGTCACTAATAGATAGGGGCGGATTGATACATAGGTTTAGGTACTTTGTATGAGCTTCTAATTGGTTAGTGGTATGCGTGATGCCCCCTCACTCAGTTACGTGACGTGCTGCTAGTACGGCAGTCTTTAGAACCTTTCTAGTTTGTTCAATGAGTGGAGGTAGGCTTTGCAGTTACTTAGCAGTAGCAGATCAGCATCAATCAAACCAAAATTTGGTGTATACAAAAAATGTAGTCATGTTCATGTGTCCTCCATGATTGGATCATACACATTGTTGAGGAATACAGTGGAAATGCATACTTAATGTACAATTGGCATGCCTGGAATAGGTGGGCTAGGTTGGGTGGTACGTTGTACTAATACTTAGGCTTACTTGTAACTTAGTTTTCTGGAATCAGAATGGAAGAATGGATTACTGTTGATAAATAGTAACTTAAGCAGTCGAACTGCGAATCCCCCGATATTACATGTTGACCAGATGAGATCGGTCAATGTAGTTATTGCAATTGTTTACATAAGTGTTTTTTGACCGTTGTTGAAAAATATTGTATTTGCTTGACACCATCCATCAATGTTTGTCTCTTTCTTATATCTTTCCTGTTCATCAGCACCCAGGGGCAGACGGGCAGGGACTGGGCAGTTGGCGGGACAGGAACACCACCAGGAGGACACCGCTGAGGGCTCCTCTGCTGGCCCCAGTAAGTCTTCTTGTTTTTAATAATATTTCTTATTCCATAACTTTTACTGCCCCATTTCTCCCGAACTATAGTGTGTTTCCAAATGCTATTTTTTTACCACCAATTATCCTTCGATCTGTACGGTTTCAAAAAGCTTATCCCTGCCTCCGCTATGATGACTGAGTACTACTACATACTATCAGTCTGTCTGTCTGTACTGTAGTAGCTAGTCTTGCCCAGTTGGCCAGTGCCACTCTTTGTGAAAGGTTGTAATATAAAACTCATATTCACCAGTAGCTCGTACAATCCGTTGGGTCGTTGTCTTGTACTACTTTTTACTCTTATTGATGTTTAGGCTTTGAAAATTCACAGCAACAACAGCCCTACCAGATTTCTTAATATTTTGATATGATACCCTATAGGACATACCACTGTTGTAGGGATCTTGCACATACATTTGCACCAGAAAATAGGATGTTGGTGATGGTAGGTTGGACCTTCCTTGCACACCTCAATCAGAAATTCCGCACCCACCACAATTCCACTGCTTGACTATAGTACTGTCTTGTCATACCTATTAGGTCTCGGAACCCTCCCCCCAAGATAACCAACAAGTAGACAACCCAGAACATAACACACCCAACCTCTGTCGTGGAAGCAATTCACATGCACACCCTTACTTTAATTTGCTCACTCGTGTAAGTTAGTCCACTCCACACCAAATACCACAAAGTCTATGTAAGTTTAAAATTTTTATTTCAATTTGAGAAGGTCTGTACACTGTTTTCTTAGCAGCACCAACCGGCAAATCAATAACATTAAAACAATATACATTGTTACACTTATACAGTTGGGAATTAAATCATGATAACTGAAGTGGTGGAAGGCAGCACCACCATCCCATAGCAATTTAGTTTATATACATTTATAAATGAAGATGTGAGTGAAGGGACCCCTCACCTCAGAAGAACCTAGTACTGGTAGTTGGTGCATCGTTCAGAAGCTCTGGTTCGTAGAAGGGAATCTTGCGTCTGTAATGCGAAAAAAGAAATGGTGTGCGTTAGTATATTGCAACTTGCAAGCATTTCTCAGCCGTGCCAAAAAGTGTAGCATCTATGGATAAGCAATATGGACTAACAGTAACAGTAGTACACCAGTTCTTCCTAAAAAAGTGGCTTGTTAATGTTTGTTGACCGCTTGTACGCAGCGCGTAGACTAGACAGTAGCAGTGTGAGGCAGGTCATGTGGGCTCTAAGGTGTCTTAAGAAGCTGCAATGTAAAGGTAACGTCACATGTACATGGCTAGGGCTAATCAAGCAAATGCTACAATGATCATATAACTTAGTGTCTACTCTACTACTACCTGATTTGTACTAGTGATGTATGTTAGTATTAACTCATTTTTCAACCTTGCTACTGATCAATAGGGGGGAGGTGTATATGTCGCCTAATAAATGTGTAATGTTTTCTAGGCGCACTACCGACCACCATTGCTGGGGCCAGCGAAGGCGACGCCGAGGGCGAGGATGCGGCAGTTGCAGATAGCAACGGAGGGGGAGTGGCAGCACCAGTGGCAGGCGGTGGTAAGTTAGATTCATAATCTTTAACTATTGTTGAACTTGACAGCACACTCACTGCAAAGGTGTACTGTATGTATATGTATACTGTACAGTTGTGAATTAGGGCCCCATTAGGATGGTGGGCGTATTGCCCCCGCCGGGCTGGCTGGAATTCACTGCCGTCACAGCAGGGGCAAACCTCCCGCCATCCCTGTACAAAATATTCAGACATGTCCAGGCGGAAAAGGGTTCAATATGGCGGTGGTGTCTCTCTCACCACACCGGCAGCCATATAATCTGCATTTTGGAATGCCTTTGCGTGGCGGCATTGCCGTCCGCCACGGAAAGGCATGCACACATTGCAGAGTATGCTTGGGGGCCCCCATGGAGGGTACCTACCGATGCTATGGTACCCCCCCGACTTTCAAAGCAAAACGTGACAGGCTCCGTGCGAGGCCCGTCATGTTGTGCTTGGAAAAGCAGCACAACATTTTAGCATTGCTTTCAGCAAAGCCAACCAGAATTTAAATTTAAAAAAACAGGGTGCGCCCGCCACTGTGCCGGGTGCATCATCCTAATTAATTGTCCCCACGGGACCCCCACCCTTTTTAGCAGTCGGATGGCTGGCGGACAAAGTCCGCCCGCTATCCGATGTCGTAAGTAAGTATGAGTTCTTGGGGACGTTTGAAGAGTGAACTAGAAGACTAGAATTCCCTTTAATTGGTATAGGACTAGGAGCCGGAGTATTGAGTAACCAATGTCCTCATCTATCTGATTTCAACTCCGCTTTGAAAGTTTTATGGAGAAGAGCACCTGGTGCACTGTTCAACTAAAAAGTGTAAGACAGGTGGAAGGAAGAAGGACGGGCGACATTTAAAATGTTATGTACTACTGTGCTTTATTTTATAGTGCTACTCTACCATGCCACTATGTGTATAAATAATTACCTTGTCCTACTGTTTTATTAAGACTATATTTTACAATTGTCTTGTTTTTTTCTTTTTGATACACAGCAACTCCGAAAGTCAACCGTAAGGAGTTGGCCGCCAAGGCACGGCGCCGGAAGCTGGAGGCAATCCAGCAGGAATACCGGCGGCTGGTGGTCCTAGCCGAGGAGGAGGAGGCTGCTGCAGCTATTGAAGGCTCCTCCAGTGCCCCGGGCCCCAGCCACCGCCCTCCAGCGGTACGGCGCCACCGCCGGACGGCTGCCCGCCGCCACCGTGTCATCTCCGGTGCCCCCCCCCCCACTGTGGCTGCAACTGCCGCGGCCTTAGACGCCGCGTCGCCCATTTAGAGGACCAGATGCGTGTCCTCCTCCAGTCCCGCCCCACCAGTTAGTCCCTGTCACTGCCCCTTTTTTAATTCCTGTTCGTTCTTCACTCGTTTGGGCGTTCTCTACTTCTATGGACAGTCGTTGGGGTTAGGGAGGTGGGTGGGTCAGCTTTTGTGGGTTTAGTTTATTTGTTAGGGTCCATTAAATATATTTTTCTATGTTACATGCAAAGTTGTTAATGTTTTGTAGGTGGGGTAACTGTTTTACATCACACTGTTTCTTTGCTGGTGCATGGCCGCCCATAGCGTGTGTTTGATTTCAATAATTTGCTGACTGTATAAGACACAAACAGATAGATGCGACACACCTCACTCATTGACTGGTCCTACTATGCATTCTTTGGAGTGGTGTTTGAAACTGAAATCATTGACATCATGTCCATTATTGATTCTACCTCCCCCAAACTTCTCTCTTACCGGTGCTTGATGTTTATGTCCAACTGTGGCACAGCACTGGCTGCATGGTGAAGATGGTTTCCTTTTTCATACATGCCATGATTGGGGTGGTGGTGGTAGTATAGTAGTAGTAGTATACACTGGCAGGGTGGCAGCATTTCCAAAAAAAGAAAAGGAGATAGTCAATCGCCTTTGAGAGACTGTTAGAGGAGTAGTTGAATGAAGTACATCACAGAATTTACCGAGCAACAATTATATGCTCAAATATTTGACAAAAAAACTGAATGCTGGTTATTATGAGGATAGCCTACTAGACAGAGTTACAAACTATAGTTTTGTCGACTTGACTATGCCTACAGTCTAACAGTTAGTGCTGTATATGAGGAATGACAACAAACAAATCCAATCAATGCCGGCAATTCATGCTGAGGTATATGTTCCTTTGTTAAATAAAATAACCTCTGAAATATCCTACTCATGGGTGGGCAAGCAGAAGAAGATCATCGCTCTGCATTGAAATTGAAGTAGTGTTGCTTTCACCACATCCGCCCCAGCAAGTGTGTGATTAAGTATTGGTGTACATTTAATTTAGTTACACCTCGACAATAAGTCACACAGCCCGGGGGAAGAGGGTTAGGGTCCGTTGATTGGATGGGAAGGGGGATTTTGGGAAAGGTTTGACATAGCAAAACAGTATGCATACATAGACAAACAAACGACAATCATTGAAGACTACCATACCATATCCATTCTATATGTTAAGGTATAAAAAGGAAATGCATGCATGATGAGACCCGGATTACATACACTTCTATTTCTTGTTCTGTTCCGGCCTTAATACTTTAACAGATAGCAAATAGAAATTTTAAATATTGGTAGTGAAGAATCGTAAACACAGAGCAAATGTAATGATGATTGATAATAACAACTCCAAGAACACACTGTTGTAAAGAATGTATACAAGATATTAATCAAATTATTTAAAAGAAGTGAAAAGTGGATACTGTTACTGTCTTATCCTGGTCAAAAATGTGGACTGGTTTTTTGCATCTCGGCATTCCTCTTGCTCCTCTCGTCCATCAATCTTGGATGTGTCGCCTCACCACTCGCCACTGCCCGGCTGGAATAAAAAGGTGATTGATTGGTAAGGTAATTAATATGCATTGTAATGTTTTACAAAGTTTTGGACAAGGCCCGGCCTGTAATTTTAGATTGAAAACCAAAGGGGATATTCAGAAAGAAAGTGAAAACAAATGCACAAGTGATGGTGTAGTGCAACAAGAACACTTTCCGAGGTGGCATGTATGCATATGCATCATCTCTACTGTAGTCTGTTTCCAGCATAGACCTTCAACAGTAACAGGAGAGATCAGGCCCACAGTGCTTACCATTAGCACATCCTACGTTAACACTTTAGAGTCCTTTTTTTTTCTCTCAAAGAGTTGGACAAACGCAAAGCACATTATCCATTCCAGACATAGCATTTTACAGTTAAAGTTAGTAAAATCAATGCACTGCAGTCATCCCACCGCTACACTCTATTCAACTTCTACACAGACATTTGGGTGTGCTGTGGTTGTTGTTCACGTGTTTACCTTTAGGCTTTTCCGTTTTATGCCACTCATGAAACATCCTCCTGACTTCATCATCAGCTCTGATACTTTTACTGACTGAAGATCGGCCTGCAGTACAAGTGTAATTTTTATAACACAACAAGAGTAGAAATATAAATATTACTGACTTGAGTCATTCTTTATTGTGTACAGAAAGATAGATTACCACTAGTACACTTTGACATCACTTTGTGCACAACAAACAACGCAAACACAAAGACCAATAGCTCAGAGTCAGGTGTCCAATGCATGCCATTAATTATCATCATTTATTACCTGTTCCTTCTCATCTTAAGTTAACGGGCCGTCTCTTTCGCCATCATCATGACGGACGGTGCTGTTAAGTCACAGTCATTTGCATTGCGCAGATTGAGTGAGTCCCCTTCCTGTATTGAATTAAAAGCAATGTATCACCAAGATGCAGGAGAAGTACACATTTCTTGTTTTCCAGAAGGGGAAAATTAGTAATTACTAGTGTGTTCTGTAGAAAGTTGATTAGTGGCAGTGCACAATTACATCAATTCATGCGCAACACACACCACAAAATCTACATCATTCAGTCTGCTATTCTGCGGCCAATGCATGGCATCAATCATTACCTGTTGCATCTCATCTCGTTAACGCTGCAGGCCGTCTCTTTCGCCATCATGATGGACGGTGCTGTTAAGTCACAGTCATTTGCATTGCGCAGATTGAGTGAGTCCCCTTCCTGTATTGAATTAAAAGCAATGTATCACCAAGATGCAGGAGAAGTACACATTTCTTGTTTGCCGGAAGGGGAAAATTAGTAATTACTAGTGTGTTCTGTAGAAAGTTGATTAGTAGCAGTGCACAATTACATCAATTCATGCGCAACACACACCACAAAATCTACATCATTCAGTCTGCCATTCTGCGGCCAATGCATGGCATCAATCATTACCTGTTGCATCTCATCTCGTTAACGCTGCAGGCCGTCTCTTTCGCCATCATCATGATGGACGGTGCTGTTAAGTCACAGTCATTTGCATTGCGCAGATTGAGTGAGTCCCCTTCCTGTATTGAATTAAAAGCAATGTATCACCAAGATGCAGGAGAAGTACACATTTCTTGTTTGCCAGAAGGGGAAAATTAGTGTGTTCTGTAGAATGTTGATTAGTGGCAGTGCACAATTACATCAATTCATTCATGCGCAACACACACAACAAAATCTACATCATTCAGTCTGCTATTCTGCGGCCAATGCATGGCATCAATCATTACCTGTTGCATCTCATCTCGTTAACGCTGCAGGCCGTCTCTTTCGCCATCATGATGGACGGTGCTGTTAAGTCACAGTCATTTGCATTGCGCAGATTGAGTGAGTCCCCTTCCTGTATTGAATTAAAAGCAATGTATCACCAAGATGCAGGAGAAGTACACATTTCTTGTTTGCCAGAAGGGGAAAATTAGTGTGTTCTGTAGAATGTTGATTAGTGGCAGTGCACAATTACATCAATTCATTCATGCGCAACACACACAACAAAATCTACATCATTCAGTCTGCTATTCTGCGGCCAATGCATGGCATCAATCATTACCTGTTGCATCTCATCTCGTTAACGCTGCAGGCAGTCTCTTTCGCCATCATGATGGACGGTGCTGTTAAGTCACAGTCATTTGCATTGCGCAGATTGAGTGAGTCCCCTTCCTGTATTGAATTAAAAGCAATGTATCACCAAGATGCAGGAGAAGTACACATTTCTTGTTTGCCAGAAGGGGAAAATTAGTAATTACTAGTGTGTTCTGTAGAAAGTTGATTAGTGGCAGTGCACAATTACATCAATTCATGCGCAACACACACCACAAAATCTACATCATTCAGTCTGCTATTCTGCGGCCAATGCATGGCATCAATCATTACCTGTTGCATCTCATCTCGTTAACGCTGCAGGCCGTCTCTTTCGCCATCATCATGATGGACGGTGCTGTTAAGTCACAGTCATTTGCATTGCGCAGATTGAGTGAGTCCCCTTCCTGTATTGAATTAAAAGCAATGTATCACCAAGATGCAGGAGAAGTACACATTTCTTGTTTGCCAGAAGGGGAAAATTAGTGTGTTCTGTAGAATGTTGATTAGTGGCAGTGCACAATTACATCAATTCATTCATGCGCAACACACACAACAAAATCTACATCATTCAGTCTGCTATTCTGCGGCCAATGCATGGCATCAATCATTACCTGTTGCATCTTATTTTCAGTTAATGGCCAGTCTCTCTCGGCTCTGAAGGAGGATAGCTATAGAAGTCATCAGATTCATGGTCCACTTGTTTTGGAAGGACGAGGAAAGTTTGAATTTGTTGTTACCATCATCCAATCATCATTCATGAGGGAAATGGAATTGACCAGGAGATGCAGTATGATCGAGCGGAGGAGCTGGATTCTGAGGACTGTAGTGTCAAATGGCAGACACCTGAAACTTGTATCTTAAATTAGAAGATTAGAAGACGGTGATAATGCATTGGTTGCGATTCACAAGTTTATAACCGGAACAACAGACACAAACAAAGGGGGAAAAAAGGGAGGAAGACAGTAAGTGCGAGCCTAATTGTCAGGGAAGTATAGCTCGTCCTCAAACTCTGGGGGATCTTCCAGTAGTAGGTAATCATCTGACAGAATACTTCCGTCACCTGAGCCGCTGTCCTCATCTTCCTCTGTTGATTCATGCATTGTGTAATTCGGTGGTATGAAGTGCTGATTCATTTTGATCATTGTTAACCTCTCCACGTTTTTGGGAGATAGACTGGTCCTTCTCAAGGTTACAATGGAACCAGCAGCACTGAAAACACGTTCGGAAGAGACACTTGCGACAGGGCAAGCCAGATAGCTTATCGCCAGCCTGCTGAGCTGTGGCCATTCAGACCTTTTCCTATACCAATACTGCACTGGGTTTTGATCAACGTACACCTCTGTTGGGTCGTCCAGATAGGCCTGGACCATCCGCTCAATGTTCAGGGTTGCTGCTGGTAAGCTTTTGTGCTGTTTTTTCTGTGCATCAGCACTGTGCTTACGGCCCATCTTTACATACCAATCTGATAATGATTGTACTCGGCTGAATGATCCAGTTATTGTTTTTGTAGTCGATGGTGATGGTGAGTGTTGCGATTGTGAGCCAACCGCACTGCCCTCAGCCGACGAAGTTGCACTTGATTCTGCATGGCCTGCTTCAGTATCAGTACTTGTTGTGGGTTGATGTGGCGGGCTTTTAATTAGCAGCCCTTCGTTTTCAAACTTGATGGCTGCTTCAGCTATACAACTTTTGTAGCGGGCAACATCAGTGTCGGAAAAAGAAAGGAATAGTCCTAATTTTGCACGTGGATCCAGAATTGTGGCACAAATGTAATGTTCTTGTGACAAAATTTTATTTTGTATCCTTACATTTTCTGATAAGCGCCTGGATAAGCTCTCCACCAAGTCATGGGCTTGCCTTCTGTCCTCTACACCTTTGTAGGATTCAGACACATTATTCAGCTCATGCTTTAGCATTTGCAACAATGGGATATCTTGGCCCATTGTACAGTCCTCCTTGCTGACTTCACGTGTGAAGACCTCAAAAGGAGACAGCATCTCAGTCAGGCATTGAATTAGGGTCCATTGCTCCCTCTGAAGGGTCATGCCTTTAACACTAGCATCACTGCTTCTGTACCAGACATAATCATTGAGTGACCTCTGCTGTTCGCACAGACGATCAAGCATGTAATACGTTGAGTTCCAACGTGTTGCCACCTCCTGGATGAGTGCCTTGACTGGCATCCTACTCTCACGTTGGAGGATCCTCAGCTGCTTCCGAGCTTTAAAAGAATGGCTGAAATGAGTGCATATTCTTCGGCAGATGGACAGTAAATTGCTTACTATGGGTTCTTTTTTCAGAAAGTCTTGCACTATAATGTTTATGCAGTGTGCCAAACACGGAACCCTGAAATAGGAACCAAGTTCCATGGCCTTAAGTACATTACTGCCATTGTCTGTGGCAACAAAACCAATACCAAGCCCTCTGGGCCGCAGCCATTCCAAAACCTTGGTGCGAAACACTTCTAAAATGTTTTCAGCCGTATGAGATTTCTCCATGGCGAACATGGCTACAGTTGCATGTTTCCGAGTACCTTCAAAAATCGCAGCTGTGTCAACAACACCTCGTGCAGATAGTTGATCTTTAACCCCCACAAAAGAGATCCAGTGTGCAGTGATGCACATGTAATCTGTGGCTTGGCAACTGGTCCACATGTCTGTTGTCAGGTGGATATTGTGCACAGCACTCTGCTGCAAACCGTGACCAACCAATTCCAGCACATCATGATGTAGTGCCGGAACAGCAATTCTTGCGAAATAGGACCGGCTGGGAACTTTCCATTTCGGGCAGATGGCAGACACAAATTCAAGGAAACCCACCCCTTCCACAAATGAAAAAGGAAGAAGGTCCAGCGCTAACATTTTAGCCAGCTTCGCATTGTACAATCGTGCCGTTGGGTGGTTGCGTTGGAACTGCCCCTCCAACCTAAACATGCTGTCAATGGTAGGCTGGCTTACTTTCCTTAGTGGTGCCATTAACCCACTAAGGCTCAACGACACAGATTGTCTCATTGAGGTACTCGCCGGTCGCCTTGGTGTCTCACCCACACTCTGAGTATGGCTCTTACTGCGGTGCCACTCTGATGTTACTGAGGAGGATGTGGGCATTACCACTGCAGTGACTGCACTACTGGAGACAGGGCTAGAAATGCCTCCCGGTTCTTCACCTGCCACCACAATAATATCGCTCCCTGATTCCTGACCAACTTCAAAGGGTTTAGTTTTCCTACTTTCTTTTAACTTAAGTAGGTGATCCTCCCACACAATAGTGTGGTGTATTCTGAGATGACTTGCTTGTCCTCCGGTACCATAGTTTGTACCAAGCTTACCACGCCGAACACCTTGCCGACAAATTGCGCATATAGCAACGTTCTCCTCCTTGGCGCTAACAGAAAAGAAGTCCCAAACTGGGGAGGAGAACTTTCTGGCACTGCTGGATGTGCCACTTTCAACACCAGATGAACTTGAGGGGGTGCTTGAAAATATGTGACCCTGTCCACCTACACTGTGACTTTTACTACCACTTCCTACTGAGATGGTTGAGCTGGATGTAGGTCCCTGCCGGGCCTTGGAAAATATGGCAGCTGGAGGTAGTGGTGGTGTAACCTGTGTTGGTGAGATCCGTGCTACATCCCGCTCAGTAGCAGCCTTTCTGGATAGGGTGAGAATGTCGGACTCCAATCCCTTTGGGGCGGGAGTAATGTGCGTGATGACTGGCTCGTCTTCATCAACATCATCACCCCCCTCTTCTACATCCACCTCCATAACTCTAAGTTTTTCTGGGACCTTCCTTTTCAGAAGCAATGTCTTGTGGCGTACTTCACTCTCAGACCGAGCTGGTGGGACCCAAGTGTCATCACGATCATCAGAAGCGGGGCTTGAAGAAGAAGATGATGGACTAAGCCTCCTTTTCCTTGCTGGTGGTCTGGAAGACAATAGATGTTCTGAAACAGTGGTTTGACTTCGCTCTGCTTTGTCTGCAGGAAGCTCGATTTCCTGAAATGCCCCTACGTCAGGAGCAACAACTACTATGGTGGGCTGTTGCGGCGGCTGCTGCTGTTCTGGTTGCGGCGGCTGCTGCTGTTCTGGTTGCGGCGGCTGCTGCTGTTCTGGTTGCGGCGGCTGCTGCTGTTCTGGTTGCGGCGGCTGCTGCTGCTGCTCTTGTTGCGGCGGCTGCTGCTCTTGTTGCGGCGGCTGCTGCTCTTGTTGCGGCGGCTGCTGCTCTTGTTGCGGCGGCTGCTGCTGCTGTTCTTGTTGCGGCGGCTGCTGCTGTTCTTGTTGCGGCGGCTGCTGCTGTTCTTGTTGCGGCGGCTGCTGCTGTTCTTGTTGCGGCGGCTTGACACTGATATGCTGAGTTTGCGCCTGCGTTGAACTTGATTGTGTACTACTTTGCGGTAATGACATTTCTTCAACATCGCTGCCCGTTAGTAGACTGGCTACCTCTGCGACTGTAAAGCCCTTGGGCCTAGGTTGGTGGGGTTGTTGGACCGCTGTGCTGGTCCCAGCTTGGTTCCCGGACAACGCTTTGGTGCCAAAAAAAACCTTGGCCGGCACACCACCAGTCGTGGTTAATGGCACTTCCTTTTTCTGTTCCTTCTTCTCACCAGCAACTTTCTTGGTACTGGACCTGGTACCTTTCTTTGGGGCCATCTTCTTCCGATGTCAGGCAAGAGGCAGATGCACAACAAGTTCTGGTCACACGTGGGCGTGATGCGCAGCAGGACTTCTGGCTGGCTGGCAGTACAACGGGTAGCCAGGTGCCGATGACACCTCCTACTCTGTCTTTTGTGCACCTAAAAGCAAAGAAGACAGGAGAAGAACATCAGTGAAATGTTGCATTTGTTTTTGTGGTTCAGTTACTTAGTACTGTACTAGTGCAAACAAAAGATAGTCTAGCCATTTATGACTTTTTTTTAACTAGAGCTATGTTATACTACTAGTACTGTGTACAGCCACACACTACACTCTCAGGAAGGTGATGTCTAAAAATTCAACAGATCACATAGAAAACACTTGATCAATAAAGCTGTGGCTACCTGCTCTGATCCTAGTGGATGAAAAAGCAGGCCTGTTGGCAGACAAGGCCAGGCAAGCTTGCAGGCCTAGGCCTCAAAATGGCCACCAGCCACATGTCCAGGCCCAACAACATCAGCAAGGCCACCCCAAAAAACACACTTCCCCAACTCAATCCAATGCCATCCATGCCCAAAATGATGTCTAAATTCAACAGAGCAAACAGAAAACAGTAGATTACTAAAGCTGTGGCTACCTGCTCTGGTAGCAGTGGATGAAAGCAGGCCTGTTGGCAGACAAGGCCAGGCAAGCTTGCAGGCCTAGGCCTCAAAATGGCCACCCGCCACATGTCCAGGCCCAACAACATCAGCAAGGCCACCCCAAAAAACACACTTCCCCAACTCAATCCAATGCCATCCATGCCCTAAATGATGTCTAAATTCAACAGAGCACACAGAAAACAGTAGATTACTAAAGCTGTGGCTACCTGCTCTGGTAGCAGTGGATGAAAGCAGGCCTGTTGGCAGACAAGGCCAGGCAAGCTTGCAGGCCTAGGCCTCAAAATGGCCACCAGCCACATGGCCAGGCCCAACTACATCAGCAAGGCCACCCCAAAAAACACACTTCCCCAACTCAATCCAATGCCATCCATGCCCAAAATGATGTCTAAATTCAACAGAGCAAACAGAAAACAGTAGATTACTAAAGCTGTGGCTACCTGCTCTGGTAGCAGTGGATGAAAGCAGGCCTGTTGGCAGACAAGGCCAGGCAAGCTTGCAGGCCTAGGCCTCAAAATGGCCACCAGCCACATGGCCAGGCCCAACAACATCAGCAAGGCCACCCCAAAAAACACACTTCCCCAACTCAATCCAATGCCATCCATGCCCTAAATGATGTCTAAATTCAACAGAGCACACAGAAAACAGTAGATTACTAAAGCTGTGGCTACCTGCTCTGGTAGCAGTGGATGAAAGCAGGCCTGTTGGCAGACAAGGCCAGGCAAGCTTGCAGGCCTAGGCCTCAAAATGGCCACCAGCCACATGTCCAGGCCCAACAACATCAGCAAGACCACCCCAAAAAACACACTTCCCCAACTCAATCCAATGCCATCCATGCCCTAAATGATGTCTAAATTCAACAGAGCACACAGAAAACAGTAGATTACTAAAGCTGTGGCTACCTGCTCTGGTAGCAGTGGATGAAAGCAGGCCTGTTGGCAGACAAGGCCAGGCAAGCTTGCAGGCCTAGGCCTCAAAATGGCCACCAGCCACATGTCCAGGCCCAACAACATCAGCAAGGCCACCCCAAAAAACACACTTCTGACACTGTACGCTCCTTTCCCTCCTGAGGCGGAAGCCGGGAGGTCTCTTGTCTATTCTTGCCACAAATTGCTTTTTAACAGCTTACCTGGGATACTTTTTTCGGTCCCCTGAATTTTTATGCTTTGACTGCAGCTGGCGCGCAGTTGGTGGGCTACAACTCCTCAGCGCTTAGCAGCGCCTGGATTTCACCCCTACCCCCTCCCTCCAGCTCCAGTCCCGCTCTCGGCTGAGTACCGACGCCGAGAGCGCTGGGCGTCGAGTTTGGCGGCCATCTTGGGTTGGGCTAGGTGAGGCAGGACATCGTCAGCGCTATAAAAGGCGCCAGGTGTTAGGAACAGTAACTCTGACACTGTACGCTCCTTTCCCTCCTGAGGCGGAAGCCGGGAGGTCTCTTGTCTATTCTTGCCACAAATTGCTTTTTAACAGCTTACCTGGGATACTTTTTTCGGTCCCCTGAATTTTTATACTTTGACTGCAGCTGGCGCGCAGTTGGTGGGCTACAACTCCTCAGCGCTTAGCAGCACCTGGATTTCACCCCTACCCCCTCCCTCCAGCTCCAGTCCCGCTCTCGGCTGAGTACCGACGCCGAGAGCGCTGGGCGTCGAGTTTGGCGGCCATCTTGGGTTGGGCTAGGTGAGGCAGGACATCGTCAGCGCTATAAAAGGCGCCAGGTGTTAGGAACAGTAACTCTGACACTGTACGCTCCTTTCCCTCCTGAGGCGGAAGCCGGGAGGTCTCTTGTCTATTCTTGCCACAAATTGCTTTTTAACAGCTTACCTGGGATACTTTTTTCGGTCCCCTGAATTTTTATGCTTTGACTGCAGCTGGCGCGCAGTTGGTGGGCTACAACTCCTCAGCGCTTAGCAGCGCCTGGATTTCACCCCTACCCCCTCCCTCCAGCTCCAGTCCCGCTCTCGGCTGAGTACCGACGCCGAGAGCGCTGGGCGTCGAGTTTGGCGGCCATCTTGGGTTGGGCTAGGTGAGGCAGGACATCGTCAGCGCTATAAAAACGGACTAGGATGTCTCCGCGCAGCGGACGCGATCAGCGGACGCGCCAGATCTGCGCCGGAGTCGTGCCAGAGTCCTGCCCATCTGCGCCCGTCGGCGCACGACCGGGCTCAGGGCATAGGGACTCTGGCACACGCACCTGTTATACTTCAGCGGACCTCCTAGGACTGAATTCTGACAGGTATATCCCATCCCCGAGTGTATGTGCTACACTCAAGGAACTTAACATCCTGCATAGCTCTAGTTGTAAGCACCAAAGCCTCTTAGTTCCTGTGAAGCTAGCTACCCTTAACACCAGGTCGCTGCAGAAACATCACTTAGAGATTTTTACCCTGCTACAGGATGAGACCATTGATATCCTGACACTTACTGAGACGTGGCTGAGTGACGCCTCTTCCCCGGATATCATCGCCGCCCTCCCAAGTGGGTATGATATGGTCTGGCACAATCGACCAGAGGGGACTCGGGGTGGCGGGGTAGGAACGATTTTCAAAAAACAATTTATGGTAACAAAGATCCTAGCTGAGGCAACAAATATTGTCGATCTACTGGGTATAAAAATTACCATGAACAACTCCTGTCTCATTATCTTAACGGTATATTGCCCACCCCAAAGTACTCCTGTGTTCAATGATCTCTTCCATCCAATTATATCTGATCTTTGCACACGTTATAAAAACATCCTGGTAACTGGCGATTTTAATGTCCACTGGGATAAAAGTAATCAAGACCCGTTAGCCCAGAAATTACAGACCATCATGACCACTCTCGGTCTGACACAACTTGTGGAAGCTCCAACCCACATAAAAGGCCACATCCTAGATCTTATCTGGTCTTCATCCCCAAAAGCAGTTATTACCAGCATTTCACCATGTCTCTGGTCAGACCACCACCTTATCTCATATGATCTACTACAAGACATCTGCCAGGTTAAACTACCCATAAAAATCAAAAAAGTGCGCCAATGGAAAAAGGTGAATGTTGAGACCCTAACCAAAACCATGCCTAAGTACATACAGAACTCTACATTCCCTGCTGATAGTACTGATCTAGACTCCAAGTACAATCTGATAACAACCATCCTTAGGCAAACTATTGATGAATTAGCTCCTGAAAAGGTACAAAAAATAAAAGGGGTAGAGAAAGGAGCCCCCTGGTTCACTGAAGGCCTACGCGAACAAAAGAGAAAGCTTCGCTACCTCGAAAGATGCTGGAGGAAATCTAAAAAGGCTACCGATAGGGAATTATATCGAATGTCGTTCCAAGCATATAAAAAGCTTATTATATTAACAAAGAAGGAGTACTACGAGACGCGTATTAATAACGCTACAAATATACAGAGAGAGACCTTCCAAATATTGAAAGAGTTAAGTAAGAAAGAGGGAAAGACAGATATCAAGATTGATTGCGATACCTTTCAAGGATATTTCCTGGGTAAGGTAGCGACTATCTTATCGGATATCAAGAAAAACAACCCAGTCCCTTATGTCGAACAATCTCCTCTCCTAGACTCTCCTTCTTCAATTTTTACCAGCTTTCCCCACATTGACCTTAGTACTTTGAGGAAACTCGTAGCATCTACCAAATCTGGTTCCCCTGCTGACCCCTGCTCGCCTGACACCTTTCGGATGGCAATTCCGCTTCTAGAAAACCAGATCTTAGACCTTCTAAACACCTCATTAGCCACTGGACTTCTACCATCTACCTTCAAAGAGGCATGTGTTAGACCTTTGATAAAAAAAACGGGAGCCGATCCAACTAGCCTGAAGAACTATAGGCCAATCTCCCAGCTGCCATTCCTGTCAAAAGTACTGGAACAACATGTACTTAAGTCCCTGTCAGCCCTCCTGGAATCGCACCATCTTCTCCAGGAGCGACAAGCTGGTTTTCGTGCCCACCATAGCACAGAACTAGTAATGCTGTCGGTACTGGATGAGCTAAGATGCATGGCTGACAGTAAAAAGCCAAGCGCGCTGATATTATTAGATCTTTCAGCAGCGTTTGATACTGTCAGCCATGCACTGCTCTTGGACAGATTGGCTGGGTTCGGGATAGGAGGACAGGCTCTTAATTGGCTCACAGCCTTCTTAACAAGAAGGACGCAGAAGATCCAGTTGGCAGACCAGGTCTCAGAGGTGGGCAGGTTAGTCTGTGGGGTTCCGCAGGGGTCAGCGCTCTCGCCACTCTTATTCAACCTCTACTTGCAACCATTGATAGAGTCACTGGCAAACATGAAGTGTAAAGTATTCAATTATGCCGACGACACTCAGCTATTGCTGAGCATCGACAATACATCATCGGCACAATCAGTGGCTCAAGACATCCTACGCTTCACAGTGAACTGGATGTCATCCAACTTGCTGAAAATCAATCCGGAGAAAACGGAAGTCCTTGTTATTTCAACTTCTGTGTCCCCCTGGAGCGACCTGTACTGGCCACAAGAGCTAGGCCCTACTCCAAAACCATGCCCCAATGTCAAGAGTCTTGGGATGAAAGTCGATCAAGAACTCTCAATGGCTAATCAAGTTTCTGCTGTAGTTAGTTGTTGTACTAACTTGATCAGGCAACTACGTAAACTCGCCCCCCTGCTCTCGAGGAATATGCTGCAAACCATTGTGTCAGCCACAATAGTGTCTAGAATAGACTATGGAAATGCGCTGTATCTCGGCCTTCCAAAGAATTCCATCAGCCGTCTTCAGGTCATTCTAAACGATGCAGCACGCCTGGTCTTTGGAGTACCGAGGAGGACCCATGCTTCCCCCCTGCTCCATCGATTACATTGGCTGCCCATGCTGCAGAGAGTGGAGTTCAAAAGCATGTGTATCTGCCACAAAGCAATACACGGACAGGCGCCAGCTTATATAAAAGAAAGGCTCGAACTCTACGAACCTAAACGCAACTTGCGATCGTCGGGTTCTTTCTTACTGTCTCAACCTCGCTTCAAGCTAACCACTAAAGGAGGCAGATCTTTCTCAGTGCAGGCGCCCCTCAGCTGGAATAAGTTACCAGAGGCGCTTCGTAGAGAGCCCAACCTTCTCCGCTTTCGGAAGTCCTTGAAGACCTTACTCTTCAAGAACGCATTCCCGCTTCAATAATCGATTGCTAGACCTGACACCTATATTTCTTTGTTCCGTCTTTGTTCTGTACTTGGTCAGTAGCGCTTTGAGACCTGTCGGTGAGTTGGCGCGATACAAAACCCAGATACAATACAATACAATACTTCCCCAACTCAATCCAATGCCATCCATGCCCTAAATGATGTCTAAATTCAACAGAGCACACAGAAAACAGTAGATTACTAAAGCTGTGGCTACCTGCTCTGGTAGCAGTGGATGAAAGCAGGCCTGTTGGCAGACAAGGCCAGGCAAGCTTGCAGGCCTAGGCCTCAAAATGGCCACCAGCCACATGGCCAGGCCCAACTACATCAGCAAGGCCACCCCAAAAAACACACTTCCCCAACTCAATCCAATGCCATCCATGCCCAAAATGATGTCTAAATTCAACAGAGCAAACAGAAAACAGTAGATTACTAAAGCTGTGGCTACCTGCTCTGGTAGCAGTGGATGAAAGCAGGCCTGTTGGCAGACAAGGCCAGGCAAGCTTGCAGGCCTAGGCCTCAAAATGGCCACCAGCCACATGTCCAGGCCCAACAACATCAGCAAGGCCACCCCAAAAAACACACTTCCCCAACTCAATCCAATGCCATCCATGCCCTAAATGATGTCTAAATTCAACAGAGCACACAGAAAACAGTAGATTACTAAAGCTGTGGCTACCTGCTCTGGTAGCAGTGGATGAAAGCAGGCCTGTTGGCAGACAAGGCCAGGCAAGCTTGCAGGCCTAGGCCTCAAAATGGCCACCAGCCACATGTCCAGGCCCAACAACATCAGCAAGGCCACCCCAAAAAACACACTTCCCCAACTCAATCCAATGCCATCCATGCCCTAAATGATGTCTAAATTCAACAGAGCACACAGAAAACAGTAGATTACTAAAGCTGTGGCTACCTGCTCTGGTAGCAGTGGATGAAAGCAGGCCTGTTGGCAGACAAGGCCAGGCAAGCTTGCAGGCCTAGGCCTCAAAATGGCCACCAGCCACATGTCCAGGCCCAACAACATCAGCAAGGCCACCCCAAAAAACACACTTCCCCAACTCAATCCAATGCCATCCATGCCCTAAATGATGTTTAAATTCAACAGAGCACACAGAAAACAGTAGATTACTAAAGCTGTGGCTACCTGCTCTGGTAGCAGTGGATGAAAGCAGGCCTGTTGGCAGACAAGGCCAGGCAAGCTTGCAGGCCTAGGCCTCAAAATGGCCACCAGCCACATGTCCAGGCCCAACAACATCAGCAAGGCCACCCCAAAAAACACACTTCCCCAACTCAATCCAATGCCATCCATGCCCTAAATGATGTCTAAATTCAACAGAGCACACAGAAAACAGTAGATTACTAAAGCTGTGGCTACCTGCTCTGGTAGCAGTGGATGAAAGCAGGCCTGTTGGCAGACAAGGCCAGGCAAGCTTGCAGGCCTAGGCCTCAAAATGGCCACCAGCCACATGGCCAGGCCCAACTACATCAGCAAGGCCACCCCAAAAAACACACTTCCCCAACTCAATCCAATGCCATCCATGCCCAAAATGATGTCTAAATTCAACAGAGCAAACAGAAAACAGTAGATTACTAAAGCTGTGGCTACCTGCTCTGGTAGCAGTGGATGAAAGCAGGCCTGTTGGCAGACAAGGCCAGGCAAGCTTGCAGGCCTAGGCCTCAAAATGGCCACCAGCCACATGTCCAGGCCCAACAACATCAGCAAGGCCACCCCAAAAAACACACTTCCCCAACTCAATCCAATGCCATCCATGCCCTAAATGATGTCTAAATTCAACAGAGCACACAGAAAACAGTAGATTACTAAAGCTGTGGCTACCTGCTCTGGTAGCAGTGGATGAAAGCAGGCCTGTTGGCAGACAAGGCCAGGCAAGCTTGCAGGCCTAGGCCTCAAAATGGCCACCAGCCACATGTCCAGGCCCAACAACATCAGCAAGGCCACCCCAAAAAACACACTTCCCCAACTCAATCCAATGCCATCCATGCCCTAAATGATGTCTAAATTCAACAGAGCACACAGAAAACAGTAGATTACTAAAGCTGTGGCTACCTGCTCTGGTAGCAGTGGATGAAAGCAGGCCTGTTGGCAGACAAGGCCAGGCAAGCTTGCAGGCCTAGGCCTCAAAATGGCCACCAGCCACATGTCCAGGCCCAACAACATCAGCAAGGCCACCCCAAAAAACACACTTCCCCAACTCAATCCAATGCCATCCATGCCCTAAATGATGTTTAAATTCAACAGAGCACACAGAAAACAGTAGATTACTAAAGCTGTGGCTACCTGCTCTGGTAGCAGTGGATGAAAGCAGGCCTGTTGGCAGACAAGGCCAGGCAAGCTTGCAGGCCTAGGCCTCAAAATGGCCACCAGCCACATGTCCAGGCCCAACAACATCAGCAAGGCCACCCCAAAAAACACACTTCCCCAACTCAATCCAATGCCATCCATGCCCTAAATGATGTCTAAATTCAACAGAGCACACAGAAAACAGTAGATTACTAAAGCTGTGGCTACCTGCTCTGGTAGCAGTGGATGAAAGCAGGCCTGTTGGCAGACAAGGCCAGGCAAGCTTGCAGGCCTAGGCCTCAAAATGGCCACCAGCCACATGGCCAGGCCCAACTACATCAGCAAGGCCACCCCAAAAAACACACTTCCCCAACTCAATCCAATGCCATCCATGCCCAAAATGATGTCTAAATTCAACAGAGCAAACAGAAAACAGTAGATTACTAAAGCTGTGGCTACCTGCTCTGGTAGCAGTGGATGAAAGCAGGCCTGTTGGCAGACAAGGCCAGGCAAGCTTGCAGGCCTAGGCCTCAAAATGGCCACCAGCCACATGGCCAGGCCCAACAACATCAGCAAGGCCACCCCAAAAAACACACTTCCCCAACTCAATCCAATGCCATCCATGCCCTAAATGTGATTGAAAATGAAATATATTCAAAAAACAAAAGGAACAGTTGCTTCATCATGCACACACACACCCATGAGGCCATGCCCATGGCTAGCTCGGGCCTACTACTACAACCCACAAAATTAAAAAAAAATTAAAAAAAAAAAGGAATGATGATAATTAATTATCAAAAATAAATTGTAGTTACACAACAACTGCAATGCCCACAATCAAACACAACAACCACTTACTTGTAAAATATCCTATTCCAAAAATCCTGAAATCCAATTGCAATGATGCAGCAGACAAAAAGAGTGATCTTTCCAGCTCCAAATCCAAAGGCAGAATGAGCAGGAGATGGACAAAGCACTGGGAGGAGCCTGCTGGACAGGAACAGGAAGTTGGAGAATCAGTGTCACTTCCTCCCTCTCTCCACCTTGTAAAAAAATGACTCCTTGCACAAAAAAGGAAAGCCAAATGTGAATGTAAGGAGTTCTTTTCATCCAAAATCAGTATTTGCAGATGGTTTCATGCTGCTAGAGCCGATATTCCTCTCCAAATTGTAAATTTTCCGTTGTAGAGTTCTCGAGCTTCACATTACTTCCGCCGGCGTGTCGAAAACGATATGATCGCGTTCTCTTCTTTGTCCCTGTCGCGTTGGATATGACGTGTTCGCGGTCTCTTTCTCCTGTTCGCGTTCGATTTCATGTGCCCGCGTCCTCATTCTCTGGCTCGCGATGTAGAATGACATGTTCGAGATCTCAATCTTCTCATACTCGCGCGGTGCATGATCGCGAGAAGAAAGACGTGATCGCGCGACAAATGACGTGATCGCGTGAAAAATGACTTGAATGCGGCCGCGAACTCTCGCGAGACAGCGCAAAATGGCTACCAAAATCCAACATCTCGTGGAGAACGCGACCGGGTCAAGAAAACTTGTCGGAGAACGCAGGGATTCAGGTAAGGCGATCGCGCGCGCGCGAGAATGTATTGTTTTACAGCGCGAGCAAGAAAAAAATTATCGCTAAGCTGCGGAATGCGGAAATTTTGACATTTTCGCGCTTTCCTCGGAACGCGAAAATGTCAAAATATCGCAATTTCCGCGAACGGAACGGAATTTTGGCCCAGGCCTAGCCGTCACCCTCTCCTGACCCAGTTTCCTCCAGATTCTCGGGGGAGGCAGAATGGCTTCGAGGGGTACATCCCGCTCGGCCAGCAGTTCTCGCCGGGTGCCATCCCTCCAACCACTCCATGGCCTCCGTCGGCGTGGCGAAGAACCACGTGCGCCCTTCGGCCTCCACCCGTAGTTTTGCTGGATAAAGTATCGCGTACTTAAGTTCTCGAGCGCGCAGCTCCGCCTTGACCGCGAGGATGTCTCGGCGTTGCCGCATCACTGTCGTGGTGTAGTCTGGATAGAGGGTAACCGTGGAGTTGTCCACCCTCAGCGGGGGGGGCGGTACGCGCCGCCTGGAGGATAGCGTCCCTGTCCCGGAAGTTGAAAATGCCGCCCAGGATCGGGCCTGGGGGGGCCCCGGGTCTCGGCCTCCCTCCAGGCACCCGGTGCGCCCTCTCCACCGAGAAAAATTTTGAGAGCCCACGTGGCTGCAGCTGTTCCGTGATAAGTTTTTCAACTAAGAGGTCCAGTGCCGGCCCCCGTTTGGTCTCCGGCACACCCACGACGCGCACGTTATTCCTCCTGGACCTGCCTTCCAGATCATCAAGCTTGACCAACAGCTGCTTTTGTACCAGTTCCAGCGACTGTATCCGTTTCTTACTCTCAGCCGCTTCGTTTGTGAGGGTCGCCGTAGTTGATTCGACCTCGGACAGTCTTGTGTTAATTTTTGCGACGTCAGCTCTCAGCAGCGTTACGTCTGTAGAGATCGTGCCTATGGAGACCTGCATCTGGGTCAGCGTGGCCATGACATCTGCCAGGGTGATCTCTTTAGTCTTTTTGGGGGGGTGGGGAGGCAGTCCGGTCCTTCTGAAATGCATACTTCTCAAGCCTGGCCTGTGCTCCCCCACGGTGGCCCTTTCCTCCCATGATTGACGGCACAAGTGTACTCCGCGCCCCTCGGGCTGTGTCCACCGGAGGGTTGGGGAGGGACCGGGAGATCGGCGGGGATCCGGCAGGTGCCGCCGCCAGCTGCGGAGACACCCATGCGCTGCCCGTCCGTTGCACCGGGGTCCTGCCGCTGCCCTCCTCCAGTCACGACACTATGCAGGTCCCCAACCACACACTGGCGTCTTACCGGGTTAAATGTTGCCCACCACGCTCCGCCGGTGCCTTCAGCGCCAGTCCTCCGGTATTCATATGTCGCCCACCATAAGGCCACATGGGGCTCCAGGGGATGCCTAGGACCCCCCCCCGGGGGTTTCACCAATGGAGCGGCGCCTCTTCCTCGCTGCCGGCAGCTCTCAGCGCCTCAGGTGGCCTTCACGTACGCTGTGCGCCAATGCTTCAGTTCCGCTGATCTCGCCGCCATTGCCCCTCCTCCACCTCAAAGGCGGCACCGCGCTATGCCAGTGTCTCCGCCGCAGGACGCGCAAAGTGTATAGGACAACAGGGGAGGCGCGGCTCGAGGGCCCCGTGCTTCGCTGCTGCTGCCGCCCCGGGGGCTCCGTGCTCGGCGCTCGACTACCGACGCCGCGAGTCCTCGGCCACGCCCCCTCAGGCTCTTCAGGATCGGCAGGCCGCCACTCAATGCCCCGGCGCCGCCTCTGCACTCAGGCCCGGCGCCCGCCTCGAGGCAGCCCTCGGGCCAGATGCACACCATCAGGCGCCTTCTTCGTCCGTCCGGAGCCCCGGGTGTTTAGGGGATGCCGCCTTTAGAGTTTTGCCGGTTTTCGGCCAGGATTACTGCAGCAGAGGCGCGGGATCGGGCGGTGGTCTCCGGAGCCGCACTAGGTTGCGGCCATCTTCGTCGGCTGCAAGCCACGCCCCCCCAGGTCAACGCTTTTAAAGACTTTTTAACTGAGCTAAACCTTACCCAAGCTTGCACACAGCCAACACACTCGAAAGGAGCAACGTTAGACTGGATAATATTGCGAAACAAGGATACTTCAATACGCCTAATTGTTCCATGCGACGGGTCAGATCACCATGCCATAACCTTCCTAATACCCACCTTGAAAAAGAACAAAACCACGCAGCATACCAAAATCAAGAAGTGGATTCGGGATACCAGAGACACTAATACTGATATTCTAATAGAAAGATGTGAGAAGGACCTAGTGCCGCCTAACAAACTGCAGAATATGAATGATCTAACGGATCACTACACTACATCAATAACGGACATAGTCAACTCGACCATGCCACTAAAATTGAAAAGAGTCACAGAGAAAGATAAAAATCCATGGTTTAATGGAACATTAAATGAAGATAGGCGAAAACTAAGACTGGCTGAAAGAAAATGGAGACAGCGCCCATCATCCCCCACGCTGAAATCTCTCAGAAAAATCAGAAACGAGTACAACAAAAAGATCATCAACTCAAAAAAGGAATTTATTAGATCGGAACTGGACAACACTAAAAACAGACCACGGAAATTATTCGAGATCTTAAAGCAACAGTCCAATAAGTTGTCAAAATCGGCCCAGGAAACTACTAAAACGCAACTTCACCAAAAAGGCCAACACGCTTGAAAGAGAGTTCAGGAAGGCAGCCGATAACCTTCTCAACCAAGCACCCACGCTGAACAATGCCACCACGACAATCAAAAATGAATGGACAAAAAACAAGGCACAATGGGATACCTTCAAGCTATACGACCAGAATACCATCGCCAAAACGCTATCGGATATCAAACCTAATAACCACTATAATGACCCACTCCCCTATAAATGCCTAAAAACAATCAGCCATATAGTTAGTCATCCCAATATGGACAAAAATAATAAATGCCTCTCTATCGCAAGGGATCCTTCCAGAATGCTTAAAAACAGGTCAAGTCGTCCCCATCATCAAAAAACCCACAGCGGACCCGGGAGAACCTAATAACTTCCGCCTAGTAACCAATATTTCCTATACTTGCCAAATTAATTGAGGAATGTGTGCAAAATCAATTGAGCCATGCCATCACAAATTTCAAGCTGCTAGACGACTGCCAATATGGATTCAGAACAGGCCACAGCACGGAAACAGCGATCCTACATATTGTGGACGATGCGCTACAGGCCCTAGATCACAATAGAACATGCCTACTAATCCTTCTTGACCTGTCTTCTGCTTTTGTCACTGTAAATCATGAAAAACTACTAGCCAGGTTGCATGACAGGATGGGATTGTCAGGAAATGTGTTGAAATGGTTTGAATCCTTCCTTCAGAACAGAACGCAAAGATTTCTGGTCAACCAGACACTATCCCAAACATGCCCAAATTCAGTTGGAGTCCCTCAAGGATCCACACTTTCTCCATCACTCTTCAACCTGTATGTCGAACCCCTTACAGAAATTCTCAGAGATGCAAGAATTTCCTACCACATGTACGCGGACAACACGCAGATATACATCAAGATCAAATCGCTGGAAGACATCAAATTATTGAATGAGGCCTTAAAAATGTCTTTACGTTGGTTAACTAGCAATCATCTGAAGCTAAATGCACATAAAACTGGATTCCTGTTAATCTCACCACCAAAGAACCAGACAGAAGCGAAAGAATGGACAGAACTGGTCACAGCACTAAACTGCACCCCTACTCTAGTCGAATCAGCGAAATCTGTTAAGACAAAAGAGGTCAGTGGTAGGCATGAATGTTTGGTATGTTGCACTATTTAAAAAAAAAAGTCTTATACTACATGTCAGGCAATGATAACCTCTAGGTTGGACGATGGTAATGCCCTCTATTATGGGTTACAGGAACATCTATTGGCCAGGCTTGGATTGGTCCAAAACTCAGCAGTCCACCTTCTTCTGAATTTGCCAGTTAGAACATGGATTTCTCCTCATCTGTGTGCTCTCCACTGGCTTCCTATTTGGTAAACAATCTTGTTCAAGCCTCCAGTACTACTGCACGGAGCTCTCTACCAGTCTGGGGTGGTCTATCTTAAAAACAGTTTCAGATTCTACTCTCCTTAAAATAACCTGAGGTCTGTTAAAAAAATTACTAGCAGGGACTCCCAGAATTTGACCTGCCAGAGCAGGAGGCAGGTTTCTTACCTACCTAGGATCAGGAGCATGGAATCAGCTCTCCCTGGAGCTTTGCACATGAAATAATGTTACAGTGTTTAACACATGCTTAAAAACCTGTCCTTTTGTGCAGGAATAAATGTAGAGCGTTCCATCTTTCTCGACCTGAGCTGAGTGCCAGGACACTCCTTGGAGTAGCTGTGCAGGATACAAGTTCCTTTCATAATTTCATCAACGTCAGCTTGAGATTAGAAACATACTGTGACATCATTCATTGGAAGGCCCCTCTAAAGCATGACTCAGATTGAATTCATTAACTGATGTATGCTCTATCAAGCCTAAAGTTATCCACCTCAGATTAACCCATATCTTGAATAAACAAACTACCAACAAAGAACTCAGTGGATGGGTAAATCCTGTCCTGAAAGTTGCTTAGGGGTAAATTGAGAGTTACATAAAAAGACATTTAAAAGCCCACATACTAATCTCAGTATCAGTTTTCAGTTTCAGTTTCATTGATCTTTATTCGGATATGCACTATCCATAACATCTCAGTATCAAGGTTACAAGCCCTGTGAGCGTTCCTAAAGTGTGTAAAAACAACATTACAAATTGTCCCAATGAGAAGAGCCTTAGGTTATCTCTTGCAACACTAGGCCCATATGCATCTCTTTCCCGCAATAAACACATTTATAGAACACAACATCTGTGATATAATTTCACTTGGACTAATCCAAATTTTCAAGATGAATGTTATTTACTCTTGACAACAAACCATATTCATAGAATGTTTTTTTCATCAAAATAGTTTTTTACGTGCTTTCCATTGCTTGGATAACCTGCATGACAGTGGCATGCCCAAATATGTAGGGGTCTTGGATGAACTCCATTTCAAGAACTATGAGCTAATGTCTCCCTAGTGGCAAGGTTCAAAACAATATTTTAAGATACAGTCAAAAGAAAAGAGTGCCTCAAACAGGGAGATCCAGATAAGAATTTGGGATAAACCATGGAGGTTTATTACAATTTAAAGTGCAATATATAAAACAGAGACAGTAAAATGCAGCATTGAATCGATCAATGTACATTGAAGTCAATTGCCACGAAAGCTCTCAGTTACAGGAATAATGTAATAATGAACAAAAGGCAGGCAGTGGACCAACTATCATGTGTGCAGCAAACCAATAGAAATCAAACAAGCATCCCCATCAGAGGCCGAAAAGATGTGGCTCACCCCTAAATCCCAGCATTTATACAGCCATTGTGTAGAATAAGAAATGATGGAAACTGCAGAGTCAGCGTGGTGTGAGCATTATCACAGCAAATCAGTCACATATTTTCATATTCAACAGCTACAAGTAATCTGTCAACACACTCATTATAAAATAAGTTGAAGCCAAGCGTCTAACATGAGTTTCTTTAGAGGGGTACTTAATGTCCCAAATGAAGTCATGGAGGCAGATTTGGGCTCTTCGCCCATGGGCTCGAATACAGTCGGCCGGGTCAGCTGCAATACTGAGCCATGTCTAGGGGCATTTTAAGACATGTGTGCTGATAGCCTAGCTCTTATTTTTAGAAAATGACCCAAGGCAAGTTGGCAAGGCGAGTGCAGGGTGATGGCTGTCATATTTATCTTCAGTGTTTCTTTCTGTTGGCAAATTATACCTAAGTGTAGGAAGAAAATCATTTGACCATCATATTGTACTGTAAACAGTAAACCTGTGCTTTGCTGATTAAGCCACAGGTAAAATTCATGAACCTCTTAAGAGCTCCCCTTCAGATATAAATTTTTTTTTCTATATAGCACCATCTGGTGAAAGTAGTCTAAACTACTGGCAATCATTCTTGGTAGATTTCACATCCATCACCTGTTTGATGTAATGCCCTCAGTTGCCATGGCTATGTTTGGACATGAGTCCCTTGCCCAGTGTGCCACAAGGTCCAATCTATATGGAACTGTTGAGTTCTAACAGGGCATGGAGGTGCCATCTCCCAGTAGTTTGAGAGGGATTGTTCCCATGAGCAGTAAAGCCAGTACTGATTCATAATTGTAAAGCAAGTCTCTAGCTAACGTGGCACAGTTGGTGATAAGCAATAGGTTGGATTGCCGTGCAATATGATTATCAGTGGTGTAGTATATTTGCAAATAATCTTCGCATCAAACAAAACAATTTTTAATTAAAAGGGATTGCTTTCTGCATCGGCTGACACAGATATGGTTGCTAGGTTTCGAGTGATAGAAGCTCCTTTAAAAAGAAGAAATATACTTTCCAATGCCAACCTTGCATATTCTAAAATAAAATCAGTAGATATGCGATGAGACCGCACACATGTGCGAAGAGTCTTGAAGTACCACAAGGCTTCTATCTTATATCGACTTTCAACATAAAATGTTAACAAAATGGTCTGGTCACTGATCAAATTTGCAGTTCTCCACACTATTAACTAAAACCAGTAGCTACATCTATGATCTCGTAAAAACTATAAAAATTAAGGTATTGTGACATAGTTCCAAAATAATTAGTGAGACATTTTGAACACAGTAGCTGCCTGAAACTTCGTGGAAGGCAGGACTACAGTTCCCACAATGCACTAAACCATCTGGATTTGGGTGATCCCGCAGAGGACCCAATGGCCAGAGATTCGTCAGGTACAGACCGTTGTTTTACCTGCAGTTTGCAGTGAACTAGTGCCACTAATCCAGAGGACTCTGAGGGTGCTTCAGGCTCTTTCAAGAGTCCCTCTGTCTAGGAGAACTGATCTTTTGCCTAAGACGAGTCTCGATCATTTTAATCCAAGAGTATTGCCTCAGGGACAGAGCATTCCTCTTTTTCTTTGGCTGTGGCCAAAGTCCTGTTGTCGAAGACACGCGTATCTTCTTTGTCCTCTTTGATGAAAGTTGATAAGAACTGATGTTCTAGTGTCAGGAGTAGCTCTTAAGTCCTAGATTTAGAGGTGTTAGAGGTGTGGGTGCAAGTGGCCAATGAGCTGCTTGCACATCCGTGGATGTAGGTCACCTTTTCTATCCATAACCCACTATTACTACCACTTTTAAAAATGGAATAAATGTTCCTGAGCTGTACAGAAAAAGGTAGTTCACCCTGGAAGTGTGGCTAGCTTTCTGGGGATGTACACATCATGCATATCTAATTTCCCACCTGCCCTGGTGAAAATGTGCTTGGGGTTGGGTGATGGTTGTTTCCTCCATTGGGAGTCAGCCCAGAGGCGCATCAGATATGGTGTAGCCTTTGAAGCTCACTACCTTGATGTACCACTTCAATATCCTGCCCGAGAGGGAGAGATGTGACCTCCTTCCTGCCAAGGCCTTCGTTCCTGACTCCTAGGAGTGATCACACTGCCTGTCAGGAGGTCAGAATCCTATTTTGGTGACAGCAAGCATGGGCATCGCCCTCAACACAAGATTTCTGTCAGGGGTGAGAAGGCAAATTGTTTAATAACAAACTCAGCATATTGAGGTGGACAAATATCGGAGTTAGTGACTGCGGCTGATCCCCTGGTGCAAGCCTATGTTATCCTATAGACCGACTATCACTTTTAGTGTACTTTAATGGTAAAGGCCACTGTAGGAACAATAAAGCTTGCACTCTTATGCTCACACCTTTGATATAAGGCACCCTGCCTCCTGGGCTCAGGAGGCCTTGTGTAGGGGTGACTGACAGATATTAAAAGCAGTGCATTGGCTTTGCCACACATGTTGAGAGCAAAGTCAAAATGGAGCAGTTTACACTGTTACTGCAGACTGTCATGGCAGGCCTGCTGTCAGTTGTTTAGTTGGGTCACTCATTGTGGCATAAAAAGGTGGCACAAGCCCTGGGCACCATTTCACCACCTAGGCCCTGGGTTCTACGGGTACCATATACTTGGGACCTAAAGGGGGGGGGGGTGGTGTCCGTGTCAATAGGGGTTGCAATTTTACACATAACAATGTCTGTTCCCAATTTTGGGGTGTTTTTATTAACCTCATCAGCGCTGCGCGGATTCCCGCGCGGTGCTGAAAGTTCTGAGCGCGGGCGGGGCCATGACGGAATGGTTCCGTCATAAGCACAGCCCAACCGACGTGCATGACGGGACCGTTCCGTCATCGGCGTCGAAGAGGTTAAGAGTGAACTCTGTCAATATCTTAATTACTGGGGCTAATGAGGAACTGTCAAATTTACAATGGTCAAATGTATTAAAAATGCACATTTCTAGATAAATAAGTTCCTTTTTTAATTTTTTGGTCATCCAACAGTTACCTTTCCTCTCCTGCTCCTAGGGTCATCAAATGAAAAGAACAGCTACTTGACACAAAACCGAATGTAAATTTAGGATTATCCTTAAAATACTACTATGGAAAATCACTGATTCTTTCTGAACCTACAGTACAATCTGGATGATGTTTGTTTTTAAGCAATCTGTAATGAACTTCTTATCAAATTATGTCTAGGCTGTACTCTGTCACCCAACAACGATCATCCACTGTTAATTTCATCAATATGCCTTTCACAATAAAATAATGTTTTAAATTCATATATAATCCCAAACAGTTGGGTTAGTAGAAAGAGACTAACAAGACAAACAGTCTAGACATTTAGAAAGGAAGGCTTCTGAAGATCATGCTTCCAGTGCAGGTTATGTGGCATAGTGTTACTGATATGGTGATTTCTGTGGGTGGGACAGCAATGTACAATGAGGAAAGAAAGGGCATGCTGAAAAGAAACATTATACAGTGAAGTGCACAAAGATTCTGATGACAACTGAATTTTTAGTGGCTGACAGGGAGCACACCTCCGGCTCCCCCTGGGAGAAGTAGATAATGTGCATCATCGACCACCCAATGTTTCATGGCCCACACATACCAGTGGCCATGGTGATGTGGCCTGATGTGGAGCCTGGTCCCCTTAATTTCCTAGTCCACCTTGTTTAATCATCTTGGTGAAATTGTATTGAACTGTTCCTCATTCATATCTAACTGGCTTCCCTTCAATCAACCTTTTATGTGTCATTACCTTTCCCAATGAAGGATAGCACAAATATGTTAAATATTGCACCACAACATTCTTCTTGAACAACATTTATTTGCAGCCTAGTTGCCTCAGTTATGCCATAGCCTGACCACCATGCTCCATCAACCAGTGGAAGGTGGACAAAATTGTTAGTGGATTGGTCATTCTGCTCATCATTGTGCACTGACAGATAGGTGTTTTGGTGTCAGGAGATCAACAAGTATTCCTGACTAAGGGACTCTCTGCCATATATTCCTCCTTCCTTACCACAGGTTTTTACTGTCACTCTCTTCCACCCTATAACCAAACACCATCTCATCAGTATCTCTACAGCTTCTTACTTACTACAAATGTTGCCAACAGATGCACTCAATGTCTTTTATGAACCTTTAAGAAAACAGCTGTCAGTATTCATGGAGGAGTGTGAGCCCCTAACTTATAGTTAGGATGTCACCCTGGGTGTGGTATGGAAACAGCAGTGGTCATGGCAATGGATTTTTTAGATAAGGGTGAGCTTCCTACACCTATACTGAGACAGTTGGCCTATGGGGCAATCAGGCAGTGCCTGAGGAGCTGGTCCCACAGCTCTGTGTGTGTTCAGGGTTTCTATGGCCAAGTGGACTGTTTTTTTCCTGTTGATTTCACCGATATTGCCACAAGCATTGCCAACAGCAAACACAAAAGTACACAGATTCCCTTACCTTACAAAATACAGTGTGCCTTCACAAGTTCAAAGCTCGCCTTATCTGCAAATGTGGGCCACTTTCTCAACTATCTTGTTTGCTAAGGGGGGGCACATTTATTTTGGTGCCTAGGCCTATTTTTCCCTAGTACGACCCTGCATCTATATTGCACATTTGGTATGTTGAGAAGTCAATCTATGAACCAATAAATGAGAATCAGTTGACAACGCAGTCAGTGAATCCAGGAATGAGAATGAGTTAGCCATGTTGTCAATGAATCACAGATTGAGAATAGGTTGCCCTACTTAAGCGATAAATCAAGGAATGAGACCCAGCTACACTCACATTCAATGGATCAAAGAATGAGAATCAGTTGACCAATCAGTCAAAATCAAAGAATGAGAATCACTGGACCTCTCAAACAAGCATTGACTGACCACACAATCAATGAATCAAGGAATGATACTCAGCTGACCACTCATCCAATGAATTAAGGAACAAGAACTGGTTGACTACTCAATAAATAAAGCAACAAATGGGAATGAGCTGATGGCTCAGTCACTGAATCAAAGAAGAACTGGTTCACTGTTTACTCAATACATCAAGGAGTGAGAATCAGTTTTCCACTCAGGCAACAAGATGAGGAATGAGAATTAGCTAACCATACAATGAATGAATCACTTACTGAGAATCAGATGCCCTCTCAATTGATGAATAGAAGAAAGAGAATCCATTGACCACTCGTTCTTTTAGTCAAAGAATAACATTAGCTGCTGCGGAGAAGCTCTGTATGGGAGAAATCTGTTTTGTTAGCCCAGCAGTGCTTTGGAGAGATAGACTGGGGTGTGTTGTCCCAGTACTCTGGATGTCTGTAAGTCTAAAACGTTTATAAGTGGTAGGAAATGTCCCTTATGTGTTTTGTATTCATTTTCAAAATGCAAGGACCATGCCCATTAGTCGTATACAGGCTGACACAGCAGTTCGAGCCACCAGCCAATCATGATTGACCAAGTCCCCAATGGTCCAGATATCACTACCTTTTTCTAGAGAATAACTCCTTCATGGAGTCCACCACGGGCACTTATTTAAATGCTAATTTCTCAAAAATGACTGAAAAGATATACCCCAACTAATGAAAGGCTTGTTGTCCCGGTAAAGATCTAACTTTTTTGCTAAACATGGTGTAATTCCGTTAAGCCATTTTTAGGTCTCGCCTACGCAGCGCGCATGCGCTGCATAGAAGAAAGACCTTTAGCCATCGATTCGCCTTTTCAGCCAAAAACGTGCACGCGTTGCATTGCTTTTAATGGCAACGTGTGCATGTCTGGCGATTCCCTTGCGGAAGCGAGCTTTGACACCATATGTTTGTAATTAACTTGCAAACATATGGTGCCCCTGCTCACTCCCAAAAGGGAAACAGGCACAGGCCCCCTCCTGTCTCCCCTCCCCCTTCTGCCTCCTTTCAGCGAGAGGCACGCACGCTTGTTCTTTTGGTGCCCAGTCCTAATGTTGTACCCTATCCGACACTCCCCAGGCCCCTGCCTTACACTCTGCTGCTAGTTCAAAAGCAGATCTAGCCAATTTGTGTTGGTTTCTAAGCGCATGCGGGGAGTAGAGCCCACTCTGAGCTGGTCACAGCTGTTATTTTGTCAACACCAGCTTCTCTTTGGCGACAACAGAAAGGAGTTGATGATAGAAGCAAGCCTGCCCTGCTGGAGACCGTCCAAGGAGGAAGAAACGAGTTGAGAAAACCAAGTCAGCAAACACCTCCCCAGTGCACACAGGACATACCATCGAACACGAGCAAATACTGCTCGATTTGGAAGGGAGTGCCTGTTCTGCAAGCTCTGCTCGCGCACTTGGACAGGAAGCAGTGCACTCGATAGGAAATCCGCGTTCGAAGCTCTGAAAAATTTTACACTCGCGGCGCTGTTTACCTACAGGTTACACATGGAATCTGCTTGAAAGGAGTACTGCTTGCCCTCAGTTTATCACTGTATATATAGAATGTTCAGTAAAAGGGAGAGGATGTGGCTTAATGGCCAGAGCTGCCAACTCTGGAACTGGGAAACCAGGTTCCAATCGAATCTCGGCTCAACATCCTGTGATTCTGGGCAAATCGCCTAATCTCCCTGTGTCTTCCCCAAAAATGAAGGCATCCTTGGGTAACATAACTGGTGCTCATGTAAAGCACTCCAATACTTTCGGGCCGAGATTGCGCTATTTAAAACTCCACAAAAAAAAGTATCAAACATGAAATGACAGCGTGTACTGTACCTCCTTTGGGTGTGAAGTGCCAAATATGGCACTTATACAAGCAGAGGGTCGACTTTCACTAAATTGCACTACCACCCACACACAGAGGTGAAACGTACGTAAAGACTTTCTACCGAATGTCAATGAATATGCTAATGATTACCAGCGTCACCGATGCATTTCGCCCATGAAACCAGATACATTGGCAGCAGTCTGAATCTTGTGCAGTCGTCAAACCACGAAGCAGATTTACAAGCCCCTTGCGACACTTTTACGCCACCGTTGCGTCACTTCTGTGACGCAGCGGCAGCGTAAACCATGCGCCACGTTGCGCCTTATTTGCAATGTGATGCATCTAGGGAGATGCGTCACGTAGTAAAGCCCTGCTCCACATGAAACCTGCGTTAGGTTTCATGTAGGCGTTCCGGCGCAGGATGGGCGTTGTGGCGCAGGAACGCCTCGTAAAAGTGACGCAGTGAAATCTACAAGATTTCACTGAATCATTTTACGTCCCCGCTGCATCAAATCCTTATGTCTGTTTGAAGCAGGCGTAAGGAGTGATGCAGCATATTAGGTAAAGGGCACTCCTGGGCAGTGCTTGAGTTGCGTCACGCTTGCGACACAACTCCAGCACTGCATCACCCTTACGCCGACAGATGCGTGACGTATCTGTCTATCCTTGCACCATGGTGCACTGCATTGTAAATGCAAAAACAACAGTTGATGGACAGAATGCAGAACAATGTCATACATTCACCCCAGTACAGAGATCTGGGCCTAAATCCCTCGTTTTTTTGCTCACCATACCTTTCCAGTTTGAACCCAGCCATATGCAAATCAGTCTTGACCCTGTGCCTCATGGGAATAGTCCAGCCCGAACTGCCAAGCCAGGTCCTCCCTGGCCTGGAAACAAGCATCCTAGGACCGGTTTCGGGGTTTCACCCCTCTTAAGCCAGGATAGCTTGATTCCTGTGGCATGGAGAGCACGGAACCCACGTCTGGGCATACCCTTCCCACTTGGGGTGACAAATGTAAAAACAACAGTTGATGGACAGAATGCATAACAATGTCATACATTCACACCAGTACAGAGATCTGGGCCTAAATCTATCGTTTTTTTGCTCACCATGCCTTTCCAGTTTTAACCCAGCCATATGCAAATCAGTCTTGACCCTGTGCCTCATGGGAACAGTCCAGCCCGAACTGCCAAGCCAGGTGCTCCCTGTCCTGGAAACAAGCATCCTAGGACCGGTTTCTGGGTTTCACCCCTCTTCATCCAGGATAGCTTGATTCCAATGGCATCGGGAGCACGGAACCCACATCTGGGCATACCCTTCCCACTTGGGGTGACAAATGCAAAAACAACAGTTGATGGACAGAATGCAGAACAATGTCATACATTCACCCCAGTACAGAGATCTGGGCCTAAATCCATCGTTTTTTTGCTCACCATACCTTTCCAGTTTGAACCCAGCCATATGCAAATCAGTCTTGACCCTGTGCCTCATGGGAACAGTCCAGCCCGAACTGCCAAGCCAGGTCCTCCCTGGACTGGAAACAAGCATCCTAGGACCGGTTTCGGGGTATCACCCCTCTTCAGCCAGGATAGCTGAAGAGGGGTGCTGAAACCGGTCCTAGGATGCTTGTTTCCGGTCCAGGGAGGACGTGGCTTGGCAGTTCGGGCCGGACTGTTCCCATGAGGCACAGGGTCAAGACTGATTTGCATATAGCCAGGTCTAAACTGGGATGGCATGGTGAGCAAAAGAATGATGGATTTAACCCAGATCTCTTGACTGGGGGTGAAAGTTTTGATTTGTTCTGCATTCCGTCCATCAATTGTGTGTCTTTTGCTTTCTCGCCCTAAGTGCGACAGGTATGCTCAGACGTGAGTCCTGGGCTCACTTTGCCAGTGGAATCAAGCTATCCTGGCTGAAGAGGGGTGAAACCCCGACACCGGTCCTAGGATGCTTGTTTCCGGTCCAGGGAGGACCTGGCTTGGCAGTTCAGGCTGACTGTTCCCATGAGGCACAGGATCAAGACTGATTTGCATATAGCCAGGTCTAAACTGGGGTGGCATGGAGAGCAAAAGAATGATGGATTTAACCCAGATCTCTCGAATGGGGGTGAATGTTTTGATTTGTTCTGCATTCCGTCCATCAATTGTGTGTCTTTTGCATTGTAAATGCGGCGCATCCATGGTGGCGGAAGTTTTTTTTTAAATCACGCAAAATAACTGGCACATCCCTGCTAATATGCAGGGATGCGCCAGTTATTGTAAATCTGCCCCCACATTCTTTCTAGAGACACAGAAGGAGCTGATGAAAGACAAGAACCTGCTCTGCTGGAGGCCATCCTATGAGGGAGGAAGGAACTGCAGAAACCACAGCAATGAACAGGGCAGGGCTGGAAAACCTCCAAAGTACACACAGGATAAGATGAAATGAACACAGGGCAGGGCTGGAAAAACTCCAAAGTACACACCGGATAAGATGTAATGAACACAGGTCAGGGCTGGAAAACCTCCAAAGTACACACCGGATAAGATGAAATGTACACAGGGCAGAGCTGGAAAACATCCGAAGTTCACACCGGATAAGATGAAATGAACACAGGGCAGGGCTGCCAATAACTCTTTAGCGGCACCTCTCAGGCAACGAGACTAAGACAAACATATACTCAGAGCAGAAAGAGACAAGCGCAGGGAGTTACAACAATGAGGTCTACATGCTTTTGTGAGGGCTCCTCAGCAGCACATCTGTCTTGAGGGGGAGAGGTGAGATGTCCCATTAATAGCCTTTCATCATGAGTGACATCATCTCGAGGAACAATGCCCTCCCCACCCCCCAAAAAAACCTGAAAATCCACCTCTTTCTGAGGCAGTGTTCTCATCATTCGGGGCACGCCTGTGGTGGGTGACTGGAAGAAGCTGGAATAGCAATAGTAGTCTACAAAGTGATAAATGAAAAGAATAATGTAAAAGATCATGTTTTGTTATGGTCCCAAAGGGACTATTGGCCCTCATGAAATTATATAATATAAAATTCCCTTACAATATAGCTTGAGAGACCTTTGTAATCCCATATTGAAACGATAAAAATTGAAAGTGTCCGTCTGCCTGTAGGGTTTTGTTCATGTCATATACAAAACAATAAGATTGTGATTGTTAAGATTTGATGTCATGTCTAAGAAAAAAATCTTCTGGTTTGAAATTTGTTTTATATGTGTTACTCCATGTTTAATGTTTTTTAATTGTTGTATGTGTTCTTATATATGTATTTTCATATGTTCTTAACAGCCCTGAAGAAGTCCTGTATCAGGACGAAACGCATCAGCTATGTTGTGTTTCTATGTCAACATTACAAGAATATGGAATAAAGAGATAAAATCAAAGAGCTTTCATCTTTTTTATCGACTGGACTTGGACTTTATAATTGTTCCAATTAACTTGTTTGTTGTAGTGTGGTGCACCTGTGCTTTTGTTCTAAAATCACTGAGTTCCTGCAGGAACAAGCATTGTGATGGTGGGTGCTGATCGGTGTGCACACATACCCTCGAAAGTATAAAAGGGATATGAATTTGGGAACAACATTTGTTAGGTGCTGGCAGTTAGAAGGCTCCACTGTCATTTTCAGATTTGTTTTGTATTCTTTACCCTTCACTAGCACTAATCAGCTCTATATAAACTCTTTATCAAATAGGGTGGAACCTCTAGAACCCTATTAGAATTAAACTATGCCTACCTTTAAGGACAGACGGCAGGAATTAGCTCAGGATTTATTTTCCACTGGTTCAAAACCAGGTAGCCCAAATGTGAATGTATCAGCAAAAGAGGGCCTAAAAGCAAAATTCCAAAGATTAGAAAAGTTAAAAAAACATGAGATGTCCAGATGGTGGGATGGTACCACCCTGGAAAAATATATAGAAAATGAAAAGATACCTTGGGCCTCAGAATTTTAATCTTCCCCACATTTGAGGACCTGGATAAGGAACAACTGGAGCATTGGGAGGGAAATCTTCGAAATGCATCATTTAATATGATGCGTATTTTGATAAAAAATGCTGAAAAAAAGGGAGTAAAATTACAACCAGAAATTGAGGAACTCGAGAAACAGATGGAACTGTCAGAGCTCAAAGAAACTGTTAAGAAAAACTATGCCATTCTAGATGGGGTTTTTGACGGGTACCAAATGTACTTAAGAGATAAGAAGGTCAAGAAAATTAAAAGGGATGATAAGGACTATAAAGATGGGAGAGTTTAAACTTTCTCCCATAGATACGACAACATCAAGACACCTGGAGTAGGAAAAAGACCGAGGGAATATACTTTAGATTTCACCTCTGCCAGCAGTATAACCTCCCTCTAATCAGCAGTCAGTTCAGTTGCCACGGAAGAGTCAGTGGGAGTGGTAGAGACTGAAAATAGGTCCAATAATTTTTTATTGGAAATATAAAGATAGAGATTAAGTGCAGAATCTACACCCAAAGACCAAAAACAAGAAGGGGGGGGGGGAGGAGATGGCAGAAATACAAAACAGAAACAACAACAAAAAATTAAAACCAGAACTGGTGGCCAGAACTACCAGATCAAAGAAAACAGGGAACTAGTGGATGTAAATAAGACAGGGGATATGGAAGTGATGATTGTGAATCTATCCAACAGAGAGCTTTCCAGTGATGACAGGTCAGTCCTGAGTAAGGGATTGGGCTTTTGCCTGAACCAGTTGGGAGGTGATGTTGATTTATTTGTTGATTTGTCAAAATTTACTAGATTGTTAAAACTGAATGATCGCTTTATGAGAAATCCCTCCACCAATGTCAAGCCTTTGTTTGAAATAGTTCCTTCAACACATACTGTACATGAAATAAAAGCAATTCAAACTTTGATGTCTATTGAGTTGGAAACTTTGATCGACATAGATTGTGTACAAAATGAACTTCAAATTATGGAGGATGTATCGATTGATAGCGGTTTGAAACCAAAAACAAAATTCACCCCAGTAGGCACACACCCTAATATAGACAACTTTTGTGACAGGGTTACACAAGGCTTTCATCACCTATTGTTACACCCCCCTTGTCGTAACAGGCACAACCAGAATCTAACAGCTAAGGAAAATGCAGCCTTAAAAGGCTTGAAATCGGATCCCACTATTGTCAAACGTGAAGCTGACAAAGGGGGAAACGTGGTCTTAATGGAGAAAATGAGCTACATGAGAGAAATAGATCGCCAATTAGCGGATACTACCTGCTATACCAAAATATTAGAAAATCCCATTAAGGCTTTGAGTCCTCATATTAATATGAGACTTGTAGAATGGCGTGAGGTAGGCCTGTTAAGTGAAGAAGAGTGCAGATACATTACAGTCTTGGAACCATCCTTTCCTTGTATTTATGTACTGCCCAAAATACACAAGGGTGGCCCCTTTCCACCGGGCCGCCCGATTATCTCTGGGGTCAATTCGCTCATGGAAAAATTGTCTGAATACGTGGACCGTTATATCCAGCCCCTGGTGCAAAACTTACCAGCGTACATAAAAGATACCAAGGATATCTTGGGCAAATTTGAGGGTTTCAAATGGTCTGATACTTTGACTTTTGTTACCCTTGATGTAACAAGTCTGTACACCTGTATTAAAAAGGAGTTTGGGGTGAAATCCCTACAATTCTATCTGGGACAAAGGACGGTAGATCATTACTCCCACAATGAGGTACTCTTGGAGATGACAGATATCATTCTTTCAAAAAATTATTTTCTCCATGACTCCCATTGGTACCGCCAAACTCAGGGCACAGCGATGGGCTCCAGGTTTGCTCCCGCTTATGCTGGGCTCTTTATGGGCTGGTTTGAGTGGGAGCACGCCTGGGGACGCCATGCAGGAAAATGGATGGAACATATAATCTTCTGGGGCAGATACATCGATGATGTTATTATACTCTGGGATGGACCTGCCCCTGAACTCATGTTGTATTATACCTACCTCAATGACAATCCGTTCAATGTAAGGTTCACTATCAACTATAGTTCGGAGGGAATTCACTTCCTGGATGTGACTTTTTTCATACAGGATAATCATATCCACAGTCGCACACACAGGAAGACTACTGCTTGTAACAGCACATTACATTTCCAGAGTTCACATCCACAACATGTGATTAAGAATATTCCTCATGGGGAGAGGATCCGCATGCGTCGGAATTGTAGTACGGAGGAGGCCTTCTTGTCCAATCTTAGAGAGACAGAAAAGCGTTTCCTGGAGAGAGGATACCCTGAAAATGTATTGAGTAATGCACCTAGAAAAGTGAGAAAGACACCGAGAACAGCCACTCTAACTGTGAAACCAGGTACAAGATCCGAAAAACTCCTTTCTCTTTCAGTACACATTTTAATGACTGCAGCAGTAGGGTGTACAATGTTCTTAGAAAACATTGGCACCTATTGGCAGAGATACAAAGCCTACAGGGTATCCTGGATAAGAAACCGAAGGTGACATATAGAAGAGGACAAAATTTACGAGACATGCTATGTCCTAGCTATGTCACAACATCCAAAAAACAAACCTGGCTTACCCCAACCGTGACAGGGTTCTATACATGCAGAGAGTGCAATGTCTGTAAAATAGGCAGAAACAAGACTAAAGATTTTAGCTTTAACACCAAATGCAAATACATGATAGAACATCTAATAAATTGCAACTCCAAATACATAGTTTATATATTAGGCTGCCCATGTGATAAAATCTATGTGGGCAGCACTAAGAGATCCCTGAAGATAAGAATACAGGAGCATGTAAGAGCATGCCGTAATGGGGACCTTAGATATCCTCTCACTTTCCATATGCAGGAAAACCATACAAATGAGGAGGACTTCTGGTTTACAGGGATAGAGCATGTCCCTTTACACCCAAGGGGTGGAAATAGGGAATTGGCTCTGAGAAGGAAGGAAGCAGGCTGGATATGTAGATTGCGAAGTGTTGAACTGGGCCACAATAGTGATGATGAGATGCACTATTTTCTGTAAGAACCTGATCCTGTTACCAACTATTGACCTTGCCTGCAGACTGATAGTGTCACCATTTCCATATCTGGGTTAATGGTCATGTGAATGCTGCCCGTTTTTTATGATCACTACTCACCAACGCTTTCTTATGGTACCGTCTATAAGCAGAGACTCCTTGGTACGAAAAGGCACCTTAGAAACTTGTTGAATGTGAACATCACGGGAACAATGAGGATTGTCATGACAGTGAAACAAATATGAGACCATATGTGATTGCTCATCCCTGTCTGCCTCCACTTATTGATACTTTTTTGCTTTTCTGAATTATTTACAGACTGTAGTTCGTTGCTACACATAACATTTCAAAGGGGTAATGGTCACAAATAAACTGCTGATCATGTCATGTGCTTCTCAGAATGATTGACTTCCACCTAATGTCTCAAAAATCTGCTGTTGGTTTTTAGTACTAATAAATATAGGCTCATATTTATTATATTTCCCCATCCCCTCCCAATATCCAATGAATTTTCTTGCTTTATATGTGTCATAAACTGCGAATCAGTATTCAAGTATGATACTGTACATCCTGTTTGACAATCAGGACTTAATATCAGAAATTTTATAATTGTAATTAACCCCCTGTTTTTCTGTCCTTGTCTTATCTTTTTCCTTTCTTTTCTCCTTTTTGATCTTACCCTTCAATAGAGCCAAAACTCTCTTTTCTTGTCTTTGGCTTATATGATATAGAAGTAAGCTAACTATCAAGATAAAAGATCTTGAGACCAAAGGTGCATTCAGAATAAGGGACTAGATCCCGCCCTGGAGAAAACCATGGACTGGGACTGTATCTACTTAATATAGATGCCTCCAACATTGAGCATTGGGGATGGGCATATCTGTTTTCCTCTTTGTTCCCTGTGATCACTTATATGATAGGCATGTCAGGGGCCGTTCAGAATAGACGATGATGGATGATTTTTATCAATTTTTTTGATATCGTGGGGTTTCCGAGCATTAGGTGTGACTGTCGTAAATTGGCTGCGATTAAATTAGCGTTGGCAGAATCCATCTGGTATTTAGAGGCTATCCTGTACATTTTGTGGAATCCATTTTGTATTTCTGGCAGCCATTTTGTCTTCCCTTGTGCTCTGTTTAAAGGACTGGCTATACTTAGACTCTGCTACCCTGCACATGCGCAGGAATATCTAACTGTCCATGCATCTGTTTTTAGTCTGTAACTATCAGGTTGTTTCTACCAGAGTCAGCAACTGCTAGCTCCTCCTTTACTGTTGACGGTGCATTTCTGTATGACCATCTATGTATGTAACTCTTCTCATGTATACTTGCACTTCCCTTTTTTCTGAGCCCTTGTGTGGGTATAAAAGACCCATGGTTCTTCTACTCTGTGTGCTACCTTCATTCAGCACCACAGGGTGCTGGGTGAATGTGGTTCCACCTCATGAGGTTTAATAAACTCTGTATTTTCTATTTCAGTTTCTGTGCCAACTTCTTTCTAATAGTCTGAAGACTCTGTGCAGAGAAGGGCGAACCCCTTGCACTGGTAGGCCTAGCTGAGGCCTATTTTCTACAATTGGCGCCTCAACGTGGGACTCATCGGTGACTTGGATGCCCAAAGGATTGGTCGTGATGAAGGATTAGAATCTCGCTCTGGACGTGATCACTGCCCGATAAGACCAGAGTCTTGGCATCCACGGCGACTTTTCCTTTCTTTCTGATCTGACCATCCAGGTGGCACCGGTCCTCGACTGAGATCTCTTCTGTTGATTCACCGTGCAGTGACCATTTGGTCGATTTTAGAACTTGGCAGGATGAATCTGGACACCAAGTGATTGGTAAGTGTCCTTCTGCGGCGCTTGCTGTTGGTTTTGATGCCTGTGATTGGTAAGGTAGTTTAGTAACGCTTACTGTGGCTTTGAGTATGGTATATTTTGTGTTGGCCAACTTGGTTTGTTTTGACATATGTGACTTGCAATTCACATAGGCAGGTAATGAGGAGAATTTTCTCTAACTGAATTGATTTGAACGGCACATCGTACTAAAGGTACCTTAAGTGCTACTTTGATTATAATATTGCATATTCTGCACTATTTTTGGCATGCCTGTCTTTAGCACACTTCAAAAGATGTGTTGCTTTTGGAATGGTACCTTGAATCTTGATGAAGCACAACTGGTCCCCCCCCCGGAGGGGACGCCTAATAGGGATATGTATATTAAGTATGGTCTTTCTTCTATAATGTACAGCGCATTATGGAATAAATACATTTGGAAGGATCCGGAGTTGCGTTGGCCTATGTATGGGTCATTTGATTTTTGGAAAACAATGTATGTTTAAGCAAAAGACTAGGCAAATGATGTTTGATTGTGTACGAATGTGGGAGAAAAAGTACGTGAATGAATGAATGTACCATTTCTTTTGTATATAATTAGCTGGCTCCTCTAGAGGGGGTACTTAACTAGGGTTAGGTATATAAAAGTATTTTTTTCTTTGGTGACTAGTACCCCGAGGAACTAAAAATGTACATAAAAGGATCCTGGTCTGTGCACTTAGTAACATTCATAAGTGATGAGATGCAGAGCGTTTTTCTGGTGTTCTGCCAGCCAAATCTGGTGAATATGACTTGCAACTAGTATTTACAAATGGTTTGGTTTAAGTACAGTCTGTGGCCTGTCTTTTGTTTCTGTCTTAAGTGTTGATCTGTGGGTTAAATGTGTGTTTAAATGTTATGGTGTGGTAAATTGTGTTTTGGATGTTGCTAGCACTGGAAAAAACATGTGATTGAATGACTGTGAATATGTGAAAGAATTCTGAGAAGTGAAATTGTTAAGGAGTAAATTTAATTTGGTCTCATCACCATCAATAAGTCGCAAAAGGAAATTGAGAGGGGTGTAGCTAGAGAAAGAGCAACCCCTGTGATTTGATGACACCCTTAATGTACAAAAGTATTAATGAAGAGTAATTAGGGACCGGTTAAAAGTGTAGCTTGAAAAAAATTGTGGGTATTTCGAATTTGCAAATTGTTCCAATGCAGCTTTGTGTTCTTGGTGGTTCAGTGAGCCAATGTGCTGGGTCCACAGGGTTGTAGGTTCTAATTTAAGCTGAACCTGCTAATCTGAGAATTGAACCTAAACTTATGACCCTTGAAAAGAAATTGTACATTAAAATACATTTTTCCATAGGGCAAATTATTGCAGTTTAGATAAAATTAGGAAGGCTTTTTGTCTTTGACAGCTTCAGGGCTGTGTGAGGCAGATTTGGACCTTGCAGCCTGTAAGGTGGGGGCTAAAAATAGGGGAGTGAACCAGGAGGTGAAATCACTGCTTAGAAAGCTTCACTGACATGAAAATGTGTAATGCTTGCAGCAGGACAGCCTTGGAGAGAGGTGGGGGCCAGGAGCACTCGCTGTGGCCCGGTTCTGCGCTGAGGGGCTATTTTTAGCTTCTCTGATGAGACAGGGCAGCTGAGGAACGAAACTCAAGGAGCCTTCCTCGGCCCTATTTTGTGCAAAGACCAGTTAGACTTTCCATAGAAAACTGTTTTTATTTTTTTTAAACTGTTGCATTAATCCTAGACAAAAAGTAAAATGATGCTCTTGCTTGAAATTTTAAGGGCTATATGCCTATATAAAAATGATTTTCCAATTGAGAATTAATTTTCTCAGTGGAAATTGTGGCGCAAAGCTAACATGGACTATCAGATAAGAGTTATACCTTAAGAAAGTTAAATTTAAGATGACTTGTGTAAAGAGAAAAACGAAATTGTGTGTTTTACAATAGACTAAATTCAGATACAAAATGTCACAGTATTTATCCTTTTGTATAGGGTATTCAAAGGCATTCACATTATACAGAACGACAGAGTTGTGTTGGCTTGAAAGGTTGACTTGAAAGGCGTGTGAATTCGACGCCTTTACGTGTCAAACAGCTGTGTCAGCAAGACTATTTCTATTCTCTGTGGACTCCGGCCACAGAGAACAGCTAAAGTCAAATACGTTGTAAAATGCGGCATTTCAGACTGCTGTTTTAAAAGTTAGAAATATAGTTTCATTATTTTTGATAAACAGAGGACAGATTGACAGTAGGGATTTCTTTTGTTAATGCCTTTTTAAATAAGGATAAGAGTGGGTTGTGATGTTAAATAATAATGACTGTCTTTTAAAAGTGGCGCAGACTTTCAAGATAAGTTTCTGTTCTTAGGGCTGTGAATAATTGCGTTTACATATGATGGGCAAGGGATGCAGCTTGCTTTTCATATGTGGACTCATCAAAATGATTAGACTTATTAAAAAAAATATATATATTTTGATTATATAAAAAATATTCTTTCAAATAGGTGCAAAAACAATTCGTTTTATACTATTCATAATGCCTGAATCATGATGCTGTGACCTCCTAGCATCCAAATTGAATTTAAGCCGTGCTATACAGCAATAGGGGGTCAATTACATGTGAAAATGTCACTTTATCCAGGCGTACAAAACTCATTTTTATAAGGGCATACATTATACATTTCTGATGCCACATCTCTAGGATATGTAGACGACATGCTGGGGATGACTATTATGCAAAAACATTGTAGGATAATAATTTTTAAGTGCCCTAAAAATCAAAGTCGAAATTGAGTAAAAATTCACTATTTAAATGAGATTTCTCCAGTCAGAGCAGCTTTTAAACTGCCTTAGACTCAAGTAAATGCACATATGTAAGCATAAAACTTCATAGCTGACATTTATATTGCTCAAGCACTCAGCACCCTGATTCTAAATATACCTATGTACAAAAACTGGCAGAAGTTATTAAGCTTACCTCTGAAATTGCTGGTAGACACACAGAGTGGGTTTTGCTGCTCTGCCTTCGGTCTCTAGGGTCACTTTGACTTGGGAGCACCGCATGACAACCTTGCATACAAGATGGAACAGCTGCATAGGTTAAAGGCCGAACTCCTACATTTAGAGGCCTGGCAGGGCTCGGCTTCCCATGAGCTTTGACATTTCGACATTTGAAAGATGAAATGGCAGGGGAAGAAAGAGGTTTTTGCTTACCTTTTTTTTGGCAAAAGCAAGTTTTTGTGTGCACTCAATGAACATAGTATATGTGACCTCTCTTTAAAAGACAATGGCTCTGCCATATATTTATAGTATAAATGTTTTTAGGGTTGAATTCTGGAAGCAATGGGATTCAGTTTGAATTAATGCGGCCTCATGTTGCACTAGTACATTTGCTAAAGGAATATGTTCTTTGGCTAGCTGAAATGTGCTATTTAGCTCCTCAGAGTTTGTTTATACCCATTTGCTACAAATTGGGGCTAATAGTGTTGATAGAATGAAACCTGTTACAGGTTTCTTACTGTCAAAAATGGGGAGAGGAGGCTAGCTCCTCTACAAATTAAGGGTAGGCAAATTTATCTGTTCTCTCTCTTTTTCTTAATTTTTTTCGAGCCTGTCTAAACTGTCTGTGAAATAACCATGAGACATTTAATTGGCTATTCAGTAATACTGTTTTAAACATTATTAGCATTAATAAAACGAATAAATATATTTTGCTATGTTACTACCCATCCTCTCTGATGGAATTATGAGAGGATGAGTAGTCTAGATTGCTGCTTCCTTATTTGATCTTTAAGGGGAACTAGCTGTGGGTAGTTTTTGTTTGAAAATTCTCAGGTGACAACACCACTATTGTTTGTTATTCTCATGCTACATACAGTTTTGCAAGGGCATTGCTAGTTTTATTAGCTAGTCTGTGTAAATAAACTGACAGTCCTTACTAGAACTAATGTTGCATAGTTTGGATTTTGAAAATATAGAATGCAGGGAAGAGGTCTATGTGATCCTTAGCAAACATTTTTGAGGAAAATATTGTTTTATAGGAGGCTGTTAGTCACAAGATGTTCCACTGGAGAACGTGTACCCATTATGTTGAAGTTTTTAGTTCTTTATGTAATAAGAATCTTTGTTAAATTAGCAGTGTTAGACTTTCCTGTTGCTCCTATAACATGAGAGCATGGTCCGGAGTATACAATGTAGGTGCTTTTATTAAGAAAAATCATTTTAGAAGTGTCTGCAATCCTGTACAAATAATGCAATGTTTAGGAGTAAAACTGTATAACATTTCCTTTTTCTTGAGGGACTTTAGAAATGAACACAGACTTCCTTGACTGCTTGGCATTGGGTGACGTATTACTCTTGTCAGTTCACTAAAGAGTTCCTTTTATACTTGCCAATAGGTTCAGACTGTTGTTTTATTTACTCTCACATATGTGAAAGTGGTTCCAGGGTGCCTTGTTAATATATGGGGCATCCCTAGACTAGGAAGTATTCTGAGACTATCTTCTCTGTTGATAGATTATTTCTGTGCCTTGTCTAAAGACCTTTTGTTCTGTCCACCAATAGATATTTGCTGCTTTACAACCATTGCCAGAGGGGCGCGGACATCAGATCCAGCTTGAGGAGTCAGCACCAGTCCAGCTTGAAGTCAAAGTGAAGGTAACCAGCACAGGCATTACTGGCAACCAGGACCTCAGTGAAGGTAGAAGGCCGGAAGCATTGTGATGAGTGTACCCCTGCTACTATCTTGGGCGAAAGACGGGGTCTCAAATCAGAAAGGAGAAATCGTGGATCAAGCTTTTGATGCCCAGCCGAAAGTCACAGACCGACCAGGAAGGCGAAAACGTTTTTGCTTGAGGTAACCCCCTTTGAAACAAGGGTTGCTTCAGAGATCCTAGCATCAGGCCTCTGAATCCTGGTCCTAAAGTGGCTGTAAAGTTTTCACCTTTGTTGGCCAAGATCTATGGCCCCAACGAAAGAGCAGTGTGCCAGCAGAGCAATACAGGAGTTAGGGAAGGACTTGAGTTCAGGGTACAGGTGCTGTGTCTCTGGTGCCTGTTAGATTGAAATGAAGAAAACTGGTGCACTGCCTGAGACACTGGACAGGATCGTTGAGCGCATTTGCCCTGGTGGGTGATTGCCCTATCCTGAAAGAAGAAACTTTTCCCTTGAAACTAGGCCATAATTCCTGAGTTGCGAGTTGTGCAGCTCCACCGTGGGAACAACAAGAGCCTACCTGTGAGGCTCAAACAGACACAGGGAGAAGACTCCCCTCTGGTTGGTTGTACAGCGGCTTTAATTTCCCAAGGACTTCTTTTTCTTTTTGTTGAAAATGTACCCCATTGATCGTCCCATTTTTGAGGAGGAGCAACCCTTTGCAGCTCTTTGTCCTAATTCTCATGGTCCTGTGTAGTTCTCCTGGTCCTCTGGATCCAGGATCATTTTTGTAAATAATATGTCTGACTGCTTTAATGTTTGTATTGGGTATAATGATAGATACTCTAGCCCTCATAAAGGAAACACTGGAAAAGTCTAGCGAAAATGTTTTTGAAGTTGAAATTGATGGTAACTGAAATGCATAGGAGCCTTGAAAATGTTTTTACTGGATGGTTCTAGGATTTGCTTAGGACTAGAAAGCTAATAATTCTGTTTCTGATAATAGTAATTACTCTCTCCTGCTATCTGTATGACCCAATTCTCTGTTCCCTTTGTACTTCTGTTTATACCTTATACATACTCGCTTAACAATATTTAGAATGAGAAATGCCCACCTAGCAATGAATTAGGATATTTATGGAAAAAAAAAAATATTAAAAATTAATATGCATATTTTTCATTTTTCCTACTGGATTATGGGAGATGTCTTCAGCTAACGCTAAAAGGGTCGTCTGTCGTAAATTGGCTGCGATTAAATTAGCGTTAGCAGAATCCATCTGGTATTTAGAGGCTATCCTGTACATTTTGTGGAATCCATTTTGTATTTCTGGCAGCCATTTTGTCTTCCCTTGTGCTCTGTTTAAAGGACTGGCTATACTTAGACTCTGCTACCCTGCACATGCGCAGGAATATCTAACTGTCCATGCATCTGTTTTTAGTCTGTAACTATCAGGTTGTTTCTACCAGAGTCAGCAACTGCTAGCTCCTCCTTTACTGTTGACGGTGCATTTCTGTATGACCATCTATGTATGTAACTCTTCTCATGTATACTTGCACTGCCCTTTTTTCTGAGCCCTTGTGTGGGTATAAAAGACCCATGGTTCTTCTACTCTGTGTGCTACCTTCATTCAGCACCACAGGGTGCTGGGTGAATGTGGTTCCACCTCATGAGGTTTAATAAACTCTGTATTTTCTATTTCAGTTTCTGTGCCAACTTCTTTCTAATAGTCTGAAGACTCTGTGCAGAGAAGGGCGAACCCCTTGCACTGGTAGGCCTATCTGAGGCCTATTTTCTACATGACTGCGAAATAGACTGTGTATATGTTACACATCAGACTTATATTGGGGTTTTTGTTTGGTAAACATGATAGATCTGCATGCTTCATCACCTTACAGATAGTCTTTTTCTTTCGTCTTACCGAATCTTCAGTTATTTATATTTAGGACTGGCATTGAGACCTAGCCAAGATGGCAGCTACATTCTGATTGACGATAAGACATTACTACAACATACGGAGTATATTTTATAATGACCTTGTTATGGTATTTTTAAAACTCAGCTTCTTCTCATCATTATTATATGGATCAGGAGGAAATATACATAACATCTATTAGATTGGGATCGTTAAGAAGACCCATCGAGTACTGTGTCCATGTGCGATGATTAAAACAAGGGATCCATTTACGCGTTGTATGGTGTTTTGAACTCTGTTTTACTTTATATCTAGATTTGAGATTCTTGGTTGGCCTGTACAGTTTTAATCTCGTTTCAACCGTAACGAAACTTGAGTCAAACACATACATTACAAGATGGCCGCTAGCTTTTCATGATAAATCATGTGACCACTTCTGGGCATATTGTACCTGCCCGACACAGGTGTATCGATTTGAGTAGCCATCCCGTACTATTTAAGCGGGACTATGGCGATCGTAGTGATGCTGTATCGGAGGAAGTTCTGCCGCTGTACTCTCTCATCGATCGTGACTACTGAATCACGGTAGGTGTGACCTTGGGACGTTGGATCTTCCATTTTTCAAGCCGGTTAGCCATCTCTAGGCGTTATGGAACCTCTTGGTCTGCTTTTTACTTATCGCCTAAAGCTATATATCTTATATGGAACTATATTAGATATACAAAATACAAAATTTAATGCATATACATTGGGGTGTTTTTTTGAGATAGATTTACGCTCCGTAAGAAATGGAGAGGAATAGATTGGAGAGGTACTCATATAAATTGGTTGAGGTGGATGCTAAACACTTTGACTTGGGGAACTTATAGCTTGTTGTAAAGGTCGCATGTTGCAGATAAGAGGATATAATTGATATGGTCCCTGGGGATACTTCAAAAAACTTGTTTGAAGGTACAGCCTTGTCATACCGGGGACACAATACACTTGAATCGTCCTCTTTTTATATTATTTTAGGTCCAGTAATAATGTCCTTAATAATTTAGATACTCATCTTACGAACTTGATGACTTCATTAAGATTTTATGGGCAATTGACTTCATGAAGGTATGGCATATTTATTATGAAGCTCTGCCTGCAGGGAGCCTTTTTTGGCATAGAACATCAATCGGTTGTAATCATTGGGCCAGTACTTTATGATCTATATACAGGCTGATATACATTGGATTGGAGCTTCCCTAATGGATGTCTAACCCCTTTTCTTTGCGGGTTTGATTGCATCCTCTCCCCAATAATTAAATGGTGGAGGTTTTGGAGATAACATTTATGGGGTGATAAGGCAAAATTTAGAATTATCCGTGGCCTACAATCGGGTGGCTTCGTAACTCTTGCCTAGCCGCAAGTGTAGACAAATGGGTTTATGCTACAGTATTCAATTTTTGCCTTGATATGCCGGTAATTACTTTGAATGTAACTGAATGCGCATATTATTGTTTATATCGTAGATTTTTCTGGATGGGACTATGACATTGAGATTATCATTTGTCCTTTACCCTCCTTTACTTATGAAGATATTTTGATTTATATGCAGTGGTAGGTACAGATTTCACAATCTTGTTTTATATTGAATCATGATATGTGTCTGATATAGTGGGAGCATGCCACGGATAGATATAACTATAATACCCTCTATCAATGAGCCTGATCACCTTGATCAAATCGGTACCTATACACGGCCCCAACAGCCTTCAAATATGCCAAATATGTCAAACGATTTATGGAAGTTAACTCTAGGAGACAGCCAATTCTGAACTTCAGTTACATCTGCCCCTTCTTGTCACTTCTCTTTGGTCTTCTTGTATATATTTTTCTTTTTCTCCTCTGTCCCCTTTTTTTCTGTAGTTGTAAATTTATTTATCTGACTTAATCAATGTGCAACTCTATTGAAACTTCATCCATGTCAGGTACATCAGAGTTAAAACTGGGTAGTCACTCTTTGACTAAACAAAGTGATAAATGAAAAGAATAATGTAAAAGATCATGTTTTGTTATGGTCCCGAATGGACTATTGGCCCTCATGAAATTATATAATATAAAATTCCCTTACAATATAGCTTTAGAGAGCTTTGTAATCCCATATTGAAACAATAAAAATTGAAAGTGTCAGTCTGTCTGTAGGGTTTTGTTCATGTCATATACAAAACAATAAGATTGTGATTGCTAAGGTTTGATGTCATGTCTAAGAAAAAAATCTTCTGGTTTGAAATTTGTTTTATATGTGTTCGTCCATGTTTAATGTATTTTAATTGTTGTATGTGTTCTTATATATATATTTTCATATGTTCTTAACAGCCCTGAAGAAGTCCTGTATCAGGACGAAACGCGTCGACTGTGTTGTGTTTCTATGTCATCATTACAAAATATGGAATAAAGAGATAAAATCAAAGAACTTTCATCTTTTTTATCCACTGGACTTGGACTTTATAATTGTTCCAATTAACTTGTTTGTTGTAGCGTGGTGCACCTGTGGTTTTGTTCTAAAATCATTGAGTTCCTGCAGGAACAAGCATTGTGATGGTGGGTGCTGATCGGTGTACACACATACCCTCGAAAGTATAAAAGGTATATGAATTTGGGAGCAACATTTGATTAGGTGCTGGCAGTTAGAAGGCTCCACTGTCATTTTTAGATTTGTTTAGTGTTCTACAGGGCTTTAAGTGGGACAAAAAAACTGTGGGAGTCTCTCAAAGGGGTGTGGCCAACATAATTAAGGGCGTGGCTTAAAACAGGTAGGCTAAAAATCTGTGCTTAGCATATTGTACCACCTGACTTGTATTTTGCTGTTTCTGTCACTGCATCAAGATATATGATCCCACAACTAACAACATACCTACAACAAGTTAGGGCTATTGGCTTTGTCAATGGTTGGTAGTTGCACAAGAGAAATAAGCAGCAACTATGGCTTGACGATATGGCTTGGATTTCCCGTCCCCTGCAACGCTCGCCTGGCATGACCTCATGCTGTAACTTCTCCACTTGGGAGAAGTGAGCAGTGTGAGCGCACGCGGATAACGATGTGCTTGCTGTCAATACAGTCTGGGAAAAAAAGGACAGCCAGGGCACAAAACAGAGCCCGATAGAGACCCATTTCCAGGCCTAATTTAAAAACTGCGGGTGCTCAGCACCAGTGAGACCCGGCCCACTTAAATCCCTGGTATTCTAAGACACATAGAAATGTAAACTGCAAGCCCTGTCCATCCCTTCCTGTGAAGCCGTGCCTCTAGCGCTGAAACTCTCACTCAAATCTACCCCTTCCGGTGCTTGGATCTACCGCCCACCTGGCACCGTGGGGAGCTGAGCTACGTCATTATCTGACTTGCTAGCACCCCATATTCTTAGGACGTCCAATTTTGTAGTATTGGGGGACCTGAATATCCATCTAGAGGATTCGCTATGCAGCGCTGGCCAGACTCTTATTGAAGGTTTCCAGGCCCTGAATTTGAATCTTCATACCTAGACTCCCACTGTTAGCAGGGCACCTGCTAGATCCAACTTTCTTTACTGTAGAAAATCTCCTCTCTTCCCTTGATGCCACTTGTGGTCGGATCATCTGGCTGTCCCTTTTACTGTACCTATCCCTCCTGGCATTATGGTCCAAGGAGAGGACCGTACCTCAGACCAACGCTAGGGCCTGGTCAAAGTAGGACATTGGTGTTCTCAATAGTCAGCTGAGGAATTCAGTCCCTAACTCATCTGGAGATGCCAAGCGCGACCAGCCTCGAATGGACGAGTGGCTGCGCACCTCTTTGGATCGCATCCTGCCTTTAAAAACACATCGCTCCATAAGGCTTCACCCTTCTGCCCCATGATTCACTGAGGAACTACAGGCAATGGAAATGGGCTGTAAGAGGCTGGAGAGGGTTTGGAGACTTAGCTATGACAACACCTCTAAGCTTAATTATAAGTTGGCTCTGAAGCTCTACTCTGTTATCGAATGGCTCATGCCACTTTTTTCTCGGAAGAGATCGCTTCAGTACATAACTGTCCCAAAAACGCTTTTCAGAATTGTTAATGAGGTCTGCGATCCTATTAGGATTGCTTCCACATCTCTATTATCTCAGGCTCAATGCAAGGAACTGGCGATTTTCTTTGTTGAGTAAAGTGCAAGATATTCAACCATCTCTGCTGAGAGGACAAGGAGATTTTTCTCTGACTATCCTCTCGCCATCTCTCCCTGATTGTGTTGATTTGGTTCCTGCTGATTCTCCTCTAATTCTCCAGCCACGAGACTCATGGAATACTTTTGACCTACCTTTATTTATGTCTTTGGCACAATCAACAGGATCTGGTTCTCCCAGGGATCCCCTCCCCCTGCTAACCTCTGTCTTCTAAATCCAGACACGATGCTTGCTCTGGTAAGACTCTTTAACCGATCATTACAGGAGGGCTCCATTCCTCAGGCGTGGAAGCATGCCATGGTCCTTCCTCTTTTGAAAAACCCCATCAGATCCTACCATTTGGTTAAATTATAGACCTATTTCTTTGCTCCCTATTCTGTCTAAAATTCTAGAAAATCATGTCTGTACTCCACTCTCAGCCTTTGTGGAGTCTCAGTTTTTTTAACATGACTCCCAATCAGGTTTCTGAGCCTGACACAGTACCGAGTCTGCCCAACTGGGAGTCACAGAACACATGAAGTAGCTCCTAAATTAGGATGAGATGGCAGCGTGGATTCTACTCGATCTGAGCGCTGCCTTCGATACTGTGTCCCATGGAATGCTCATAGGGAGATATCACAATTGGGTATGTAGGGATTGTTTTTGGCTTGGCTATCCTCTTAAAGGGTCCAACCTTTCAGGGTTTCTCAGGCAGTGTCTCATCCATGTGCCATGCTTTGACCTCTGGGGGCCTCAGGGGTCAGCTCTGAGTCCTGCGCTTTTCCAAATCTATATGCATCCCTTGGCCGAGTGGGTGGAATATTGTGGCCTCACCTTATTTTCCTATGTGGACGATACCCAAATCATCTTTTCGTTATCATCCGCTCAGGACCACAGCTCCATGTCTTTGAACTCATGGTGCCTCATGGATGAGTAACAACTCGCTCACACTAAATGGTGAAAAAATGGAGGTGCTGATTCTGGGAAAGAACATATGGCTATGGTGATCACAGAATTTGCCAGTGGCTTTGGGTGATACTTCCAATCCTACTTCCAGAGACAAGAACTTATGCTTCCTGGCCCACAATAAGCTCTCCATGAAGCTGCAGTATTTTGAAATGGCAATGGAAGTTCATCTGGATTCGCCCCATGTCTGCACAAAGAACTGTCATCCATGCCCTCATTCTTTCTGTTTTACCTGGATTATAGCAACATCATTACCTGGGGCTGACAAGGCCTTCATGAGACGCATGCATGTAGTGCAGAATATGGGCGTAAAGCTGATCTATCGGCTGCCAAAATATCCCTCAGTTACATTGCTGGAGCGGGTAATGCAAAATTTTGTATACCCCCATTCTGCTTGCTTATTTTAATCTGAATAATCAATTAATTGTAATATTATTAATCTGTTTGATGTGATAACTCACCAACTATATTAACAAGAGAATTACACGTGGGAATTGCACTTTGCATGGCTATATTAATTTTGTGTACGCATATTAATAGTAGAAAATTAGATTATTATATGTTATATGTTGCTTTAAGTGATGTATTTGTGAATTGTGCTTTATTCAGTAAGTATAAACCGCTTGAGTGTTGCTTTCTGCTAGATAAATACACACACATATGGGTATTAGCGAGGGAATAACATTTTATTAGTCATTTCTATGTATTAATTATGTTTTGTGTTTCTTTTGCTTAAGTTGACCATTTGGGCCTGCCACAAAATGGCTGCCTCCTGTATCTGACTTGACTGACAACGTTGCACATGGTTTTGGGTGAAGTGCGCCTGCGCTAATGCCGGCAGCAGTGGCCTCGTCCTGACTCTAACCAGACTGTACCCACCAAGGTCACCCTGGGAAGCAAGCCAGCTTGTCTGAATAACAATAAGATGACTCTTAAAACCAGAAAAAGCAAGAGTCATGACCTAAGAGACATTAGTGCGTGTGAACCCTGTCGAACGATCTCTGACTATCCAATCAGCAAAGCCGAAATCCAATATTCGTTACTTTGTGATATTAAAATTGCTATAAAATATGGTAGAATAGTGAGGTTGATGCTGACGCTAAGCGAGACCCTTCGATGACTCGAACTTTTGTTCCTGACGTTATGCTGACGGAGAGGACGGTGACACTGCAGGACCGATGTTTCCCTGAATCTTTGACAGACTGCATTGATGTCCAGATTTGGACTTAGAGGACGTCAATTAGCCAGAATAGGTAAATATGATGATTGGCGGTTTGAATAAACTAATGATTTAATTTGCATTATTTAGATAAAGATTGAATTGATTAATTACAAAATGAGTTGGGTTGTTTATTCAAAGAAAATTTATTGATTCAAATTAAATAGAGAATTAGAAATTCACCTAACCAGAAACTAGCAGATCCATTGACAATTTATTAGAGGAATACCAAAGGTGGAATTCAGGGCCTAATGAGTTGGAGAAGGTTAGGTAGATTTATTGCTCATTAGGTTAAAGAGGTATTCCCTTTCATGTCAGCGTTTGGAACAGATCACCTCCCGAAAAATACAGACTGATGGTGAGTGAATGTTGGTGTTATGGGCCCCACCAGCGAATGTATTGATTGAGTGTGTTTGCGAAGATCTTTGGTCTGTGACAAAGGGAGGGATTTAGTATTTCACGCTGCAGCAGTTTTTCTGGTAGCAGTATGATGGTTGTTATTGTTTTGGTTTGGTGATTATTGCTTGTACATTGCTTATTGATTATTGGTTATTGATTATTATTGATTTATGTACTAACACTCTATGTTGAGTTGCGTTGAGTACTATGTAGTTTGCACGGCTTCTGGGATGTAGGAAGTCGGAAGTTTGTAACGGTTCCGTAATAGAGCAGAGGTAAGCGCTGCTCTCGGGAAAGACGGACTTGTTGTTGCCCTGTAGGTACACAGGGGAAACGTGTAATGATTGAAGTTGCACGACGCATTGTCTGGGTTCGATTCGGTAGCATCGTCACGTGTTGCCATTATAGACATTTTCTGTGTGAGAGAAGTGTGTATGATAGCGAAGGTTACCTGTGAAATTCTGGTCTCAGGTACCAGGGATCCAACTGGCATTCCGATAATGCTTATCACTGGAAAGGTAATAGGTACTCTCTTAGCTTATCAGAAGGACAAGGGAGAGGTAAGCGTTGCTTGGTTAACAAGTGTTATAATTCTGTAGTAGGACAGACTGTTCGCTGTTCTCGGGAAAGGCAGAATTCTGTATGAATGTACTACATTTTCCGTATGAAAAGGCATTCTGATTAGTTGCAAAACTCTGGTTTTATTTCTCAGGAGTATTGGGTCTCCAACTAGGTGTCTTAATTCTAGAGAAGCGGTTAGTTGATTCTTGTAAGAAGGGTGAAGTAGAGGGATGTGCTACTTTATCAACGGAAGTAACGATTCCGTAGTAGGGCAGAGGTAAGTGCTGCTCTCTGGAAAGACGGAATTCTCGTGAGAAAGGTCTTTTGCTATTCTTTGGTTAGCGAAGCGGACAATGGATACGTTTCTATGTTGCTACTAACAAGAATTGTAGAAATTTAAACCAAAACTTACTGAGCAGATTTGTAAAGGAGGGATAGACAGGAGCAGGAGCTGCCGCAGCGGCTGCTGACGTCAGAACGACCGCGCTGGGATTGGACAGTCGGTCAGAACCATAAAACGCTCCAGATTGGTGCGTTAGTGTACGCTGCGCTAGGATTGGAGAATTATAGAGGTGACGTAGACGCTCCGGATTGGTGTGTTAGTCACGCTGCAATTGGACAGAATAACAGTACCATTGTAAAGAGAGACTAGCGATACACGGAAGACAGGAAAATGTATTACGATCCAACAGAAAAGAAGAAAAAGTCATTATTTGGTAAAATTAAAGGTTGGTTTAAGAAGGACAAACCGATTGTGACATGGGAAGGACAGTTACTTCCTCCATCGAAAACGCCCGCATCCTTCACGGTTGCAAAATACAGATATCATACTTGTATTTGGTTAGACAATTGGGTGAGATACACAGAAAAGGATGGAGTCCTAGCTTTTCACGAACATGGTTCGTTTAATTTGGCAATTTTGAGAAACCTGAGAGAGAAAATGATGAATTTAGAACCAAGACCTACACCGACGCAGTTTGAGGCATTGACAGAATGGGAAGATGAGCTGCATGAACGTGAGAAACAGAGAAGTGGAGGAAGATAAAGGTACATGTTTGGTCGACATTATGGTCATGAAAATCATAATGATCGAATGAGAAGATGGCGGGAAGCGAGTATGACTGAGGGACTGTTCCCCGTAAGAACTACAGGAGAGAATGAAGGAAGAAAGTGTGTAGAAAAAAGACATAATGTAGAATCGAGAAGGTACGGAGCGAATGAGTCAGAGGATGATGTTCTCGATGACATGTTTTATAAAAATCCACCACCGTATCGACTAGAACCAGAAATATTAATACCAAGTGCCCCAATGAAAGGATTATGAAGACAGAACCCATGTCACAAGATCTAGAAAAGAGTAAATCCATTAGAGAAGTAGAAAGAAAATCAGAAAATAGAACAAATGGTGAAAATTCTACAGAATTAGCAAAAACGACCCTGGAATTAACCGAGAAAATAAGAGAATTGACTAAAAATCTAGAAGCGGTAACTGTTCCGGTAACGATAGGTCCAGTAATGCCCATTTTCGATAAACAAAAAGATAGCGAGCATTGCTTAACAGTTCCTTATACGAGCAATAGACAGGTTGAACAGCCACAACCGAGACAAAATGAGAATCCATGGAGACAGACGATAAGTATGATCGAACCAAATGTTTCAAACAACCCATTCATAAGTCAGAATTCCTCTGAAAGGAGTAGAATGACAGTAGAATCATTATTAGAACCACAAAAGGTTTCAGAACAAGGTAGTATAGAGAAACCAGTGGGACCATCTACAGAAGAACTAAGTGAGTGGTTAAGAAGCTTGCAGAGAAAAGACAAAGAATCACAATCAATTGAAGTGGCCAAGTTACAAATGGTATTAGAAGAATTAATAGTAGGGACTATCCCCACAGAAAAATTGAAAAATTACCAGGATGAGGAATTATTATTTTTGTGCAAAAGTGTGACATGGAGAGCGAAGAACCTGCATTAGAGGTTAGAAGAAGTAGCAAATGAAATGGGAAAAGACATTGAAAAGGTAAAAGCCTTACAGAAACCCTATCGAGTAGATTTCACTGAAAAAGATATCGAAAACATGAATACCACAGGACGGATAGCTCAGATTAAGGACATAATCATTTTATTAAGAAGATGGGGAGATGTGGATAAATGGAGAAGTAGGTGGTATCGAAAACGAGATGATGCCCCAGATAAGACATTTACAGCATTTCCTATAAGAGAAAACGAAAAGGTAGTGACAGAATACCCTATGAGAGAGATTCCAGGAGGAGGATATGTACATGTACCATGGACAAGACAGGATATTTTGTCTTTTACGAATGATTTCCCTCGACTGCGCGAGAAGCCCGTCGAGTGGTACAGGCAAGTAGACAGATTTGTAAAATTGTCTAAAGTACTATGGATTGATTTGAATAGTCTATTTGACATAATAGTACCAGCAGATTTATGGACAGAGTGCAAACTGATGATTAATTGGCCAACTCAAGAATACCCTAGGGATCCTAAAACAAGAGCTCCAGACCCTGAGGTAATGAAGAAATATGAACAAGTTATGGTATTTTTTTAAAAACAAGGTACCCCCTAAAGAGACAGATTGGGTAAAAATTGATTGAACACATCAAGAAGGTAAGGAGTCAGTACATGCATACTATGAAAGACTGATATTAGCTTTTAAACAGTTTAGTGGAGATGAGAATCTGAGTGAGAAGGATTTGAGTCACTTTGTATACAGATTTGTATATGGTTTACGCCCGGAAATTGGTGAAATGATTAAACAGCATACTGTTGATTGGCAAAATAAGAAAATAGATGAAGTATTTAGACATGCTAAATACTTTAATGATGAGATTGAGGCAAAACAGCGAAAACTGAAAGAAAAGGCTATGTGGGCACAGGTAAAGGTAGCAGAAAGGCAGGAAGCTCAATTAGTAGAACAGGCGAAAGACACAGGAACAAGACAGAGATTTGGTCCTGGGAAAGGAAAGGGCAATAAAGAAGAAGCTAAAAAGAAGTTCCCATGCAACAATTGCGGGAGGATAGGGCATTGGAATTCCGAGTGTAAATTTCCCCCAAGTACTAACAATGAAAATTCATCATTGAACGAACAGGTGCAGCATGAGGGGAGTGGTCAACTGTGGCAACAGCAGCAGGTTGGTACCCCAGAGAATCAGGTGCCAAAACCGGCTTTTATCACAGAGCAGAAACTCTCAGAAGTATAGTAATGAATCGGGATTCTATAATGAAGAACAGGTAAATAGGCTGCCACGCGCTAGCGCTGTTTCGCAGTATTGGCTGCAACGCGATGAGAGTGACTCAGAAGAAAGTTATTGAAGGTGCCGAAGGGAGGAAGAGGAGTGCGTACTTTGCGCAACTCTAGAAGTAAACCAGACAGGACCATTTGTGGATGGGAAGGTTAATAATGAGAATATTACTTTCCTAGTCGATACTGGAGCTACTCGATCAACTGTTAGGTCAGCTGATGTTAAGAATCTTCCTCTCTCGGATGAAACAATCAAAGTAGTTGGTGTATCCAACAGACAGATTAAAACTTACCTTACAGAACCAGTGAAAGTTAGAATAGGGAAATTTTCAGAAATGCACCGCTTTGTTGTGTGTGACACCAGTCTTGTGAATTTATTAGGTAGGGATCTGTTGTGCAAAATGAATTGCACTATATTCTGTACTCCGGATGGAATAGCATTTGAAACACCAGATGATGATGTACTGTATAAAATGACCATAGCTAACAGAGAAAATGAGGTTACTGAAACATATGCTGTATTCAATCCTAATGAATTACCTAAGGAATTGAAACAGTCTGTAAAAGCAGAAGTTTGGGACTTCATTGGAGAAGATGTAGGCCTAATGAGAAATGTAGACCCAATAAAAATAACTGTAAAGGAAGGAGTAACATATCCAAACGTCACACAATATAAATTGACACCTGAAATAATTGAAGGAGTAACTCCTGTGATAGAGAAAATGATCAAACAAGGAATTTTGGGAGAAATAATGAGTAGTCCATGTAATTCACCAATAATGGGACTGAAAAAGCCCAATGGGAAATTCAGAATAGTGCAAGACCTGAGAAAGGTGAATAAAATTGTTGTATCATGTTGTCCCATTGTACCAAATCCATCAGTGATCTTATATCAGATTCCCCATGATGCAGAATGGTATACAGTGATCGATCTGTGCCATGCTTTCTTTTCCATCCCATTGCACCATGACAGTCAGCAAAGATTTGCGTTTCGTTTTGGCGAGCGTATTTTGGCATGGTGCCGAATTCCACAGGGGTATACAGAAAGCCCCTCAATATTTAATCAGCTATTAAAGAAGTCTTCGGAGAGTCTAGAAATGCCAGAGAATTCAGTGCTAGTCCAATACATTGACGACCTCTTGGTGGCATCAAAAACACGTGAAGCTTGTGAGGTAGACACAATAGCCTTGCTGAATCAATTGGCAAATGGAGGACTTAAAGTGTCACCATCGAAATTACAATTTTGTAAAAAGGAAGTACAGTACTTAGGACACAACATTGAGAAAGGACTAAGAAAAATAACAATAGACAGAATCAGAATCATAAAAGGAATGAGAGCTCCCATGACTCAAAGAGAGGTGAGAATGTTTTTGGGAATGGTTGGATACTGTCGTCAGCGGACCAGTAACTTTCCCTTGATTGCAAAACCTTTGGTACGACTGACGAGAAGTGATGTGAAAGACCCCGATGATTTAAGCAAGGAAGAATTGGCAGCATTTAAACGATTGAGAGATGGTTTGTGCGAAGCACCTGCATTAGGTATGAATGACTATGAGAAAGAGTTTGAATTGTATTGCAGCGAAAGAAAGAAATCAATCAATCAATCACTGCATTTGTAAAGCGTGCCACATACCCAGATCCTTTTGTTGACGGGGAGCCAGTGCAGGCCTCTCAGGTGGAGTGTGATGTAGCTGCGGCGGGGGACGTTTAGGATGAGTCGGGCCGAGGCGTTCTGGATGCGTTGAGAGTCATCTCAGAAGCTTGTTTGTAGCTCCTGAGTAGAGGGCGTTCCCGTAGTCGAGTCTGTTGGCGATGAGGGCCTGGGTAACGTTTTTTCTCGTGTTGAGGGGGATCCATTTGAAGATCCTGAGGAGCATACGGAGGGTGTTGAAGCAGGACGCGGAGACGGCGTTGACTTGCCTGGTCATGGAGAGAGTGGAGTCGAGGATGACCCCCAGGTTGCGTGCGTGGTCCGTGGGTTCCGGGGCTGTGCCTAGTGACATGGGCCACCAAGAGTCATCACAGGCTGATGGGGTGGGTCCGAGAATGAGGATCTCCGTCTTGTCTGAGTTCAGCTTCAGTCTGCTGTCCTTCATCCAATAGGCTACGGCCTTCATTCCTCTGTGGAGGTTAGCTTTGGCGGTGTGGGGATCTTCGGTGAAGGATATGATCAGCTGGGTGTCGTCGGCGTAGGAGATGATGTTGAGGTTGTGTTGTCGTGCGACGTGGGCGAGGGGGGCCATGTAGATATTGAACAGCGTCGGGCTGAGGGAGGATCCCTGTGGGACGCCGCAGATGATCTTGGTGGTTTTGGAACGGAAGGGTGGGAGGCAGACGCTCTGGGTTCTGCCGGAGAGGAAGGATGTGGTCCAGGCCAGGGCCTTCTCTTGGATACCGGCGTCATGGAGGCGTGCTGATAGGGTGCAGTGGCAGACCGTGTCAAAGGCTGCTGATAGGTCCAGGAGGATGAGGGCGGCTGTTTCTCCTTTGTCCATCAGGGTTCGGATGATGTCAGTGGCGGCAATGAGGGCGGTCTCAGTGCTGTGGTTGCTGCAAAAACCGGATTGGGAAGGGTCCAGGATGTTGTTAACTTTGAGGTAACGGGTCAGCTGTTTGTTGACAATCTTCTCGGTTACTTTTGCCGGGAAAGGGAGCAGGGAGATGAGCCGGAAGTTCTTGAGGTCCTAGGGGTCAGCCTTGGGCTTCTTCAGAAGGGCGTTGATCTTGGCATGCTTCCAGCTTTCTGGGAAGGTTGCTGTCTCGAAGGAACAGTTGATTGTTTTCCGGAGGTGGGGCGCGATGGTTGCGCTGGCTTTGTTGAAGACGTGGTGAGGGCAGGGGTCCGATGGGGATCCGGAGTGGATGGAGTTCATGGTTTTGATGGTGTCTTCGTCGCTGACGCTGGACCAGATGGTCAGGAGACTGGTGCGAGTGGTAGTCGCAGGGGTGGTGCACTCGGTGGTGGGTGTGGGGGGGTTGGAGTTGGAAGCTGTCGTGGATGTCGGTGATCTTGTGGTGGAAGAAGGTGGCCAGGGAGTCGCACAGGTCTTGAGATGGCGGGATGTCATTGGTGTTGGAGCTGGGATTGGAGAGTTCTTTCACGATGCTGAAGAGCTCTTTGGTGTTGTGTGCGTTGTTGTCTAGGTGGTCCTTGAAGGCGGTCTTCTTGGCGGTCCTGATGAGTTGGTGGTGTCTGCAGGTGGCGCTTTTGAGGGCTGTGTGGTTGTCTGGTGTTCGATCGTGGGGCCATTTCTTCTCCAGCTTCCGACAGGTGTGCTTAGAGATCCGGAGGTCCTTGGTGAACCAGGCGGCTTTCTTGTTGGTGTGGTTGGTTGTAGAGGTCTTGAGAGGGGCGAGGGTGTTGGCGCAGTCGTTGATCCACTGTGTGAGGTTGGTCGTGTCGGTGTCTGGGTCGGTGGGGTCGGTGGGTGGTCTCAGGGCGAGGGCGGTAGTCAGTTGGTCCTCGGTGACCTTGCCCCAGCAGCGGCACGGTAGCTGTTGGGTGCGGTGGTGTGTGGTGGGTTTTCTGAAGGTGAAGTGGACGCATCTGTGGTCGGTCCAGTGTGGTTCGGTGGTGTGGTTGAAGGAGACGTGGGGGCTTGCAGAGAAGATGGGTTCGAGCGTTTGTCCAGCGACGTGGGTAGGTGTCGTTACGAGCTGTTTAAGTCCGAGGTTGGCGAGGTTGTCGATCAGGGCGGTGGAGTTGGCGTCGTTGTTGTTCTTGAGGTGGAAGTTCAGGTCCCCGAGGAGGATGTAGTCCATGGAAGCGAGGGCATGGGTGCTGATGAGGTCGGCGATGGTGTCACTGAAATGGATGTGCACACTCTGTGTTGATACAGAAACATGGAAAGATGAGACCAATTGCATACTTTTCATCAATGCTTGACCCAGTAGCTGTAGCTTTATCTGGATGTGTGAAAGCAGTAGCTGCTACGTGTCGAAGTTAGGAGCAGAGTGAAGGAATTGTAATGGGATACCCATTAAAAGTGTTCGTATATCTCATGATGTGGCGATCCTTTTAACAAGGAGTTGTACTCAGTATATGACACACAGTCGGCTGACTAAGTATGAAAAGGTCATATTAGGTGCAACTAATGTGAGTCTTGCGAGATGTTTGAATGTGAATCCTGCAACATTGTTGCCTGATGCTGAGAATGTGGAAGTAAGAGATGAAGCAGATCATGATTGTTTGGATGTACTTGATTTTTGCACAAAACCACAACCAGATATAAAGGATGTACCTTTGCTAGAAAGTGATTTTGTGATGATTGTTGATGGGTCTTGTTTGAGAAAAGATGAAGGAGTGCTAAGTGCAGCATACGCAGTATGTACAGTCGCAGCAGTAATAGAAGCATTCTATCTGAAAGGAGTAAAATCAGCACAAGTTGCAGAACTGGTGGCTCTGACTAGAGCGTGCAAGATTGGGAAAAGTGTGAGAGTGACTGTGATAACTGACAGCCAGTATGGCTTTGGAGTCGTCCACGACTTTGGCCAACTATGGCTACTGTGGAAATATGGATTTTTCTGGTCAGTTATGTCCCCTATCTTAGACCCCAACGGTTCTATGTACATGTTACAAGTACATGTATGTTCCCTCCAGTTCCAGTTAGGAAGACGCAAATACATGTGCGTCCACCGTCAACATGTCCTCTGTCAGATCCACCATGAATAGGCCGAATATTCCATTCCTAAGTACAAAAGGCCATCGGCTTTATATGGTTCACTTATGCCATTTTACAGTCCAAGCAAGTAGGCCCTGATTCTGTCATCAAAACTCTTCTTGCCTTCTGCCTCTGAAAGCTCCAGTCTGAGCCTGCGTCTGTGACCATGAACTTTGTCTCATTCTCTGCGCGGCTCATGAAGCCTGACATCAGCCTATTCTCTGCCAAGAACTGTATTTCACCTTCGAATTATCTGCTTCCCCCTCAGCCGATGCATTCCTGCCTAGTAGTTTAAGTAAACATTCTTCCAGCTACCAAGCAAAGGGCCCGGCTTCTCTGTCTTAATACAAGTAATTCATAGCCCTGTTACTATGGAAGATTCCTGCCCTCGCATTTAGTGTAGACACTTAGACGCTTCTACACGCACGCACAGTCAGTATAGAATAGATTCTGTCCGAGAGTCCTTCCTTTGTGGATAACATAGTTCTTTAAACATAGGATGTTAGATATGATTTGGGATTAGGTTGACTTGACCCCCCAGACTTTTTGTCTCCACATGTAGAGCTAAATGTCAAGTCCCCTTCACCCCCTAGTTACACGTCAATCACACGTCATAATGCTGCGCACGCATCTATGCCAAGTATTATCTTATAGATCCACCTATACATGACATCACAACCAATTATGTTCCTTTTTACTCCTTATTACACCCATTTTTTGGTTACGTAGATATATCGTCATTTTCCTTATCAATTGTTACGCCTACTGTATTCGCTTCATTGTAATGTATGTACTTCACTTCCTGAACCTTCGTGGTGACGGAACTTGGAGCATCCGATTATAATCGAGTATTGGAATAAAGCCCATTCCGAACCTCTAATACCACGGATTCTGCCTCTCATTTTACTGAGCTATTTTATTATGTTTCTGTATCAAATTCAGTCCCGGTAAAGGAAAATTATTTACCACATGAATGGCGCCCGCATAGGGACACTTTCTCATCTCACGCGCCGGCGGTGAGTTGCAGGCCCGGTCTCCTGCCACAGCTGGACGGACAATAACGCGTACCAGCAGGATTTCCTGTATCTCCCTCCGGTCAAGCGGGGGCGACTGAGGCTGCGATCGACACCCAGACGAGGCGGTGAGAAGTGCGAAGTATCCCGACCAGAGCCTAGCTGAGAGAGCAAGATCCGAGGTATACAGAGGCCCACCAGTGTCTGAAGTCCCAAGTCGAGTCCAGTGTCCGACGAGTCGAGTCGAGTCCAGTCCGATTCAAGTTCAAGTTACCGAGGCCTTCCGTTTCCGAAGCTACCCGGTGAGTACCATTGCTGGGGAGGCATTTCTGACGTGCACATAGGTTGTGCCGGTCAAGACGGGTTTGGGTACACAAATCCGGTCTGCACTGTTTTAGCAGTGTATCTGTACTGTTTAGCAGTATATCAAGTATTCCGAAGTATCTAGTTATTGTCAAGAATTAAGCTTGGTGATTAGTTATGCAGACGATCATCATTGTTGTTTCAGTTAAAGGTTTAATGTTTAAATGTTAAATGTGTTTAAATACGTTCTGTATATTGTGGTATGAATGACTGTTCATTATCGTGTTTATTGTATTAAGTCTGTTCAAAAATCAAGTATCAGATCAGTTGGTCGAAATCAAGTATAAGGTCAGTTCTCAATATGCCGTTCTTTTCGAAACTAAGACAGATCACTACAAGAAAAGGGGTACTCGAAGAAGCCGTTCCCATTCCTCCTAGGGACACTCCAGGGTACTTCATGTATCATAAACATGGCCTAGACGCCATATTATTTCTTGATTTATGGGTAGACTATACCAAGGAATTACCAGAAAGTCAGAGGTGGCCCACAGCGGGAACCTGGGATGCGGAATGCATCATAAAAGTAGAAGAAGAGTTATGGAAAAGAAAGGTCAGACAGTCACAGAAAGATGCCATTGAATTATGGCGTAAAGAATCACATAGACGAACAGAAAAAGCACGTAGACTGGAAGGGAAGAGTAAAGAGAATTCCAATAAAGTTCAAGAAAATCTATTAATTGAGGAAGGTATCCGAGTGAAAACAGAACAAGTAGACAGACAAAGAAATGCCCTTATGAATGGTATGTATCCCCTTCTGGCCGAAGGATTACCTAAGGCTACCCCAGAAATACCAAAAGACTTGCCACCCCCATTGTTCCCAATAAAGGTACATCCTAAGGGGCATCCTAGAACCGCAGAAGACGTTTTTCTTTCCTCATATTTAGATGACGCAGCTCCCGAATATGCTAATTCCGCCCCGCATAGACCGCATACCAGGGAGGTCCAACGCCAAGATCCAGCACCCGTATCCCTACAGCAACAAATCGAGTCACAAGTTCTGGCAAGCACATCTGTTTCTGCATCCGCTCCTACAGCTACTTCTATAGCTGTGTCCACACCTGTAGTTGCTGTGTCACGTCCGACGAATCCTTTCACACCCGACACCCCAGATGGGGCCACGGGAGGTGCTACCAATATCTTTTCTACGCCGCCTAGAATAAATAAACTTACTTTTCAAGAGTCCGCACATTCACGTACACCCAAACTCATAAGTGCCCGTGCGCTGAAGGAACTTCTTATAGATTGCAGATATGACCCCGTGCCCGGTAAAGAGGACGAAATGACCCTAGCATCATTACGTATCAGACGAGCCGCAGTGTATTTAGGGAAGTTACCAGGAATGACTGCGCATCTAGATAATATATACCATTTTGTCCAAACAGGGCGAGATCCAGAATGTATTCACAGAGCTATGGAATACCAGAAAGTAGAGATACAGGGGGAACTGTTACGTTTCCTCATAAACTGTGTGATCAGAAATCAAGACCGACCGGGGGTAGACCCGGAAGCAATGCAAATTCTTACAAGATGGAGCCAGAATATATCAGAAGGGAGACATGATAAACAAAATTGTATAATAGCCATGTGCCGAAAGATCCGTAAAGAAATAGAACGCCTACACGAAGAGAGATTAGAGGTAGACGAGTTCGAACAAAGCGAGGAAGAAGGGTCAGGACCGCCCACAGGACAGTCAGAAACTATAGCATATGTAGGTAAAAGAAGATCTTATAATAGTACGAGATGTCTTATTGACCCAATACGCCCGATATGTCCAGACAATAACAGAGGTTTCCCAACACCCATAGTCCATATAAGGTCTAACGAGCATTCGTTCCAAACAGCTGACAAACTACTCCGAGAACGAAGGGGTTATCATTTCCTCGATTCTATGGATGAACAAGATTTAGCCAGGGCAGCTGTCCATTGGGTGGACAGTCCCGGAAAATATAGTGATGATACAGTAGTACGCACATTTTTGAATCTCACCCCAGATGAACAGAGGTTAGCTGGGATTTATATGATTCAACAACTCATTATACTATATCGGAGTCAACATTCAGATCCTGGTCCCTTACCCGACATATTGACTGAATTACTCACGAATAGATGGAGAGGTTCAGGTACTAAATTAATTAAAGAAATTCTAGAATCAAGAAAGCAATATATTCTTTTTGTATGTTCAGAACATGTTTCATTGCCCGTCAAGGAAAGAACCACGTATCACATGGATAGACAGAATCCCTTACGAGAAGTGCACCCAATAAAGGGCGAGGACAACGAGTTCAAGCGTGTATTTGTATACACGCCCATATCGAAAATAGAATTGTTACAAATGAAGAAAGTGGTACCCAGTCATGACAAAGACCCAGCGGGTTTTCACCGAGAAATTAAAGACATGTTACTCATGGGGGAGTATACCTATCCCGACATTATGACAATACTGAAGGTATTGATGCCTGCTGGTATTTACGAAAAACTAAAGGAAAAAGAGTGGGAGGTAGGAGACCAAAAGATATAATGGTCAGCATTAGAAGCAGAAGAAAAGGCCCGAACTGCAGGAGCAGGACTTGGGGATAAAACTAAGGCATTACCAGGTTTATTAGTACAGGTACTGCCACGTTTATTAACTACGAAAAAGGAAGATTGGGGTACAATTTCAGCCTGTAAACAGAAGCAAGATGAAGACACTAGTGATTACTATGCCCGATTTGAAAAATGTTTTGGTATAAATAGTGGCATAAAAGCAAGCAGCGAATCATACCCACATCTGTTTGTAACAAAATTAGTCGAGAATGCCCTGCCCCAAGTAAAGAATAGAGTATTAAAATTCGAAAGTACCTGGCAAGGTAACACTCCATCACAAATGTTACAAATGTTACAGTATCATCACAATAGAATTAGAGAGGAACAAGAACATGAACACAGACGCATGAAAGACACAAAAATGAAAATGCTAGTTTCTCAGACAGTTCCAGCTGAAGGACATAAAAAGGGTATGACACATTCTGATTCAGCAGGACCTGTAAAAGGGACATGCAATTATTGCAAAAAGGCAGGTCATTATGTACACGATTGTCCAGTTTTAAAACATAATATCGCAATAGGTAAAACGCAAGAAAGATCACGGCCACTTAGACAAGATCAGAATGAACAAGGAGCTCTGCAGCATGCCCAGGCCATGCCAGCCGCACAACAGCCAATACAGTTCGTGCCAGCTGCACCAGCGTTGCCTGTTGCTGCCACACAGACAACAACACGACAAATGTATCAGACCGCACAGTATGAATATCCTGAGTACCAGCGTTACGCATGAACTAGCCTAGAGAGGGAAGTTGACTTACCCCTTATCGAGATACAAGTAGTCCAAGAAGGACCTTATATACATAGTGAATTGTTAGGCCAAGACAGAAAATTTTTACTCGATACCGGGGCAAGTCGAACAACCATAAAACGTAGTGAAGTTCCAGGGGCACCCCTCTCAGGCTCACAAAATATTTCTCTTGGTTTTTCAGGAAAACCTATTGTTAATGAAGTGTCACAACCTCTGCCACTTACGATAGGACCTCTGACCCGAACTACAGATTTATTGCTTACTAAATCATGTCCAGAAAATCTATTAGGAATAAAAACGTTAAAAGCTCTAGGAGCCATAATATGTTGTTCTCCGGAAGGAGTAAGATTGTTTTTACGTGATTTTAAAGGTCACTATGTATCTAGAGACATGGATCCCCGACTGCAGACTTTACCGACACATCTATGGGCACAAGGCCCTACTGATGTTGGTTGCATGAATATTACACCATATCGAGTCACATTAAAGGCAGGAGTGGTGCTACCACGAATGCGACAATACAAGTTACCGCCAGATGCTGTAGTGGCTTTACTACAAATCATTAACGAGCTCATTACCCAAGGAGTAGTTGTAGAAACAGACTCCAATGTATGTAATTCCCCGATAATTCCGATTCTTAAACGAACAGATCCTAAGGCCCCGCCAGTATATCGACTGGTTATTGATCTGCGCGAGTTAAACAAATGCATTGTGCCACAATTTCCTGTGGTCCCAGATATCTCGTCATTGCTGACAGCCATTGATTCCGAAGCAACATTCTTTACTGTAATCGATCTCAAGAATGCCTTTTTCAGCGTCCCAATAGATCCGGAAAGCCAATATTTATTCGGATTTAGTTTAAATGGACGTAGCTTCAAATTCTCACGCGCACCTCAAGGATTTACAGAAAGCCCCAGCATCTATAGCCAAGCACTGAAACGAGAACTTGACAGTATCCACATGCCAGTTAACACTGCTCTGCTTCAATACGTCGATGATCTGCTGATCACCGCCCGAAGCGAACCTGAATGTGAAAAAGCATCACTGACAGTTTTACAATTTCTAGCCGAAAAGGGGCACAAGGTGTCCCCTTCTAAGCTGCAATTCTGTGTCCAGCGAGTTATTTATCTTGGACACTCGCTGTCCAAGGAGGGAAGGCAGCTTACACCAGACCGCATTCAGTTAATAGCTAACATGCCAATACCCAAGACACAAAAGGAGGTGCGGGCTTTCATAGGCCTCACTTCATACTGTAGACAGTGGATCCCGCAATATGCATTTCTAGCAAAACCACTCATTCAGTTGACAACCCAGGAGGCAGCCACATCGACTGTTCTCCCCTGGACCCAGGAACATACACAAGCTTTTGAAAGCCTAAAGAAAGCTTTATGTCAAGCACCTGTTTTAGCAACGCCATGTTACAGAAAACAGTTTACACTCTTTGTTACAGAACACGAAGGTACTGCTTTGTCAGTACTCACACAGGAACAAGCAGGATCACACAAACCATGTGCTTATTTTTCTAGCACATTAGATCCCGTAGCTCAGGCTTTGCCTGCATGCCTAAAATCAGTAGCAGCGACAGCTTTAGCAATTAGACAAAGCGATGCCATAGTGTTAGGACATCCATTGACAGTTCAAGTACCACATGCAGTAGAGGTTCTTGTAAATAGAACGCAAACACAACACTTGACTATAGCACGACTCACAGGGTACGAACTTACACTGTTTCAGCCACACATAGAAATCAGACGCTGTAACACATTGAATCCTGCCACACTTTTGCCAGTAACCGGAACAGATCCACTAGCTCATGACTGTATTGAAGTTATTACTATAACGACGAAACCCAGACAAGACTTGACAGATGTCCCATTGTCAGATCCAGACCTGACGTTGTATGTAGATGGTTCATGTATGAGAACAAGTACAGGAGAGTTAGTGGCTGCTTACGCAGTCACAACAGATACTGAAGTCATTGAAACAAATCGTATAAATACTTTGTCAGCTCAAGCCGCAGAGCTTATTGCTCTGACACAAGCCTGTATTCAAGCCACAAGTAAAAGGGTCAACATATACACTGATTCACGATATGCATTCGGAGTTGTACATGACTTCGGCGTGCTGTGGCGAGAGAGAGGTTATTTAACTTCCCACGGTGCCCACATTCAGCACGGACCCCTCATTCATGCCTTATTAGATGCAATACATCTACCTACTGCAATATCAATTATGAAATGTAAGGCTCATACAAAGGTTACTGATATCATTTCTCAAGGCAATGATTTAGCGGACAGAACAGCTAAACAGACTGCTCAAACACAAACATCCGACATGACAAAGACAATAGTCCCGATGCCGACACATTGTATGACAGTTAAAGATCCTACTCTTGACGTAATTGACATACAGACACATGCTACACCAGACGAAATAAAGAAATGGACTGAATTAGGAGGGATCCAAACGGACCAAGGATGGATGACGAAGGAAAAGTCTGTATGGTTCCTTCCTGATTCAATGGTCCGAGTCATTATTAACACTATCCATAGTCCAGCGCATCTAGGAGAGAAAGCTATGCTAGACAGCATTCAACACATTTGGTTCAATAAACATTTACGAGCAGCAGCCAAACAAAAAGTCCGTACCTGTATGATCTGTTGCCAGTTCAACCCAGGAAAAAGCGTTCCCGTAGAACAGGGTGGATTTCATCCTCCTGATCACCCTTTTGAAGTCCTCCAGATGGATTATATCCAGATGGAACGATGTCGAGGATTCAAATATGTTCTCGTAGTTGTCTGCGCTCTGTCTCGTTGGACGGAGGCATACCCGGTTTCAGATTACACTGCCCCGACTACTGCCAAACAGTTAGTTCGAGAATTCTTCCCACGCTATGGTTTACCACGTGTTGTCTACTCAGATAACGGCCAGCCGTTCTCATCCGAATTAATGAAACATGTTTCACTTCTGCTAGGATATCAGTGGAAATTCCACTGTGTCCGACACCCCGAAGCAGCAGGTCTCGTAGAAAGACATAATCAGATACTGAAAATCAGACTGTCCAAAATATGCAGAGAGAAAGGTGTCGACTGGATAGTAGCATTACCAGTTGCACTCTTTTACATGAGAATGGTAGCACACTCTCGAACAGGGCTATCCCCGTATGAGGTGATCTTCGGCAGACCACCAAATATGTGGGGGACGCCTATACCACGCAAAATAACTGATATTGACTGTAATATGCTGACAGATTACTTGGCTTCCTTGATGTCTGCACTACAATCTTGTCGTTCACAGGTTGCTGCAGCATTTCCCGACAACACTGAGGTGAAACCCCATGACTTAGTTCCGGGTGATATTGTATTTGTGAGAAATTTCGACCGAAAGACTCAGCTGGAGCCCAGGTGGAAGACACCCAAGTTGGTTCTGCTGACCACAAGAACAGCCGTGAAGATCGAGGGCCGCAAGGGCTGGATTCATTCAAGTCATATCAAGAAATTTCATGGACTATCCTCGGATATAGACATTGTGCCCTGCACTCCCTCACAGACTGATTCAAAACTTCCTTTGGTGGAAAAAACTGAAAGCGAACTCTACAAAGTTAAGTTGAGGCCTAGAACGTCAGACGGTTTGATTGTTTAAGTCCTCTCCTAGGTGAAGCGGTTGAATCTGTCTCTGACATGTATCCTCTAGACCTGAATCATGGACAGTCGCGAAAAATGATGAAACGACAGGCGTATTGTAAATCACTGCGTAGCCATTGTATAGTGACATTATTAATTTTGTTTTCCTTAAGTCTTTTAATAATTATTACAAGTATGCTGTTGCACATATATTACCCTATTGCCAGAAATGTTCACAATGTTATTGCAGAACATTCTTTTAGTGACTTACCCCCGCATGAATTGTCCTATAGACTTGCGCTGCGCAATAACACTTTCATTAGTATGTTACATCATTCCTATCAGACTAGTAATGCCACTAATTGTTGGGTGTGTGGCCGACTCCCTCCCTATCAGAATTATGAAGGAGTCTTGCCTTTCTTTCCACATCCATTTACACATAATGGCTCCTGTGGAGCATGGTTTAGCTTAATCAATTCCATAGACTCAGACACCGCAGTTTTCCAAGATCAGTGGGTATGGGGAAACCTAAACCTAGTTCTACTCAAGGTCTGCTACCCTGACAAGGAGGGTCGCCCCAAAAGAACAGGAACTGATCTAGAAAATGAAGTATATGGATTAGGTAATTTTACACCTAATCTCATGATTCTAAATGTCGTATCCGAAGTTGAACTAGTCTTACCCACCATGTCAGTATTCCCAGCAAAAGGTGAATTGTGTGTAAGAAAGGTTGGTTCCATACATATGGGCCATAGTCAATGCACTACTACAGTAGAATTCAGTGATCAAGGCAAATCTTCATTCAGAGCTTATCGCCACTCCTACTTTATATATGGTCAGACTGCATATATGCGTCTACCTCTAGATTGGGATGGTACCTGCTACATTGCATTCCTTTTGCCACCTGTTTTCCTAGCTCCTCCTGATTATTACAGAAATATTCATTTAGTACACAATAGAGAGCGGAGAGATCTCCCGATTGTCGATTACACTGAAACAGCATGGGAAAAATACACAGATTTCAATAAAGGCATCTTTCCCTATATAGGTACTGTTACTAATAGTAAACTAATACGTAGATTAACTAGAACCCTTGAAGCAGTAGTGAATGAAACTATTTCCGCCTTAGGCAATTTAACAGAAGAGCAGTCTGCTATGCGGATTGTTGTGCTTCAAAATCGTCTTGTCCTTGACGTCATCCTGGCTGATAGGGGCGGAGCTTGTAGGGTCATCGGATCAAGCTGCTGCGTATTCATACCAGAGAATTCGCCATCTGTATATAAAGCTATAACTCGCCTTCACAAGATTGTAAGCCAGATACACCAGAATCCAGGCACCTGGACTTGGTCCAGTTGGTTTTGGAGTGTGATATCAGCCTGGGGATGGAGAGTTCTATCCTTCCTAGGTATTGGCCTTCTCATACTATTCAGTTGCTGTCTATGTCTACAATGTGGACCAGCGATTTGTGGTCTGTGTGCCACATCGTGTATTCCACCACCAAGATTTCATTCAAGACCCCGGAAGAAGAAAGAAGAACAAATGATACTATATGAACAGATCAATGGATTAATGAAGATTGATATCTCTTAACGGGCAAGTAGGGGACAAGGAGGGAATGTGGAAATATGGATTTTTCTGGTCAGTTATGTCCCCTATCTTGGACCCCAACGGTTCTATGTACATGTTACAAGTACATGTATGTTCCCTCCAGTTCCAGTTAGGAAGACGCAAATACATGTGCGTCCACCGTCAACATGTCCTCTGTCAGATCCACCATGAATAGGCCGGATATTCCATTCCTAAGTACAAAAGGCCATCGGCTTTATATGGTTCACTTATGCCATTTTACAGTCCAAGCAAGTAGGCCCTGATTCTGTCATCAAAACTCTTCTTGCCTTCTGCCTCTGAAAGCTCCAGTCTGAGCCTGCGTCTGTGACCATGAACTTTGTCTCATTCTCTGCGCGGCTCATGAAGCCTGACATCAGCCTATTCTCTGCCAAGAACTGTATTTCACCTTCGAATTATCTGCTTCCCCCTCAGCCGATGCATTCCTGCCTAGTAGTTTAAGTAAACATTCTTCCAGCTACCAAGCAAAGGGCCCGGCTTCTCTGTCTTAATACAAGTAATTCATAGCCCTGTTACTTTGGAAGATTCCTGCCCTCGCATTTAGTGTAGACACTTAGACGCTTGTACACGCACGCACAGTCAGTATAGAATAGATTCTGTCCGAGAGTCCTTCCTTTGTGGATAACATAGTTCTTTAAGCATAGGATGTTAGATATGATTTGGGATTAGGTTGACTTGACCCCCCAGACTTTTTGTCTCCACATGTAGAGCTAAATGTCAAGTCCCCTTCACCCCCTAGTTACACGTCAATCACACGTCATAATGCTGCGCACGCATCTATGCCAAGTATTATCTTATAGATCCACCTATACATGACATCACAACCAATTATGTTCCTTTTTACTCCTTATTACACCCATTTTTTGGTTACGTAGATATATCGTCATTTTCCTTATCAATTGTTACGCCTACTGTATTCGCTTCATTGTAATGTATGTACTTCACTTCCTGAACCTTCGTGGTGACGGAACTTGGAGCATCCGATTATAATCGAGTATTGGAATAAAGCCCATTCCGAACCTCTAATACCACGGATTCTGCCTCTCATTTTACTGAGCTATTTTATTATGTTTCTGTATCAAATTCAGTCCCGGTAAAGGAAAATTATTTACCACACTACAAAGAGGTTTCCTAACCTCGAGTGGAACTCCTATTAAGAATGCTGAAGTGGTTGGAAAGTTGCTTGAGGCAATACAGCTGCCTAGACAACTGGCTGTTGTGAAATGTGCTGCTCATAGTCAAGTTGGTGATTATATCACCACCGGAACCAGGTATGCAAATGACATGGCACAATATTGTGCACGGAATCAGAATTTAGTCAATCGGGCTAAGGAAAAATAAATGTCTTCTTGCTCATTGATGTTTACTAACATTGTGGGAACTTGGGAAGAAGGAAGACAGTTGCAAGAAGAGGCAGGAGATGAAGAAATGAAACAGTGGGTTAAAGCAGGATGTGCGCCAAGAGAGAAGTATCATTTGTGGGTCTATCGAGATGGAAGACCAGTTATGCCTGATAGCATGATGACTACCATGGCACGGATGTATCATGGTCAGGGACACATAGGGAGAGACTGGAAAAACAGAACAAATAGTCCAAGCTAAGACTGACTATACCTTATACTTTTATAGCTCCTAAAAATGAAATGAAACATGAGAGGAGGGTTTTATGGATTTCCTTATTAATGACAGGAAATGATTTTGATTTATTTCACATTTCTAAACAATTGTGCGCTGCAACATTACTTCATTGCGCATTTATCTTTTGTACAAAACAATATCTTACATTACATTTAATACATCAACATGATACTCATGATCCCCTAAATGAGTAAAACAAACACCCATACACTCTTCAGACATTCATGGCCAATATACTCTTACATACACAAAACTACACACGCACTGTAAACCAGGTCCTAGTAGCACCCTTTCTTTTCTGGTAGATTGACTCCAAATCAGTTTGTACAACAAAAGTGTTCTGTTTTTTTTGTTGAAACAATAAAGTTCCAGTGTTAATTTGAATCAAAAAAATCACAGGACGGTGCAAAACAAGGACCAAACTGGTCGACGCGTTTCGAACCACTATCTTTTGGGTTCTCCTCAGGACCAACCAATTTCTGCAATAAAAAAATAACAGATCCGTTTTAGGTATTATACTACAACTCAGAATTCCACAAGAACCGCCAAAATCTGACCTCACCCACCTTCAAAAAGTGCCTCCACAATGGAGTTCTAGCTGCCTGAAATATGTCCGACTTGTCCCAAGCGATGTGGAACCTAAACAAAAAGCCGTTTGCATTATCGTTTCTTGTTCATCACAGAAAAGCTAAACACACAACACTGGACAGACACAAGACTGTTGCACAGATGGGGTACTGGCTACACCTACCGGATTAGGGGAAGGCTGCCCTCTTTGCCGGCTGACAAACGTGTCTACTGTTTCTTTGCTAGAACCAAAAGTAAACATTGGTCGATTACTTGAAAAAGTGCTTTCCCATGGATAGGCTGAATCACGATATATCCTTGGGAAAAAGAAGGCTTACCTAGGTGAGTTCGCTCGTTCGTCTCACGTAGGATACCCGCGCCGGATTCTGAAAACAAAAAGGCGGTACAAGTCGTCACCAAAAACTGCTCCGCCCGCTGTGCTAAAGTTCTCTAAGTTGTCACAGCCCTTAATGTCCTTTCCTTAGCCGGCAGAACACTTACCAGGATTCTCCTCTGGTATCTCGTTGTCCGTATCAGTCCATTGGTAAAGCTCGTTTGGCATTGTGGGAAATGGTGACGGTTAAACGATCCCAAGTGCCGGAAACCAGATGACTGCTGGGGGATGTAGTTTAACGTGGCGACTAAAAAATTGGGTATGTTTAAGAAAGGTACTGGTGCAACAGTTAGAAATGTGCCAAAGTTTTCTTGGCAAAATGCTTATTAATGTATGAAAATTTAGTATGTTTAGAGAAGATGCTAGTGCAACAGCTAGCGATGTTACGGGGCTTTCTCTGCACGGTGTTGCAATCGCGTGTTTCACAACGGAAGGAATTCCATGAGGACCAGAGGTTAGGTGGCTGCTGGGGGATATAATTTATGATGTTCGTCACTCGACAGGTGGTAAGGGATGCACGACAACAGCTGGCACTGTCACTAAACTTTTGTCAACACACTCAATATACAGGAAAAAGGCATTCAGTACGTTGCCTATTAAATTTGGTGAAAACAGATCAGATAGGAACGGCAGCATGTAACTCTATATAATGGTATTCGCAGTCTAGACCAATAGTCTGAATATCTCCGCTACTTCATTCAGACCGTTAATCGCCGTATTGAATTTCATGATGAGTAGTGCTTCGCGTTGGCTTAACTGGCCTTCCAAGTCGCCCCCACGAGGGTCTCTCTCAATTTTGGACAACACTGTCCATTTCAAGTCTACCTCACTGTGTGTCATTGTAGCCCAGTGGCTGACTAATGGGGCATTTTCCACTCGTCGTCTAATCCTTGACTTGTGCTGGGTGATACGTTGCCGGACCTCCTGGGTTGTCTTCCCAATGTACAGCTATGGGCAAGGGCAAGTTACTGCATAGACAACATTCTTCGTTTTACAATTAGTAAACGTGTTGTGTTTCCAGTGGATAGTGTTAAATGTGAAGACATCACCCTCTATGGTTTGCTCACAGCATGTGCACGTTCCACATTTGTGGTGTCCCACAATTGGTGGCAAATCCAACATGCTTCTTAAAGTCCGATGTTCTTGTTTAGGTAAAGCCGCCCGGACTATATAGTTGGCTACACTTTTCTCCTTTTTATATGCAAACAGAGGAGGGGTGGAGAATTCCTCATGGAGGTCCTTAATCAGATGCCAGTTGGTGAGAATAAGTTTACGGAGTTGGTGGGTATTAGGGCAAAATGTCGTTACGCAAACTGGTCTACTGCCCTTATTCCTAGTTCTTTGCTCCAGCAATGTTTCTCTTGGTGTCCACCAAGCTCTCTTCAGAGAGTGTTTGAGTAGTCCCTTGGGGTATCCCCTTTCCAGAAGGCGATCTCTTAGTTTATTCGCGTGCATAAAGTATTCCTCTTTTTTTGTGCAGTTCCTACGAATCCGCAGGAACTGACCATATGGTAAATTTTGTCTCAGACTGCGAGGGTGGTTGCTGGTATAATGTAATGCCTTATTCCTGTCCGTCTGTTTCCTAAAAAGTGTGGTTTCTAGCTGTCCATCTAAAGCCACCACTTTAACGTCCAAAAATGTGATCCATTCGTTTGATGATACACAACTGAATTTAATATCATTTGATCTTTCGTTGAGCCAACCAACAAACTCATCCAGTGTTCCCTGTGTGCCAGTCCAGATTAGGAAAATATCGTCGATGTATCGCATGTAGCTGGAGATGTTTGCAAAAAATGGGTTGTTGTTATATATAAAATTGTTTTCATATAGCCCCATATATAACACCGCTAACTCCGGGGCAAAAGGACATCCCATGGCCACGCCTCTTGTTTGAAAAAAGAACTGTGAATCAAATGAAAAGTAGTTTTTAGATAATGCAAACTTCGCTAATGTCAAAAGAAATTCCGTAGGTACTTGGACTGGTTGCTCTCTTTGACCTAAGAACCACTCTAAAGTCTCCAATGCTTGATCCTGAGGAATCTGGGTATAGAGTGAAACCACATCCAATGAAACCATCAGTTGCTTAGTTTTGTCAAACTGCACGGATGCTATTCTATTGAGGAAGGCAGTAGTATCTTTCAAATGGGCCGGGATTTCCTTGATGAATGGTTTGAGGAAAAAATCAATATATTGGGCCACTGGCTCAATAAGTGACTCACACCCGGACACTATGGGCCGTCCTGGGGGGTCAAGTTCATTTTTATGCAGTTTGGGCAAGGCATAAAAGACCGGTATCCTCGGATTCATGTTCTTTAGAAAGAGGCATTCTTTAGGGCCAACAAAACCTTGTGTATAGCCTCCTTCAATGATATGGAATAGTTGATCTTGTAATTCCTTTGTTGGATCTTTGGCAATTTTACGATAGCATGTCACATCCTCTAACTGGCGTAGTACTTCCTTCTTGTATTTGTTCACGTCCCATAGGACAATTGCCCCGCCTTTGTCCGCCTGTTTCACCACTATTGATCTATCATTCTGCAGGTCAATCAGGGCATCTTTCTCCTGTTTAGCTAAGTTATACTTAACAAAGCTTCTTTTACTTTCCATTGCCTGGATTCCAGATAAGATGGTTCTCTCGAAGGTGGTAATTTCTTTAGGGACCTTGGGGCCTATTGGACAGAAAGATGATTTTCTCTTTAGTCCAGTTATTTCAGACGTAACTGCTTCAGTTGTGTCCGAAAAGAACGTTTTCAAACGGATTTTGCGACAAAACTCCATGGTTTCGAGCTTCATTTTTACAAAGTCTGTTGATCTAGAAGGAACAAAACTGAGTCCTTTCTCCAAAATTGAGATTTCCGCATCTGTTAGGATTTTATCAGACAGGTTAAAAATCGGCGATGAAACTAGCTCCTGTAATACTGACGGCGTGTCCTCATTTCCCATGGTTGGGAGTATCGCAACCGTCCTCTGCCTTGTCGTTGGCCTCGGCCTAAAAAACGTGCCTCCTGGTTAGATGATTGCGGGTCCTGATTTTGTTGATTTACCCTTAGATTCTGATTAGCCCTAGTGTTAGTATCTGTAGCCTCGCTCGAGGATGATGATGATTCCGAAAAATTGATGAATCTTTTCCGTGATCGTCCTCGATAGTTTTGAAGGTAATTTCTTGAATCGTTAGTGATATAAAAATCTTTGTTCAAGTAAGGGTAAGTGGACTCCAACGAAAAATTCTTTTTGTCCAGCTCAAATTTATTACTTTTTTGGATTACCGTGTAGTCTTTAAACTCCCAAATTTCCTTTTCAACCTTTTCTAATAGGGCTTTTGCGTCAGTTAGATTAGGGTTGTTTTTGATTTCAGTTTCCAAGTCAGCGATCTCTTGTAGTTGTATCAACGACAGTCTATGTGCTGTCTCCACCGTTAGGACCATGAGGTCCCGGCTGCATTTCGTCTCTATGCAGCTATATCCTTTCTTGTAGATTGGATCATCAATAAACACAGACGGAATATTGCGTATCTGGAGTCCCGATGCTTGAGGAGCGGGCAGACGCCCGCGAGGTTGTTTGAGTGGCAAAAAAAAGCCACGATCCTTCAGAGATCTTAGCAGTGAAACTTATATGTAGTTGATGTTGCATTGGTTAGTTTTGTGAATATGTTGTTTAATGTCTAGTTTGTGCTTGTTTGTCTGAGTCTTTGTCATTCCCCATCTCAGTTTGTGATGGCAGAAAAAGATGCCTTCGCCTATAGCGAAGAACACATTCAGAATTTAATACGAGCACCGCCAGTCTTTGCATCGGCCACCTTGAGTGTCACAGCAAAAACACAGAATGAGTCGGACAAATTAACAAGATTACGAAAAAAACAAATACGCACGGACCTTCACTGGCATTTTTTATTACAACATCTAAAGGAAGGTACAATTCCATCGGGACTCCAGATACGCAATATTCCGGCTGTGTTTATTGATGATCCAATCTACAAGAAAGGATATAGCTGCATAGAGACGAAATGCAGCCGGGACCTCATGGTCCTAACGGTGGAGACAGCACATAGACTGTCGTTGATACAACTACAAGAGATCGCTGACTTGGAAACTGAAATCAAAAACAACCCTAATCTAACTGACGCAAAAGCCCTATTGGAGTTTAAAGACTACACGGTAATCCAAAAAAGTAATAAATTTGAGCTGGACAAAAAGAATTTTTCGTTGGAGTCCACTTACCCTTACTTGAACAAAGATTTTTATATCACTAACGATTCAAGAAATTACCTTCAAAACTATCGAGGACGATCACGGAAAAGATTCATCAATTTTTCGGAATCATCATCATCCTCGAGCGAGGCTACAGATACTAACACTAGGGCTAATCAGAATCTAAGGGTAAATCAACAAAATCAGGACCCGCAATCATCTAACCAGGAGGCACGTTTTTTAGGCCGAGGCCAACGACAAGGCAGAGGACGGTTGCGATACTCCCAACCATGGGAAATGAGGACACGCCGTCAGTATTACAGGAGCTAGTTTCATCGCCGATTTTTAACCTGTCTGATAAAATCCTAACAGATGCGGAAATCTCAATTTTGGAGAAAGGACTCAGTTTTGTTCCTTCTAGATCAACAGACTTTGTAAAAATGAAGCTCGAAACCATGGAGTTTTGTCGCAAAATCCGTTTGAAAACGTTCTTTTCGGACACAACTGAAGCAGTTACGTCTGAAATAACTGGACTAAAGAGAAAATCATCTTTCTGTCCAATAGGCCCCAAGGTCCCTAAAGAAATTACCACCTTCGAGAGAACCATCTTATCTGGAATCCAGGCAATGGAAAGTAAAAGAAGCTTTGTTAAGTATAACTTAGCTAAACAGGAGAAAGATGCCCTGATTGACCTGCAGAATGATAGATCAATAGTGGTGAAACAGGCGGACAAAGGCGGGGCAATTATCCTATGGGACGTGAACAAATACAAGAAGGAAGTACTACGCCAGTTAGAGGATGCGACATGCTATCGTAAAATTGCCAAAGATCCAACAAAGGAATTACAAGATCAACTATTCCATATCATTGAAGGAGGCTATACACAAGGTTTTGTTGGCCCTAAAGAACGCCTCTTTCTAAAGAACATGAATCCGAGGATACCGGTCTTTTATGCCTTGCCCAAACTGCATAAAAATGAACTTGACCCCCCAGGACGGCCCATAGTGTCCGGGTGTGAGTCACTTATTGAGCCAGTGGCCCAATATATTGATTTTTTCCTCAAACCATTCATCAAGGAAATCCCGGCCCATTTGAAAGATACTACTGCCTTCCTCAATAGAATAGCATCCGTGCAGTTTGACAAAACTAAGCAACTGATGGTTTCATTGGATGTGGTTTCACTCTATACCCAGATTCCTCAGGATCAAGCATTGGAGACTTTAGAGTGGTTCTTAAGTCAAAGAGAGCAACCAGTCCAAGTACCTACGGAATTTCTTTTGACATTAGCGAAGTTTGCATTATCTAAAAACTACTTTTCATTTGATTCACAGTTCTTTTTTCAAACAAGAGGCGTGGCCATGGGATGTCCTTTTGCCCCGGAGTTAGCGGTGTTATATATGGGGCTATATGAAAACAATTTTATATATAACAACAACCCATTTTTTGCAAACATCTCCAGCTACATGCGATACATCGACGATATTTTCCTAATCTGGACTGGCACACAGGGAACACTGGATGAGTTTGTTGGTTGGCTCAACGAAAGATCAAATGATATTAAATTCAGTTGTGTATCATCAAACGAATGGATCACATTTTTGGACGTTAAAGTGGTGGCTTTAGATGGACAGCTAGAAACCACACTTTTTAGGAAACAGACGGACAGGAATAAGGCATTACATTATACCAGCAACCACCCTCGCAGTCTGAGACAAAATTTACCATATGGTCAGTTCCTGCGGATTCGTAGGAACTGCACAAAAAAAGAGGAATACTTTATGCACGCGAATAAACTAAGAGATCGCCTTCTGGAAAGGGGATACCCCAAGAGACTACTCAAACACTCGCTGAAGAGAGCTTGGTGGACACCAAGAGAAACATTGCTGGAGCAAAGAACTAGGAATAAGGGCAGTAGACCAGTTTGCGTAACGACATTTTGCCTTAATACCCACCAACTCCGTAAACTTATTCTCACCAACTGGCATCTGATTAAGGACCTCCATGAGGAATTCTCCACCCCTCCTCTGTTTGCATATAAAAAGGAGAAAAGTGTAGCCAACTATATAGTCCGGGCGGCTTTACCTAAACAAGAACATCGGACTTTAAGAAGCATGTTGGATTTGCCACCAATTGTGGGACACCACAAATGTGGAACGTGCACATGCTGTGAGCAAACCATAGAGGGTGATGTCTTCACATTTAACACTATCCACTGGAAACACAACACGTTTACTAATTGTAAAACGAAGAATGTTGTCTATGCAGTAACTTGCCCTTGCCCAAAGCTGTACATTGGGAAGACAACCCAGGAGGTCTGGCAACGTATCACCCAGCACAAGTCAAGGATTAGACGACGAGTGGAAAATGCCCCATTAGTCAGCCACTGGGCTACAATGACACACAGTGAGGTAGACTTGAAATGGACAGTGTTGTCCAAAATTGAGAGAGACCCTCGTGGGGGCGACTTGGAAGGCCAGTTAAGCCAACGCGAAGCACTACTCATCATGAAATTCAATACGGCGATTAACGGTCTGAATGAAGTAGCGGAGATATTCAGACCATTGGTCTAGACTGCGAATACCATTATATAGAGTTACATGCTGCCGTTCCTATCTGATCTGTTTTCACCAAATTTAATAGGCAACGTACGGAATGCCTTTTTCCTGTATATTGAGTGTGTTGACAAAAGTTTAGTGACAGTGCCAGCTGTTGTCGTGCATCCCTTACCACCTGTCGAGTGACGAACATCATAAATTATATCCCCCAGCAGCCACCTAACCTCTGGTCCTCATGGAATTCCTTCCGTTGTGAAACACGCGATTGCAACACCGTGCAGAGAAAGCCCCGTAACATCGCTAGCTGTTGCACTAGCATCTTCTCTAAACATACTAAATTTTCATACATTAATAAGCATTTTGCCAAGAAAACTTTGGCACATTTCTAACTGTTGCACCAGTACCTTTCTTAAACATACCCAATTTTTTAGTCGCCACGTTAAACTACATCCCCCAGCAGTCATCTGGTTTCCGGCACTTGGGATCGTTTAACCGTCACCATTTCCCACAATGCCAAACGAGCTTTACCAATGGACTGATACGGACAACGAGATACCAGAGGAGAATCCCGGTAAGTGTTCTGCCGGCTAAGAAAAGGACATTAAGGGCTGTGACAACTTAGAGAACTTTAGCACAGTGGGCGGAGCAGTTTTTGGTGACGACTTGTACCGCCTTTTTGTTTTCAGAATCCGGCGCGGGTATCCTACGTGAGACGAACGAGCGAACTCACCTAGGTAAGCCTTCTTTTTCCCAAGGATATATCGTGATTCAGCCTATCCATGGGAAAGCACTTTTTCAAGTAATCGACCAATGTTTACTTTTGGTTCTAGCAAAGAAACAGTAGACACGTTTGTCAGCCGGCAAAGAGGGCAGCCTTCCCCTAATCCGGTAGGTGTAGCCAGTACCCCATCTGTGCAACAGTCTTGTGTCTGTCCAGTGTTGTGTGTTTAGCTTTTCTGTGATGAACAAGAAACGATAATGCAAACAGCTTTTTGTTTAGGTTCCACATCGCTTGGGACAAGTCGGACATATTTCAGGCAGCTAGAACTCCATTGTGGAGGCACTTTTTGAAGGTGGGTGAGGTCAGTTTTTGGCGGTTCTTGTGGAATTCTGAGTTGTAGTATAATACCTAAAACGGATCTGTTATTTTTTTATTGCAGAAATTGGTTGGTCCTGAAGAGAACCCAAAAGATAGTGGTTCGAAACGCGTCGACCAGTTTTGTCCTTGTTTTGCACCGTCCTGTGATTTTTTTGATTCAAATTAACACTGGAACTTTATTGTTTCAACAAAAAAAACAGAACACTTTTGTTGTACAAACTGATTTGGAGTCAATCTACCAGAAAAGAAAGGGTGCTACTAGGACCTGGTTTACAGTGCGTGTGTAGTTTTGTGTATGTAAGAGTATATTGGCCATGAATGTCTGAAGAGTGTATGGGTGTTTGTTTTACTCATTTAGGGGATCATGAGTATCATGTTGATGTATTAAATGTAATGTAAGATATTGTTTTGTACAAAAGATAAATGCGCAATGAAGTAATGTTGCAGCGCACAATTGTTTAGAAATGTGAAATAAATCAAAATAATTTCCTGTCATTAATAAGGAAATCCATAAAACCCTCCTCTCATGTTTCATTTCATTTTAGGAGCTATAAAAGTATAAGGTATAGTCAGTCTTAGCTTGGACTATTTGTTCTGTTTTTCCAGTTAATTGGGCTCAGTCCAACTGAGTTTTTTTGAGCCAAAACCCGGTGTTGATTTTTTACATAGGGAGAGACGCCATGATCAGGTCATTCAAGCAGACCTGGTACAATGCAAAGTTCAGACTTGTAGCAGAAAGTCTTTGTCAAAGATGCCTAATATGTCAGCAATACAATCCTGGAAGAAAGACTGTAGTGAGTCTAGGAACAATAGGTCGAGAAGGAGGGCCTTTTACCAGAATGCAAGTGGATTTCATTGAGATGCCTCCCTGTAACAGACTGAGGTGTGTTTTGGTTATGGTCTGTCTATTCTCTAGATGGGTGGAAGCATTTCCAACAAGAAGAAATGATGGGATGACGGTAGCAAAGCACTGTTGAGAGAGTTCATACCTAGGTTTGGGTTCCCAGTGACAATTAAATCAGACTGTGGAGGACATTTCCATAATGAAATTATAAAATTAATTAGTGAAGCATTGAATGTACAACAGAAACTACATTGCGCCTACCGACCAGAGGCTTCTGATGTGGTTGAACAAATGAATGGTACGATCAAAAATAGAATAGGGAAAATGTGTTTGGCCACAGGTATGAAATGGCCTGATGTCTTGCCTCTGGTACTCATGACTATTAGATCAATTCCAGACAGAACTACAGGGTTAAGCCCTCACGAAATAATCATGGGACGCGCCATGAGACACGTATTTATACCAGCCAACAAGTTGATGACTATAACTGATGACATGGTGTTGGAATACTGTAAAGGCCTGGCTGACGCAGTTCATTCTGTGTTTCATCAGGTTGGAGCGGATGCCACCACTCTTGAAAAGAAGCCAGCCCATGATCTGAGCCCAGGGGACTGGGTGAGGATAAAGGTCCACAGAAGAAGAAATTGTTTGGTTCCAAGGTGGGGAAAACCAAGGCATGTCATTCTAACTACAACAACAGCTGTGAAGTGTGCTGGACTGAAAGCTAGATCCATTCAAGTCATACATTGAGGATTCCAAATCCAGTGGACAGCACGGAAAAGGAATATTTCGATGAATCAGAATCAAGTAATGAGTCAGATGACGAAGAGTCAAAAACACAAGAAAACTCTGAAAGGGGGGAAACAGAACCAAGTCTAACTTTAGTCCCAGAAGTAGCTCTCTGAGAAGAAGACTGCAGATTTCTGATACCAGTTCAGATTCTGGAAACGAACAAGAAACGCAAGGTTCCAGAATAGAACACAGAAAGAAGAAAGGAAAAGATAATGAAGAAACAATAAAAGAAAATCGTGAAGAAGTACCAGATGAAAAACTGAGAGAAATTGAACAAGGGACAGGTACAGAGAGAGAGGGACAGATTTCTGCGGAAGATCCCCGAGGAGGTGTAGGGCGCTGCAACATCCAGTTAGGTGAAGGGACAAGTAGTCATCAGGAAGATTGCGTGTCGGGACCCGAGGAGGGACAGAAGTAGGGAAAACAAAACCAGTGGTGGAAAAGGAAACTGTTGAAGAGAAAAAGCAAGTTGAGACAGAGTCTGAAGAAAGCGAAAATGAGATACCTGAAGGTCGAGTTCTGAGAAAGAGAGCTTGGAGAAATGAGAAGAACGACAAAGGAGGTAAATTAAAAACAGCTGCAAAAGATGACGTTTGGCCAAATAAAATAAAGAAATTAAGATATCGACTGACACTAGTGAATTCACCAAGGGCTGAACAAGTGAATGAAGTGTCAAATCAGGAGAAATCAAAAGAAGAAGAGATAAGTGTGATTAAAGAAAGTAAAAGAACAAGGAAACCTAACCAGAAGTGTCAGTCACCGGAATGGACGTACGTGGCCCTGCTTGAAAAGGGAGAAGAGGCAGATAGTCAAGGAAATCCAGAGGAGACTGTACTGAAAGTGGTTGTTGAAGAAGAAGAAGAATCAGAAATCCTGAGAGTTATCTTGTCTGACATTGGTGAAGTAGAAACGGAAATTCAGGAGATTCTGTATTTGGATAACGAGAAGAAAGTGAAAAACGATGAGATGCCAAACTGAGTAGATTCAGAAAGCTGCTGATGAAGAAATAATAAAATAAATCAAGAAGATAGAAGCTGGTAGAACCAAGTAGGTGCTTAGAACCTTGAGATAGAAACTAGTTGTGAAGTAGAAGAGGCTAAGTCAAAAGACACGGTCCATTTTAACGAGGATGGCTAACATAGATGGTAACAAAACTAGATGTATTTTCATGAAAAGATGGTGTAAAATGTGTTGTTGTTGTACAGGATTATTAATGCTTTTGTGGAGCATACTTGCTCTTCTGATTTCTATTGAGGTTACCATAGATACACTAGAAGGACATACTGAAAACATAACTAATATAGGGAAAATTCAAAAGGTAGTTCCGACTAGAATAGATAACAATCGTTTGGATAAAGACAGGTCTATAACTGATTTTTCTAACAATGTGTTTTCAAAATTATTGTATGAATATGTAAAGACAATGGATGTAAGGGACTGCTATATGCATGCAGTTACCTGCCTCTGTTTCAGAAGGAGTGACCTATCATCACCTTCTAGCAACGTATGGAATAACATGTAGTGTAATAGCTAGTTTATTTTATCAGACAGGAAAATTAGAGTATTATTTTTCAGATGTAGATAACATTTTTGCACAAGTGCCTGCCATTAACAAACTTAACAAGGTAAAGCCTGCTAAGGTATTAGGTGAATTTTTCTTAAAAACCAAGGAACTAACATTAGAATATATTTTTAAAAACAATTTGACTTGCAGTTTAAAAAAAGAGGAAAAGACATTCTTAGACATGGTCGAAGAAAGGAGACTGAAAATGCAACGAAAGATATCAGAAGGAAAGGTGGACAAAACAGTCTGGGATGTAGAAATGGAAACACACTTGAAGGGTGAAGCTAGTCCAACTATGGCTTTAGATAGGCCTCAGAAAGGAAAGCTATGCATTAGAAGGAATCAAACTGTGTATGATAATTATTTTGTAGGTAATAGTGAGTGCCATGATAATTACCGAATCATGGGTGGATGGGGATTTAAAGGTGGAAAAGATCCAGTCTTTCCTGGATTATATTTTATTTGTGGGAACAGGGCATATTATCGTTTGCCAGACCATTGATATGGCACATGTTATGTTGGCCTGGTCTTTCCAAGAATCTTTCATATGGATAGAGGAGAAGATGGTGTACATAGTTTAGGTAATCATTTAGTACGAAGTAAGAGAGAATCTTGGACAGAACTTGTAGGTGATATTTTTGGAGCATTGATACCAGCAGTGGGAATATCTTTAAATGCAAACAAAATTAGAAAATTATCAACAGTAGTGGATCGCTTGTCAACAAGCACCGCTGGAGGAGTTTTATTGGTAGACACTGAAATGGCTGCCATGCGTGCTATGGTAATGCAAAATTGACTTGCCCGTGATATATTATTGGCAAAAGAGGGTGGAGTCTGTGGAATGCTGAAAATTCAACATTGTTGGACTTACAATCCTGATGAATGTAAAGATCTGAAAATTTATATTAAGAATATTACAGAATTGCATGATGAAATTGCACCACTGGAGGTTGAAGGTGTTTGGGAAAAGATTGGAAAGAAAATAGCTGCTATTAAAATTTCTTAGTCAAGCTAGGTAGTACATTTATAGGTAAAATATTGTTTCCACTAACATGTGTGATTTTCATAATATTAGTAATACGATTAGGGTGTATTTGTTGTAGAAATAATAAAAACAAGAAAAGATTAAAAAGAGAAAAGTTAAGAAGAAAAGACAAGAAACAAGAAAGAGAATTTGAGGAGATAGAATTGGAAGAGTGGAAGGATAGCATGTATGAATCAGCAAAAAGAGGAGACGAAGGGGAAACTGAATTATAATTAAGAGCAAGAAAACATTTACAATTCCGTAAAGAAAGAACAAACTTTTGGGGTTTTATGGTGATAAAATCACCAAAGGGGGGATTGCTGGAGCGGGCAATGCCAAATTTTGTATACCCCCATTCTGCATGCTTATTTTAATCCGAATAATCAATTAATTGTAATATTATTAATCTGTTTGATGTGATAACTCACCAACTATATTAACAAGAGAATTACACGTGGGAATTGCACTTTGCACTTTGCATGGCTATATTAATTTTGTGTTAACTAGTGTACACATATTAATAGTAGAAAATTAGAATATTATATGTTATATGTTGCTTTAAGTGATGTATTTGTGATTTGTGCTTTATTCAGTAAGTATAAACCGCTTGAGTGTTGCTTTCTGCTAGATAAATACACACACATATGGGTATTAGCGAGGGAATAACATTTTATTAGTCATTTCTATGTATTAATTATGTTTTGTGTTTCTTTTGCTTAAGTTGACCATTTGGGCCTGCCACAAAATGGCTGCCTCCTGTATCTGACTTGACTGACAACGCTGCACAAGGTTTTGGGTGAAGTGCGCTTGCGCTAACGCCAGCAGCAGTGGCCTCGTCGTGACCCTAACCAGACTGTACCCACCAAGGTCGCCCTGGGAAGCAAGCCAGCTTTTCTGAAGAACAATAAAATGACTCTTAAAACTGGAAAAAGCAAGAGTCATGACCTAAGAGACATTAGTGCGTGTGAACCCTGTCGAATGATCTCTGACTATCCAATCAGCAAAGCCGAAATCCAATATTCGTTACTTTGTGATATTGAAATTACTATAAAATATGGTAGAATAGTGAGGTTGACGCTGACGCTAGGCGAGACCCTTCGATGACTCGAACTTTGGTTCCTGACGTTATGCTGACGGAGAGGACGGTGACACTGCAGGACAGCTGTTTCCTTGAATCTTTGACAGACTGAATTGATGTCCAGATTTGGACTTAGAGGACGTCAATTAGCCAGAATAGGTAAATATGATGATTGGCGGTTTGAATAAACTAATGATTTAATTTGCATTATTTAGATAAAGATTGAATTGATTAATTACAAAATGAGTTGGGTTGTTTATTCAAAGAAAATGTATTGATTCAAATTAAATAGAGAATTAGAAATTCACCTAACCAGAAACTAGCAGATCCATTGACAATTTATGAGAGGAATACCAAGGGTGGAATTCAGGGCCTAATGAGTTGGAGAAGGTTAGGTAGATTTATTGCTCATTAGGTTAAAGAGGTATTCCCTTTCATGTCAGCGTTTGGAACAGATCACCTCCCAAGAAATACAGACTGATGGTGAGTGAATGTTGGTGTTATGGGCCCCACCAGCGAATGTATTGATTGAGTGTGTTTGCGAAGTTTTTTGGTCTGTGACGAAGGGAGGGATTTAGTATTTCACGCTGCAGCGTCACTTCTTAGGGGTTAAAAAATTTGGCCAATATAAGGCTTCATGTTCCGTCTTCAAAGCAAGGGCAGGGATTGCACCCCACCATATCAATGGTCTGATAAAACTGTACAAGCCCAGTCGCTCTATGCATTCCAGCAACCTGTCATTGAGCACTGTCCCTAAGTTTACACTTACTCCCACGGGAGGCCACTCTTTCTCGTTTCTCGGCCCTGAACTTTGGAACACTTTGCCAGAATATCTGAGACCTTGCACTTCGCTGCATTCTCTCCGCAAACAACTAAAGACGTGGCTGTTCTGAACCTCTGAGCTGGGAGATACCCTCTCTGCTGCTGAAAGCAGTGGGAAATCCCGCGTGGGTAGCTGTTCATGTTGTTTTAACATAAAATAACATAACATAGAAGGCCAAGACCTGTAGGATTGAGAGCAGCAGAAGTGGGCAAGCAACAGATTCACAGGGGGAGCTGAGCCAAGAGTCTGACCTGGCTCTTCGAGCCCCAAACATGTGTGCTGTGTAAATCACAAAACAAAACACGCAAAATATGAAAAGCCGCTTCAAAATTCAAGAAAGTGTATTTCCTTAGCAAGAGAACCTTTGACCTTAACAAATCACATTACAGCACTGCGCAGAGAAGCACTTATTAAGCGTGATAGTTTTTAAACATGAAGCATTAGTGCACTAAGAGGCAAGACAACTGTCATGTAAACACTGTCCATGACCTCGATTACTATAGCGCAAGATTTGCAATGTAAGCAGGGGAGCTGTGATTCATCCAGGTTTCCTGTTTTCATTTTGTACAAATCAGCCAGGAAATGGATATCTATTTGTTTTTCCTTATGTTAAGGCTTTGTTTTTACCTCTTAGTAAATGTATCCACAGTTTGTATGTAGCTGGAACTGGACACGAAGGTATTGGAGCCCTCTCCATGAGCATTATATACATTACACTTTCACGTTCATCGTTTTAAAGCAGGGGGAGATTAGGCGACTTGCCCACACAGAGACTCAAATCTGGTCGGCAGCTCTGGCAACAAGCATTTGCAATGCAATAGGTCTCGCATTTGCAAGAGTTGGAGCTATTGGCATTGTAAATAACAATGCCTTTTATTTATGCGCCTTGAGACCCTCGCGGGTGAGTAGCTCGCTCTATAAATGTTCCTGATTGATTGATATGCATTTCAGAACCTGCAAGCTGTGTGTAAACAAGCACTTTGTACAACAAATGAATAAAAGGCATTGTCATTTACAATGCCAATAGCTCAAACTCTCGCAACTGCGAGACGTATTGCATTGCAAATGCTTGTTCTAAAACTCTACGTCCTTAACTAACTAATTGTGTTTCTCTTCTTTCTTCTATGGGCAACTACAGAGTGCAAGCCAGTATGTCACTTGCATTTCCCTGTGTGAAAAAAACATCCTTTTGAAACTGGGGCCCAGCGCTATTAGATGAGCCCACAGTAAGTACATATTACCTAATAGTACAACATTTTATTATTTAAATTTGAAGTTAAACTTACCACAAAACGAATAGTACTTGTTACAACGCAAACATTTATAACGCATGCCTTTAAAACACAGTTTTTACAGTGCAACATTCATTACAACGCATGATTTTACATCGCATGCCATCACAACGCATTTTTAGAAACTACACTTACAACGCAATCCATTACATCACATTATACCATTACAACGCATACCATTACAACGCATACCATTACATTGCAGGTAAGTTAAGTGTTGGATAGTGTAGGGGTAAAAAGTACTATTCCCACTCCAGTGAGTGCAACAGTAGGAGAAGTGTTGGATAGTGTAAGGGTAAAAACTATGCGTTGCAATGGTATGCGTTGTAATGGTATGCATTGTAGTGACATGCGTTGTAATGACATGCGTTGTAGTGACATGCGATGCAGTGACATGCGATGTAATGGCATGCGATGTAAAGGATGTTGCGTTGTAATGAGTGCGTTGTAAAGGTTGTTTTCCCCACAAAACAAACAAATAAACAGTATCAGGAAGCTGATTGTTGATCAAAGTTTATTTTCAGTGACTTCATACAATGTTCATCAGTGTCTGCTAACAAGTGTTTTGGTCCAACCAACCGGCGGCTTTCTCAATGTAACCAGATTCATACGTCACTATGATTTCCACTTCCTCCGGTGGTAGCCAGTTCTGATTCACCTTATAGTAAATGATCAACACAAGCTGTACAGTAGTGCATTCACTCAGTAACTAGTGTAAACCTCATGATAGCATCATAATATTATAATTTTGGACAATCTTAGTGTTGTGCCAGGTGAAGATTACAATGATTATTGAGCGAGAGCTGCAGAGGGCTTGGGTTTCCATTCACTTGTTGGTCTATAGAGTATCTATGGTGGACGAGGATGCTGTACCCTGGGCTGCAGTCTTATATCCATGTCATTGTGAGAGCATCTGCTCTAAGCTGAGTTCAGCTGTGACTGACACTGCATGAAATAGGAAGTGATTGTGACTTCGGAAGAGTGTTGCCTTTAGAAAGCAGCCTTTTGGTTACTGCAAAACACGTCATCTGTCACAAGTATATGAAGACACTGAGGAACATTTAATTCAGTCAATAAAAAGAAAAAACCTGGATAAATAATAATGTTTTTGGCATTGGTTATGAATTAATTTCTTTCATTATAAGTATTGATTGCTAGGTTCTTCCAACTTCTATTTCAATCATAAACCTCTTTCAAGCTGACGTCTCAAATGCACATATAATCCAAAGTATGGCATGTGTAATATGCTCCTATTGGGCTATCTCAGTGTTCTGGAGACATTTACAAACCAATCAGCCTTCCCATTGTGCCACTGAGGTATTCTCATAAACCACCATTGATTACACCACTTACCTCGAATAAACCTCATGACTGTAGCCCTTCTGTTACTGGTCCAAGCAAGAAAGGGGTGTCCAGCTTTCTTGAAGCAGAACGTCAAGTTAGGACTTTTACCTGACAGGTAAGGACCCAAGTTAATCGGTCAAAGCTGTAAAAACAAAAGGGAGAAGAAGGCTTATAGATTCTGTGTTTATTGAAGACCTGATAGCTATTTCCAAATTCCAAATATTGTTACATGGTTAATTTTAGTGGGAAGATTGAATAGGCATTTGGTGAGAAACACCACCACCCCCGGATGGCCACTGCCATCAAATGGCGGGTGGTGTGCATGACATTCCCAGTCCCTTTCCAAAGTTTGTACTTCTAGACCACTTCTTCTTTCTGGAACATTTGTGTGGAAGAATATGGCCATATTCTGCAATTTAACAACTGGGGGCTGTTGCTACAATGGCTTCTCTCCTTAGGGCAGATGCGTTTAAGGTTTTTGGATTCTTGGCATTCCTGATGTTTACTGAGAGCAGGCATGATCATTTGGTGAGCTATCACTATCTGTTGAAGAATGGGAAAGTGTTTGATTTGTCCACAATTGTCAGTTCTGTGCTGCTGTCATAGCGCTTGGCTTTTAAGAACTCACAGGATTAGCATTTCCATTACAGGGAGCCACCAAAAGACCACTCTATCTCTCCTGTGCTCCTTTCTGAAAGGGACAGACACATCAGGTGAACAATTGGTGTTAAGAGTACCTTTTGCACTAAAAATACACTAATGCGGCATAGAGGTCGCCCACCAAAGCAAAGGCAGTAGGTTATTAGATCTGGCTTACACTGAAAATGCAGTCCTTAGCAATTGGCTTGTCACTGTTTGTTACAGTTTGTGACAGACACATCAATTGCTATTCAAGTCCTGATGTCAGACTCTCCGTTTTTCCAGTAATTGGTCAAAGGTAGTTTGTGGACATCCAGGCCTTCAGGGCTAACAGACAAGGTGAAATGGAGTGTGTCAGAGTAGTGCTCATGGAGACCCAGAATGATCCAAGTGTCACCTGGACACAACTGCTAACCCTGATTGTGGGATGCCGTTATCTCTACCAAAGGAACCGTAGAGATATTGGATGTGTGTAGGAATGTGGAGTATTATGTAGTGATGCTGGTTAGGCCTCACTATCTAATACACTCAATAACCCAAAAATGGTTCTTGGTTTCACAATAATAATCCTTTAGCTCAGTCTTGGAAGTGTGGCAAAGAGCGGTTGGGCTTTAATGAAGGAACATTTGTTAAGCATTTCAGAGTACCAACATGGATAAGTAATCAACACGACTTGAAGGAAATCCAATATAAAAATAAAGCAAATTTGTATATAAATTTACCAAATGAACAAAATTGGATATGTATATCCAGATTTGTGGATTTTAGAAAAAAAATCAGTGCATTTCACTACAGTAAAACTTTACCATTGAGGTTCATGAGAAAGGGCACTAGGGACAATCGGTCCTTTGCATGTCAAGTTGAGTGGAACCCACTGGGGATTAAGGTGATGCAGGTCCCAGGACCAAGCTACAACAGTACATTTGATTTTGCCTGGCTCGAAAAGCCCGGATACAGAGTTATCCTGGCTGTCCTTGGTGCTGCAGCAGGAGTAGCTGGGGAGCTGGTTTTATCACTTAGATGGTGCTGGGGAAGAAACTGGTGCAAGAAGTCGAGATGGAGGTCACTACTGGTATTGGTCAAAGATGCTGTGGCGTTCCCTCTTGCTGCATTGTCGAGTAAAAAGTAGTGGTAGCTGGACTAGACACCAACAAGTCTTGGCATTGGTAAGGTCAGCGAGATGATTCTTTGATGTCAGTTTCTCACAATGCACTGGACCATTTACCTGTGTGTGATCCCTCAGAGGGCTTGATGGCCAGTGATTCTCTGGTTCCGGGATGTTGTATTTATCTGCGGTTGCAGGGGACTAGTACCATTAGTCCAAGGGTGCCTGGAGGCACTTTTGGCTTTCAAAGGGGTCCTTTTGTCTGGGGGAACAGGTCGTTGTTTCAGGATGATTCGCAGTCATTCAGTTCCTGGATGGAAGAGTATCCTGCCTTTGGTTTGTGCATCTACTGTTGTTGCAGACTCGGGTCTCTGCTTTGTCTTTCTTCGCAGTCTTCACAAATCTGAGGTTCTGGTGCCAGGGTTGCTCCTTAAATCCTAGATTAAGGGGCCTTAGGGGTGTGGGTGGAAGTGGCCAATGGGCTACTAGCCCCTACTGCTAATCCGCTCCTGAGGTGACCACATCCGGATGTATGGATCGCATTCTCTACCTACAACCCTCTATTCTGCCACTTTTAAAAATGCTGGAAAACGTCCTTGACTGTACAGACCGGATAGCCAACCCTAGGGGTGTGGCTAGACTTCTGGGTGTGTACGCCTCTGAACTATCTATTTTTCCAGTCTGCCCAGGTGCAAATGTGCGTGGGGGCTGGGGTAGGGTAGCTTCCTCATTTGGAAGTCAGCCTGCATTCATATTAGTGGTAGTGCATGCTTTGAAGCTCACAGCCTTGATGTGCCACTTCACTAGCCATCCTGTCAGGGAGGGATGTGTTACCTCCTTCACAGTCAGATCTTTGTTTTTGACTCTTGGGAGTGTTCTCACTGCCTGGCAAGACCTCCGTTTCCTATCTTGGTAATAGCAACTGCAGGCTGCCAGCCAGAGCACAGGAAAAGTTGGGTCAACCAGATGAGCAACCACAAAGGTAGTCCCATTAGTGCAGGCCACATCAGTCTTGACAATGGAATCATGTCAGGGTGAAGAGGCACATTGTTTGATATCAAACATGACCATATTCGACTGCACCATAATGGAACTGGCATCCTTGGGGGTGCCCTGTTGCCAGCCAACATTATCCTATGGACCGCGGATCAGTGATAGTTTTCCTTAATGGCAAGGGCTACTATAGGGACATATAAGCTAGCACTTATATGTTCACACCTTTAATATACTGCAACCTGCCTCCTGGGCTTAGGAGACATATTTAGAGGGACTAACATATATTAAAGATAGTGCTTTGAAATTGCCACTCATGGTGAGGGCAAAGTTGAGTTGAAGAAGTTTGCTGCAATGACAGGCTTGCTGTCATCTGTTTACTTGAGTCACTCAGGGTGGCACAAGCATTGCTTCATGCTCTGGTAATCCCTTTAATACCCATGCCCGGAGTACCCTCAGCACCACTTTACTAGGGACTTATTAGGGGTTTCAAACAATATGCCAATTGGGAGTGCTAATTTGCTTACATCCTGTTTAGGGTGGGGGCACTGGCACTTTGGCATAACCATCAGCATTGGGGCAATACCTGTGGGGGTGACCATGCAAAAAGGGCACTTTCCTACACTGTGCTTACACTTGGGCTGTCTAAACTCTATTGCAGAGGGACAAGGTCATGCATTTGTAATGTATTGCAATTTTGGGCCAGAATAAGTCTGTTCACCACTGAGAATTGTGTTGCTGAGCTGATAGAACAGGGATGCAATATTCACAAAAGTGCAAGCAGTTGTGAGGGGTTCACTCAGGTATTTACATCATGACTGGGGATGCCAATAAATCCTCACCAAGGTGATGAGCCACAGAAATGTGACAATTTTTATGACATTGGCCCCTCTATCATATTTCAATTGCAATTGCACTGAAGCACTTTGCCATTAGTAGCAAATTACTATGGGAAACCAAGATTAGTGTCAGTCAGGTAGCTGATTAGTTCACCTTCTACTTCTGTGTTAGTGATAGGGTTATTCTTGTGCTCTTCACAGAGACCAATGCACACATTTGTAACATCGTGGAATAATAGAAGTTAAGAGAGGTTTTTGCTTTTTGCTTTTTGCTGGGGTATACATAGTTCATGCCAGTTCTTAGAGCATGAGTATGACAGATCCTGGAATTGATATGTGATTACAGAAGAATGTAAATTGTATTATTGGTGATAAATGAACATTCATTGTGAGTTTCGTTGAACAGTAAACTGATAGACTCCTTGTGAAAGCATTTAGAAGCTCTTTAACCACATGCATACAAACTTTACATTATTCTTTCATTCAAAGCCAGTTCTCTCTATTTACCCTTTTGAAAAGATTTGTTGTGGAACAGTAAGTAAAGGTGGGGCTGTGTTTGGTGTTTAATAACTGCAGATACAATCAGATTTGAACCATAGCTGTCTTTGCTATGTAGAGCATCTCAATTAAAACAAACATTGACACTAGAGGGTAGTAGACTCATAGGATTAGTTAGTTCTCACACATATCATTTCTATTTAGGTTCACATGGGAATATTTGTCTCCTGGCAGACTCTAGGCGTCCTTAAAGCAATAACGAAGTGTCATCGTGACAGCCTGCAGACTGATGACTACTGAGGCCAAACAGAAGCTGAGGTAGTGCCTGGAGGTCAGCTCCATATGACATGAATATTTCTTGAAATGATGCTCTGGTGCCCAGTGGTGCAAAAACAACCTTGAGAACAACCCGTGGCTACTATCACCTGGCCTTCACAAGGGTGGGAGACAGCAGACGACTCCCAAAAGAACATGCCAACGCTGCTCCAATCAGATACATTTCTCTAAAGAATACTGCATCACAAAGCAGCAACAGTACATTTATGGCCTCAGAATACAGCTTCCTTCACTATCACTCATGGACTGTATGCTTGCATTGGACCCAATACAGTGCCCTGTTCTCTTTTACCTAGGTGTGCTCTATACAAATCCCTCATTCACACACAAATATTCTTCTCAGATGGCTCCAAGCACCTTGCTGTTGGACTGTTTACAACAGTGTGGCTTCAGACAATGATTATGGTGATCACATCTAGCGGTGGCATGCATATACGGAAACAAATAAATTACATCATAGAATAGGCTAAAATATATTTTGATTATATTAGTAGGAGTCACAACCTTACTTAGGGGCACCCTGAATTCATTGATGGGTGGTGATTACAACAGTAGTAGTAGAGAGGTCTAGGAGAGGCAAGGGTTGGGGCTAAGAAGAGAGTTTGAATCTGAATCACATGAGGTTCAAGGCAGGGCAGACTTTGTGCATGAGAATGTTGGTGAGATTGTTGTTGTGGCAGAGACAATGCTGTTTTCTTCTTTATTTGGTGTATCTAGAAGGCGGGTCTTGACAGAATATATTAGGAGTGGGACAGTAAGGTCTGATCGTACACATGGAAAAATGTCCCTTTGTTGTGTGATCAGGCTAATTTTTTGCTGATTTTTATTACTTTTTTAGACTTTGTATACTAAGGCAAAGTTGATCAGTGTCTAGTGTATATGTCCTGGTTGCCGTATTAAAATATTTTATAAGGCTATGGTATATTGTGACGAAATGCACCCATGGCATGAAAGGTAGATGTCAACTGTAGACTGCAACATGAATTGTACCATCCACTGGTGTGACAAAGGAAACATTGCTTTAGGCTCAGAAAACCAGAGTACAGATTAAAATACCAGAAATGGCATCACACCACGTAGACAAATAAGTAAACATCTATTTTTAACAGTTAATAAATTCCAATTCAATGATGAAGTTGGATTTTTCAGTAAATATAAAGAACTCACTTTTTAAAAGTCACCTTTTCCCTGTCCAAAGTTCCAAGAGACTAATTTTACCTGCCTGTACTTGGCATGAATAAGGAGTTAACGAGGTGTGAAGGACGTGTGTAATTCCCACCAGGAGCACTGAATAGGTTGACATAAATGGGTGGAAATAAATCTTCGGAGCTCCACTCCTCAGAATATCCATAGTGGTAACTGTGGGCATCCTGTGACACTGGACTGTGACACCGGACTGTTAAATCCTGCTTGATAGGCATGTTTAGCCCCATTTAACAATTGTGGAACACTTGTAAGGGAAAGAACAGGATGTCAAGACAATCTTTGTGTGTCTGGTTGCTGTAGGAGCATTCTTTTTGCATACCAAACTTCTGTCTCTGGCATTTTTGTGGATTAGGGGCCTGCTGAAAACTAACTTTCGGTGATACAGATGGGAAGATAGTGGTGATTTCCTTATGACAATCCCGCACACACCCATTACCCTCACACCCTAGGTTTACTGCGGCTAAAGGCGTTTGCTATCTCGGAAATCACTTGCACATGTCATTTTGGCCTCTTTATGGTAAGGCAAATAGGATGTTCTGAAAGAATGTAGGCCAGGAGGGCCTAAGAATCTTAACTCCATTAGTCACAGATGAACTAGGAGAGTCTTAAGATGCCCCCACCCTCAGATGACCCCTACAAATATGGACCCTCACCCAGAGCTCCTCAGAACACTGCAGGCCTGCAAAAGAATACCAAGCGGACTGAACCTGATATACTTGGGATCTGTGACCTGTGGCAGGGACCTGAGAAAGGTGGGCCCCTTCCTCTTTAAATTCAAAGAGAGAAAGATTTCCAGGGATCATAAGACTAATTCTCTAAGTGGCTACAGGAATATCAAAAAGCTGAAGAGGACATTTCGGTAAAGAATTTGATCTGAGCAGTGGAACATGGGCCTGGTTTAGATTTTGTATGACACTCTGGAAGTTTGTATGTGCTCCCCATGAAGTACTCCAAACCCTGGAAGTATACTCCTAACAATGTGTTGGACACAAAAGAGTTTTGGGATGTTTTTCGAAAGGACCAACCATGTAAAGTATCCAAACGACAATTCTACAGCGTCAGATTGATTTTCAGGTTTGTCCAAAATGGAAAATAGATTTTCCTCATTGGGACAACAAAACCTCTTCGAACTTCTCTGCTTTTGGCCTAGCTGGGCCAATCTAGTTGATGCATCTGACCTGCACTACTTCATGGTTGACTCATGACTAGGTCTTTTCAATCTAGCATGACCATTTGCCACAATTAGCGCTTTTGACGTAGGATTTTTATTGGTTTGTGTTTTTGACTTTTTTTACTCCTGAATGCATTACACATTTTCTCGAAGTTAAATTGGTCAATCAGTCAATCAGGATTTATAAATGCACGGCAAATCACCTGTGAGGGTCTCAAGGCACTGGCGTTGCAAGCCACATTGCTGTGCTCCATTCATCCAAACAGCCATGAGATACAGCATCCTAAGATGCAGGGGAAGGTTATTCCAGACTTTAGATGCCGGGTAAAAAAAAGGAGCGTCCTCCAGTGTCGGAATTGGCGTATCTGGTGTGTGTGTGAGAGGATAATGGAGGTGGATTGCAGGTTCCTGGTCGGTTGGTGGAAAATCATTTGTTTGTTAATTTATGCTGGTCCGTCATAGTGCAGGGCTTCATATGTATGTGTCAGCATCTCTAACTGGTGCTGGAGCTAACTGGAGCTTCTTGAGGTGCTTGGTGATGTGAGTCAAACTGGGGAGGTCAAAGATGAGTCCTGCTGCTGCGTTTTGTATTGTCTGTTGTTTCTTTGAGAGACATGCAGTGATTTCCACATAAAGAGTGTTACTTTAGTCCAGCCTGCTGGTGATGAGGGCTTGAGTGAATGTCCTTATGGTGTTGATTGGGAGTCACCTACAGAATCCTACAGAGAACATGTAGGATGTGTAAACAGGAAAATGAGACTGCATTTTTCTGTTTCTGCGTAGATAACTTGTTGTCCACAATGATGCCAAGGTTGTGGGTGTGGTCTGTCCAGGCAGAGGAAGGGCTGAGTTCAGCAGGCCACGAAGTGCCATTCCAAGGCGAGGTGTTGTTCCCAAAGATGAGGACTTCCGTCTGGACCGCATTGAGCTTGAGAACAATCGATAAATCAATCAATTGGTCTTCTAAAGCGCTGCACCTCACCCCTGAGGGTATCCGGGCACTGAGGTGAGGTATAGGTGGTTTCATTTGAAAAGCCAAGTCTTGAGTATTCTTCTGAATTCAGCCAGGGAGAGAGCTGTCTTGTAGGTTGAATGGCAGGTTGTTCCACGCTTTTATTTCAAGGTAAGAGACAGTTGTCCTTCATAAAATCAGTGACATTCGTCATACATACAGTGAGAGGATGAGCTGGGTGTTTTTGCCATAGGAGATGATATTGACTCCATGCAATCTGAATGTGTTGACCAGGGGAATCATATATGTGTTGAAGAGGGTGGGGCTGAAGGACGACCTTTGAGGGATGCCACAGATTATCTTCTTGTGTTCAGAGGTGAATAGTGGGAGACCGTGAGGTATGAGGCAATCCATTTGAGGGCATCTCCCTGCATTCCGATATGGTGGAAACTGTTGATCAAGATGTGGTGGGAGATGGTGTTAGAGGTAGCTGACAGGTCCAGGAGGATGAGGGCTGCTGTTTCGCCATGGTCTTGGAGGGGTCTGATGTCATCAGTGGCCGCTATCAGTGATGTCTCAGTACTGTAGTTAGCTCGGAATCCATACTGAGAGGCGTCTAGGAGGTCAGCTCAACTGCACAAGGAGCCTGCACCGCTCAACAGTGGACTATCCATAGCTACCTCAGCTATAACACTCTTTCTGAAGTAGGCCTGGGTGGTAAACTCTGCTCACCAATGGTAAGTTGACAAGCGTGAGTTGTGGCTCGAGTAGAATGTTTACCAGAGCGAGAGGAAGAACAGCGCAAACAGCAGATCGCACCGCACTCCATCGCTTGCGGAACTCTGTGAGTTTTTTTGTCACTTCGCAGAGTTCCACTATGGGGAACTCCATGAACACGACCCAGGCCTAGTCTGCAGTCAGTAGGAGTCTATATGTTCTAAATTGCCATCCCAATAACTAGTACCTCACTGCAATTGACCAATGAAGCCATATATTGAAATTGTCAGCCCATCACCTCTTATTTTCAGAGGTAGTGGGCTGCCCTAAGACAGCCAAAAGTCAGAGTCCCCAGTTCCTTCAGACATTGCCGTGGAAACTTTTCTGAAGAACATAATCTGCTGTTGGCCCAACTCTGTTTATTATAGGCACCAAGATGATTGACCTGACATCAGAGGTGACATAACTACATCAATAGATCTATGTTTTCAGGATCAATAGGGCATACAGGTGGTTGGAGGCACTGGAATCGCAATAGATGAAACTTCCTGACTGGAGGAGAGACATTGAATACGTGTGACTCAAGGTCACTGATCTTGAAAACAGGGCATGGCACAACATCTTTTGCATTTATGAGGGGCCGAAAATCACAGAGAAACATGAAATGCCTGGTTTCTTAAAAGATATGCTCCTAGTACTTCTTAATGTTCAATTCAAACATCCCCTAGAGTTCCAGAGGGCTCACCATGCCTAACTTTGCTCTCAGCTAGTGACTGAACTGCCACACCCAATCATAGCATGTACACCATATCAGAGGCGTAGCTAGAGCTTGTGGCGCCCGGGGCTATCCCTCAGATTGCTGCCCCTGGGGAGGGGTGGTTGCTGGGGAAAAATGAAGGCGAGCACTTGAAAGAGGTCCGAGAGACACGTAGTATCGCAGCTAATAGTTACCTCTATCATGCAAGTTACATGCACATACATGACACGGTCCAAGGCTACACAGTTGAATACACCGGGGACCCGCAGTGACTGGCAGTACAAAAGAGAACACACACACTGCATGATCTATCTGGGGACTCATAAAAACCGCATGTGACATCCATCAGAGAGCTGTGTGAATAATCCCCTCAGCACAATGCAAACATGCACATACATGACACTGTTCAGGGATCCATCATCTACAGCTGACATTAAATGACCAATCATCATGGACCCCCCATTAAAGCAGTGCACTTTGTGATCTGCATGGTACATGTTCTTTGCAGCAGGCACATTAACCCTCTGTGCTACCTTTCCAGGAGTCAACCATTCCACTAGACAAAACTTGGATCTCTCTCTAGGAAGAACATTAATCACCGAAGTTATCATGACATTTTTATTGTTTCTGAAAATTGCTGGAGGCCAGGAAGGAGGCAGCAAGTTTTTTTTAAACCTTAATATACTTGCAAACATTACCACCCACCCGAAATAGGTACCCAGTGCGGTCACACCGTTCGCATTGCCCTAACCTGCTCAACGTTCATGTGACCTCAGTGACAGAGTCACAGCGACTGGATCACTGTTACTCTAGGGTGTGGGGCTTCGTAGGCCTGCCCGCAAGACTGAAGATGAACTTCAGTATGGATTGTTATGGACAGGCTTTCAAGGTTAACCCACAATTGACACCACTAGGGTACACCTGCTTGTGCTAAGACATCAAGCCTTCTAAGGTCTAGTGGGGCCTTCTAAGGTCTAGCATGGGAATGTGCTCCCTCAGTAGAGTGGTCTGGTGGACTGGTCATGAAGGCTGAACCCGGTTCCCCAGTTCCAAATTCGACAGCTCTGGCCATAGTGCCACATCCTCTCCCCACTGAACACCATACTGCCCCACCGAGAGAAACTCGCACTGCCTTCAGCTATAACCTAATTGTGCGCGCTATAAACACTTGGATGTGGCTCAATTCAAATTATACACTTGATAAGAGTAATATGCTGCCTAAAAAAAAAGTAAAAGCAAACACTCATAGGGAATGCAAGAATAAGTAAAGCATGTGAAATGTAAGCAGAAACATGGTTACCTTAACAATCTCTCACTCACTATTCAGAAATCAGCGAGTGGTTTTACCTGAAAAGTTAAGGACATGACTAGAGGGCCCTGAAGGGAACCGTTTCAATGTCCATTGCTTATATCCTTAGAAAACGTAAGCAGTATGGTTTAAAAAGACCACATCCATAAACACAGAGCCATGGTACACATTTTGTTTTCCAATCCACCCATCAACCAGGTATTGCAGTACCTCCAGGAATGGTGCACTTTCCCACCTGGGGACAACAATGCTGTTCAAAGAAAGACGAGAAAACAAAAGTAGCGCTTCACTGGCAAACTCTGTAAAGTGATGCTGATGTATTTGGATGTAAATAAAACCAATCTGGCCACTTTGCAACCACTCCGTCTTGCTTTATTTAGTTATGTGTTTATTTTTCATATTTAAAACCTTCTATTTCTCTCCATCCCGCTGCACTTTGGAATAGAAAAATGTCAGAAAAAGGGCATTTCTCGCAAGAGTGTTTTTCTTTTTTGGATCCATTTCACAGGGAAGCAACTAAATGAAAGAAGGAAAGAGAGGTTGTGAACCGTTTCTTCAAGTCACGGTTTTCAGTAAGTGAGGAGCAAGACAGAAAGAGAGGGAATAATAGGAAGAGAGGGGGGGGACAGCGGCCAGCACAAAAAAGAAGAGGACATTGCCCGAGTCCTTTTCCTTCTCTGCCCGTCCCCGAACGTCCGCGAAAGCAAGCTGAGCCTTATCTGAATGCCTTTGTCCGTCCCCAAAATAGTGCCGCCTGGGGCAGACCGCCCCCCACTAGCTACGCCACTGCACCATATCGTCAACACACTAGATCCATATTTCTGACTGTGAGATAGAGCAAAGTTCCACTTCTCAATGAGGGTAATCACAGCTTCTGAACAGACTGCTCAACAGCTACTAATATTAAGCTTAAGAAGCTCCTAGCGCTTTGACCCAGCAGTGGGACCTTAAGTACAGACTCTTGGATGCTGCGTACAAGATAGCAACAATGAATGGCAAGACAGTCAAATTTTTCGATTCTTGCAACTTGGAAACCTTTCTGCACATATTAGATGATTATCATGGGTATTACTGTTCCAAGTGATCCTCTGACCCAACAGGAATCACTCCCATGTCTTGCAAGTCACATAAGAAATGTGCACAGTATCAAGGACTGATGAGTCTATCTTGACAGGAGTCTGATCGGGCTGTACTACATCACATTGTAGATAGAGACACTCTATAAAGACAGAGACGAATCACAATCACCATTAAAGTCTGACGAGTAGACCAGCAGTGTGGAGGATAAGCTTCGCCCTGTTACTAGTCGCTGTGTGGCCATGATTAGAAGTAGGATAACTGATTGAGATATTACCCTGACTGTATGCATCCATGCACTGTTCTTCATGAACATCCCTACAAAAACTAATAGAATTCCATCTTTAGGTTGTCACTGGAGAATGTTTTATGGCATGGTTAACCAAATATGACATTATCTATATTATGAATGACTAATTTCCAAGTGTAATGGCTTATAATGGTATGGAGGTAAATACGATGTGAATGAATACCATGATATGTGCAGGCCCGACAATGGCAATACCAATAAATGCTATGTCAACATATGCCATAACCTATGCCTGCATAAAAATGTCAGTACCAATAAATGCAATGTCAATGTATGCCATAATCTATGCCCCCACAACAGTGTTGATACCGGCTGTAGCAATGCCAATGTATGCCACTATAATCCACGCACGTATGGCAAAGTTGTTAGCACTACAAACAATGTCTATGTAAGCTATGACCTAGGCAAGCATAACTGTGTCAATATCAGTAAAGACAATGTCTATGAACGCTATGACAGCTGTACGCACAATTTTGAGAATGTCCATAAAAGTGATACCAGTGACTGCCATATTATTTTCAGAAGTTCCAATGAACTCTAATCATTGCTGTTGGATTTACTCAAGGTGACCTCCCTATCAACCCAGAGTCAGAGATACGTGGTCAGGCAGGTCCTGTGACCCACACCCACGCCTATCCCAGGACAGGCCACAGGTGGGGTCTCACTTAGCTCAAAGACAAAAAGTACCCAGGAAAAACCCTGATCGATCTCACAGATAGGTAGTTGCACCACAAACAGGTTCAAGGAAATTGGCCCCAGTAAAATACATTTGGCCAAAAGGCTCATGTTCCCCAAAAATACACACAAAGCTGGATACCGCATGTAGATAGAAACACTCAGACAATTAGAATAGGACATGCACACCACAAGTAGTGATCACATGCTCCTCACGGTGGACATCTGGACACATATACACTGACCCACACTAGCTCTCCCCAAAGCGGAGAGCCATCTGTGTTCAAAACGGATGGCCAAACTTGCCAAACGTATGACTGAGAAGCTTTTCAGGAATGCAGAAATTACTTTATTGTACCTCATGAGATGTATATAATGTCAGCCAAACTTTGTACACCAAGAGACTTTCCTCAGAAGAATTCTGTAGAGACTTTCCCTGCTGCTGCATTCAATTAAACCAACTTGTTCCTGATTTGCCAAGAGCCTCTTGTCTTTTCATTTCTTTAATGTAAGTTCCTATTCAAGTAACATGCTAGTGCTTACAGTTGCCATCATATCTATAGCAGCATTGGCAATGTCAATTAATGGAATTTGGGATATGCCCCACTTGATCATTTCAAATACTGCAGGGCATGGGATAAGTTGGCACTGGCCAACGTATAAGTTAGCTTAGGACTTACAATTTAAGGTTTCTCCTTCCTACATTCCCCAGTTTCACATTCCCCACTTGTGAAAATCAAAATATTTATTTTAATGGGAATGTTCAAAATGTAGACAGAGCAAGTCTAGATTCCAGCATATCACCATTTTGCTCCTATCTTTTTGCTAATAATGCATTCTTTCTTTTTGTTTCAGCACACGATTGCTTCAATTGCGGATTCCAATCATCCACACTAGAGTTTGTTTGCAGTACTTGCACTGTTTCCATGATTCAAGATAAAAATACCAACATAGAGGGAGATTTACTATAGGCTTGTGTTGCTGGGATATGTATTTACCTTAAATAAATGAAAAGAAGAGGCATTTGGCAAAACGGAAACACTTTGGTTTAATTAAACCCTGCGGTTGGGAGACAGAGTGCATCTGTTTAGAATCTCATGATGTACAATGTTTTAGCCAACAATTTATACAGTTTATGAGGTACAATCAAATTATCTCTATATTCTAAAAGATCCTCTTAGTCACCAATCAGTCAAATGTATGCATCTGATAAGCACACAGATTCCTCTCAACCTCAGGGAGAGCTAATGAGGGTGGGTGTGTATGTGTCCAGATGTCTGGCAAGAGGAGCACATGATCACTATGTGTGGTGTGCATGTCATGTCCTGATTGGTTGAGTGTACCTATCTACATGTGGTATCTAGGTTTGTGCAGGGGTGGGTGGAGTTTGCGGAGTTGCACTACACGGAATTCCACAGAGCTGCATAAAAACTCTGTGGAATTCTGCGTAGTTCCACTCCACCCTAATGGACCCACAGTATTAGCATAAAGGTGGCTTTAGAGGATGCTACACGCGTCCTTTTATTGGCTTGGACTTTTTTGATTCTGTTTTCTCTGGGCCTCCTTCAATCACTGCCCGGGCGCTGACTACTCCTAAACTCATCAACAGTACACTGACCTGCACAATTTCTGCAACAGCTTCGTACAGGCTTTGTCCTTGCAAATGAACAAACTACCCATGCCACACATTGGCAATGATGCAAAGGCACACTTGCTCTGGTGTGAGGCGTACATGTGAGAGCTTCTGTTGGTGCGCTGTAAACTTTGCCTCTAGGAGCGTCCATGTGAGCCTTTGTATGCATGTCCCGTTTTCATAACTTTGACAGATGGGGAAACTGAAACTTATGATATTTTTGTGAAATAGTATAACCAAGGGGTAGATTCCAGGAATTTTGCTCAATAGTTCGCAGCTCAGTCGCTAGTCTATCTTTCCTTCCTCCTGCCCCCATTTCAGTCCTGAACCTGGCGCAGCGCCTCTTCCCTCCGGAGCCCAGACACTCATTAGTCAGGAGACAGTTTTGCAGCTGAATGAATCCCACAAATGCCCCCCACAACCCCTTTGTCCACTCCTCTCAGATTTTCCCAGGCTCTTTACCTTCTCTTCCCTGCAGGCCTCCTTAGTTACTTTCATCTCATTTGTTACTTTCAGTTGTAGACACAAGTTTGGCTGTTGGCAAACACAACGTCTGTGGAGCCTGTGTTGGAGCCTGTTGCATCATGGTGATTGCCTTTTAATTTTTGATGCCCAAATAACCAGTGCAGTGAGGGGACTTCACTTCTGAAGTAATTGGGCAGAGCTAACACCGTACCTCTAATGCCCGTATACCAATGATGGTAGGGTTTATAGTTCACTCCTGCCCGACTTCAGACTCTGATTGCTATAAAATTGGGCTACAGTAAGTGGCTGTTTAGCTAGATGCCAATGAGGTGCAAGGGATATGCGGTGGGTGTATGATTCGAAAATGGACCTGTTGTAATTAGGGGTGGGTGGCAACTCTGCCACGCAGTGGAATCTGAGTCTTTTGCCGAACTTGCGCAGAGTTTGCAAACCTCCACAAACTCTACTGGCTGAGTGAACTTCTCCGCCCACCCCTAGCTTTGTAGAATTTCTGGGGAATGCGAGCCTTTGGCCAACTATGCTTTATTGGGGTCACTTACCTCAGACTTGTTTGTAGTGCAACTATCTATCTGTGGAATGGATCAGGGTTTCCCTTCAGTGCATGTTTACCTTTAGTAAGTGAGACCCCACCTGTGACCTGTCCTAGGATAGGCGTGGGTGTGGGTCACAGGACCTGCCTGACCATGTATCTCTGACTTGGGGGAGATGGGGAGGCCACCTTGGGTGAATCCGACAGCAAAGATATGGGTTCATTGAAACTCCTAAGAATAGTTTTGGCAGCCACTGGTATCATTTTTATTGACATTAGCAACATTGGGCTTACAGTTGTCATCTTGCACATTGTCATCGTTCTTACTGGTATTGACAAAGTTATGTTTGCTTTGGTCTGAATGTACATTGGCATTGTTCTATTTGTAAACAATAATGTTATTGTAAGAGCATGGTTTATGACATACAAAGGTGTCATTATTGCTGATGTCGGCGCTGATGTTGGGCTTGGGCGACTCTGCAAGATTTATTAAATGCAAATTAAGGCAAGGCAGTGCAGATCACTGCCTTGCACTGACTTGAGGAAAGGAGGTGTTCCATGGGTGGAATGTAGGATTTCCATGTTTTTGTGACAGAATCCCAGCTTTACTACAGCCATTAAACCTGGGACTGCACCAAAATGCTGGGCCTCCCTGAATGCGACGGAAAATCTTTATTTATCCTCATTACTTCCTCTTTCTATACGTGCCGCATTCTATAGCACACGATGAAAGATAAAAATGCCTCAAAAGTTGTTTTCGTGCAGGAAGGTGTAGCTTTCTGCAAAAAAATAATCGTGACACAGGCACTCTGCAGCATGGCACATGGCTGCCTGTGCTGGCAGTAAGCTGCCATAAGTGCCCCAGTTCAAGGAGACAGAAAAAAAGTACCATGTATTTGTAGATGTTGCACGTTTCCACTGTGTCCCTTTCATATAACACAGCGCAGCAAGTTGTCTTGTTGCTTGAAGTATTAGTTCATATTACCCTTATTTTTTAGCCTCTAATTTCACATTCCATCAACATTTTAAAAGTTTATATTTTAATTTGTATTAATCTGTAAATACTGTTTATTTCTTTAAAACTTCGCGGACCCCATGTGTAGGTGTTTCTGTATCCCAGGAGCCCGGAGACCACAGGGTAAGAAATGCTGCACCAGACAACTCCTTAGCATTGGTGTATGATGTTTAAACCATTATCATTGATTACTATGAATGTTAATGCAGTGTCACATTACATTAAGCACAAATAGATACTACATTGCTTGCAAACGAAAAATGTCCACATTGCTCTCATCCAGGAGACCCAAGTATCCACAGAGAAATCATATAAGCTCAAAGGAGATTGGTGGAAACTGTTTTAAGCAGTAGCAGGTCAGGTGCAAACCAAGTAAATTACTCCCTCCCATGGCTGTTCAAAAAAAATTAACAATTCTCATAGGGAAAAGACCTCCCTGCGAGTTTCTCAAAACTTGGATGGACAAAGAGGGTTGCTGGGTCCTTGCAAAATTGTGCATCCTAGAAAGGACCATCCTCTTAGGATCAATTTATGATCCAAGCAAATGAGGCTCATTTCTTGGCACACAATGCTGGCTCATAGTTGCCTTTGGGAATATGCCTGTCTCACTGGTGGAGGACTAGAACTTGGTGGTGGATCCAGTTCTTGACAGATCTGGGAGGCCAGGTTTCCCTAACAAATCCAACAGGGCTCTTTTTCAGGACCCACTAAGAGACCATGCTCAAATTGATATGTGATGCCTATTACATCCGCTTGAGTATACTATTTTCTCTTGTCTGCATGGTACTTAGTCACACATAGTCTATTTTCTACTCCATGGGTGAATGCTCTCCAAAGTTGTTGAGTGCAGCAATATTGAGAGTGGTCTCGCTGACCAAAATCCACCAGACTAGATCTTGAACTATTGGCCCTCCCACTGATTAGATGGCAAATAAGGTGCTTGCTTACAACATGCCCAAGCATTAAGAAGAACTTCAGCTTCATCTCCTCTTCTACTTACATGATATTGAATGCTCAGTTGTCTCATACAAATTACTAAGGGCCACCAGTAAAGACTCTTTAAGAGAAAGATAGTGTTATTTGGTCCCTATAGATTCAGTAGCACTGTGTATTGGATCAACAAAATGTCTTGATATAAATGAGTAAATGTTGGTTGAGCTAGCCCACAGAACCGCATCTCAACTCCTAAACTTCCAAAGATATAAATGCTGCCGGTAACTTCAAACATAACCACTCTTGTGTTCAAGGAATACTCGGAAACAAACCTAGCCCTTTCATTTGTCACTTTTGCATGCCCACTGTTTTACAAAGGAAAAAAACAATTATGCATTTTCAATTTTTTTTGAAAATATGTAATCCTTGTAAGTAAAACATGAACAGTGATTATTAGACAGATGAGACACCTAATTGTTATAAGCATCATTAAAATGGTGAAAAACACAAAAACTAAACCATGGTAATTGTTCCTAGTGTTACTTCTATCTGTCTCTAATGTTTCTACACTAATGGGAGCATGATGGGAGTACCCTTCTGCCAGACCCAGTTGGGATAGTCTAACCCCATGTCTTGGTATTCTGTCGCAGGAAGCCGGCATCAGTGCAATAATGAACGCACTTCCAGCATTTGCGGAGGAAGTTCTATTAAAATGATGTCAATCCAAATTCATGAATAAATGCCATTTATTGCAGCTTGTTTAATTTCCACTCATTTGGCAACATCACTTATACACTCTTTTCCAAAACAAAAATTATGTGATTTCTCTCTTAACCACCACGGAAAAACTTTGGATGCAGGATTCCTGCCTCGGTGGTGGTGTGAGGTGTGATGCGGTATTTCCATAAACGTTCTCTTAGAGCACTCACCCAATTTGACCCTAATTTAAGAGAATCAACAACAAAACGTTTGAGTACGCGGTTAAAACGGTCCACCTGACCATTTTCATGTGGTTCATAAAGTGACGTGAACCTGTGAATGATATAGCATTCTTTGAGAAATTCTGCCATTTCAGAAGAAGTTAATTGAACACCATTATCTGTAATCAATACAGATGGACAACCTTCTCGAGGGAAAATTTCTTTAAAAAAATTGATCACTGCAAATGTGGTAGCCTTAGGATCAAATTTTACTTCCGGCCACTTTGAGTGATAATCAATAATTACTAAAGCATATCGTGAAGACTCTGGCAACGTGTGGAATGGACCTGAAGTATCAAAAGCAATTGTTTGCCATGGTTCAGTGGGCCATTTGACAACTTTTAAAGGTGGAATATGTGGGCCCGATTCACAGAACAAACTTAAGACTAAATCCTAAACTTAGTACCATTCTGGTATTCACAGAATGCACTTAGTACTTCTGGTATTCACAGAATGAACTTACTACTTTTGCTATTCACAGAATGAACTTAGTACTTTTGCTATTCACAGAATGGATTTACGACTCCTAAACTTACGTCCGCACTCGGGCCGGAAATTCCGGCCCGGAGGCGGAGCTTCCGGGCCGGAGGCGGAGCTTCCGGGCCAGAGGCGGAGCTTCCGGCCCGGAGGCGGAGCTTCCGGCCCGGAGGTGGGGATTTCGGCCGATTTAGCTATGGCTGAAATCTCCACCTCCGGACCGGAAGCTCCGCCTCCGGCCCGGAAGCTCCGCCTCCGGACCAGAAGCTCCGCCTCCGGCCCGGAAGCTCCGACTCCGGCCCGGAAGCCCCGCCTCCGGACCGGAAGCTCCGCCTCTGGGCCGGAATTTCCGGCCCGAGTGCGGACGTAAGTTTAGGAGTCGTAAATCCATTCTGTGAATAGCAAAAGTACTAAGTTCATTCTGTGAATAGCAAAAGTAGTAAGTTCATTCTGTGAATACCAGAAGTACTAGGTGCATTCTGTGAATACCAGAATGGTACTAAGTTTAGGATTTAGTCTTAAGTTTGTTCTGTGAATCGGGCCCCCAGTCTTTAGCATTTTTTCATTTGAAACACAATCACAACATTCCCTAACTACCCTATCAATAAATTTGTCAAAACCGAGCCACAAAAATAGCTTCTGACTAAACGTTTCATCGAAGAGATACCTGGATGGGTTTTGTGTGCAATATGTAATATAACTTCCTACATACCTTCTGGAGGAAGACATTTGCCCAACTTAAAGATGAAATCACTTTATAATTCTAACTCTTCCGAAATATTGAAGAAGGGTAAAAGATCAGACCTTAACACATTCTTTTTAGGCCAATCATGCATGATGCATTCTTTTAATCACACCATTTATCATCTTTTTGTTCACATTCATGCTAAAATTCTTCAGTTATATCTTGAAATCTATCTTGAAGTGTGTCTTCAATGGTCAGCACAAACTCATGCTCTTTAACAACATTGACTTTCTATTGATCACACGGTAAGCGTGATAGGAAATCAGCTGTGACATTTTTTTTCCCAGGAACATATACTGTATTAAATTTATATTCCTGTAATTTGGAAGTCTATCTGGCAATTCTGGCTGTGGAATCCCAACCCCCTCCAGCCGACAAGATGTTGACAAGTGGCTTATGGTCTGTTCTAAAAGTAAATGTTGTACCCCACACATACAATCTATAGTGTTCTATAGCCCAAACACAAACTAGAAGTTCCCATACTATTACCGCATACTTGCATTCACACACATTCAGCGTTCTGGAAGCAAAAGCCACATTCCACTCTTCCTTTCCCTCTTTCTGTGAGAGAACACCTCCTAAACCGTACAGGCTGGCATCTACAGTAATAATACATTCTTTGTTGATGTGGAAAGGTTTGAGAGTGAGAGCATTGATTATGTCATTCTTTATGACTTCAAAAGAGCCTTGTTGTACATCAGTCCACTCATATTTGACACCTTGTCTCAAAAGTTTTCGTAAAGGTTCCGTTTTTGTGGTAAAACCCTCAACAGACTTGCTGTAATACTCACACATACCAGCAAACAAAAGAAGTTGATCTCTGTTATTTGGTGTGGGAGCTTTGATAATTGCTTCTACATTGGATTTCTTTGGAATAACACCATTCCCGATAAGGTATGAACTAAATATTCAACTGATTTCTTAAATAATTTGCACTTGTGCGCTTTAAGGGTCAAAACATTTTGTTCCAACCTTTTACAAACTTCTTGTAAATGTCTTTCATGTCCATCTGTGTCCTTTGAAAAAAACAAGATATCATCCTGGAAGCATTTAACGTAATTATCTACATCTCTGAAAATGTGGAATATGGCTCTTCGACAAACTGATGCAGCTGATGTCAGTCCAAATGGCATGCAAGTGTATGGAAACAAACCTAGCTGGGTAATAAAGGCTGTGTACTTTTTAGACTCTTCAGTGAGTTCTATTTGGTGGTAAGCCGATCTGAGATCAATTGTAGAAAATACTTGTGCACCATCTAAAAGAGACACCAACTCATTTATGTTCGGCAAGGGATGACAGTCTATAATTATGTTGGAATTTAACGCCCTCAAATCCACACATACTCTCAATTTGTGATCAGGCTTGCATACCAAAACTATCAGAGACACCCATTCCGAAGACTTTATGGGTTCAATAATACCTTCCTTCGATAGATCATCTAACATTAATTTAAGTTCTTCTCTGATGTTATTGGGGGTCACCTCTCAATTTTTGTACCACGGGTGTGTAATTTTCTTTTAACACAATTTTGTGTGAGAAACATTTGAGTTTGCCTAATTTGTCACAAAATACCTTTCCAAAATGTTTGATATGTGTACTTTCTTTGCTGGTTTGTGACAAACTGTCTTCAACCACAGTAACCGTGTCCATTAAATAATCATCACATAATGATACCCGTACCTTGAAACGAGAATTCGGATTGATTTCCAATTTCCACTGATCATACCATCCTAGAACATTTACACCTTTCTGGGAAATATATAGTTTTACCTCAGCCTTTCTATGTTTGAAATGTAAATCTACTTGAAAAAAAAACCATAATGTCAATTCTTGTACCACAAAAACTTTCAGCCACAATATCCGATTCTTGCAAACGATTAAATGAGATAGAATCAGCTAAAGTGTCAATATAGTATTGATGAGAAATAATGGTCCATAAGTAACAAATCGATACCACAAACTTGAAAGGTGCATTTGGGTGATCTCATTCGTACCTGTGTGTAGTTATCTAAAATAGACACCACAAAACCTTTGTCAATGCTGGGTATAGCTTCTCTAATTGTGTTTATGTTATCTTCTGATAAAGAAGATACAGCTCCACGCCTCTGAAATTCTGGTCGTCTATCTCTACACATGTTGCTTAAATGACCTACTCTACTACAAATGTTACACTCTCTTTTTAAAGCTGGACAACCTGGAAAAGAAGCATAGTGAAATTTTTTACCACATCTGTAACATACACCATAGTTATTAAACCCTTCATTTCTTCTTTGAATGGGATTCTGTTTAAACGTATTGATATTATATCTTCCTATAGAATGTGTAGTATCTTGTTTAGGTTCAATTTTTTGTCCAATAGCACAGATTTCTTCCTCTGTAGATTTTTTCTCTGTATTTTGTCTGACAGTCTCCATCCACATATCAGATTGTTCTTGGGCTTTGGCTGTGGCTATGGTTTCATTTAAATTGGGATCACCCATGACCCATAATTTATCTTGAATCTTCTTGCATTTAACATGAACTATTATCTGGTCACGTATCATCTCGTCAGTCATTGTACGGAAATTACAATGAATACTCAAAGACCTCAATGCTGTTAAAAAGTCATCAAATGATTCATCATCTTTTTGTTTTCTAGTGTAAAATTTGAAACGATTCAACGCTATATTAATTGTAGGTTTAAATCTCTTCTCCATTCTGGCTCGAGCTTCAGTATATACATTCATGGAATCACCTCCCCCTTCATTTTGTGTCGTAATCTGTGGTAAAGATCTAAATACAAGTTGATCTTCCGACACAAGACAATGTAAAAATATGCTTTTTTCTTCTTTCAGAACCCATTCTTTCACCATCTATTGCTTTCATATATGTAAAGAATTCCTCTTACCACCTGGACCGTAACTGGTGGATCACTTTTAACTTGTAAAAATGTAACTTGTAAAAATGTTGAAGGTGGATCAAATTGCATGTTGTTTTGATAAATAGCAACAATGCACTCCTAAATATGAAAAATAAATAAAATGAGAGAAAAAAAATAAATACCAACTTATTGGTGAACCAATAGTGTGTTAAAATAGGATGAAAATGGGGTAGAATAAAATAACTCAATGCACTGTAGCTTAACCAATAAAGCCGACTATAATTATAAATTCAGTTTTTGCTTCGTATGATTGCCGAAATATGCTTGGTGAGTTTATCATAAGACAGTCGTGCGTGCGCTTAATATAACAATAAAAGTTCAATTCGGCTTATCCAAACAAAATTGCTGTTGTGAAGTGATTGCCGAAATATGTTTGGTGATGTTGAAAAGGCTGCGGTGCATGCACTTAAAGTAAAATAATAGTTCCATGCGGCATATACAAGCAAAGTAAAATTATAAACTCAATATGAAAGTTAATCGTAAAAGGTGGTGAGCGTGAAGTTATTCTGCTGAAATAAACTTAAACGCCGTGGCAGAGATAGATTCAGTAAACACTTACTGATAAGGTTCAGCAGAAAAGGCATAAATCACATCAATCGCAGGAGGTAAACTCTTCCACAAGTAACTATGGAGACAAAAGTTTTCAAAATGGCCGCCACGTAAAGCAACATTTTACATCATCACGTAGGTTACGTATGTGATGCGCTTGTACCGTACCTCCAAGAGATGAGCATCATAAGAGAGATTGGCAATCTGGAACTCCACCGATACTACTTGTCACGCTCCACTGAAGGATGAAGGTATTTACTTTTAAAATAGTGTGCGCGCAGCTCAAGGAAAGGTTGTTGAATCCCAATCGTACATTTCGGTCAAAAACCTCCAAATTAGTTAAAGAAAGGTCTTACAGAATCGGAATTTCAGCACGTTGGGGAAGTGAAACTCTCCGTATCTGCCGCAGGTGCAATCAATGCACAACTTGTTTAATTATGAATCCTGCCACTGGTGCTATCATTACACTTAATATATTAAAATTAAAATGTGTCCCATATGAAACAAATAAAAATAACAACGTACCGTTCCAATGAAGTTGAATTTTGAAAGTAGACCTTTATCCAAGGAAAAACTGGATGCTTCTTTTAAATCCGTATAAATTTATTTTATTTCTGGTGAGTTCACAATCACCACTCTGTGCCCATGCTGCTGAAAAGATTGCAGGAGCATGCAACCAAATGACATACGAATTTAAAGTGAACATACACATAATAAGAAACATAGAATGCAACACGTTCATAAAAGGCTTCTTGCAGCAAAGGAAGCAGCATCACTTGATAACACAGCTGATGTGATCGCAAAGGATGCATAATCAGATCTATAGCTGAATACTGTGACACTTGTGTAGCAAGGCATAAGTCAAGTTCACGCTCAGATGAGCACAATAGACAGTGAAACATAGGCTGTGCTCTCTGAAACCAAACGGGCTAGAACAACACCTACCAGTTTACGTTGACTTCCAATAGTATTGACTCTCCAAAACACTGTATCATGCATTCATGGCACAGAAGAAAATATGGTAGTGCCAATTAAATTTAGTGTCATTGTGGGATATCCATTGTTGCAATAATACAATCGAAATGCCTCCACAAATGCTCAGTGTAGAAAGGACAGAAGGACTTTAAGCACAGTCCAGAACATAGAATACCAGTCCAGACCCAATCACTTTAAAAAAGTGTGCCACTCTAGCTGTATTAGAAGCATTAACACCTGGTTCCACCCTGCAGCAACTTTGATCATTTAAAATTAAACAGGTTTAGAAAGGAACAAAAATGTAGTCTTAATCAATTGTACAGGCACACTTTCAAAATAAGATGCTAAGTTTGGTATTGAAGAATTACAAACCCCATGAAGTGTAATCTTTCTACAGACCAAAGAGTGTCCTAAGGAAGCCCCAACATCACCCACACTTAAAAAAACAACTTTGTTTCGTACATGCATCTGTACTGAAAAGGGAGAAACCAAGTTTGTGTGAAAAATGTTCACCCATCTCCTCATATCTGCATCCACACACACACATATATCTATATATATTCACTGAAAAAACCATAGGTTTCACACAAGTTATAGTTAGCTGTACATTTCACTCGTAAAAAACCAATGAAATTCCACGTTATAGTTAGTGCAGGCAACTATAACTCACGCGACCGCAATCCTCTGCTAATGACATATGTGTCTTTATGAAAAAAAATATTTGTAATATATGTATAGCTAAAATTTAATGGAAGAAGACATGGGCAAATAAGTGTCTAAATACAGTATTAGCATCAGCAGAGGATTGCGGTCGCGTGAGTTATAGTTGCCTGCACTAACTATAACGTGGAATTTCATTGTTTTTTTACGAGTGAAATGTACAGCTAACTATAACTTGTGTGAAACCTATGGTTTTTTCAGTGAGTTTGCAAGGTTTTTTAAATGCTAATTCCTAACTATAACGTGTGTGAAACCTATGGTTTTTTCAGTGAATTTGTACGGTTTTTTAAATGCTAAGTTACTTTACGCCGTTCGTGCCGTGCGCGCCCACTTCACGCAGTTAGTTCCGTGCGCGCAAGGTGCGCTTCGCGCACCGTGCGCGCACAGTGAGCACGCGGTGCGCTTTGCGCACCGCGCGCCCACCTAACGCAGTTAGTGCCGTGCACGCACGGTGGGCACGCGGTGTGCTACACGCACCGCGTGCCCACGTTACGCTGGATGGGCCATGTACGCACGATGCCCTTTGCGCACCGTCCGCACACGGAGGACATATTATGCGCTTCGTTGTGAAAGGTTTTCTATTAAATGCTCTGATGTGATGTTTATGCCATGCACAAAAGGTGCCCTGCTGGCACCTTTTGAACACGGGGGGGGGGAAATATGGATTTTTTTTTTTAGTTTTTTTTTTACCGTACACGTACGGTAAGCGTAATCGGCGTTTTTTTAAAAAAAATAAATACATTTTTTTTGGCCTTGAATGGCCTTCTGGCACACCATAACCAAGGCTAGGTGGTTAGGAGCTGTCTAGCCTGCCCCCTTTTTATGATATCCAACTTTGTTTTTCCTCCCCCCCTCAGAGTGCGAGAGAGAAAATGGCGGCCGACACTTCCTGGTTTCGACCGATTCGAATGTTTACTAAGATCTAACAGCCAATCAGAAACGCGCTTGCGCACGGCACCGTACGCGTACGGTAAGCTTACGGTGCGCGCTCGGAGCGCGCTTACAGATATATATATTGATTTAAATGCTATTTTCTCAGGAACTACTGAACAGATTTACACCAGACCTACAAAAGGCACTTCCTTGACCTGAGGACTACCTCTCTGCCAAATTACAAGTAATTCTGTTCAGCCGTTCGGGCTGTAGCTGTGTCTAAAGGTCCTATGGAAAAATGCATGGGGAAAACGCGTTTTGGGACCCCCCTTTTTTCTCAGCCCCCGCTTGACGAATTCCCCCGAGACTTTCAGGGTAGGAGCGGAGCGTAGCGCCCCATTAGTTTTGAAAATTTCGTGAGGATTCGTCGACCGGCGCCAAAGTTATTCCAAATAGAATGTTGCAGATTTCCTATGGAAATAGGGTCCTAACTATAACTACCTACTGGCGACCGCCAGTAGGTAATATATATATATATATATTTGTATCCAAAAGACAGTAAAATACACTTTCAGGGGAAATAAACTGGTAGTTTAGGTTTTATTTGAGTTACATGTTTCGTCACACATGTAAATCGATACAAATCAAATATGTCCGGCGTGCTCCGCCGGCATTATACACCAACTACAATGGGCCAGGAGACTGGAAGGAGTATGAGGATTGTGTTTACAGAGGTCTCCATCTGCTGGCCGTCGACAGCCACGAATGAAGGGATCCATTGTAATCGGATGCGGACCTGTTCCAATCCAGGAGAGCTACTGGAGAGTGATGGGACTGCACCCCAGAGGTAGGTGGGACTTGGTTGGGGGCATGAGTAGAGGGATCAGAGGGGCAGGAGATGGACGGGTCGGAGGACACATACTACTCCGCCCTTCCTCCACCAACACTGACTGGGCTCACTCACGTCTCTGGTTGGCAGACCCGGTGATATTAACTGTTTAGGATGTGGAAACCTTGCAGGCATATCGGAGGAAGGTGTAGCATTTGAAGACCAACACATTCCTCCTAACCTAATTTGCACTGCAGTGCTAGGAACCGAGTTATTCTGCAACAAACAAAAGGAAATTAGTCCCTACATCAAGAGGTTAATTTACACACATCCTTTGACACAAAGGAAGGGAGAATTCTCCCCTTGATTATATGCACAGCGTGAGATACGTGTACCCCACTAACCAGAATAAAATATTTACAAACAACAACAACATTGCAACAGTTAGGACAATTAGATGGCAGTAGGAATGTTCTAATAAAGAAGGGGGGAGATATATATGGTAAGTCCAGTTTACCTGAAATGTGTCTACATTTTTTAGGAACATATAAACTTGGTACTGATTAGCCTCCACCAGAAATGGAGGAAGAAATGGAAAGGGCAGCAGTACAGAGTCTGTTTGCATGAGCCCCCAACAAAGGGCAACAGAGCAAAGAAACAAGGATTAAAGACACTTCTTAACATGATAAACTCAAGAGATTTGAAAAACTGAAAAAATCAGAGATTTCCAAGTGGTGGGAAGCGATATCCCTACAGGATTATATTGAAAAAGAGATGGTCCCACGAGGCTTAAGAATTTATACCACTCCCTCATACGAATCTCCAAACCTGAAAATGCTGGAGGAATGGTCAGAGAACTCAGCTAAAAGCTCTAAAAATATGCTGACGATATTGGTGAAAAATTGGTGAAACAAATCGATCGGAGTCACAGTAGACAAGCACCTGAATGTGAAGACTCATATCAGCAATGTATGTAAGGGAGTAAACCACTTGATTAGAAGCCTCAGTAACATCAAACCTTTCCTGCCTCTAAGTGACTTCAAGCAGGTTGTCCAAGCGCTTGTCTTGACAAGGTTAGACTATGGCAGTGCTACTCTCTGTGGCCTTCCCAAATACGCCTTGGCCCCACTAAGTGCCTCATTCAACAACGCTGCTAGATTGGTTACAGGCACCAAAAGAAATGAGCACATATCCCCAGTCCTTAAATCTCTCAACTGGCTGCCCGAATTCAGCTAAAGATTGCAGTCCTGGTGCACAAAGCCCTTCACCTCAATACTCCTACGTACCTGGAGCAAAAACTTGAACTATCTTGTGGGGAGAGGGCATCAAAGCACTTTAACATTCTTCTTGAAACCTCTCGTCCTTAACAAAAAGAGAACTTGTCACCAAGCTTTCTCCGGTGCTGCCCCAAAGATATGGAACTCTCTGCCACCGGAAGTATGCAGTCTCCCCTCAACGACGGCATTCAAATTGGAAGCCAAAAGATTCCTAATGAGCAAATTCTTACCGTAAGGGGAGGAGGCACACCTAATTCAGCTGACTTTGTTCTTATCACCATGGTACATCTATCTATAATGGATCGTCTCTTCTGCTTTTTTTTTTCTTTCCCAATTGATGTTTATACTACCCTCTTGTCCTCTCTTCCTACCTATTGTAAAGCGCTCTGATATCCTTCGGGATCTTGTTTGCGCTATATAAAACTTTATAAATAAATAAAATAAAATAAAGGCCTGGCATAAAGAACAAGACATCATCAAAAAATTCATGGAGTATTTAAAAACAAAATTGAAACTTTAAGAGAATGACATCAAGGCATGCAAGCAAAGAAAACTACACAGAGATCACATTGATTATGAGAGCGGAAGAATTCTCACATACAGCCATAAATATGACCATGTATACAACACACTCATGCTAGGAGAAACAACTAAGGAGTTGATGGGATGGACAAGCGGTATGGAGTCAATAACCAGCAGTGACACAAAAGGAGACCTGTCCAGTTCACTCTCGAACTTACCATCAAAAGGAGATGCAGTAGCGAAACCCCATGACTTTTTTAGAGGAATATCACCTCCTTCGAAAGGGCAACAAAAGTAGTTCCACCACCCAAGACAAGAGGACGGGGACAACAAGGCAGAGGTCAGGGAAGAGGACAGGAAGAACATGGCGAAGAAGAAAACAAGACCGACAGAGAGAACAGAAGAGAAAAAGGCAAAGGGATAACGATAAGCAAATCAACTGGCTCCAAGCAGAGAAGATAACGGAAGACACAATGGTAAACAGAACTATTGTAAATCTATCAAAAAGACCTTTATCTATGCTAGAGAAAAGAACACTATGTCTGGGCCTTTCCTTTTGAATATCCAATCCAATCACTTAGATTATCCAAAAGCTAGGATCGATTTGTATAAATTCAACAAACCAAGCTGAACTAGAAAGTATGTCTGACCCATATATCTGTACCAATACTGATCCGAGTTCTGTTCTAAGCATGGGAGATGCAGACACACTCTTCATTCTGCAGGAACTCCTAGGTGAGATAGAATTGGAACAGGATACTCAAGGAAATAACATAAATATCGTTACGGATCGACCTGCAATTGCCACGTACAAACCCAATTCAACCCTTTTTTCCTAATCTGCCCCATGACAGTAGTGACACATTCCACGATACTGTAACTAAAGATCTCATCAAATTTCGTCACCAAAAAAGGCCAAAATATCACTCAGCCCATAACCTCACATTCACACAAAGACAGGTGATCAAATCCTTGGCTGAGGATACAAATATTGTGATACGTCCTGTGGATAAAGGCGGTAACATTGTCTTGTGGGACAGAAATTTGAATATTGAAAAAGCCTTGAGACAACTGGAAGATACTAGATTTTATGAGAAAATCAGCAATGAACAATACATTGAGAGTATTGTGTGTATATGGGAAAAATTGAAGGGAGGGAAATACAATGGTATTCTGCAATGGGAAGAATTTTGCTACTTGAAAATAGACTATCCCAAACTTCCCAGTTTTTATCTCCTTCCTAAAATTCACAAATATATCACCAAACTCCCAGGGAGACCTATTGCTTCTTCCATAGGGAGTGTTTCAGAGAACATTTCTAAATATGTAGACCATTTATTCCATTAATATATCATTGTCCTTCCATCCTATATAAGAGACACCAAAGATTGTCTGAGGAAGTTAGGAGATATAGGATGGGGGGAGGATTTTCTACTAATCACCATGGATCTGAATTTGCTGTATACACTCATTGACCATTCCCTCAGTATTTTGTCTTGCCAACATTTCTTAAATAATAGGCAGATTTGCTACCTGGAACACACTAACAAGATGTGGAGATGATAAACTACTGCCTACACGTCACTTTAAATCGGGCAGAGGGGTACGCCAAGGATGTATCCTGGCCCCCCTGCTCTTTACCCTATATATCAATAGACTAGATGTAATTCTAGGTAAAGCCAGTTTGGACACTCCGCGTATAGGGAGCAATACTCTACCCGCTCTTCTATACGCGGATGATGCGGTCCTTCTGGCCCGTACCCCGCTGAGTCTACAGAGAATATTGAACTCATTCGGGGACTTTATGAGCTCATTGGACCTCGTGGTGAATAGTTTCAAATCACATGTGATGTCCCTGGGCAGCCAGAAAAATAAAGTTAAAAAATTTTACTGCAAAGGAGTGGAGAACACTAGAGTTAAGGTATTCACCTACTTGGGGGTCATATTTGACGATAGAGGTTCGTGGGCCCCTCAGCTTACTGCTAAAAAGAATAGTGTGGGCAGAGCATCTTCAGCCATATTAAGTTTTGCACGACGTTTGGGTGGAAAACCATGTGACGCAGTTCTTGCTATTTATAGGGCGAAATGTTTAGCCATAGCAGCTTATGGTGCTGCCATCCGGGGGTACAAAAAGGCGGAGGGAATTCAGATTGCAGAAAATAAATTTTTCCGTTCACTTCTCTCCGTCCCCCAATCATCTCCAACTTTCTCAATTCATCAAGAATTGGGGATGGGTTTTGTTTCTGATAATTTAAGTTTGGCCACCCTTACATTTTGGTTGAAAATTTGGTTGAATCCTGAACTTTCCCTTAATAGATTGATTTTAAAAGATTGTATGGATCTAGATAGAATGGCCGACATCCCCTGGCTCTTGTACATCAAGAAAATGTTTTATAAACTAGGACGCCCGGAGATTTACGAGAACCCAGAATCTATTATTAAGGGGGACATTGGCTGGGTTAAAGTTCAGTTTTTAAATTTAAGAACTCAAGAGCGGGAAGATGAGGAGCTAACAAAAACATCTGTAAGGAGTCATTTCTTATTGATATCCTCTCCCCAGATCGAGCCCTACCTTAATCTGGTCAGGAATCACTATCATCGTTGGTTGTTGACCAGATTTCGTTTTAACCAAATTCATTTTGTTTTAGGGAGTGTTGAGGGATGGAGTAAACCTATAGATGCAGCTTTTTGTAATTGCGACGGCCACTCCTTTCAAGATACTGCGCACTTTACCTTTTTTTGTACATATTATGTTGAAAGCAGAAGGAAGTATATCATACCATTGTTGCGAGGGAGGGGTTTTTATCAAGTTAAACCTGCTTTATTTATTTATTTATTTATTTAATTTGTATGGCGCGTTATAACCACAGGGGTCTCTAAGCGCAGTCTGACCAAATTAGCGTGAAAGATGTTGCATACACTTGGAAAACCAACTATGTACCTAAGATCTGCTCCATGCTTGTTTGAACAGAACCGTTTTTAATTTTTTTCTGAAGGAAAGTAGATTACTTTCCTTCCTGAGCTTTGGGTCCAATTTGTTCCATATAGCTGGGAGCGTATTGGAGAAAGCGCGGCCGCCCACCGTGGACAATTTGAAACGGGACTGGGACAGAAGAGTGGCGTCCGACGAACGCATAGTCCTACCCGGTATATAGGGGGATAGTCGGGATTTAAGGTATTTTGGTGCTTTGCCATACCGAGCCTTATGAGCGATACACAGTCCTTTAAAGACAATTCTCTGCCGAGTTGGCAACCAATGCAACTCCTGCATCAAGGGAGAAGCATGGGCAGTCCTGGGTTTTTTGAATATTAGCCTAGCCGCATCGTTCATAACTCCCTGTAGTTTGTCCAGCAACCGCTGTGGTAAACCTAAGTAGAGGGAGTTACCGTAGTCCAGCCTAGCCAGAATTGTGGCCGAGACCACGTGTCTCAGAGTAGGGAAAGAAAGTAAGGCAGAGATCTTCCTTAGTTGCCTTAACAGGCATATACTAGTGCCTACTACAGTGGCAACTTGTTTTTCCATGGAAAGTTTATTATCCACATATAGGCCTAAGCTTTTAACCGCAGCTGCCGGTTTAGGTGGTGCACCCAACTCCCTAGGCCAAAATTTCTCGCTCCAAGGGTTACCCGAGATGGAAATGGGCTTTGATGTATTTGCAATTATTAAATTCCCCTTGGATTATTTTCAACATTGCCAATTTCCTGGTTGCTGCAGCTCGGGCAAGGAAAAAACTTGATGTACAGTCTATCTTATGAACTTAGTGTTATTTGTATTTGTCGGGATGAATTTTTATAATGTTGTTATTGTATTGTACCTGTGTTTTTAACAATTTGTAATATTGTGATGTACTTTTGTGATTTTAATCAATCGATTAAAGTGGTTTTGATGATGATGATACTGCCTACACAACAACATATTCTCATTCAATAGGACTGTCTAAAAACAGCCTTGGGTACTTATTTTGCCCCTAGCTTTGCTAATCTTTTCCTGGGGGCATGGGAGAAAGAGATTCTGAATGACTTGACATCACCTCTGACAGGTGGGGAGATAATCAGGTGGCTACAGTACAAAGACGATCTGTTTGATGTATGGAAGAGTAGTGACCTAGTGCTGAGATGTTCATGAATAAATTGAATACCATTGATTACAATCTCAAACTCACACATAGCATGAGTAGGAAATCTATGGAATTTCTGGATGTCCAAAATGAAATTCTGGACGTCCAAAATGAAATTCTGGACAATAGATTCTGTGCTAAACTATATCACAAAACCACAGCAGGAAACAGTCTCTTCCACTCTCTTAGCCACCCAGATACCCTTAAATGGAGTATTCCCTATGGGGAACACCTAAGAGCGAGGAGAAACTGTAGCACAAATGAAGCATACTTGGATTAGGAGGCTAATATGGTTAGCAGGCTCAAAGAATGGGGTTACCCTAGGTGGGTCCTTGAGAGAGCAATACTCAAAGCCAACAAAGTCAGCAGGGATCAAACACTAGAAGAAAAGGATAAGACAACAGAGAACGATTCAGAGGAGGTATCCCCTACGGAGATTCTCACATACAACACTGAGTCTGAGGGGGTCTTCAAAATCCTAACGAAGAACTGGAACATTTTGACAAGTGATCCTATTATAGTATCCACTATACCGACATGCCCCAGTGCCACATACCATAAAGGACGTAGTCTGAAAGATATTCTAGTAAAAGGAGATATCACACTTAGACAGCTCATGACACAGCATAACCTACCAGGATTTTTTCCTTGTGGGCATTGCAAGGCGTGTCGCAATAGCTATATGAAAAAGACATATGACACGCCCAGAAACAACAGAACCATCAGTCGATTTCTGACATGCAGCTCCACATTTGTAATTTATGTCTTGGAGTGCCCCTGCAACTTAAGATATGTGGGAAGCACAACATTTATCGTAAAGAAGAGGGTACTCGAACATATGGGAGCTATCAACGATAAAGACACACATTACCCAATAGCACGACATTTTGAGGTGTATCATCTATCGAACAGTTCCCTTTTGAGATATTTTGCGAGAAGTTAGAAATACACCTACATGTAAATTAGGACTGGTGGACAAAACCATCCCTTGTGCACTATTTCTCTCAGAATTATGCATAATGTGATTAACGAATTGTATACTGACCTGAATCATATGTACATAATGTTTCATATGTTCCTATTTTGCTAATTTTCATTGATGATTTTAACCTGACATTTGTCTATTTTTTATGTTTTCATTACAGGAGGAAAGGAAGGGGCCTACTCTACGTTGGAGGTGTCGATGGAGGTCCTTACCCTTTTCTACAGTATCATGTCTCTGTGGTGAATGGCACAGCACAGATAAGAATGCTTGATTCTGACTAAAATGTATTTTGGTTATTAACTAGACTTGAGCCCCATTGATGTATAGGGTTCTGAATCTTGGCTCTTTTGTAATCTTGAGTTGGTAAACACAGACCTCACATACCTAGAAAGTTGGACAGAATAAGTACTAATTAGTAATTGCATTACTCCCACTTAGGATAGCCAATATGATACATGTGCTTGAAAAGTTGGTAGACAATTTGTGCCTTAAATAGAGGAGATGGCCACCTGATAAGTCAGATCTGTGGTTTCTAAATGCAGTATTACTATGTGTGTATCCCAGAATATCGCCACTTGGCGCATGCACCAAAAATAGGAACATACGATTTTACCAGTGACCTCTAATATAACATTAGTATGGTGAATTGTACCAGGAAGATGAATACGATATTTTGAAAGCTGTAACACGCACTACAAACTGATAAACATCGTAGAAACACCCAAAGTATTGCCACTGGGCGAATGCTAAGAAGAGAAAGGTGACATTTGAAGGTACTTCCTGTATATGGCAAAATGGCTGCCACATTAGCATGGTAGAAACACCTCAGTATTTAGAGTTGTCCATCTTCACCTCCACCCCACTTTTTGCAGTTCCTAGAAATAAAGACGCTGTCTTAACAGGCTTTCCACCACTGCAGGTTTCTAAAGTTGAAGAGATGCTAAAAACGGCTAAGTCTGGTTCTCTTATCGACATTATGCCAGCCAGTGTTTGCCTTATTAGCCAAGCATCTTGTGCTTCCGATTTGTAAAAAGGTCAATACACCTTCAACAGAGCTATCCATCTATCACCTCATTTCACTCCTTCCACTCATGAGCAAACTTCTTGAAAGATTTATCAACTTGAAGCTTATGGAACATATTGAATCCCAACTATGTCTTGACCCCTCACATTCTGGTTTTAGACCAAAATACTCTGCCAAATCTACCCTCATAAGTGTCACGGACTTTATTAAACTCTCCCTAGATTATAACAAGGCAATCTCATTAGTGCTGCTGGACTTGTCCGTAGCCTTCGATACTGTATCCCACCATAAGCTACTGCAAAGACTCATTAAACTTGATATTGAGGGCCCAGCACATAAATGGCTTTCAAGCTTTTTAGAGCAGCACACACAGACTGTTAATTTGGGTCCCTTCCGCTCCTGTGCTAGATCTCTTACGAAAGGGGTACCGCAGGGCTCGTGCCTTAGTCCCACACTATTTAATGTATATGTGGCTCCCGCCTGCCAATATTAGATCATGGATTCGTTCCCTTTTCGTATGCGGACAATACTCAACTCCTTCTTTCGTTTGACAATAATTCGGCTGCAACAAAACATCTCTTTTCTGCAGGTATGTGAGCAATTTCCGACTGGATGCCGAAGAATTTTCCCCAGTTGAATGCCGATAAAATGGAATAACTACTTTTTGACAAAGCACAAACTTTGTGGTCCCCCAAATGGTGGGCATCAGAATTAAGCCCCACTCCCCCTTTTAAACGAAGGAAAAAAAACTTGGTAGTTTTTCTGGACCACTCCCTATCTATGAAAGATCAAGTAACAACTACTTCAGGCACCTGCTTTTATATTCTGAAGCATCTAAGGAGAGTGTTCCATCTTCTCCCCTTACTAGTACGTAAGACCCTGATTCAAGCTCTGGTAGTCAGTCTACTCGACTACTGTAATGCACTTTTGGCAGCAGCAAACAATACTGTGCTGAATAGGTTGCAAGTGGTCCAGTACACGGAAGCGTCTGGCCCTCAATATGCCTCCTAGAACTGCATCTCTACCATTATTGAGATGCCTCCATTGGCTCCGCATTCGTAAACAAATTAAATTTAAAATCCGCTGCTTGGTGTGGGGGGCCACCACCTCCCCGGTGCACTAATAATGTAAATACCGTTATCAGTTGTGGACTCCTGGCCCCGGGGACCACCCCCTACCAAGGACTTTAAATTTGATTGAGGGGGCCTCTTTCCCCCCTCGTGGAGCCCTCCATGTCCCTGGCGACCGCCACACCCCAGGGCGGGCTCCAACAATGTCCCAGGGTGCTCGCCCCGAGACATTGAAGTTTGCTCATGCCCTGCCATAGCAAACATTTGCTTCGCTTCAGGAAAGCGACAGCAGGAAAACTGCTCTCACTTCCATGAAGCGAAGCAGAATTGCTTTTGGGCGAAGGGAGCTGTATCTCAGCAGCTCCATTTGCTCAAAAGCAATACCGACTCCCGCAGGAGGCGGGGAGCTGGCAGGGACCGCTGGGGCATAGGGGATCCCCGCAGTCCCCAACGTGATGCCATGCCCCGCGAGATGGGGTCCCTGGGGCTAAAAATGACTGCTGGAGCTGCTTTGTGTGTGTTGTGCGGTCTGCCAATAAAGGAGACAATATCACGTTGTGTGTGGCCTTTCCATTGAGGAGTATTTGCGATTGGAATTTATAGCGGCCAGCTCTGGTCGTAGAAATGGCCCCCCCGCTGACTGAGCCGGTCTAAGGCACCGATGATGGAAGTGGTGCCGAAAGAACAACGTGGTTCGTTTGGTGGACTTTTAGAAGCGGAATGCTCACTCGGCATGTTTTCAACGAACCCATCAGGGTAACAGACAATGTTAGGAGCGTTTATGGGAGGCAATACCCACTATGGGTTTAAATGAGGAACTAGCATTACCAGAATGCACCCAATGACACACCCACTGGGCAGGACTTTAGAAGCATGCTGCGAGCGCAGCATTATTGTTTGCCTTTCCGGTCTCCATTTTCGTCCAAGCCAGTGATCAAGGGATATTTTCCAGAAACGCGTATGGCAGAGTGGATAAATTAACTGCTGGAGCTGCTTTGTGTGTGTTGTGTGGTCTGCCAATAAAGGAGACAATATCACGTTGTGTGTGACCTTTCCATTGAGGAGTATTTGCGATTGGAATATATATATATATATATATATATATATATATATATATATATATATATATATATATATATATGTATATATTATAACTCAAAGTGCCCAAGCATGTCTGGAGGCACACACCGCTGCTGTCAAGCGCTGAAACACACCAACGGTTGAATTGAAATACAGCAACCAGCAAATTCGGGATTACAGTCTTTTCGCCGACGCGTTTCGAGGATGTCACCTCTTCTTCATGGGCGACTGCATTATAAAGTCAAATTCGGAACGACCAGCACACCATTTTGTAGAGTCCCGCCCTGAGTGGGTGTTGCTAAGTGCACAGGAGGATGCTGGTACAAGTAGTTTATACCCTAAGTGGGGTTCCGATGACTTCTTTTCAAAGTTTACCCTAAGTAGGGTTCCGAATGAAGGCGCTGGTCTTATTCTGCTACAACAGTGGCGCCGAATAGGCAAGGATCAGTTCCCACCACGGCCTCTCTCGTTTGAGACGGTGCTCTCCAGCGCGGCAGGGCTGCCGCGGTTTATAGTATAACTCAAAGTGCCCAAGCATGTCTGGAGGCACACACCGCTGCTGTCAAGCGCTGAAACACACCAACGGTTGAATTGAAATACAGCAACCAGCAAATTCGGGATTACAGTCTTTTCGCCGACGCGTTTCGAGGATGTCACCTCTTCTTCATGGGCGACTGCATTATAAAGTCAAATTCGGAACGACCAGCACACCATTTTGTAGAGTCCCGCCCTGAGTGGGTGTTGCTAAGTGCACAGGAGGATGCTGGTACAAGTAGTTTATACCCTAAGTGGGGTTCCGATGACTTCTTTTCAAAGTTTACCCTAAGTAGGGTTCCGAATGAAGGCGCTGGTCTTATTCTGCTACAACAGTGGCGCCGAATAGGCAAGGATCAGTTCCCACCACGGCCTCTCTCGTTTGAGACGGTGCTCTCCAGCGCGGCAGGGCTGCCGCGGTTTATAGTATAACTCAAAGTGCCCAAGCATGTCTGGAGGCACACACCGCTGCTGTCAAGCGCTGAAACACACCAACGGTTGAATTGAAATACAGCAACCAGCAAATTCGGGATTACAGTCTTTTCGCCGACGCGTTTCGAGGATGTCACCTCTTCTTCATGGGCGACTGCATTATAAAGTCAAATTCGGAACGACCAGCACACCATTTTGTAGAGTCCCGCCCTGAGTGGGTGTTGCTAAGTGCACAGGAGGATGCTGGTACAAGTAGTTTATACCCTAAGTGGGGTTCCGATGACTTCTTTTCAAAGTTTACCCTAAGTAGGGTTCCGAATGAAGGCGCTGGTCTTATTCTGCTACAACAGTGGCGCCGAATAGGCAAGGATCAGTTCCCACCACGGCCTCTCTCGTTTGAGACGGTGCTCTCCAGCGCGGCAGGGCTGCCGCGGTTTATAGTATAACTCAAAGTGCCCAAGCATGTCTGGAGGCACACACCGCTGCTGTCAAGCGCTGAAACACACCAACGGTTGAATTGAAATACAGCAACCAGCAAATTCGGGATTACAGTCTTTTCGCCGACGCGTTTCGAGGATGTCACCTCTTCTTCATGGGCGACTGCATTATAAAGTCAAATTCGGAACGACCAGCACACCATTTTGTAGAGTCCCGCCCTGAGTGGGTGTTGCTAAGTGCACAGGAGGATGCTGGTACAAGTAGTTTATACCCTAAGTGGGGTTCCGATGACTTCTTTTCAAAGTTTACCCTAAGTAGGGTTCCGAATGAAGCTTTGAAAAGAAGTCATCGGAACCCCACTTAGGGTATAAACTACTTGTACCAGCATCCTCCTGTGCACTTAGCAACACCCACTCAGGGCGGGACTCTACAAAATGGTGTGCTGGTCGTTCCGAATTTGACTTTATAATGCAGTCGCCCATGAAGAAGAGGTGACATCCTCGAAACGCGTCGGCGAAAAGACTGTAATCCCGAATTTGCTGGTTGCTGTATTTCAATTCAACCGTTGGTGTGTTTCAGCGCTTGACAGCAGCGGTGTGTGCCTCCAGACATGCTTGGGCACTTTGAGTTATACTATAAACCGCGGCAGCCCTGCCGCGCTGGAGAGCACCGTCTCAAACGAGAGAGGCCGTGGTGGGAACTGATCCTTGCCTATTCGGCGCCACTGTTGTAGCAGAATAAGACCAGCGCCTTCATTCGGAACCCTACTTAGGGTAAACTTTGAAAAGAAGTCATCGGAACCTCACTTAGGGTATAAACTACTTGTACCAGCATCCTCCTGTGCACTTAGCAACACCCACTCAGGGCGGGACTCTACAAAATGGTGTGCTGGTCGTTCCGAATTTGACTTTATAATGCAGTCGCCCATGAAGAAGAGGTGACATCCTCGAAACGCGTCGGCGAAAAGACTGTAATCCCGAATTTGCTGGTTGCTGTATTTCAATTCAACCGTTGGTGTGTTTCAGCGCTTGACAGCAGCGGTGTGTGCCTCCAGACATGCTTGGGCACTTTGAGTTATACTATAAACCGCGGCAGCCCTGCCGCGCTGGAGAGCACCGTCTCAAACGAGAGAGGCCGTGGTGGGAACTGATCCTTGCCTATTCGGCGCCACTGTTGTAGCAGAATAAGACCAGCGCCTTCATTCGGAACCCTACTTAGGGTAAACTTTGAAAAGAAGTCATCGGAACCCCACTTAGGGTATAAACTACTTGTACCAGCATCCTCCTGTGCACTTAGCAACACCCACTCAGGGCGGGACTCTACAAAATGGTGTGCTGGTCGTTCCGAATTTGACTTTATAATGCAGTCGCCCATGAAGAAGAGGTGACATCCTCGAAACGCGTCGGCGAAAAGACTGTAATCCCGAATTTGCTGGTTGCTGTATTTCAATTCAACCGTTGGTGTGTTTCAGCGCTTGACAGCAGCGGTGTGTGCCTCCAGACATGCTTGGGCACTTTGAGTTATACTATAAACCGCGGCAGCCCTGCCGCGCTGGAGAGCACCGTCTCAAACGAGAGAGGCCGTGGTGGGAACTGATCCTTGCCTATTCGGCGCCACTGTTGTAGCAGAATAAGACCAGCGCCTTCATTCGGAACCCTACTTAGGGTAAACTTTGAAAAGAAGTCATCGGAACCCCACTTAGGGTATAAACTACTTGTACCAGCATCCTCCTGTGCACTTAGCAACACCCACTCAGGGCGGGACTCTACAAAATGGTGTGCTGGTCGTTCCGAATTTGACTTTATAATGCAGTCGCCCATGAAGAAGAGGTGACATCCTCGAAACGCGTCGGCGAAAAGACTGTAATCCCGAATTTGCTGGTTGCTGTATTTCAATTCAACCATTGGTGTGTTTCAGCGCTTGACAGCAGCGGTGTGTGCCTCCAGACATGCTTGGGCACTTTGAGTTATACTATAAACCGCGGCAGCCCTGCCGCGCTGGAGAGCACCGTCTCAAACGAGAGAGGCCGTGGTGGGAACTGATCCTTGCCTATTCGGCGCCACTGTTGTAGCAGAATAAGACCAGCGCCTTCATTCGGAACCCTACTTAGGGTAAACTTTGAAAAGAAGTCATCGGAACCCCACTTAGGGTATAAACTACTTGTACCAGCATCCTCCTGTGCACTTAGCAACACCCACTCAGGGCGGGACTCTACAAAATGGTGTGCTGGTCGTTCCGAATTTGACTTTATAATGCAGTCGCCCATGAAGAAGAGGTGACATCCTCGAAACGCGTCGGCGAAAAGACTGTAATCCCGAATTTGCTGGTTGCTGTATTTCAATTCAACCGTTGGTGTGTTTCAGCGCTTGACAGCAGCGGTGTGTGCCTCCAGACATGCTTGGGCACTTTGAGTTATACTATAAACCGCGGCAGCCCTGCCGCGCTGGAGAGCACCGTCTCAAACGAGAGAGGCCGTGGTGGGAACTGATCCTTGCCTATTCGGCGCCACTGTTGTAGCAGAATAAGACCAGCGCCTTCATTCGGAACCCTACTTAGGGTAAACTTTGAAAAGAAGTCATCGGAACCCCACTTAGGGTATAAACTACTTGTACCAGCATCCTCCTGTGCACTTAGCAACACCCACTCAGGGCGGGACTCTACAAAATGGTGTGCTGGTCGTTCCGAATTTGACTTTATAATGCAGTCGCCCATGAAGAAGAGGTGACATCCTCGAAACGCGTCGGCGAAAAGACTGTAATCCCGAATTTGCTGGTTGCTGTATTTCAATTCAACCGTTGGTGTGTTTCAGCGCTTGACAGCAGCGGTGTGTGCCTCCAGACATGCTTGGGCACTTTGAGTTATACTATAAACCGCGGCAGCCCTGCCGCGCTGGAGAGCACCGTCTCAAACGAGAGAGGCCGTGGTGGGAACTGATCCTTGCCTATTCGGCGCCACTGTTGTAGCAGAATAAGACCAGCGCCTTCATTCGGAACCCTACTTAGGGTAAACTTTGAAAAGAAGTCATCGGAACCCCACTTAGGGTATAAACTACTTGTACCAGCATCCTCCTGTGCACTTAGCAACACCCACTCAGGGCGGGACTCTACAAAATGGTGTGCTGGTCGTTCCGAATTTGACTTTATAATGCAGTCGCCCATGAAGAAGAGGTGACATCCTCGAAACGCGTCGGCGAAAAGACTGTAATCCCGAATTTGCTGGTTGCTGTATTTCAATTCAACCGTTGGTGTGTTTCAGCGCTTGACAGCAGCGGTGTGTGCCTCCAGACATGCTTGGGCACTTTGAGTTATACTATAAACCGCGGCAGCCCTGCCGCGCTGGAGAGCACCGTCTCAAACGAGAGAGGCCGTGGTGGGAACTGATCCTTGCCTATTCGGCGCCACTGTTGTAGCAGAATAAGACCAGCGCCTTCATTCGGAACCCTACTTAGGGTAAACTTTGAAAAGAAGTCATCGGAACCCCACTTAGGGTATAAACTACTTGTACCAGCATCCTCCTGTGCACTTAGCAACACCCACTCAGGGCGGGACTCTACAAAATGGTGTGCTGGTCGTTCCGAATTTGACTTTATAATGCAGTCGCCCATGAAGAAGAGGTGACATCCTCGAAACGCGTCGGCGAAAAGACTGTAATCCCGAATTTGCTGGTTGCTGTATTTCAATTCAACCGTTGGTGTGTTTCAGCGCTTGACAGCAGCGGTGTGTGCCTCCAGACATGCTTGGGCACTTTGAGTTATACTATAAACCGCGGCAGCCCTGCCGCGCTGGAGAGCACCGTCTCAAACGAGAGAGGCCGTGGTGGGAACTGATCCTTGCCTATTCGGCGCCACTGTTGTAGCAGAATAAGACCAGCGCCTTCATTCGGAACCCTACTTAGGGTAAACTTTGAAAAGAAGTCATCGGAACCCCACTTAGGGTATAAACTACTTGTACCAGCATCCTCCTGTGCACTTAGCAACACCCACTCAGGGCGGGACTCTACAAAATGGTGTGCTGGTCGTTCCGAATTTGACTTTATAATGCAGTCGCCCATGAAGAAGAGGTGACATCCTCGAAACGCGTCGGCGAAAAGACTGTAATCCCGAATTTGCTGGTTGCTGTATTTCAATTCAACCGTTGGTGTGTTTCAGCGCTTGACAGCAGCGGTGTGTGCCTCCAGACATGCTTGGGCACTTTGAGTTATAATATATATATATATATATATATATATATATATATATATATATATATATGAGATAAAGTCGTCCAACAGGCACACTGGCACACCGGCAAAAAGGACGAAGCGAACCCGTTGACTGGTGCTCAATATTTTATTTTTCAATGCCCGACACCATCACCACCATGACGCGTTTCAGCCCACGTGGGGCCTTGATCACATGACACGTAAAGGAAACACAATTGAATTTAAAGTGCACAGTGCATGACGTCTTTCCTGAGATGCAATAGACATAGAAAGAGTGTATGAATCTGGTTCAATGTTGAAACAGAGACAAGTTAGGAATACCATTACTATATGTAAAATACATAAAATAGAATGGATGGACACCTTAAAATTATCAAGTGCAGCAGCGTTACTACTTGACAAATATTGCATGGGTTAAAAATTAATTAATATATATATATACATATATAGATAGATTTTTTTGTGTTAAATCACAATTTACCTTGCATGAATTTAAATTAATTCATTTGGTGCTGCTCCTCTAGATGCAATCGCCTCCTTTTTATCCTTTGCAGAGATTCCTGCTATTATCCGCTCAACTCTTAGGTGCCGATTCCGATCCGGGAAAAAAACATTGCGTACGAATCGTATCCGTATATTTTCACGTACGAATCGTACAAGAACCGTAAGCTCTGCGAAGTACGATTCGTACGTGAAAAATACATACGAATTGTGTCGGGAAAATGGTCCGAGAGGGAGCCGTACATTTTTACGTCCGAATCGCGTCGGGAAAAGTGTCCGATAGGGAGCTGGACATTTTTACGTGCAAATCGTAAAACAGAAGTCCGAGTGCGCAAGTACGATCCGTACCGCCCGTCTGAATACACAACCGCATGTAAAAGGCCCCGTACGGAGTGAATGCTGTAGCCCACATGTACACAGGTAAACTTGTGCCCAGAAACGAGTCGTACAGCCCCCCTCACCCCGCACATGTCAGCACCGTACCCCGTATGTCAGCACCGTACCCCCCTTCTGCACCGTACCCCAACACCGTGGCACAGTCCTGCACCTGACGCACCGTACCCCAACACCGTAGCCCAGCCCCGTACATGTACGCACCATAACCCAACACCATAGCACAGCCCGCACCTGGACGCCCCGCACCCCAGGCCCGTCTCCCAGCCCTGCACCTGTACGGCCCGTACCCCAGGACCGTACCCCAGCCCCCCACCTGTACGTGCCGCACCCCAGGCCCGTCTCCCAGCCCCGTACCTGTACGCACCGTACCCCAACACCGTAGCCCAGCCCCGTACCTGTACGAAACGTACCCCAACACCGTAGCCCAGCCCTGTACCTGTACGCACCGTACCCCAACACCGTAGCCCAGCCCCGTACCTGTACGCACCGTACACCAACACCCTAGCACAGCCCCGTACCTGTACGCACCGTACACCAACACCCTAGCACAGGCCCGCACCTGTACGCACGGTACCCCAACACCGTAGCGCAGCCCCGCACCTGTACGCACCGTACCCCAACACCGTACCCCAGCACCCTCACCCAGCATCGCATATGTACGGACTGTACCTACGCGAAAAAGACTCGTACAGAATCAGGACACTGTAAAACAGCAAAAGGAGGGTCAATTCGACTCGCACAACACCACAAAACACGTCAACATGACAAAGTATATCTCTATGACTGACCTGGCACATCCAAACAGGCAAACAGAGGCCCTAAATCACAACCACCTCTTATAACACACCCACCACAAATTCAAACACAGCCACACCCACAAATGGACCAATAAAAAGAGCCCACACACACAACCCATGAGCCTTTGCAACAGACCCACTGCTGACAAACACCACAGACAAACAACTGCACCTTACTTACACCTTAATTACACCTTAACTTACACACCTTCACACAACCTCCTTCACAAACACCCCCTCTTCACCTTCACACACACACTGTCACATTCACACCCACACACCCACAACCATCCACACCCACACCCCACACCATGCCCACAGACAAGAATCCAAAGTTCACAAAGGCGGAGCTGGACCTCCTTGTCAACGAAGTCATCAGAGTCGAGCCACAGCTGTTTGGAACATTGGTCAGACAGACCAGCATAGCCCAAAAAACCAGCCTGTGGCAGAGGATCGTCGATAAGGTGAATGCTGTTGCGCCCATCCGAAGGACCAGGCATGAATGCCAAGTCAGGTGGTACGATCTGCGCAGGGCAGTCAAGAGGAAAATGAACGAGGAATACGCCCAGAGTAACATCACTGGAGGTGGGCTGCCCCGCAGACCCGTACATTACCATCCTTGGGAGGAGAAGGTGATGGCCACGCTTCCGCCGGTGGGAGTACGCGGAGTTGAAGGAGTCGCAGAGCCTGGTGAGTACACAAACAACTCACGTAACATGGGGGGAATGGCATCCACACCACAAAGACATCAAATGCATGCAACGTACCCCAAGCCCTCACCGCACACAACCACACCCAAAAACCACGCTCATGCCACTAACGTCTCCATGCCCCATTCACAAATAAAGGCAATGCCATGTCCCAGGCCACACCAACCACAAACCCAAGACTGGATGTCTGGGATGCTGGGAGGGTGGGGCTCACACAACCCATTGTGCAACCAGACACCAATGCCCACAGCCCATATGGCCTAGGTACATACCCATGCACTATGCCCAATGCACAGGGACTGGCAAAGTACTGACAAGGTAGCTGACACTTGGCCCTGCTGTAGGCAGCACAAGGCCCTCCTGTGACCACTGTACACTCAAACAACAACTCCACTAGCTCACATACCCAGCACAGGAACTCACACACACTGTCATGCCAGCATGCACCATGAGGGGACAGACACATCACCTGGGAGACCCAATGACAAATCGCACTACACCCAACAGCAGGCCCCGTCACACCCCCCTCACACAAGCACACGCCCCCGGGACAGGCAACTGATTTACCCACTCTCACAATGGACATGTGACACAACAAGACCAATCCATAGCCAAATAAGCATACCAGCCAAAAATCTACTGGCAAACACTCAGGAGCACTTACCAATCTGACCCCCGCAACATACCCATCCCCAAGTGTACATTGAGAGGAATGCTAGGCACATCCAACCACCTGGAGGAACTGTGACTACTTGAATATGTATGAAACATGGATGTGGCATGAAACAGCATTAACATTGTCTCTCTCTCACACACAGGGCAACGTCATCGACCTCCCCCCAACAATGGGGGGGAACAATCACAGTCCCAGGCTCAGCGTGAAGATGATCCCACCAGCAGCGACGACTCCCACCACTCCGTGGATGACCCCGACCAACCTGGCCCCTCTGGTGCCTAAGCCCCTGCAGCACCTGCGTCAGGTACATCTGTGCCAACCACTACCCCCATTCCTGCCACATCCCAGGAGACACCCAGTAGTCCTGCTCGCACTGAACAACACAGCCAGTCTGACCAGGAGGGACAAGGTTCTCCGGGCATCCAGGAGGAGGCAGACGACCACTCTAATGCCATCCCTCAGGGGTCCCGTAGACCTGATGTGCCCACAACGGCAGGCCAGGCTCGTGTGGGCAGGAGTGGTGGGAGTGGAGGCAGGCGGCGGCGAGAACCCGACCAGCCAGCTGAGGGAACCGGTATGGCACACATGCGCCACATCCTGGACACATACCGGCGTGACACCAGGGGCATCAGCCTGGTTGTGTTGAGCCTCACAGACATCAAGGGGACCCTCGACGAGATGAAGAACCTGCAGGCCGAGCAACATGCCAGTCAACAACAACACCAAGGACGGATGGAGGCAAGACTGGCTGAGCTCCTGGCGGTGCAAACGGACGTGAGCCGTTCACTCCGTCAGATCGCTGACAACATGGGCAACCCTCCCTGTGCCACCAAGCGAAGACCACCACCAGCCACAGGGAGGGAGGAGGAGGAGGATTCGTCCGACAGAGCATCACAGACATCGTCAAGGCCTGCATCTGAGGGTCCCGCGAGGAAGGTGGGTCGTCCACACAAAAGACCGTGAGAGTCAGCGGACCATCCACATCTCACAGGTCACCTGGCCTGGCACCTGGACCTCTGGCGCAACAGCAGCTCCTCACCCAATGACATACTCTGCCACATGGACTTGCTGGTCACAGTCTGACCAATGATGACCAACACTGTGGTCTGGACTCTGTTGACTCCAACTGACAAGGATGCCATCTCCCCCTGTGAACTTTGGATTCTATGCACCCGGTAGAGCACCTTAGCACATCTACCAAAAGACTCACCCCACCAAAAATAAATTCTTTTTTTTCTTGTCATGAGATGTTGCTGTCATTTGGCATTAGTCCACAACATATGTGTGTGTAAATGTCTAAATATGCCTGAGTGTTGAACCAACTCCACCCATCCATACCCTGGGATCTGAGTCTGGTACAGGACACACATGGGTCACAAGTTATCATTCAATGCAGACATGGAGCACAATACTCACCTGTGATGGCCTCAAGCTGCTGAGGGGGTGCTAGGGAAACTGTGAGGACACACCTATTTGGAAGAGTAACATTAAGGCGTAGAGGTCATGCCTCATGTGGAGGTCCTCGGGGAGGGAGTCCCAGGTATGTCTTCCCAGGTGGGAGAACTATGTCCTGCATGCAGGAGTACGGTGGATCTGCAGAATGGTGGCCAGGTCAAGGTTGGATGCACGGAGATGGCACTACGGGGTCTCAAATGACAGTGGTACAAGGTTGGTTTCGGGTCAGGGTTGTGGCCTGCCTCCTGAGTGTGGGTGAGGAGTCTGAAGGTCATCCTGCAGCACACAGTGATCCAGTGCAGCTATCTCTGCTGGACGGTGATGTGGCTGGGGCGCGGGATGTTGACACCGAGGTGTGCAGATGCTGCCTGGATGTGGACAAGTGTCCCTGGATTTTGGATGTGGCTGCTCCGTAGAGGGCAGGGCAGTATTTGACACAGATGTTGTCGTGGACCTGGGGGATGATCCGTCTTACCTTGGAGTGGATCTATCTGGGGATCATGTGCATAATGCTGAGGGTGTTGCAGTGTGAGGTACAGATGCTGGTGATTACCATGGCAAATGTGAGCAAGCAATCCATGATGCACAACATCTTGTGTGCGTGGACACTGGGTGCCTGTGGGTGGGACACAAGCAGTTGACCCAGCTGTAAGGGGACAATCCTCAGATGTTGACCTCAGTCCTGTACAAGTCCAGCCTCAGGTGGCTGCTGTTCTGCCATTCATCTATGGATCCCATGCAATCTTGAATATTGGAACTGGAAATGTCTGCGTCCTTGGTGAGGGTGAGGAGCGCCTGGCTGTCAATGGCATACGAGTTCATGATGAGGTCGTGTGCGCATGTGATGGTGGATAGGGGGTCCTGGACACATTGTAGATTGACACGCTGAGAGATGATACCTGTGCCATGTGCCTCACAACGACAGCATACTACATGCAGAAGCCTTGAGTCCCACTCCCATGGCCTTGCAGGGGTACAGAGCCGGTGGGGAGTAGGAGGGACATGACCTGGTGGGTGTGACAGGGCCTGGAAGGCGTGGCAGCGCTGTGTAGGCAGTCGGAATTGCACACTCATCATGCAAAGGTGTTGTGTGTGCGCTCAGTGCATGCCTGAGAGCAGGCGGGAGATGTGTGGATGGACCTTGCTTGGAGGGTGGCTGCAACATCAGACTGTTGTGTGATGTGGGTCATGCAAGGACCTGAGGGTCGTGCAATGTGCACGTTGCATGTGCAGACGGTTCAGCCTTTGGTACCGCGTGTCCGCAACTGTGGCACAGACAAGCTGAAGACAGCCAAATGAATGTGTTGAGGGAGGAAGGGATGAGCACCTTTGATGTGTGTGTGTTGCCAAATCTGGAAACTACGTGTGCCCTTGCTGCAGTGGCTCCAACAGCAGGCAGAATGTCCTGGGAACTATGCCACAATATCCACACAAAGACTAGGATGTCAGAAAGGACTACTGCAACAGGTGTATGTCAAGGAAGGAGTTACCGGTTTTCAATGGCACACCCAGAGACAAAGGATGCACGATCACCAAAGATGACTGACACCGGATCATGAAACTGAAGGCTGAGCTGCGCACAGGAAACACACCCCAGAAGGTGTTGGCGGCCCTTGGGGGGGACTAACATGCCAAAACACATACACAGCCATGGACATCATGCACAATAGAGAATCAAATACATGAAGAACAGCATGCAGGTTGCTAATCTACACATAGATTCATATGCACAATCCTTGACAACCATGCCAGAGATGCCACATGCACAGTGGCAAGAGACCTGCATTGACAGAGATGAGGCACCTTGGAGGCTGAGGAACACCTTTATTACTCAGGCTCACACCTATGCAAAAGCATCAACATTAACAGACTCACAGGTCTATTGGATTAACATGTGGGACCTACACCGGACATCCCCTTTGCACCACAGATGCTGTAAATCCATTGTACTGGCACACAAGTGAAGGGGTTGAGCCAAACATCCCCTGCTGCACACGGAGAGGCTGAAATTCCCCATTAAGCATCATATCGGGATGTCCCGCAATATCTCCACCCATAGCCTCCCGTATGTTTCCGAGGGAAGTTGTACACACATTGATGCCTTCATCACAAACCAAAATCCCATAACAGATGACTGACAACTACCACACCCAAAAAGCCTTGCTGCAATCCTTACCCAAAGGAGACTTTTCACCATGTCCGTGCATGTAACGCTGATTCAGCACACGTTGCATTACTCATGAGGAATAGCAGGAGCACAACGATGCCACGAGCAGACGGCATGCGCAACTACCTGGGGATGAGAGACACACAAGAAGTCAGGAAAAACATAGTCATCCGCATGCATGGTCATGTACTCTACATGAATAAGGTTGACACCATGCTAGTTGTCAATTGAGTGTGTCAGCTGAAATGTGTGGAATGACATCAGCACTCGAGTGACACATCAGCACACACCTCAAAGTCACTTAGCATACAGTCAGCTGGACACACACATTGCAACACATGCCACACAAGGCTCCAAGCGTGCACACTCAGACTAGGGGTGGGCGGAATTTGCGTAATTGCGTTACGCAAATCTCCGCGAAACGGTAAAAAATCTCCGCGAACACGCAGAAATTCCGCGAACACACGGAATTGCTTGTTCGCAATGCTTTTTTCCTGTTCGCAATTGCTGTTTGCGTGCTCGAGGAGAAATATCTCGCGAACATGCATTTTGAGAACGCGAACAAGCAAAAATTTCGCGAAATCGCGGAAAGCAGACATTTGAGCAATTTCGCGTTCTCCGCGGAACGCGAAATTACGCAAATTCCGCAAATTCCGCGAGCGGAAGGGAATTTGCTGCCCAGGCCTAACTCAGACCCAGGGACTCACCATTATGAGAAGAAGTTGCGTATGAGCTGACTCCGGATGTCCTCCTCCTCCTCCTCCTCCTCCTCCTCCTCACCACTTGCCTCGTGACCAAGGCCGTCATCCTCCACGGGTGGATGGTCCTGCTCATCGGGATCCAGGATGAGTGGCACAGCTTTCTCCACTGCCATGTTGTGCAGCATGCAGCACACGAGGAAGATTTTGCAGACCTTCACCGGTGCATATGGGAGGAAACCGCCGGTCTTGTGGAGGCACCTGAAGCGGCTCTTCAGGAGGCCAAACGTCCTCTCAATCACTCGCCTGGTCTGCCCATGGGCGTTGTTGAAACGGTGATCTGCAGCTGTTCTCGGGTTGCGGAGAGGCGTTACCAGCCATGGCATGTTGGGATAGCCAGAGTCCCCTACATGGAAACATCATGTAAAGAAGTGGATCAGGAGATGCCGTCACATACTAAGATACCTCTTAATACTGGACAAACAGAGTCTACTCACCAACAAGACATGCTCGTTCGTTGTGCAGCTGCAGCACCATTTCTGGCAAACTGCTACGCCTCATGATGTAGGCATCGTGTGCTGACCCTGGAAAACGTGCACAGACATGGGAAATCACCATGTTAGCAAGACACACCACAAGGGCATTAATGGAGTGGTAATGTTTACGGTTACAAAAGGCTACCTCCTGTGCCTGTGGTGGTATCAAAGCCACATGTGTCTCATCAATGGACCCAATTACATGGGGCATCCCTCCCAGGGCATAGAACTCACCCTTGATACCTGTCAACTGCTCACGAGTTGGGAAATGGATGAATTCATCCAGGTGCTCCAACATGGCTTCTAAAACATCATGCAGGACACGGCTGAACATGGTCTGGGACATGCCACACACATCAGCTATGGTCAATTGAAACGTACCGGTGGCAAAGAAATGTAGGACTGACATCACCTTCATCTTGGGGGTCAGCGCAGTCGGACAACTGTGTCGCGGTTGGAGGTGTGGTGCCAGCCTGTTTGTCAGGTCCACAATCAACTGTTGGGGGAATCTGTTGCGGCTTATGCAGTCACGTTCCCTCATGGCAGCCAAGTCTGGCATTGGTCGGAGGAGAGGCGGTGCCCTGCAGAAAATTGGAAGGAATAACGAAGATTGAGTACATTACTACACAAATGTCAATGAACTGAGCACATGTTCAACAGCTAATACACATATGCTACATACAGAGTCTGGTCTGTGCAATACATCCTGCACACGTATGCCAGCCAGGGGATACTCCTACCAAGAGCCAGCTACAAACATGGATTGTCAAGGTCTACATGATATGCCATGAAAGTAGCTGTGGGCCAGTGTGAGTGAACAGCCAGACACATTACAGGAGTGACATACATCCACATATGTGCATTTGAAGGATGTCATCTCATACAGACAGCTGCCGGCAAGCTAGACGCACAGGTCACATGTCATGGAAAAAGGACAGACCACACACCTTGCCATGAAGGGGTACATGTCAAAAATGATCACACAGACATTGAAACTACGCAGATATGTCCTAAGCTTGCAAGTCCCTGTTCGATGCATACAGACACACGTTACGAGTTATTCCACATGTGTCCTGGTGTGCGTAATAGTGTGACATGGGCATCTACACACAGACACATGTTGGATGCAGCTACAGCAGATGCCGTTGACGGAACACCAACAGCAAGATCATGGAAACACATGACACACACATGACATAGTCACATTGTGGCACGCTGGTAGTGAGATGTCAGGTGTCATCATCCGTGTACCTGGCATCAGGGGACAGTTGCGGGTGTTGGTGACTGTGCCATGCCAGTGATGCAGAGCTTGACAAGTTAGAACTACATGCACACATGTAAAAGGTGAAGGGGAAGTGTGCCACATGGTGCCCCATCACACATGACATGTGTACACAGGTCATCACACAACTATTGGGTTAAAACATGAGGAGACATGTGCCACATCACTGCCTGACATACCTAGGCCCTACACATGATGCACTGCACTGACAATGACTTGATGTCCATCCTTGTGCGAGTCAGACACCTCCATTCCTTTCCAGTGCGCCTCCCATCACCAGTGTAAGCTGTGAAACGCACCGTACACACTCTATGAGGGCGTGTGTACGGTCGTATCACTATAGGGGGTTTGGGTAGGAGTACGCATGTGTGCACGGACCGTACACACGTACGTGTACACACTGGTCCTATCCCTATGGTAGTGTTGCCGTAGGCGTACGCCATAGAGATACGGGCTGTACCCGCGTGTGTACAGCCCATAGCACTATGGCGTACGCCTACGGCAACACTGCCATAGTGCTACGGCCTGTACCCGCGTGTGTACGGCCCGTAGCACTATGGCGTATGCCTACGGCAACACTACCATAGTGCTACGGGCCGTACCCGCGTGTGTACGGCCCGTAGCACTATGGCGTACGCCTACGGCAACACTACCATAGTGCTACGGGCCGTACCCACATGAGTACGGCCCGTAGCACTATGGCGTACGCCTACGGCAACACAACCATAGTGCTACGGGCCGTACCAGCGTATGTACGGCCCATAGCACTATGTTAGTGTTGCCGTAGGCGTACGCCATAGAGATACGGGCCGTACTCACACGGGTACGGCCCGTAGCACTATGGCAGTGTTGCCGTAGGCGTACGCCATAGTGCTACGGGCCGTACACACGCGGGTATGGCCCGTAGCACTATGGTAGTGTTGCCGTAGGCATACGCCATAGTGCTATGGGCTGTACACACGCGAGTACAGGCCGTAGCACTATGGCGTACGCCTACGCCAACACTACTAAAGTGATACGGACCCTACACACGCGTGTACGGACCGTATCACTGGAGTAGTGGTGCCCTAGGGGTACGTGTGGAACGCACCGTACCTGTGTGTGGATAGTGAAATTACATAGGGGACACATGAGGGACAAGTATAATGTCCTAAATGCATGCTGGTTGTCATGGAGACCGAGATTCCAGTTCAAAACTGTTCATCAGGTGGCCAGCAAAAGTCGGTTGGAGACAATATACTATGTTGCAAAGTGGTTGTTGACTTGACATCATGCTCAAATTTTGAACCATGCAAAGGCCCTCACTGGGGTAGGTTTAAAGGGATTGGAGGAAACGTAGGATGCAAATGAGATTGACCAATCACTCTGTACTCCGGTAAATGAAACAGCCCAGCAAGGGAGATATAAGGCAGCCAGGGCCCATGAGAGAGCACTTGCCTGCACAACCTTTCATTCCACACCACTGCTGCTGCTTGTGATTCCTCTGGCACCATGTCCAGGTCTGTGGAGAGGGCCCAGCCTTTCACCCAAGAGGAGAATAAGGCGTTGCTGGACGTCATCCTCCCACAGTACACCTGCCTGTATGGGAGACCAGGGGAGCAGGTGAGTGCTGACTCCACTAGCTTTGACTGTGCCCCTTTTTGTGTCTGTCACTTCTGGCATTGTGTCCAGGTGTGACAGACATGCAATGTTGTTCATGGTGGGTCCCAGGGGGGGCAATGCCTTATGTCTCCCATGCAGAGCATGATGTGGTTCATATCTGCACTCCTCACTTGCATTGTGCTTACTGTGACAATCACTGCATGGTGCATGCCACATTCAGCCTGGCTAATCCTCTTGGGAATGTTGTTTCTATAGTCCTGATGTGATTCTGTGGTCCCCCCAGTGTGCCAGGTGACTGTACCCACAGATGTGTGTGAGTTGAGTGTACCTGTGGTGATAGTGTCCAAATGATGTGTATGGCCCCTGGCCATTGGTGTGTGTGTGTAAGTCCCCTGTCATGTGGGTGAGTGTCTATATGGAGTGTTGCACCCCAGCTGCATGGAGGATGCATATGCCCTACCCATCTGAAGTGAGTAGGGAGCCGTGCTGTGTGTCTGACGTGCTGAGCTAGCCCCACACCTGTGACTCCCCCAGTCAAGTGGCACATGTGCAGAGTGATGTTTGTACCCGCAGTTGCCAATGGCAGGTGATTGTTCTGTGCCTGTGTGTGTCTGTGTACTCCGCTGGGGTTGCGTCAGTGGCCTGGGGCATGTGACTGCTTTGAGGTGCTGTCCATAATCCTGGTGTTGCTTGTGATGCACAGTGTGAGCCATGATCATTGATTCTGTCGCAACCCTCATGCCACCTGTGTACTTTAAATGCCACGTAGTGCATTCGGCCTTCCCCAGAGGATAATGTCCCTATGACAAAGGTGCTATGAGTTGGCTGCATACTATGCCCTGTTCAAACAAGCCTAATTGTTCTAATGTGTGTCTCTGTGACATGGAGCAGGTGTATTGATGTTGTCTCACTTTGTCATCCTCACAGGTAGCTGCCTATGCCAAGGGGGAGCTATGGAAGCGGGCCGTCAGGGCCGTGAGGTCGGTGGAGGGTCGCAGTCGGCGCCTGGCCCAGGTGAGGAAACGCTGGCAGGACATCCGGTGCTGGACCAGGAGGATCGCCCGAGTCCTGCTGGGGGACTCACCAGAAGGCAAGAACTGCGGGCGCCAGCGCCTGACCCACCAAATGAAGCGTGTCCTGGCGGTGGTCTTCCCTGACATGGATAGGCGGTTACAGGAGAAGCAGCAGCAGGAAGGGGGTAGGTACATGTGTGTTTGTTGTGTGTCACCAGCTTTTGGAAGTGCTCAGTCGCCTGGATACACTGCCAGGGTTTATATGTGCAGTGCATATCCTGTTCCCCAAAGTCAACCGGTCCTGTTCTTCCTCCCTTCCCCTCCTTGACATGTGTTCCCTGGTCTGTGTGTAGTCACTCTTGCACAAGGTAATCTAGGCTGGCAGTTAATCCAAGTGCCCAATGCTTGCAGCATCATGTGTGGGGGAGGTCTGTGACATGTGGGACCTTGCCTGTGCCCTGTCCAGTTCAGTCATTTGGGGGTCCATGATTGTTGGCACTGATGCAGAGTCTCAACATAGTAGTGTGAGGCTTAAAATAAACTGCCTTGCAGAATGCATGACCGATGTTGTGGCCTCAGACATGATGTGCATGAGGGGGAGATATGCATAGTGCAGGAACGGTTGCTCCTGTTGCTTTCAGATCTATCCAGGACCATGGAGCAGTGTGGCCACTACAGTCCCCTGAGACACCTTTTCCTAGGAATCATGTGTGTCATCCAACACTGTGGACATTCTCAGTGTCTTCAGCATAGGTTGGCCTCTGTGGCATTGTACCCTGGCCTCATTTGTATTTCTGTAAAGTGTGCTACATGCGTCCACTGTACAGGGTGACCCAATGTGGCTTGTGCATCCTCACACTGGCCAGTGCCTGTGTGTCTGTGTACAACTATCTGATGATGGTTGTTTGTCAATAATATGTGTGGTCAGCCCCACGAGGGGTAGTTAGAGTGCAATTAGGATTTAATGGAGCTCATTTTTGTGATCCCTGATTAAGAGGTGTAAGTCCTTCCTCTGTCTCAATCACATTGTCTCAGGTAGGGGGGGTTTGTGCGGGCAAGGCCTACATGTCCAAACCTTATGTCTCCTTGCCAGGTCTGGCCTGTGTGTGATGATAGTCTGAACAGACACTCAACAAGTATTAACCCAGTCATGTTGTGCAGGGTTTAATGTTTGTGCTTTGCAGCATGTGTCAAAAATTAAAAGACATGGTTCCTGCTCATCCATTTTTGGCAACGGTGTGTGGTCCAGATGCTGTGCTCGACTGTCCACAGACACTAGCTTCTCTGTATAATTTGATATCAAGTTCTTTGCTGTTATGTCATGCTCTCCATTGCTTCAAAGTGGCATGGTGGGTCAACCAACATATGTGCATAGTATTATAAATGTTACTCATGATGCTTTTCATGCTATGCACTGTGACCTATGTAGTTTGGACTCATGTGTCATATGTATACAGGTGTCTGATTATTTCCTGTCTCTTCACCTTGCCCACAGCATCGTCGGGGGACACCGAGGGAGACACCGGCACGGATGTGGAGGAGGGATCCAGCACCGGTGCCACCAGTGCTGGGGAGTCTGGCGCAGCAAGTGGCACGGAGGGCGAGGGGAGTCATGCGGAGGACCTGTCCAGTCCCAACACTGACTATGACGCTGACGGGTCCGAGGCTGAGCTCCCAGAGGGGGCGGAGGCTGCTCCCACAGCTGAAAGCAGCAGTACATCTCTCGCCGCCCCCTCCATTCCCATCACCGCCCTCCCACTTGCTTGGGTCCCTTCTGTCCGTGCTAGGCGGCAACATGTCTCCTTCGTGCCAGGCACCGCACCCCCTGCCCCTGTCTCCCCTGCTGTCGTCAATGCAGAGTCTGTGGACATCCTGCGGCAGTTGCATGTTGGTCAGACATCGCTGCTTAATGTCCTCCATGGCCACACCAGACTGCTGACACAGATGGTGTTGTACATGGAGGGCATGTCAGCAGCGATGTCTGACCAACGGATGTTGCTGAGGTCCATAGACTCATCACTGACGGCAGCAGTGGGTCTCCTGCAGCGCTCCGTCCCCCCCTACCCCTGCACCATCCACACTTCCCACTCCCATGCCTGTCCCAAGCACACCCAGACATCCCCATGCACGCACCCCACCAGACACAGGCAGCACACCAACAGGGAAGGCCAATCGCACACCTCCTGTCACGCACACACAGGGGGAAGTAGGCACACCCACTGGGCCGGGGGGCAAACGGCAGCCACACAGCCACAGTGGGAGTCTGCAGTCCTCACTACCCACTTCCTCCAAAACCACTCCCCTTAGCTCCCCTGCCCAACAGTCGAACAAAGAGTCCTTCATGGCCAGTCTGTCCCTCAGCCCCAGTGTGACACCAGCCCGCAAGCGGTCGAGGAAGTCCCCGGGCAGGGGAGTTGAGTCCCCAGCCCTGTCCACACCCTCCCCCAGTAGTGCTGCAACCCATCCCTCTGACCCCCCCCTCCTTGGGGCCTGTGGTTCCTTCGGGTGCAGGGGAGACGCTGGAAGACCTTGCAACCGTGTGCAGCGCCATCCTAACCACCACCTTTGGCGCTGCCCCACCCCCTGTGGTGGAGTCGTCTGTCCCTGCACCCACAACACCTACCCTTGCCCCTCCTGTCCCTGTGGTGCCTGGTCCTTCCCCCCACATGATGCCCCCCCCCTGTGGATGAAAAGGAACTCTGAACTGTGCAGGCAAGCTAGGGGAGACGCGTCCGTCCCAATGTGTCCCCCCCAGGAATTCGCATATGGACTGGCCTATGGGCCTTGTATATAGTGTACATTTCTACTCAAATCATTTTTTATGCTGAATAAAGCATTTTGTTTTTCATTTTCACACAAATGCTTTTCTGGTATTGCTGTTGGTGCTGCTGCTTCCTGAGTTGGGGTGGTGATAATGTGTTAGATGTCTGGGAAATGTTGTAGTGTGCTGCTCATTGGGAGGACCCTGGTATCTGCGTGCCATCACAAGGTCTCTGCAAATAATCTTTGGTCATGTAAGCTCTTACTGTATGGTGACATTGTCCCAAGGATCGTTCCTTCCTCTGTGGCACCTGACTTCTTCCCTGCAGGGTGTTTCCCAATTGTTGTGCTGACCTGTGTCTACATTTCCTTGCTGTGTGAGGGATCCCTTCAACTTTGCCCATGCCTGCTCAGCAATGTCTCCGCCTGCATTGTCTGTGCCATCCTTGGTAGTCACTGTACTTGTGTATGGAGTATGTTGCCATGGCTTCATGTGGACATGGTCCCTTTTCCGCACTATGCATGTGTGTACTCCCAGCCTAGCACACATGTGTTACTTGTTCTGCAGGGTATTTGGGCACCTGACTGACAATTGTGGGCATTGTATCTGTGGGTACTCCATCCTTTTCCTTCCATGGGAGGCAACAACTTGTTGGCTGCCCCAGCACCTGTACATTCCTATCAGTCCTGGAATGTGGGTGACAGTGTGTGTTCCCTTAGGCTCTCTTAGTTTAGTGGGGTTTAACATGAGGATACAGTCTTGTTGCATGATCTCAGTGTGTGTATTGTGCTGCCACCGCCAGGGGTGGGTATGCATGTGTAATTTGTCATCACACCCACATGTGGTGTGTCATGCAGTGGGGGAAGGACATCCATCCTCATGGGAGTGGGACACTGCTGTCAGTGATGTGTTGACATGGCACTCTCAACATAGTCGCACATTGTGGATACCTTCATGCACGCATGGAGTTTTGCTCATCGGAGGATGATGTACACCCCCCCCATGTCTCTGTCCACTGCTGTTAGTGATAGGCACCCACCCCTCATATGTCTGGGCACTGCTGGGAGTCCTCTGCACCCACCCCTCATATGTCTGGGCACTGCTGGGATTCCTCTGCACCCACCCCTCATATGTCTGGGCACTGCTGGGAGTGATAGGCACCCACCCCTCATATGTCTGGGCACTGCTGGGAGTCCTCTGCACCCACCCCTCATATGTCTGGGCACTGCTGGGAGTGATATGCACCCACCCCTCATATGCCTGGGCACTGCTGGGAGTCCTCAACACCCACCCCTCATATGTCTGGGCACTGCTGGGAGTGATAGGCACCCACCCCTCATAAGTCTGGGCACTGCTGGGAGTCCTCTGCACCCACCCCTCATATGTCTTGGCACTGCTGGGAGTCCTCTGCACCCACCCCTCATTTGTCTGGGCACTGCTGGGAGTCCTCTGCACCCACCCCTCATATGTCTGGGCACTGCTGGGAGTGATAGGCACCCACCCCTCATATGTCTGGGCACTGCTGGGAGTCCTCTGCACCCGCCCCTCATATGTCTGGGCACTGCTGGGAGTCCTCTGCACCCACCCCTCATATGTCTGGGCACTGCTGGGAGTCCTCTGCACCCACCCCTCATTTGTCTGGGCACTGCTGGGAGTGATAGGCACCCACCCCTATGTCTCTGTCCACTGATGTGATTCGTAGCACGACACCCACCCACCCGCCCACACCCTCTGACGGCCTGGGTACAGGCCGGACCCCTGATGTTGGGGTGCCATTGGGGTACGGCCCGTACCCAGGCCTACAGAACGTGTGTATAAGCTGTACCACCATTGTTGGGGTGCCGTAGGGGTACGGCCCGTACCCAGGCCTGAAGAGCGTGGGTACGGGTCGTACCACGCCTACCCCTATGTCACCCCAACAATGGTGGTACGGCCTGTACCCACGTTCTGTAGGCCTGGGTACGGGCCGTACCGCTACGGCACCCCAACATTGGGGTATGGCCGGTACCCAGGCCTTCAGAACGTGTGTACGGGCCGTACCACCATTGTTGGGGTGCTGTAGGGGTACGGCCCGTACCCAGGCCTACAGAACGTGGGTACGGGCCGTACCACCATTGTTGGGGTGACGTAGGGGTAGGCGTGGTACGACCCGTACCCACGCTCTTCAGGCCTTGGTACAGGCCGTACCCACGCTCTTCAGGCCTTGGTACGGGCCGTACCCCTACGTCACCCCAACAATGGTGGTACGGCCCGTACACACGTTCTGAAGGCCTGGGTACTGGCCGTACCCCCAATGTTAGGGTGCCGTAGGGGTACGGCCCGTACCCAGGCCTACAGAACGTGGGTACGGGCCGTACCACCATTGTTGTGGTGACGTAGGGGTAGGCGTGGTACGACCCATACCCACGCTCTTAAGGCGGGGGTACGGTGCGTACCACAATTGATGTGGTGACGGGACGCGTCCCCGTCCACTTCCGTTGTGGCGGGACGCAGGCCTGGTGGACACGCCCCCCTTGAAGTGACCAGACCCTGGAGGTACGGTATGTACAGGGCATGTATACATTTTGCCTTGGGTGGGGGTTATGTTTCCTCCCCCTGCCCCCAACCTTTGCCCCTGGGTGTTGTTCTGATCTTCTGCGGTGTCTGCGTTGGTTCCTGTGCACCAGGTCGTAGGCTATGAGTGCCGGGATGACACGTAGGATGGGGTCCATGGCTGTCCGTCGCGTACAGGTGCTCCTTCCTCGCGTCCTCCTCAATTTCCCGGCAGTTTTTGGCTGCCGTAAAATATTGGCCGTGCGGAGTGACGTAGGCACGAATCGTACTTGCTGGTTCGTAAAACGCTGCCTGACTCCGTCCGGACGTCACGTACGCGGTGTCCCGGATTGGAATTGTGGGTATATTTTGGCCGGTCGGTGTTTTTTACGATTCGTACGGAAATGGTATTTCTGTACGAATCGCACTTGCGGGTTTGTAAGGTGGTTTTCCCGGGTACGAGTCGTACGGAGAATACGCTCCGTACGACGGTTCGTACCCGGGTTTTACAGGATCGGAATCAGCACCTTAGAGTTACGACATTAGGACTCATATGATTATCCTTACTCTTAATTACCAGCTACATATTCATGCTTCTCATGATTTCTCATTTTTTCCCTTTTTTCTTTTCATTCTTTCCTTTTTTCGTTTTTTCTCCCCTTTATTTTTTCTTTTCTGTACTACTTTATCTTCCTTTTATGTTTCCTCGTTTTTGCCCTTTATGTTTATTCTCCTTGTTTTCTTTTTTCTCTTCTCTTTCCCTGTTTTCTCATTCTTTTTCTGCCTTTTCTTATTTCTTCTATTTTATCCTCTGCTCATGTAGTACTTGTCATTTATCTTCTAATTCGAAGTTGATCATTTCCTAATTTCCACTTACTCAAGGTCCCTCGATTACCGGCACAATCAACCGCAATTGTCAGCTGTCGTTGCACACTGACAATTTTTCGCATTAACGTCCATCTGGGACTCAATAGGTGTCATATTTATACAGTATATTATGTCTCAATAACTCTCTTTCTTGGTGATTAGGGATAATTTACGATATTATCTAATTAGGTTTCACAATGTCTTGCCTCATTCCTTTTCTAAAGCACATTGTTTTACTTTGTTCTGAGCCATTCACACCTCTACAGTATTACTAAAATTCTCAATTTCCTTTTTATACCTCTATACAATAAATCACAGACATTTCTCTTTATTTTTCCATTTATTTTTCTCTTTGTGTGACAGCCCATTGTAATTAGACATGTATATAAACATAGGATACTATGTACTCCAGTATATTATATAGCTGTGTATATATATCTGACTTATTATGTTTTCTGCACAGGCATTAATGTTATCTTTTGAAATAGAGTCTATATCAATACATGTGTTTACATTTGTCTATATACACTATTCTCTGTTCCCCTGTTTAGGAATTTCTTTGGCTTTTCCTGAAGAAGGCGTTTTATATGCCAAAACGCGCAGAGAAAATTACATAACTCTACTGAAAAAAACATCTTTTATTGTTCTTCAAGCCATTATGTGTTGTATTGTATATATCAGTAAGTATCGATTTTATGTATCACGATTTGTCATTTTGATTGCTTTATGTTGTGTAGTTAATGTCTTATGTGACCTGTCTGCAGTATATTTATGTATATTTAGCCAGACTTTTATTTAAAACGAATACAAATATCCATATATTTTTTATTTTGTGAGAGTACACTGTTTCCATAGATCAGATTCCTATGTTGATTTAAACTTACACATTTATATTCATTGCTACATAGAAATGTTTTTTTCATGAGTTTTTTTTCATGAATGATAAGGATATTGTTGGACAGGCCACACAGAGGGCTTGCTCCCTCCCCGCACGACAGGGCCCGAGCTCCGGCCCACCAGGCATACCCCCGTGACAAGCCCCTGTACTCCGTCTCCCGACGGACCCTCTGCCCTCGGACCCCTACTCATCACGGGGTCCAGCCCCACCGGCTTCCCCGGCCGGGTCAAGCCGCCATCTTGGGCCCTGCACCACGCGGCCGCGTGGCCTCACCTCGACCCTAACCCCGGGCCTGGCCGGCCCCGACATCCCGGCACCACCATCCACCCAGGAGGTGAGCGGACCACTTGGCAGGTCAATGGGAGAACGAAGTGTCAAGAGCTCTTCCCCCGCCAGGTGCCGATCGCCTCCAGCTCCCCCAGGCGCTGGCTCCACCCCCTGCTGGGTGTCTGGACACCTTCATCCCGGACCCTCCGACCTCCAAGTGCGAGGGTCCGGACATCAAAGGGCACCAGCCCTATAACTGAGGCAGCTCCGGAGCAGGAAGGCAGTTGTATCCTGGAGTCGAGAGACACCGAGTGAACTCAACCCTGACGGTCTACTGGCGCTGCCGTAGCCCGCTCTTGTGAACCATCGCCCTGCCTGCTGGCGCTGCCGCGGCCTTCTGCAACTTTCATCTTCCTGGGACCTGCTGGCGCTGCCGCGGCCCGTTGTAACGACCATCCTCACCGGGACCTGCTGGCGCTGCCGCGGACCGTACATCTTCCGGGGACCTGCTGGCGCTGCCGCGGCCCGTTGTATCGACCATCCTTACCGGGACCTGCTGGCGCTGCCGCGGACCGTACCACCTAACCACCAAGCTCGAGGATTGTGAGCTCATCATCATCTCATCCGAACTACCTGATTGGTAAATAGACTGACCCGCTACCCCCTTCCCTACCTTACGAGACTCTAATCGAGGGGACCCCTGCGTCCAGACCTCCTTGTACCATTCTACCGTATCATAACTAAGTACCTATAAAGAACACTGAACCTTATCCGTGTGTGATATCTGTCTGTGGGGGGGGAAGTTACTTGTCTGTACGATCGCTGGAGACGGCTCTCCCCGGTGACCTCTCCCCCTGACCCCGGCCGGCCCTCCCGGTCCGTCTACCTTTTCTAACATTGGTGGCCAGCGGCGCGATCCGAATCAACGCGTAATCGTACAGAAAGTAGCTCACCCCACGACATAAGCACGATGTCGACCAAAGATAGCAGCTCCACCGAGAAATTCCAAATGGAGAAATTAGAAGAATACAACCACCGCGAACTGAGACAATTTTGCATAGAACTTGGCATTGCTACCACCGGCCTGAGTACCAAGGATGATCTAAAGCACGCTCTGGAGTCATGGACAGAAACGGGGGTCACAGGACCCTCCGACCAAAGCAGCGTCACACCAGACCAAACCAGCATCACACCAGAGGGGAACGCCACGGCTCCCGAGGAGCGGGGAACGGGCCTCCCGCAAGAGGAGATCCGAGAAAGAGACAGAGTCAGATTACACGAGTTGGAGATGGCACGACTCAAGATGGATGGGGAACTCAAGTTAGCTGAACAGAAACTCAACCTCGAGCATATGCGGCTTCGAGAGGAACGAGAAGAAAAGCAGAGACAGAGAGAGCTGGAAGAGAAAAAAATAACGCTCGAGCACGAGCGCCGACTAGCGGAAATAGAACTGCGCAAACAGAATAAGGAACTGGGGGTGCCTGAGCGACCACACACCCCGGGGCCAAGTGAGAAAAAAGTTCACATCCCCAAGGATGTTGTCCGCGAATATGTCCGAGAAGACGACATACAACAGTGGTTTAAAGCCTATGAGATCGCAATGACCTCCCACCGGATCGACCGGAGTGATTGGGGAGCCGGACTTTGGGGGAGATTTATCAACGAGGGTCGCGATGCCCTGCTGCAGCTCCCCGATCACCAAATGTCGTCCTACGACCACATGAAGGCTGCCCTCCTCACCCGCTACGGCCTCACGCCCGAGATGTACCGCCAGAGGTTCAGAGATTGCACCAGGATCCCAGGTACAACTTGGGTAGAATACGTGAACTATTTCAGCCGGGCATTCGAAGGTTGGATCAAGGGAAGTCAGGTCACCACTTACGAACAACTCTTCAACCTTATGGTATGGGAGCACCTGTCAAACAACTGTTTCGTCGAGCTCAGGCAGCACCTACTCGACAGTAAGCTGACCGACCCCCGGCAGCTCGCCGCCGAAGCTGACCGGTGGGAAAGCACCCGAGTGGGCCGGAGAGGGCCCCACGACCAGAACAGAGGCAACCAAGGCCAGCACCGTCCTCGGGGAGGAGGAGGGGGCCAGGGGCGAGGGAGAGACGCCTTACCAGCAACACCCGTGGCCAGCACCCTGCCTCCGGCCGGCCGGGGCAACCCCCCGTTGCGGCCTGGGTACCGAGCCAACGTCACGTGCCACCGGTGCCAGCGACTAGGCCACTACGCCAATGACCCGAACTGCCCGCTAAATCAAACACCCAAGCCCCGCCAGGTAGCGGCCGCTGCCCTAGGGGAAGAGCAATCATCGGAGGGACCCGAAGAGTACGAGCCGGCCCAGCAAGGGTGGGAACCGGCCGCCATGGTCCTGGCATGCCTAGGGGGAAGAGACATGATTCCGCGGGCTCCCCTACCCGCCAACACCAGAAAATACGGTCAGTGGGTGACCATTAATGGACAGAGAGCCGAGGCCTTGCGTGACACCGGCGCCAGCGTGACGGCCGTCCGCTGTCATCTGGTGAAGCCCGAGCAGATCCTGCCGAACATTCTCTGCCCCGTCCGCTCGGCAGATAACTCTGAGAGTATGTGTAAGATGGCCTGCGTCCCGTTTGAATGGGGAGGGGTCTCCGGCCTACTGAAGGTGACGGTCCGGGACGATGCCCCCGTGGACTGCCTCCTGGGGAATGACCTCGAGAGTTCCCCGTGGGCCACCGTCGAGAAAAGAGAGCACCTGGGGATGCTGGGCCTCCCGGACTGGGCCTGCATAACCACCCGATCCATGGCCGCCCGTGCCGCCCCCCGATCAGAAGAAACCGAATGGCCAGCATCTCCGCCCCCGGTTGCCCCCGTCGAGGACAACGGCGAGTCCGACCTCCCGGACCCGACTATCGAAGCAGACGCGCAACACCAGGACCTTCCAGATCTGGCTCAGTGGCGTCAAGAGGGGGGGCCCACCCAAGAACAGTTCCGCCAGGAACCAAAGACCTGTCCCTCCCTCGAGGGACTCCGCCAACAAGCCGATACCCAAAACGCAGGGGACACCACCGGAACCCACTGGGTCTACTGGGACAACGACCTGCTCTACAGCGAGCAAAGAATCGCCGAGCTGGGGGCCGGTCGAGTTCTGGTGGTACCGCTCCGCTTCCGAGACTTTCTGCTCAACCTGGCCCACGATGTCCCCCTGGCTGGACACCTGGGCCAGGACAAAACATACAGTCGCCTGGTGACCCACTTTTTCTGGCCAAAAATGAGGAATGACGTCCTGAACCACTGCCGATCTTGCCCCACGTGCCAAGCCAGCGGGAAGAGTGGTCGGAAGCTGAAGGCCCCTCTGCAACCCTTCCCTGTGGTCACCACCCCGTTCGAGAGGGTGGGGATAGACATTGTGGGGCCTCTGGACCCCCGCACGGCACAAGGACACAGGTTCATCTTGGTACTAGTGGACCATGCCACCCGCTACCCCGAGGCGGTGCCCCTACGGACAGTGACAGCTCCGGTGGTTGGCCGGGCCCTGATGGGGATCTTCTCCAGGGTAGGCTTCCCCCGAGAAGTCGTCAGCGACCGAGGTACGAATTTCATATCTAAATACATGAAGTCCCTCTGGCAACAATGCGGGGTCGCCTACAGATTCACGACCCCCTATCACCCCCAAGGGAACGGACTAGTGGAGCGTTTTAACCGCACTCTCAAGGGGATGATTGGGGGATTGGAAGAGCCTCTCCGTCGCCAGTGGGATGTGCTGCTCCCGTGCCTCCTCTTCGCCTACCGAGAAGTCCCCCAGAAGTCCCTCGGCTTTAGCCCTTTCGAACTCTTGTACGGGCACCCTGTGCGAGGGCCCCTCAGCCTAGTCAAGGAAGGTTGGGAGATGGCCCCCTTAACGACCCCTCCCGACGTCTTCAAATACATCCTGGCCCTACGAAACCAGACCCGGCGCTTCAGGGAGCTGGCCAAGGCGAACCTCGAGGCCAGTCAGGAGGACATGAAGAGGTGGTATGATCACAATGCCTCCTCCGTTGAATTCGAGCCTGGGCAGCAAGTATGGGTGATGTCCCCCACCGAACCATGTGCCCTGCAAGACAAGTGGACGGGGCCCTTCAAAGTGGTCGAGCGTAAAAGCCCCGTCACTTACCTCATCGACATGGGGTCCACCCGGAACCCCCTGCGGGTCCTCCACACCAACCGGCTCAAACCACACTTTGTGCGCTCCGAACTAAGCCTCCTGATGGCGACAGACAGTGGTACAGAAGAAGACTCCGAGCCCCTCCCGGATCTCTTAAAGACTCAGGAGAAGGACGGCTCCGTGGATGGGGTCCGGCTCTCTGACGCCCTCACTTCGGAGCAACGCCAGGACTTCCGGGACCTCCTGCTGCAGTTCGCTGCCCTGTTCTCCCTCACCCCCGGGGTCACCCCTTGGTGTTTGCACGACGTAGACACCGGGGACAGTCCCCCTGTCCGGCACCGGGCCTACCGCGTACCAGATCGGGTACGGGCCTGCATACAGGAGGAAGTGGCCAAGATGCTCGCGATCGGGGTCATCGAGCCCTCGGACAGTCCCTGGGCCAGTCCGGTTGTATTAGTTCCCAAGGCCGCTGCCCCCGGCACCGCCCCTGAACTGAGATTCTGCGTCGACTACCGGGGCTTGAACGCTGTCACCCGGACCGACGCTCATCCCATCCCCCGAGCAGACGAGCTGATCGACCGGCTGGGGGCCGCCCGCTACCTTAGTATCTTCGACCTAACGGCGGGCTACTGGCAGATCGGCCTCACACCCAGGGCTCAGGAACGGTCAGCCTTCTCCACCCCCGATGGCCACTATCAATTTAAGGTCATGCCCTTTGGCATGAAGAATGCCCCCGCCACATTCCAACGTCTTGTGAACCAGGTCTTGGCAGGGCTCGAAGAATTCAGCGCTGCCTACCTGGACGATATCGCTGTATACAGCCGCCACTGGTCCGACCACCTCCGTCACCTCCAAGAGGTCCTCCAAGCCCTCCAGCGGGCCGGCCTCACCATTAAGGCCGGCAAGTGCCAAATTGGCCAAGGGTCTGTGACCTACCTTGGGCACCAAGTGGGAAGCGGGCTGGTGGCCCCACTACAACTTAAGATTGCTGCCATCCAGTCCTGGCAGCCCCCCGTCACCCAGACCGAGGTCCGAGCCTTCTTGGGGCTCACCGGCTACTACCGGCGGTTCGTGAAGGACTACGGCAGCATCGTGGGGCCCCTCACGGGACTCACATCCAAGAATCAACCGAAGCGGGTCCACTGGACTCCTGATTGTCAAGCGGCCTTCGAGGAGCTGAAGGCCGCCCTGTGCACCGCCCCGGTGCTCCAGGCCCCCGATTACAGTCGGGAATTTGTGGTGCAGACCGACGCCTCCGACCACGGCATCGGGGCCGTCCTCTCTCAGCTGAACCCCGAAGGTCATGACCAGCCGGTGGCCTTCATCAGTCGACGTCTCCTGGCCCGAGAACAGCGTTGGAGCACCATCGAGAGGGAGGCATTTGCAGTAGTGTGGGCCCTCAAAAAGCTCCGACCCTATCTCTTCGGTACCCACTTCCGGGTACAAACCGACCATCGACCCCTGCAATGGCTGAGGCAGATGCGGGGGGAGAACCCAAAACTCTTGCGCTGGTCCATTTCCCTGCAGGGAATGGACTTCACTGTGGAGCACCGGCCAGGCCAAGACCACGCCAACGCGGATGGCCTGTCCCGCTTTTTCCGCCTCGACGAAGAGAGTCCCCAAGGAGATGGGTGACTCTCCCCGCCTTCAGCTGGGGGGGACGCATGTTGGACAGGCCACACAGAGGGCTTGCTCCCTCCCCGCACGACAGGGCCCGAGCTCCGGCCCACCAGGCATACCCCCGTGACAAGCCCCTGTACTCCGTCTCCCGACGGACCCTCTGCCCTCGGACCCCTACTCATCACGGGGTCCAGCCCCACCGGCTTCCCCAGCCGGGTCAAGCCGCCATCTTGGGCCCTGCACCACGCGGCCGCGTGGCCTCACCTCGACCCTAACCCCGGGCCTGGCCGGCCCCGACATCCCGGCACCACCATCCACCCAGGAGGAGAGCGGACCACTTGGCAGGTCAATGGGAGAACGAAGTGTCAAGAGCTCTTCCCCCGCCAGGTGCCGATCGCCTCCAGCTCCCCCAGGCGCTGGCTCCACCCCCTGCTGGGTGTCTGGACACCTTCATCCCGGACCCTCCGACCTCCAAGTGCGAGGGTCCGGACATCAAAGGGCACCAGCCCTATAACTGAGGCAGCTCCGGAGCAGGAAGGCAGTTGTATCCTGGAGTCGAGAGACACCGAGTGAACTCAACCCTGACGGTCTACTGGCGCTGCCGTAGCCCGCTCTTGTGAACCATCGCCCTGCCTGCTGGCGCTGCCGCGGCCTTCTGCAACCTTCATCTTCCTGGGACCTGCTGGCGCTGCCGCGGCCCGTTGTAACGACCATCCTCACCGGGACCTGCTGGCGCTGCCGCGGACCGTACATCTTCCGGGGACCTGCTGGCGCTGCCGCGGCCCGTTGTATCGACCATCCTTACCGGGACCTGCTGGCGCTGCCGCGGACCGTACCACCTAACCACCAAGCTCGAGGATTGTGAGCTCATCATCATCTCATCCGAACTACCTGATTGGTAAATAGACTGACCCGCTACCCCCTTCCCTACCTTACGAGACTCTAATCGAGGGGACCCCTGCGTCCAGACCTCCTTGTACCATTCTACCGTATCATAACTAAGTACCTATAAAGAACACTGAACCTTATCCGTGTGTGATATCTGTCTGTGGGGGGGGAAGTTACTTGTCTGTACGATCGCTGGAGACGGCTCTCCCCGGAGACCTCTCCCCCTGACCCCGGCCGGCCCTCCCGGTCCGTCTACCTTTTCTAACAGATATGTATAAACATGTGATTTCAATCTTCTGTATTGAGACACAACGGGGATGGTATGTAGACTTGTTCTGCTATTGAAAGGAAACGCGTAACAAGGATATGATGTTTTTTCAAAACTTTGGTTGTGGAACACGGGGTTGCCCGGTTGAGGGCAAAAACTGAAACTTGTTGGTGTCCTTTATGGCGTGTTGCTGCACTTTATAAATAAATAAAACATATTTAAGCAACAACAACAAAAAAGGATGTGAAAGGTGTCATTTGAAGTTTGCAACAAGTACTTGTATATTACAAATTATCTGCCACATAAGCATAGTAGAAACACCTCAGTATTTAGAGTTATCTATCCTCTATGTCCAGAATTTTATATGTAACCATGGGATCTGCAGTATTTTTGATGTGTGACCAAGACTGCTTTGCAGTCGAAACGTGTAACTCGAATAAAATCTAACCTACCAATTTATTTCCACTGAGAATGCATTGTGCTCGCTTTCGGATACAAATCAAATACGTACGGCGCGCTCTGCGGCATTACGCACCAACTTCGCAGTTCACCTTCCAACGGTGTCGATGCCAGGTACGGCGACAGCAGCCTTCATAATCCAAACATTTGCCAGTGTATTCCTTCAATCATTGCCAGGAAAAACAACAAGAGCGGCACTCCAGGAGACTGCACGACAGCTTATTGTGCACCAAGACGACGCGTTTCGGCGTTAGCCTTTATCGAGTAATTTGCGCATGCAAATTCCCTTAGAAATGCAAATGAAGGTTCATGGAAAGTGAAAACATACTTCCGCCCCTTCTTATTTCATCAAGAGACTATGACAGAAATTGACACGGCAGGAAGAAAATGCCCACAAGAAACCATATAAATAAAAGCATTCTGCAATTATAAAGGATATGACGGAGCAACGAATTAGAAAATGTAAACAGCAATTTTTTAAACAGCAATTTTCAACATAAAATGTTTGTCATTCTGACTGCCGCTGTCAACAAAGTTAATTCAAGCAATGCTTTGTCTCTGATGTAGAGCATACAATCATTTGTCAAATTGCATACATGATTTCTGTATTGCTCCTGGGGACAAACAATCTCATTAGTACAGGGAAATAGAAAAGCTTTTTACCACTAAGCTCTATCCATGTTGTAATAATACATGATACAGAATTCATTGTGTGAAATTCACCACACCATTACATGAATACTGCCCCTGATAAATACCAGGAATCAATCATTTATTAAGGTAATTGCATACTGCATGCTTGCTATACATAACTCTAATAATAATAATAATAATAATAATCTTTATTTAGATATAACACAGATATCCTTAAAAGAGATTACAAAATTACAAAATTTTACATTAAAAACCAACTATTTTAAAATGGAGAAAACGAGCAGCAGATCAGTAGCCACACTAGAAGTAAGAATTTTCTACGTCCTAAACCGCCTGATTCAATGACACTTGCATAATAGCAAGCGTTTAAAAAATAATTTAAAAAACTGTTCAGACATTACTTGTTACGCTGACTATAAAAATACAACATACATATTAAAAACGAGTGATGATCTATTAGATTGCAGAGCATAATAGTCTTTTCATTTCATCTTCCCTAAAATTTTTGTTAGCAAGGCCTATTTTACATGCAAATTGCGATATGCTTGCTGAATTAAAGTTGTTAAACCCAGGTTTAAATCTGTATTTTCGGGGTTCAGGGCCGCAATAATGGCTTGCCTACATGTCCGAACACCCAGCCTATTCCAGTCTGCTTTGAATTTGAACCTGCTTTGGGAATTAAAAGCTGGGCAAAGACAAACTACATGTAGCAGAGTTTCGGCAGTCTTGCCACACCCTCTACAGATTACGTTTTCCGCCGTGCGTCGCCAGGGGGGTAAATCTTGCAGGAAATGCCAGTCGCCCATTCTAATTGTCATAAAACTACGCTTTAAATACAGTGAATATGTGCAAGATAAGTAAGTGGCAGGGGCTAGCCGTCTGTATGAGTTTACGAGGGCCCAAGCATGACTGCGTTTAGTAAGTAGTGCCCTATCCATTATGAGAGAACTCATTCTCACACATTTTTTAATGGCAGTTTTAAATACTGCCCAACTGGGTTTAAGGGCCCATGGGTCACTCGCCAACATTTGAAGGATATGGTCCTTGAGAAGGCAACCAAACGTACCTCCAGGGTTTTTCTGGGTAATTTCCAACCAGACTAGAGATTCTAATGTGCCTGAATCTGATTGCCTCAATTTATGGCAGATGTTTAAATATGTACCCATGTTGGAGATTTCATAATTCAATATCCCCAGCTCCAATCTTACCTGAGCTGGGGATGCGGAGTTTGGCAGGTGGAGTACCTTTTTGTAAATTTTGGTCGTATGTTGGTTTAAGGCAGTATTCAGCTTGCCTCTAAATATCTCTATGCCGTATGATAAAGTAGGGCCGATTTTTGCTCTCATGACTTCTAGGAGTGGTAAGAGAGTTGGGCCAGAGATATTTTTCGAGAGCTTATCTAATGACACCGCAAGGGTCATAGCTTTAACTGCAATCTCGTTCCGATGTTTAATAAGATTACCCCTAGAGTCCAAATGGACACCTAGGTACTTGTACGAGTGTCCTAGAGCAAGGCTTATGTTGTTATATGACCATCCACCAACAGGGTGCCGTTTCCGACCAAATGGGACAACTTGTGATTTCTTTAGGTTAACCTCTAGTAGGTTAATTGTCGTATTAAGTGTACAGTTTATCCAGGAGTCTTTGCAGCCCAACCCTAGTAAGGCTAAAAAGGACCAGGTCGTCTGCGTATAAAAGATTACTTAATGTCGTGCCTCCTACCTTTGGGGGGTGACTGTTAGTGTCATCCAGTAAAGTTGACAAATCTGCTATAAACAGATTAAAGAGCATGGGGGCCAGCACGCATCCCTGCTTCACGCCTCTTGATGTCGGGATTTTCCGCGAGAGATGCGTGCCGGACCCCAACTTCACCCTGACCCAAGTGCTGGAGTGGAGTTGTATAATTGCCTCCAAGAGTTTAACCGGGATCCCCCATTTCTTCAACTTTTCCCATAAAGCTGCCCTCGGAACCCTGTCAAACGCTGCTTTGAAGTCGACAAAGCAACAGAACACTGATCTAGATGTGGAAAGAGCTTTGTCGACAATGGTTGACAGTGCTAATAGATTGATCATCGTCCCAGAGTTGGCAATAAAGCCTGTTTGATTAATTGGTATCAAATTGTGGTCCTTTACCCATAGCCTCAACTCCTCCAACAAGAGACCCGCATAATACTTTGCCTCAATGTCCAGCAGTGCGATAAGTCTATAATTTTTGGGAGAGGCCCGAGAACCTGATTTGTAAATTGGTTGGATTATTGCACCCCGCCATGAGTCTGGGATTGTTGCAGTTCTCAGAGCAAAGTTAAAGAGATTTGTCACTGGACCTGACCAGAGAGCCACATCAGTTTTAAACAGGTTCTGTGGCAGGCCATTTGGGCCTGGAGCTCCATCTGATCTAGCTCTTGACACAGCAGTGGCAACCCTTTCTTGAGACATCTGAAGGTCCTCATTATTGGTATGTGAGCACTCTATAAGAATGCTCTGCATGTTATTAAAATCTGTTACAATCTCTCTTGCGGGGATGGTTCCTGTATCGCCTAGGCATTCTGGAGATCTAAAATGGTCGATGAGGAAGGTAGCCCAGTCTGATTCTTGGATGTTGGCAGATCCCAGGCTCAATGTGCTCGAGTTGGACTGATTGATTAGGGCCCAAAATTTTCGTGAATTTCGGCTCTTACTCTCATACACTAACTTACACCAGAATTGGTTATCATGTGTTCGTTTGTCTATAGTGATCCCCTGCCTAAGTGACTTTTGGGCTGCTTGATACTGTTTTAAGCATTCACTATTTCCTGGAGCTTTTACCAGTAGTCGTAAGGCTTTGTTTCTGGCATTCTTAAGTAGCTTCGACTGCTGTGAAAGTGCAAACTGGCGCGGATGGGATCTCTTTGGGGAATGCTGTTTGTTTGGGAAAAGATTAATCAGATGTGAGCAGAGCATCGTCCATGTCGCTATCGGGGAGGTTTCATGATCAGTTCCACCTCTTATGAGCTCCGTGCTTACTAATAGGATCTTTGGACTGATATCTTCACTCCATCAGAGGCGCTTTAGGTTTTCGGAGTATGTTCCCCTGCTGGTTAAGGGGGCGGATTTATGCTTCACTGAATTTGTTTTGAAGACTATGATCTGAGGTTGATGATCACTTTCGGTTCGAGGGTGAATGCAAAAGCTAACCAGGCATTGGAGCAAGGCTGAGTTACAAATGGAATAGTCCAGATAGGATCGTTTCTTTCCATGTGTCCAAGTCCAATTGGGGGGGATATCGCCCTCCAACCTTCCATTTATAACCAGGTAACCTGCGCTGTAAAAGCCCATCACACAGAGGTGACCCAGGCCACAGTAGGCTTGATTTGCAGGTTTGGATTGTAACGCTGCCTCATTCAAGGAGAATAAAAAGGGCCCTTCAGTTTCTGTTAGCCCCTGAAATAAATTGGTATTGAAATCCCCAGTCACAATGCAGTCTGAGTCAGAGTACTCCACGGCTAAGTCACTCATAATTTCTGTTAATCGTACCAGGTGTGCTTTTTTTGTACGTGTATTTGGATTGATACATAAGTTTAAGAAAATGAGTGAACGGTGTTCCCGCCATGAGTTGATTCCAGTTTTAGTTGTGTTATTGGACCTTTTAAGTTGGTTGATATATATATTGACATGCCACCTTTTGAGTGACTATACCGGCTGTCCCTCAGTGCTGGTTTCCATAGATAGATGTAGCCAATGACAGGGCAGCATTGTGAGGCCCAAGTTTCCTGCAGGGCTATTATAGCGTGTTTACAAATAAAAGAGTGCAAATCTGGATTGGTAATTTTCTGTTGAAGTCCGATGATGTTCCAGGAGCAAATTAAGAATGTGGAATCAGCTTGCGGGTTGTGCCCCATTGGTAATACAGATGCTCGAGGTCTTATATTTTCCAGAGTTTTAATTGTTTCACCAGTAGACTCTGTGCCTTTTGGTCATTCTGATATTTTTGTTGATAAGATAGCTGGGAGCCAACTCCAGCCTTGATATAAATCGTCATTAGTGACCACATTTGAATTCTGGTTGTTACATACTTCAGGACCAGACGCATTTTTTAAAATCGAGTATGGTCTGGAGTGAGACACAGGTCGAAGGGATCCGGCTTTTTTAGGTGGCGTTTGCTGGTTTAATAGTGATGGGGGGTACCCTGGGCTGGAGTATGGATAAACTTGTATGCCCCAGTCCCTCAGGGTGGCCTTGTGATCCAAAAATAGCGCTGCCCAATAGGCCGACTTGAATGTTACCAGTGTTACCTCAGATGGTTGTGTGCCTCTTGGTGGGAGGAATACGATGGATTTGATGTCATCCGTTACAAGGACTGCAAACCCCGGAGTGCCATCTACTAGTTTAATTATATTAGATCTATTGAGGATGTCATGCCGGCCTTTTGATTTATAATCAGGAGCTAGTATGATGTGTAAAAGTTTTAAGTCCCTTTTGACCTTTTTACTACATGGGCTTTGAGTTCGCTTATTAGTTTTATTGAGTGACGGGCCTGCATCGGGATCTTGCTCCTGTTCAGACTGGTGATTGGGGGCCTTCCTAAAAGACTGACTATTAATAGGCAAGAGTGTTTTATGATTGTAGATTGTTTTAATTAAATATGGTTTAGTTGTTAACTTGTCTGACCGGAGTGAGATTGAAGCTGGCACTGAATTGGAATTAATTACAATCGCTGTAGATTCTGACAAGCTTGGTTCATTTCTTTTCACCCTTGGTTTTGCTTTAGCTTTACTAGAGTCTTCTATTGTTATTCCCACGGATGAGGACTCTGATAGGCTTGATTCATTAATTTTCACCTTTAACTTTTCTTTAATAGCACTAGAATCATCAATCACTATTCCTGTGGCTGGCTTAGTTGAATCTTGGTTACTACCCAGAGTCCATTGGGTAACGGTTTCAGGTAGGTCCCCTTTCTTATCATTTGCACTTGCACTCTTATCATTTGCACTTGGGTTTGCTGACGGTGATGGGGCGTCAGCTTCACTAAAGACTTTTTTATTAGAGGCTATTGCAAAGACAGGAAAAAAATTTGTCTGGGCAGCAGTTGTATTAATCCTTGCTTTATTTCTATTTTTGCGCTGGCGTTTGCGCTCTCTCTTGCTACAAAGTGGTAAAGTGACTGGCTGCCCTTCCGAGGTCAAGGATGTTTGGTCTACTGAACTAGTTGCTATCTCTTGCTCAATTTTGGCTGCGCAAATTGAACGCCCGCTTGGAGACCGAGCATTTTTGATCTTTGCTTCAGTCAGGTCGGGGCCCATTGTTCCACTTTGGGGTCGGTCAAGGGGTGGTTGCTCGTTTATCTGTTTTGGGGAGGAAACTATTTCCTCCCTCAGTTTAATATCTTGGTTTGTTGTAATCCAAGGGTTAGCTTGATTTTGGGGCATATTTGGCAATATTTGCGATTGCAGGCTAGGGGTTGTTAATGAGTTGCCTCCCTTCAGCAGCTTAACTTCATCTATAACTTTAGATAGAAATACTGGAAGCGACGAAAGTGAGTCTATAATTGGGGAACAGCAACAAACCGCCTGAACGAGCTTTGCAGAGGATTGCGCTCCTCTTATTAGATTATTCAATTTGTCCAGTTTATTGTCAATACCTGCTGTAAACAGTGCTAAGGTGTTCAGAGGGTCTATCTGCACATCCAGTTTATCAGAGTGGTAGTTTAAGGCATTAACTGTTTGTTAAAAAGTTTGAAGAAGTTGAGGCCAGACACCAATTGCTGTGGGGTCCTCTAAGTTGGACGTTACATTTGGCATATGTTTAAGAGAATTTTGAGTATTTTTCAGAAAAAATGACAAGTCCGCTAAAAACTGGTCATCTTGAGCTGTTTTTTTAGGTGATTGTGGTAGTGGTATTGTTATTGCTGTAGTTGGTGTGAATACAGTGTGTTTGGGGCTTATGGCATCCAAATAATCCTTTGGTGTACTGATAGTTTGAGGCAATTCAACTAGTGGTAATTTTTTATTACAAAGATTGGTATTTTGCACATGGATTTGAGGGAAAATTAGGTGACTATGAGGAGCCATTATGGGTTCCTTTAATACGACAAAATCTTGACTCGGCGACAGTGCTGATGGTTCTATGTTCTGCGCGTGGTCTATAAAGGGGCCTGGATTTTGTAGAGGGCTCAGCAGAAAAGAGTGCAGCAGACCTGCTTCTTGCTTACACGTGACCGTTGGTAAGGGAGTTTGTCCTGATTGTGATTGTAAGGAGTGATCGAGTTGAGGATTTTGTATTAAAATTACCCTCTCTGGCTGAGCTGGGGTTACAGCATTTTGTGCGGATCCAAAAATAAAAACTTCCGGGAGTTGAGCCAGGTTTTTGTTGGTCGTATTCTTCAGTGGCTGTTGTGAGGGAAGAGGTTGTATGGGGAGCATGATTGTTTCGGCCTTTTGGTCCGATACTCCGAGATTGATTACCTCCAGTGATTTTAAGTGTAAGGGAGTCTTCGCCATAGATGGAATCTTTTTAAAATAGTCCAGCAGCTTCAAAGTTTTCGGGGTATTTGACGAAACCTTACTCTTGCCGTTTTGGCTTATGTTAATTGAAATACTTGTTAGAGATCAGCTAATACAAATGCCCTTGCCAGAGGTCCTCCGGAGATCCACCAGAGTTGGTCTGCCAAGTTGGAGAACTGAAGATCTGGTGTTCTGAAGATTCCAGCAATGCTGTCTGGCAAGTGGATATTGTGGTTATTGTCCTGTGCTTGTGCTTGTATTGTGTGCTGTCTTGCAAGTTTGATTTGTATAGCAAAAGCTACCAAGTCGGTTGAAGGTGGCGTTTTTTGTTTTTTTGCGCTTCAATAAGATTGCGCAGGTTTGTCTTGGAACCTCACTCGTGGCACCCCCCACACATTTATATAACCCCACCCCTATCGACCGACCCGCAGCCGCCCGCTCGCCGCACCGCTCAGGCGGGAGACCGGGAGACTAGGCCAAACCTCACCTCTGTGTTATTCCCCTCAAGAGGGGTCACACTGATAATGAGGTAGACAATAGCCTCACCAGCCAATGACCACAATAGGCTGCAAGAGCGTTGGCCGCAATGGCGACCTCACGGGGGGGGAAAGAGAGCGGGAGGAGCAGCCCCAGAGCTGAACAGAGCTGCTTCTCCCCCGCACGCCCGCAGCTAGGCAATTGACAATTGGTGGATGCAGCAAGGAAGAATGGTCGGACCACAGGTAAAGGCAACAAGGCGAAGCAAGGCAAACTCGTAAGAGCAGAGCAGAGCAGAGGAGCTAGCTTATGGAAGCTTATGGAAGCGGGCACTTGGGAGTATTGGAGAGCTGGGCAAGATCTAAATGAGCAGCAACAAGCGGCACGCCGCGGCGCCGTGCGACTCCGGGGGGGGGGGGGTGAGATTATGGCTTATGGCTTATGGCTTGTGGCTTATGGCTCAAGGTTTTTCCCACCACACCGGCCAGCCTGCCAGCCTGCCAGCCGAAGCTCTCAAACAGCCCCACCTTCGATAGCCTCCTCGACCAAACCCCCGGTTCAGCCGACTTACCGGAACTTCCTCGGTGTACCGCTGCTGCCACTACTGCCACCGAGGCGCCTCCAAGATCTTGCTCACTCGCTCACTCTGCACTCCGCGCCGCAGCCTTGCTCACTGAGCCCAACCGTGCGGTCTACGTCTGACTCCGCCTACCTCTCTGGCCACACCTTGTCTCTACCTCAGCTGACAGGAAGTCCGTACACTCAGCGATTCCTGCGTTAGTGGGGCGCGGCCGAAAGGAGTTTCAGTTCTTTGTCTCATCTCATGTAGATGGATGACATAACTCGAATATGTCATCCTGTGCTACAGTAACGTTTATGGCGATCAATCTAGAGTAACGTACTTTTTCTGGTAACGCTTCAATTATTCTTTAATAAGGGAATTACTGCAAGTAGGTGCATTATGTTCCTAAATGGGACATGTGTGAGTGAAATAATGCCTAAATTAACAAAAAACCCAAATCCACTATACCTGTGATTATTAGCAAGACATTGCTAAACCCACTAAAATATCCCCTTCCTTTTCTTCAGAGTGGGAATTCACATCTCTACAATATAGCCTCTGTCCACCCTATGGTGTAAGTATAGGAGATATTCTCTCTCTCTTATACATCTTTGTTGGAAGGCGGACCCCGAGGAGTCGGTGAGACCACCAAGGGGGGCCCTCTCACTGCACGAAGTAGCCGAGCGCTGCCGAGAAGTCTCCTGAGAGATCCTTCTCCTATCACGTATTAGCACAGTAACACCACCACACCGGACTCAAGGAGGTTGTCTCGTGACAAGCAATTCTTTATCAGCAATAAAAAGGTTACGAGGACAATATTTACACGAAGGGATCCACCAAAAGTCTCAGTGTCTCTTTGGAAGGGTCGGGGTAGCGGGACAGTCTTTGGCAGGAATGCGGTACGAGGGTACCTGGGGCCCAGTTCTTATCCTCAAGCTGGAGGACCTCCGGATCTCGGAGGGGTCGAGCCGCGACGGCGTCAGCAGGGCTCTGGCGTACAGTTCGTGGAGAGCCGCGGTTCAATCAGCAGGGCTCTCAAGATGGTTTCTGCTCAGCTCGAGCCGCGACGTCGTCAGCAGGGCTCCGAGGAAGGTTTCAGCGAGGTTGGGCCGCGACAGCGTCAGCAGGGCTCCGATGTTCCAGGTGGTTCAGAAAGGGTTCACAAGAAGGAGCCGCGACGCTGTCAGCAGGGCTCGTGATAGTTCCGACAAGAGTTCTTCTCCGTAGGGTCAGCCGCGATTCAATCAGCAGGGCTCTTGACTCCGGGATACAACTGCTGAGCTGTGGTGGGGTCGCCCCAGATATAGGTCTGGAGCCCTTTGATGTCCGGACCTATGCGCCCGAGGGGGCGGAGTGGCCGGGTGGAGGTGGCCAGACGCCCAGCAGGAGAGGCGCCAGGCCCATGGGAGTTGCAGGGCGATCACACCTCAAGAGGGGAGGACAGTTGGGGGTCCCATCGATACTGTCCTCCGCCGGGGGCGATGAATGGTTCCTGCGGCACCCCCTGGCCAGTTCGTGGTGCCTCGATGTCGGGGCTTCGCTGGGGTCAAGGCCGGGTTGAGCGGGGTTGCGCCGGCTGGTGCACGGTGTGACGTGGATGCCAACAAGATGGCGGAGCCACGAGGAGTATGCGACCACGTGCAGCTCCGGGTGAAGGGCCTTGGTGCAGTTCAGACGGGTGGCCCGTGACGGCCGGGGCGGGGAACGGGCACAATCCAGGGGGTTAAGGACCACGCCACGAGGCCGGGTCCAACAGGCGTCCCCCCCAGCCGAAGGCATGGAGAGTCACCCATCTCCTTGGGGATTCTCCTCGTCAAGGCGGAAGAAGCGGGACAGGCCGTCGGCGTTGGCGTGGTCCTTGCCGGGCCGATGTTCGACGTCAAAGTCCATCCCTTGTAGCGAGATGGACCATCGCAGTAGCTTGGGGTTCTCGCCCCGCATTCGCATTAACCATTGCAAGGGCCGGTGGTCGGTCTGGACCCGGAAGTGGGCGCCAAAGAGGTAGGGCCGGAGCTTCTTGAGGGCCCACACCACAGCGAAGGCCTCGCGCTCAATAGTGCTCCAGCGTTGCTCTCGGGGCAGTAGTCGTCGGCTGATGAAGGCCACTGGTCGGTCGAGCCCCTTTTCGTCGGCTTGGGAGAGGACGGCCCCGATCCCATACTCGGAGGCGTCCGTCTGTACCACGAACTCCTTCTGGTAGTCCGGGGCCTGCAGCACCGGAGCAGTACACATGGCCGTTTTTAGGGTGTCGAAGGCTGTTTGGCAGCGGGGTGTCCAGTGTACCTTCTTGGGCTGCTTTTTGGACGTTAACTCTGTGAGGGGGCCAACAATGCTCCCATAGTCCCGGATAAACCGCCGGTAGTATCCGGTGAGGCCCAGGAAGGCCCGGACAGCGGTCTGGGTAGTGGGGGGTTCCCAGGTCTGGATGGCATCTATCTTCGCTTGGAGGGGGGCCACCTGCCCGCTCCCCACTTGATGGCCCAGTTAGGTCACGGATCCGTGGCCGATTTGACATTTGCTGGCCTTGATTGTGAGCCCGGGCCGCTGGAGGGCGGCCAGGACGGCCTTCAGGTGGAGGAGGTGCTCGGCCCAGTGGTTGCTGTACACGGCAATGTCATCTAAGTAGGCCGCGCTGAAGGCCTCAAGCCCGGCCAAAACCTTGTTCACCAGTCTTTGGAAGGTGGCCGGGGCGTTCTTCATTCCGAAGGGCATCACCCGAAAGTGGTAATGCCCATCCGGGGTCGAAAAGGCGGATCTTTCTTGGGCGCCGGGGGTGAGCTGGATTTGCCAGTACCCGGCGGTGAGGTCCAGCGTGCTCAAGTAGCGAGCGGCCCCTAGGCGGTCGATGAGTTCGTCGGCCCGGGGTATCGGGTGTGCGTCTGTCTTGGTTACTGCATTCAGGGCTCGGTAAACCACGCAGAATCGCAACTCCGGGGGGTGACCGGGAGCTGCGGCCTTGGGCACCAGGACGACAGGGCTGGCCCACGGGCTGTCGGAAGGCTCGATGACCCCCAGGGCCAGCATCTTCGCTACTTCGGCCTGGATGCAGGCCCGCACTCGGTCAGGCACCCGGTAGGCTCTGTGTCGTATGGGGGGGCTCTCCCCGGTGTCGACGTCGTGGACGCACCAGTGGGTCACCCCCGGGGTGAGAGAGAAGAGGGCTGCGTAGTCCCGCAGTAATTGCTGGCAGTCGTTGCGCTGTTCCGGGGTCAGGGACGAGGCGAGTTGGACCCCTTCGATCGATCCATCGTGAATGTTGGATTGCAAGAGGTCGGGCAAGGGCTCGGAGTCGTCCTCGCCCCCCTCGTCGGTCGCCAGCAGCAGGCTCAGTTCGGTCCGGGCGAAGTGGGGTTTTAGCCTGTTAGCATGTAGGACCCGGAGGGGGTTCCGGGGGGACTCCAGATCGACCAGGTAGGTGACGGGACTTTTCTTCTCCACCACCTTGAAGGGCCCGGTCCACTTGTCCTGGAGGGCGCCGGGTTCGACCAGGGCCATGACCCATACTTTCTGACCTGGCTCGAATTCTACAGTAGAAGTGTTGCGATCGTACCACCGCTTCATGTCCTCCTGGCTGGCCTCGAGGTTGGCTTCGGCCATGGCTCGGAACTTGCGGGTCTGGTTTCGGAGGGTCAGGAGGTATCGGTAGACGTCAGGAGGGGCGCCTCGGGGCTTCATCTCCCAGCCCTCCTTGACCAGGCTGAGCGGTCCGCGGACCGGGTGTCCATACAATAGTTCAAACGGGCTGAACCCCAGGGACTTCTGCGGGACCTCCCGATAGGCAAACAGGAGGCAGGGCAGCAGGACATCCCATTTCCGCCTGAGGGGTTCTTCCAGGCCCTGGATCATCCCTTTTAATGTTCGGTTGAACCGCTCAACCAGTCCGTTCCCCTGAGGGTGATAGGGGGTCGTGAACTTGTATGTGACCCCGCACTGTTGCCACAGGGACCGCATGTACCTGGAGATAAAGTTCGTGCCGTGGTCGCTCACCACTTCGCTGGGGAATCCCACTCGGGAGAAGATCCCCATCAAGGCCCGGCCTACCACAGGGGCCGTTATAGTTCTGAGCGGGACCGCCTCCGGGTACCTGGTGGCGTGGTCCACGAGGACCAGGATGAAGTGGTGGCCCAGGGCGGTTTGGGGGTCCAGGGGTCCCACAATGTCGATTCCGACCCGTTCGAACGGGGTGCTGACGGCGGGAAAGGGCTGGAGGGGGGCCTTGACCCGACCCCCCGTCTTTCCGCTGGCTTGGCAGGTCTGGCAGGACCGGCAGTGGTTGTCCACATCTCTCCGCATCCGGGGCCAGTAGAAGTGGGTCACCAGACGACTGTACGTTTTGTCTTGCCCCAAGTGTCCGGCGAGGGGCACATCATGGGCCAGTTTGAGAAGGAACTCCCGGAAGCGGAGGGGGACCACCAACACGCGGCTGGCCCCGAGTTCTGCTACTTTCTGTTCACTGTACAACAGGCCCTCGGCCCAGTAGATCCAGTGGGTGCCGGTCTGGTCACCGTTGGCTTGCGGCGGTCGCCTGTTGTCGGACCCCTTCGAGAGAGGGACAGGACTGTTGCTCTTGCTGGAACTGCTCTCGGGTGGGGCCCCCTTCGGGTTGCCATTGCGTCAGCTCTGGTAGGGTGTTCGGTGAAGCCATCTCTTCGGGGGAGGATTCGCTGGGCCCAGGGTCGGTGTCCGCCTCCTCCTCGCTGCTGGTGGGAGGGGGTGTGAGCCCCTCGGGTTGGGCGGTCCCGGAGGTCGAGGATGAGCGGGGGGCCTGGGCGGTCATGGACCGGGTGATGGCGCAGGCCCAATCAGCCAGTCCCAACATTCGGAGGTGCTCTCGTCGCTCTACTTGAGCCCAGGGGGAACTTTCCAAGTCGTTCCCCAGGAGGCAGTCGACCGGGGCGTCGTCGCGCACTGTCACCTTCAGCAGGCCCGTCACCCCTCCCCACTCGAAGGGGACCAGGGCCATCTGGCATAGGCTTTCACTGTTGTCGGCCGTCCGTACGGGGCACAGCACATTCGGTAGAATCTGTTCAGGGGTCACCAGGTGGCAGCGGACAGCGGTGATACTGGCGCCGGTGTCGCGAAGGGCTTCGGCCCGTTGTCCGTTGACCGTGACCTGCTACCGGTACTTCTGGGTGTTGGTTGGGATGGGGGTGCAGGGTACCATCTCTCGGCTACCCAGGCAGACCAGGGACATGGCTGCCGGCTCCCACTCAGTGTTCTCTCGGTCGAGGGCCTCCTCTTCCTCTTCTCCTCCCCCCAAGGCGGCGGCTGTCAGCTGCCGGGGCGGGGGCCCGCCGGCCCCGTTTCTTCGGTTCAGAGGGCAGGCCGGGTCGCTGGCAAAGTGTCCGGTTTGTTGGCAGCCATAGCAGGTCACTGGTGGCCGTGGTCCGGGTCGGGCCGGGCCCACCCTTCGAGCTAGGCTCGGGGAGAGATGTGGCTGCGGTGGCCCTCGAGGAGGGCTCCTGGGGGCCCCAGCGGGAGGGTCTCGGTTCCTGTTCGGCCCTCCCCCCCACCGCGCTGGCGTGGGGGTCCGTTGGGGTTCCTCTGGTACTCCCCCATTGAGCTCCGGGGGACCCGGGAGTTGACCCATCGATCGGCCTCGACGGCAAGTTTTCGCGGGTCGGTCATTTTGCTGTCGAGGAGGTGCTGTCTCAGTTCCACGAAGCAATTGTTGGAAAGATGTTCCCACATGATGAGGTCGACCAGCTGCCCGTAGGTGGTTACTTTGCTTCCTTTGATCCACCCTTCTAGGGCCCGACTGAAAAAGTCCACATATTCCACCCATGTGGTACCCGGGATTTTCTTGCAGTCTCTGAACAGCTGGCGGTACATTTCCGCTGTTAGCCCGTAGCGGGTGAGCAGGGCCTCCTTCATGTGATCGTAGGAGGTCATCACCTCCTCCGGTAGCTGGAGCAGCGTGTCCCGCCCTTCACTCAGGAATCGCCCCCACAGGCCTGCGCCCCAGTCTTTTTGGGGCACCCGATGGGAGGTCATGGCCACCTCGTAGGCCTTGAACCATTGTTGGATATCGTCATTCTTGTAATACTCCTTGACGACCTCCTTCGGGATATGTACCTTGGCCTCGGGAGGCGGTAGAGTGTCTCTAGTACTGGGGGTGTCGGTCCCTCCGTTCTTGGCCTTGATCTCGAGCTCCTTGAGAGTGCGCTCGTGCTCAAGAGTTAGTTTCTTTTCCTCCAACTCCCGGTGTCGTCTCTTCTCTTCTATCTCTTCTTGAAGGCGTAGCTGCTCGAGGGCCAGTTTCTTTTCTGCCAGCTGGAGTTCGCCGTCCAGCCGCAGTCGGGCGAGCTCTAGCTCGTGGCTCCGGACCTTTTCCCGCTCTCGTATTTCTTCTTCGGAGAGGCCGGTTTCTAGGCTCTTTCTTCCTCCGGTTGCCGGAGTCAGTGCGGTTGCTGTGGTCTCCGTCAGGGGCAAGGGCCCTTCTTCCTGGGAGGGGCCTGCCCCGGCCTCCAACCATGCCCTCAGAGCTTTCTGCATCTCTTCTTTGGTACCTAGGCTGGTGGTTGCAATGCCTTTGTCTTTGCAGAACTGTTTTAATTCTTTGTGCGTATATTCTTCCAGCCGTTCGGGCTGGAACTCCATTGTTGCGTTGTTTTCCTGGCTGCTCATGATGCTATTCGTTTGGATGGGTAGCTAGTGGGTACTGGCTGGTACGTACTGCGTTCGGCTCGGATCCCGTCGCTGGCCACCAAATGTTGGAAGGCGGACCCCGAGGAGTCGGTGAAACCACCAAGGGGGGCCCTCTCACTGCACGAAGTAGCCGAGCGCTGCCGAGAAGTCTCCTGAGAGATCCTTCTCCTATCACGTATTAGCACAGTAACACCACCACACCGGACTCAAGGAGGTTGTCTCGTGACAAGCAATTCTTTATCAGCAATAAAAAGGTTACGAGGACAATATTTACACGAAGGGATCCACCAAAAGTCTCAGTGTCTCTTTGGAAGGGTCGGGGTAGCGGGACAGTCTTTGGCAGGAATGCGGTACGAGGGTACCTGGGGCCCAGTTCTTATCCTCAAGCTGGAGGACCTCCGGATCTCGGAGGGGTCGAGCCGCGACGGCGTCAGCAGGGCTCTGGCGTACAGTTCGTGGAGAGCCGCGATTCAATCAGCAGGGCTCTCAAGATGGTTTCTGCTCAGCTCGAGCCGCGACGTCGTCAGAAGGGCTCCGAGGAAGGTTTCAGCGAGGTTGGGCCGCGACAGCGTCAGCAGGGCTCCGATGTTCCAGGTGGTTCAGAAAGGGTTCACAAGAAGGAGCCGCGACGCAGTCAGCAGGGCTCGTGATAGTTTCGACAAGAGTTCTTCTCCGTAGGGTCAGCCGCGATTCAATCAGCAGGGCTCTCGACTCCGGGATACAACTGCTGAGCTGTGGTGGGGTCGCCCCAGATATAGGTCTGGAGCCCTTTGATGTCCGGACCTATGCGCCCGAGGGGGCGGAGTGGCCGGGTGGAGGTGGCCAGACGCCCAGCAGGAGAGGCGCCAGGCCCATGGGAGTTGTAGGGCGATCACACCTCGAGAGGGGAGGACAGTTGGGGGTCCCATCGATACTGTCCTCCGCCGGGGGCGATGAATGGTTCCTGCAGCACCCCCTGGCCAGTTCGTGGTGCCTCGATGTCGGGGCTTCGCTGGGGTCGAGGCCGGGTTGAGCGGGGTCGCGCCGGCTGGTGCACGGTGTGACGTGGATGCCAACAAGATGGCGGAGCCACGAGGAGTATGCGACCACGTGCAGCTCCGGGTGAAGGGCCTTGGTGCAGTTCAGACGGGTGGCCCGTGACGGCCGGGGCGGGGAACGGGCACAATCCAGGGGGTTAAGGACCACGCCACGAGGCCGGGTCCAACAATCTTAATCCTGGGGAGTTAGATGTGAGATGGCGAGTCTTAAACTGCCCTAACATTAAAACTATTCGGTGATTTGGTTAAAATCTTTCTGAAAGAGATACGCTGCTATTGATGAATGATTTGTAGTTTTAGCGTCCTATGTGAGTTTCCAACTTCTCTCCACTGTTTAACATGATTACGCCTACACCATATTATGGATTTACAACTCCAACTGTATACGATTTAGAATATGCCAACTGCCACGTCTTGTTCTGAAGCTTCCCTTTGTATGTGTCAGTCTGACATGAGACACAAGGAACAAAAATCAATAAGCAGGAGAGCCAACAGAAGATACAATAATACAAACGAAAACCCCAACCCATATCACTGCCCCCTCCCTAACACCCCCCAAATTCGCCAACGGGAATAGCGATAAGAGGAGAGTAGCTCTTCCGGAGCAACAAGTATTAAGAACTTCATTGTTTTGGAGTGGAGCCCCACAATTACAGAGAGGAACTAACTGTGAGTAAGAGTACAACTTTGGAAATGTATATAAGTGTATGTGTGTATTCAATTAATTTTGTATGTGTACTCAAACCATTTTGTTTGTGTGGCAATTCAGGTTATATAATATGTGGGAATTGAAGATACACACTTTAACAAACAATAGCTGTGTAATAGATGTGTACGCAGGCTAACGTTTGAGCACTGATGAGAAGAGACATGTTTGTGAATGAAGATTTATGTCATGTGTGAGACCGTAGGTATGTGCAGACAAGTAGAATACGTAGAATTGCCAGCAATAAATGTATATTAAGGTGCCGATTCCAATCCTGTAAAACCCGGGTACGAATGGTCGTACGGAGCGTATTCTCCTTATGACTCGTACCCGGGAAATCCACCTTACAACCCAGCAAGTAAAATTCGTACAGAAATACCATTTCCGTACGAGTCGTAAAAAACTGCGTGCGGCTAAAAAATATCCACAATTCTGATCCGGGACATCGCGTACGTGACGTCCGTACGGAGTTAGGCAGCGTTTTATGGACCAGCAAGTACGATTCGTGCCTACGTCACTCTGCACGGCTCATTTTTTACGGCAGCCAAAAACTCCCGGGAAATTGAGGACGACGCGATTAAGGAGCACCGGTACGCGACGGACAGCCATGGACCCCATCCTACGTGTCATCCCGACCCTCCTAGCCGATGACCTGGTGCACCGAACCCGATGCACATGCAGCAGAAGGTGAGAACAACACCCATGGGTCAAGGGGGGGATGAGGGGCAGGAAACATACCCCCTACACAAATTAAAACATACAATATGGAGGATATACATTACCTCCAGGGTCTGGTCACTTGGGGGGCGTGTCCACCAATCCCTGCGTACCGCAACAATGGAAGTGTACGTGTACGCGTACCCGTCACCACTACAATGGTGGGACGGACCGTACCCACGCCCTCAGAGCGTGGGTATGATCTGTACCACCATTGTAGTGGTGACATAGGGGTACGCATGGTACAGACCGTACCCACGCTCTGAGGGCGTGGGTACAGTTCGTACCACCATTGTAGTGTTGATGTAGGGGTATGCGTGGTACGGACCGTACCCATGCGCTCAGAGCATGGGTACGGTCCGTACCACCATTGTAGTGATGACGTAGGGGTACGCGTGGTACGGACCGTACCCACGCCCTCGGAGCGTGGGTACGGTCCGTACCACCATTGTAGTGGTGATGTAGGGGTATGCGTGGTACGGACCGTACCCACGCGCTCAGAGCATGGGTACGATCCGTACCACCATTGTAGTGGTGACGTAGGGGTACGCGTGGTACGGACCGTACCCACGCTCTGAGGGCATGGGTACGGTCCGTACCACCATTGTAGTGGTGATGTAGGGGTACGCGTGGTACGGACCGTACCCACGCCCTCAGAGCGTGGGTACAGTCCGTACCACGTGTACCCCCACGTCAACACTACAATGTTGGTACGGACCCTACTCACGCCCTGAGGGCGTGGGCACGGTCCATACCACGCGTACCCCTACATCACCACTACAATGGTGGTACGGACCGTACCCACGCCCTCAGAGCATGGGTACGGTCTGTACCACGCATACCCATACGTCACCACTACAATGGTGGTAGAGACCGTACCCACGCCCTCAGAGCGTGTGTACGGTCCGTACCACACGTACCCCTACATCACCACTACAATGGTTGTACGGACCGTACCCACGGCCTCAGAGGGTGGGTACAGTCTGTACCACCATTGTAGTGGTGACGTAGGGGTACGCGTGGTACGGACTGTACCCAACCAATGAATGCGGGTGTACGGACCGCATCACCCGTACCCCTAGGGCACCACTACATTTGTGATACGCCATGAATGTTGGCTTAGGGCCTGGTGCAGCATATAACCAGTATATTGGGTGGTGTGTATGCCCAGGACAGCAGTGTACTGCACCAAGGGTGCGGGTGGGTGGGTGGGTGGCTGACTAGGATTCCCTGCAGTGGACAGAGACATGTGAGGGGTGGGTGCAGAGGAATACCAGCAGAGGACAGAGGCATGTGAGGGGTGGGTGCCTTTCACTCCCAGCAGTGGACAGAGACATGGGGGTGGGTGCCTATCACTCCCAGCAGTGGACAGAGACATGTGAGGGGTGGGTGCCTATCACTCCCAGCAGTGGACAGAGACATGTGAGGGGTGGGTGCCTACAACTCCCAGCAGTGGACAGAGACCTGTGAGGGGTGGGTGCCTACCACTCCCAGCAGTGGACAGAGACATGGGGGTGGGTGCCTATCACTCCCAGCAGTGGACAGAGACATGTGAGGGGTGGGTGCCTATCACTCGAAGCAGTGGACAGAGACATGTGAGGGGTGGGTGCCTATCACTCCCAGCAGTGGACAGAGACATGGGGGTGGGTGCCTATCAATCCCAGCAGTGGACAGAGACATGGGGGTGGGTGCCTATCACTCCCAGAAGTGGACAGAGACATGTGAGGGGTGGGTGCCTATCACTCCCAGCAGTGGACAGAGACATGTGAGGGGTGGGTGCCTATCACTCCCAGCAGTGGACAGAGACATGGGGGCGGGTGCCTATCACTCCCAGCAGTGGACAGAGACATGGGAGCGGGTGCCTATCACTTCCAGCAGTGGACAGAGGCAGGTGAGGGGTGGGTGCAGAGGAATACCAGCAGTGGACAGAGACATGTGAGGGATGGGTGCCAATCACTCCCAGCAGTGGACAGAGACATGTGAGGGGTGGGTGCAGAGGAATACCAGCAGTGGACAGAGACATGGGGGTGGGTGCCTATCACTCTCAGCAGTGGACAGAGACATGTGAGAGATGGGTGCCAATCACTCCCAGCAGTGGACAGAGACATGTGAGGGGTGGGTGCAGAGGAATACCAGCAGTGGACAGAGACATGGGGGTGGGTGCCTATCACTCTCAGCAGTGGACAGAGACATGTGAGAGGTGGGTGCCTATCACTCCCAGCAGTGGACAGAGACATGAGGGTGGGTGCCTATCACTCCCAGCAGTGGACAGAGACATGTGAGGGGTGGGTGCCTATCACTCCCATCAGTGGACAGAGACATGTGAGGGGTGGGTGCAGAGGAATACCAGCAGTGGACAGAGACATGGGGGTGGGTGCCTATCACTCCCAGCAGTGGACAGAGACATGTGAGGGGTGGGTGCAGAGGAATACCAGCAGTGGACAGAGACATGTGAGGGGGGGTGCCTATCACTCCCATCAGTGGACAGAGACATGTGAGGGGTGGGTGCAGAGGAACACCAGCAGTGGACAGAGACATGTGAGGGATGGGTGCCTATCACTCCCAGCAGTGGACAGAGACATGTGAGGGGTGGGTGCAGAGGAATACCAGCAGTGGACAGAGACATGTGAGGTGTGGGTGCCTATCACTCCCAGCAGTGGACAGAGACATTTATTTATTTATTTATTTATTTCTTGTGACTTGTATAGCGCACTATAACCCAGGGGTCTCTAAGCGCTTTGTTAGGATCAGCTACACAATAAAAAGATGCATCAAATTAAAAATTTAGCGGCCACCCCACGCTTGCTGGAAAAGCACAGTTTTTAATTGCTTGCGGAAGGGCATTAGTTTCTTTTCATTGCGGAGTTTCAGCGGTAGTTTATTCCACATAGCTGGCAAAGTATGTGAGAAAGCACGCCCACCCACAGTGGTCAGTCTACAGCGTGGCTGAACCAGATATATGGAATCAGCAGATCTAAGCACCCTCCCTGGTTTGTAAAGGGACAGGCGAGATTTCAGATAGGTGGGTGCTCTGCCATGAAGCGCTTTGTGTACAATGCAGAGCCCCTTGAACATTAGCCTCTGCCTGACTGGCAACCAATGGAGTTCCCGCAGGAGGGGGGATGCCTGGGTACTCCTCGGATTCTTAAAAATGAGCCTGGCAGCATCGTTCATGACCGTCTGCATTCTATTTAAAAGGCCCTGTGGGAGGCCTATATACAATGAATTGCCATAGTCCAGCCTAGCCAAAATCATTGCAGAGACCGCGCTCCTTAGGGTGGAAAAAGAGAGCAGCGGGGAAACTTTCCTGAGTTGGCGAAGGAGGCCGACGCAACAGCCCACCACAGCTGTGACTTGCTTTTTCATGGACAGCTTGCTGTCCACCTGGATGCCCAGGCTCTTAACCACCTCAGCCGGTTCTGGAGGCGTGCCCAACTCCCCAGGCCAGAAACGGTCACACCAAGGGTTGCCAGCGATGGTAATCGGCAACACCTCGGTTTTGTCCGGATTGATTTTTAGGGAGTTGCCGGACATCCAGTTAGCTGTACTTCTCAGGATATTTTGCAATCTGGTAAAAGCATTCTGGCTATCCTCCAGCTGGATGATAATCTGGGTGTCGTCTGCGTAGTTATATACCTGACAGTCCATTTGATTAAGCATTCGAATCAAAGGCTGTAGGTATATGTTGAACAATAGGGGTGACAGAGCGGACCCTTGTGGGACTCCGCAAGTGATCGAGGTTGCGGTAGAGAGCATGTCACCTAATTGCACTTTCTGCACCCTCCCTTGAAGGAAGGATGTGAACCATGCCAGTGCTATGCCCTGAATGCCGAAGTCCCTCATCCGCGACAGTAGTTGTTCATGACACACGGTATCAAATGCCGCGGAGAGGTCCAACAGCACCAGGGCCCCCGGGATTTTCTTGTCCGCTCTGTTCCTAAGTTCGTCTACGATTGACAACATAACCAGCTCCGTGCTGTGATTCGCACGGAAGCCTGCTTGATTCGGCTCTAGCAGCGTGTTGCTTTCCAGATGTTCTGAAAGGGTGATAAGGACATGCTGCTCCAGGATCTTCGCCAGGAATGGTAACTGGGAAATTGGTCTGAAGTTCTTCAGGCATTTTGCGTCTGCCCCCGGTTTTTTTAGCAAGGGAATCAGACGGGCTTCCTTGAAGGCAGATGGCACTTGACCAGTTTGTAGAGAGAGGTTCAAGAGACTCAGCACGTCGTCCTCGATGCCCGGGAGTGCGAGTTTGAAGACTTCAGGTGGGCATGGATCCGCCCTAGAGCCGGACTTGACCCGTCCCGTGAGGGAAACTAAGCTCTCCTTTGTAATCAAGGGTAGATTAGAGAGCGGGATTGTAATTGGCGGTATGGCTGGGATATCCACCGGTGGACAGTCAGTTTGCGGGGTTGCCGTAATTTCAGTGACCAAATCAATAACTTTGTTGGTGAAGAAATCCTGGAACTTCTGACAGTCCTCCTGACTAAAGTCCGGGGGCTGTTCCTTGTTCTTCCTGAGCTCCATGAGGACTCGGAAGACTTCTTTCTGAGGGTTCGTGGCCGTAGAAATCCTCTCCTCATAGAACTCGGACTTCCTGGCTATAATCGCTTGCTTGTAATCAGCGAGAGCCCGTAGATAGTTACTACGAGAGTCCGGGCTGTAGTTTTTCCGCCAGGTTCTTTCCAGTTTGCGTAGCCCACGTTTCTGAGCTCTGAGTAGGTCATTATACCACGGGGCCCCTCGTTTCCTATCCGTACGGTTCACCCTACAGATTGGTGCAACTTTGTCTATGGCATTCTGAAGTTTGTCCAAGAGTGCCCCACAGAGGGCCTCTGGGTTGAGGGGGCAATTGTTGGCAGGGGGGTTGGTGCGAAGTAAATTTATCATTTTATCCCCATCAAGCTTATTCCACTTCCTAACTGCCTTCCATCCTCCTTTGGTTGTTGTTTTCAGTCTGTCCGCCAAAACCTTGCCTCTCACCAAGTAATGGTCAGACCATGCGCATGGCAGAGCCGCAGCCATGTCCTGGACAGGAGCTGTCGTCCACACCAAGTCTAGGGTGTGTCCCTTAGCATGTGTTGGACCTCGTACTTGTTGAACCAGATCTAATGAGGTTAGCGCCTCGTCGATCTGTAACGCCTGACCATCTTTTGGGACCTTCTCCCAATGGTAATTAAAATCCCCCATTATCATTACCTTGTCATATCTTGAGCGAATGTCCTGGGCCAGTCTTATGAACAAGTCAGGGAAATCAGGCAAGGTCCACGGAGGGCGATAGACTAACAGAATCAGCAGACAATCCGTCCCTGATTGCAACTTAACGCCCATCACTTCCGCGCCTGCCAAATTTTCCGTCAAGACCCTTTCAGCCAATAGGCGTGAGTTGTATAGGAGGGCAACACCTCCCCCCCTCTTGGCTCCAGATCTATTGTAGGAAAATGCCGAAAAGTCGGATGGTAGGGAGGCGACGAGATCCGGCATAGAGGAATCCTCTAACCATGTCTCGGTGAGTCCCAGGAGATCTAGTTCTCCTTCCTCAAGAAGAGTAAACACCTCTACATTATGTCGTTGCAGGGAGCGTGTGTTAAGGAGGCCAAAGCGTAGGCCGCGGGCCTGACTCATGACCTTACGACCCGGCTGGGGAGTGGGGGCGGACAAGATTCTCTCACGCACAAGAATATCAACACAATCTGGGCTAATAACAAAATTGCAGGTGTTCAGAGACTCCAACTCACCTCTGGTGTATACCAAGCGAGAACCAGGGGTCGTGGCCCCGGGTCCCGTCTGGTCCCTGATGGGCACAGATGGGCTAGCCTCCGGCGCGCCCCCGCTGCGCGCATACGCTGCGCGCCTGCATGGTGGCAGGGTTAAGTAGCCTCGAGCGTACAAGGTGGCCAGGCAGCAACTAGGCTGTCAACCACAATGGCGTCCCAAAGCGGCGCTTCCTCCCCCAAGATGGCTCCCGCCCCAAGAGCCCAAGAAAGCAGCTAAAGACCCGCTCAACAGCGGTGCAATCTCCAATTAGAGTGTGGGTGTATCCTAACTCAAACCCCACCAGAAAAACTGGACCCTTCGAAAAAAATTTTTAAAAGGTGCAAATTAATTAATTATTTTCGCATTTAAAAAAGCGCTATACTTGCGCTAGTAGCAGCATATAAATTCTAACATGAGCAGCCTCAGTATCGCGGCGCTTACCTAGCAAAACATGTGAGGGGTGGGGGCCTATCACTCCCAGCAGTGGACAGAGACATGTGAGGGGTGGGTGCAGAGGAATACTAGCAGTGGACAGAGACATGTGAGGTGTGGGTGCCTATCACTCCCAGCAGTGGACAGAGACATGTGAGGGGTGGGTGCCTATCACTCCCAGCAGTGGGCAGAGACATGGGGGTGGGTGCCTATCACTCTCAGCAGTGGACAGAGACATGTGAGAGGTGGGTGCCTATCACTCCCAGCAGTGGACAGAGACATGAGGGTGGGTGCCTATCACTCCCAGCAGTGGACAGAGACATGTGAGGGGTGGGTGCCTATCACTCCCATCAGTGGACAGAGACATGTGAGGGGTGGGTGCAGAGGAATACCAGCAGTGGACAGAGACATGGGGGTGGGTGCCTATCACTCCCAGCAGTGGACAGAGACATGTTGTTAGACGGCGACCTCAGAGGAGCCCGGAAAGGGGGTCCTGACTACCCTGAGACCCACCCTCAAAGTATCGTAGCCGGGCACTGGCGGGAGACTCCCCAGGGGGAGGAATCTCGCAGCTAGGATCGTACTTCTGGCGCCACACGACACAGAGTAATCACACCGGTTATTCTCAGAAACAATCTTTATCAAGTAGGCTATCACGGCAAATATGTACACGGTGTGCACGGGTTCAAGAGTCTCGGAAAGGTAGGGGGGTAGCAGGACAGTCTTTGGCAAAAGTTCAAGCAGGGACGTATCCGGCGCACAGCTCACACTCCTCGAGCCGGGGGATACTGGGTCGTAGTCGGGGTCCGGCGGGGCCGTGAGAATCTGGGGGAGCCGCGAGTCACTCAGCGGGCTCAGGTACAGGTTCGGAGGTGTACGATCTTCCAGGAGCCGCGAGTCACTCAGCAGGCTTAGGCGCAAGTTCAGAGATGTTACGATCTTTCAGGAGCCGCGAGTCACTCAGCAGGCTAGGCGCAAGTTCAGAGATGTTACGATCTTTCAGGAGCCGCGAGTCACTCAGCAGGCTAGGCGCAAGTTCAGAGATGTTACGATCTTTCAGGAGCCGCGAGTCACTCAGCAGGCTAGGCGCAAGTTCAGAGATGTTACGATCTTTCAGGAGCCGCGAGTCACTCAGCAGGCTAGGCGCAAGTTCAGAGATGTTACGATCTTTCAGGAGCCGCGAGTCACTCAGCAGGCTTACGTTGTTCCAGCGTCGAATCTGCCGGACCGGCCCGGAGCACCCCTTGTTATAGGTCGACCCCTCTTTGATGTCCGGGGTCGGTGGAGGCAGGGGTCTTGTCACCTGGGGGTCGCTTGTCGGGGTTTCCTGCTATTGTCTTTTGATCTCGTTCAGGGCCGGGCCGGGAGGAGTCCCAGACACCCAGCAGGCGTGGAGCCAGCTCTCAGGGAGGCCGGAGGGCCGATCGAAACCCATCGTCCCAGGGGAGTCCAGAGGTGCGATAGAAACTGCTCCTCCCTCTCTCATCCCCCGGGAAGTGTGATGTCCTCCAGCCGGAGTGGCGCCTCTAGGCCAGGGTCGCGCTGGGTCCGGGCGGCCATCTTGACGCATGAAGTGGGCATGCGGGCCCGGGGTGGCCGAAAGGAGGGAGGCCATGGACGGGGATGTCCGGGCCGGGTGCGGGTGTTCTGGTAGGAGGGACCGGCTGGGCCGGGTGGTTGGGGCTGCAGGTACCAGGTTTCGGTGGTGCGGGTGCACGGAGGGCCGTTCTGCGAGGCCGGGTCCAACACGCGTCCCCCCCAGCTGAAAGCCGGAGAGAACTGCCCATCATCTTGGGGGGTTCTCTTTGCTGAGGCGGAAGAACCGGGAGAGGCCGTCAGCGTTGGCGTGGTCCGTACCAGGGCGGTGTTCTACGGTGAAATCCATCCCCTGGAGGGAGATTGACCACCGCAGTAGCTTGGGGTTTTCTCCTCGCATCTGCATGACCCACCGCAAGGGCCGATGGTCAGTTTGGACTCTGAAATGCGTGCCGAACAGGTAGGGTCGTAGCTTCTTGAGTGCCCAGACCACGGCAAAGGCTTCGCGCTCTATGGTGCTCCACCTCTGCTCTCGGGGCAGCAGCCGCCGACTGAGGAAGGCGACGGGCTGGTCTAGGCCTTGGTCATTCACTTGGGACAGGACGGCCCCAATGCCATGTTCGGAGGCATCGGTCTGGACTAGGAACTCCTTGGCATAGTCGGGAGCCTGGAGGACGGGAGCAGTGCACATGGCCTTTTTTAGAGCATCGAAAGCCTCTTGGCAGGCAGCCGTCCACTGCACCTTCTTTGGCTGTTTTTTAGATGTGAGTTCGGTGAGAGGGCCGACCAGGCTGCCATATCCCCGAATGAAGCGTCGGTAGTATCCTGTGAGTCCCAGGAAGGCTCGGACCTCCGTCTGGGTGATGGGTGGTTCCCAGGCCAGGATGGCGTCGATCTTTGGTTGTAGAGGGGCTACCTGGCCGCTCCCGACCCGGTGCCCCAGGTAGACTACGGAGCCTTGCCCGATCTGGCACTTGCTAGCTTTTACTGTGAGGCCTGCCTGGCGCAGGGCGGTTAGCACCCTCCGGAGGTGCTGGAGATGCTCACTCCACTCCGAACTGAAGACGGCGATATCGTCTAGATATGCCGCGCTGAACTGTTCCAACCCGGCCAGGACCCTATTCACCAGTCGCTGGAAAGTGGCCGGGGCATTTTTCATCCCGAAGGGCATCACGCGGAAGCGGTAGTGCCCGTCGGGGGTGGAGAAAGCGGACCGCTCCTTGGCCCCTTCGGTGAGCGCAATCTGCCAGTATCCGCAGGTGAGGTCGAATGTGCTGAGGAACCGAGCTGCCCCCAGTCGGTCAATGAGTTCGTCGGCTCGTGGAATGGGGTGGGCATCGGCTCGGGTAACGTCATTGAGCCCCCGGTAATCCACGCAGAATCGGAGCTCGGGGGCGACACCGGGGGCCGCTGCCTTCGGGACCAGGACCACGGGGCTGGCCCAGGGACTGTCAGAGGGCTCAATCACCCCCAGGGTCAGCATCTTCGAGACCTCATCTTGAATGCAGGCCCGGACCCGGTCAGGAACCCGGTAGGCTCGGTGTCTCACCGGCGGGCTGTCCCCGGTGTCCACGTCATGAACACACCAGTTGGTGACCCGGGGGGTCAGAGAGAAGAGGTCGGCAAATTGTCTTAGGAGCTGGCGGCAGTCCGCTTGTTGTTGGGCCGTGAGGGCTGGGGAAAGGTTCACTCCCTCCACGGAGCCATCCTGCTCCTTGACACACAGGAGGTCCGGGAGGGGATCCGACTCATCTTCGGCCCCGTCATCGGTGGCCAACAGGAGGCTCAGTTCTGTCCGCACGAAGTGAGGCTTGAGTCGGTTCACATGCAGGACCCGGAGGGGGTCCCGGGGCGACTGGACTCCACCAAGTACGTAACTGGACTCTTTCGCTCCACCACCTTGTACGGCCCAGTCCATCGGTCCTGGAGGGCGCCAGGCTTCACGGGGGCCATGACCCACACCTGCTGGCCCGGCTGGAACTCAACCAGAGTGGCATTCTGGTCGTACCAGCGTTTCATCTCTTCTTGACTCGCCTCCAGGTTGGCCTCGGCCAGTTCTCGGAACTTCCTGGTCTGGTTCCGGAGGGCCAAGACGTATTGGAACACATCTCGGGGGGTGGTCTGGGGTGCCGCCTCCCACTCTTCTTTTACCAAACTGAGGGGACCTCGGACGGGGTGCCCATAGAGTAACTCAAACGGGCTGAATCCTAGGGACTTCTGGGGGACCTCTCTATACGCGAACAATAGGCAAGGGAGCAGGACGTCCCACTTCCGCCGGAGGGGTTCGTCTAGGCCAGCGATCATCCCTTTCAAGGTCCTATTAAATCTTTCTACTAGGCCGTTTCCTTGGGGATGGTACGGGGTGGTGAACTTATAGGACACCCCACATTGTTGCCACAGGGACGTCATATACTTTGAGATAAAATTAGTGCCGCGATCGCTCACGACCTCGCGGGGAAACCCCACCCTGGAAAAGATCCCCATCAGGGCCCGGCCCACCACAGGGGCCGTAATGGTGCGCAGGGGGATAGCCTCTGGGTAGCGGGTGGCGTGGTCCACTAGGACCAAGATAAAACGGTGGCCTTGGGAGGTGGGGGGGTCCAGTGGTCCCACGATGTCGATCCCGACTCGTTCGAAGGGGGTACTGACGACCGGGAAGGGTTGGAGGGGAGCCTTGAGTTTCCCTCCACTCTTTCCACTAGCCTGGCACGTGGGGCAGGACTTGCAATGGGCCTCTACCGCTGCTCTCATCTTAGGCCAGTAAAAATGGGTCACAAGACGGTTGTACGTCTTGTCCTGTCCCAGGTGACCGGCGAGGGGGACGTCGTGGGCTAAACCCAGGAGGAAACCTCGGAAGCGGAGGGGTACCACCAGTACCCGTCCCGATCCCAGCTCCACCGACTTCTGCTCACTGTACAGGATGCTATTCTCCCAATAGATTCGGTGCGTACCGGTCTGGTCACCTGCGGCTTGGCCCTCGGCTTGGCGCCGCAGCCCGACCAGGGACGGACAAGTGGCTTGCTCCCTGCAAAACTCCTCCCGAGTGGGTCCGCCCTCGTGGCGCCATTGGGCCAACTCGGGTAGGTCGCCTAACTCAGGGACTGGGTCCGGGTCGGATGGTGTGGGTTCATCGCTAGCGACGGACCCTTCTGATGGGGGGACGGAAGGACCCTCGGCGGGGACTGTTCTGATTTCTTCGATCGGGGTGCTCTCGACCTCCCTCTGGGGAGTGAGTCGGGCGGACATAGATCGGGTGGTGGCGCACACCCACTCGGGGAGTCCCATCATTCCCAGGTGGGCCTTACGCTCTACGTGCTTCCATGGGGAACTCTCTAGGTCGTTCCCTAAAAGGCAGTCGACCGGCTGGGAGGTTCTTACGGCCACCTTGAGTTTGCCTATCACCCCTCCCCACTCAAATGGCACCAGGGCTACCTGGCACATGCTCTCTCTATTGTCTGCGGATATCACAGGGCAAAAGACGTTGGGGAGGATTTGCTCTTCGGGGACTAGGTGCCTGAGGACACCGGTGATACTGGCCCCGGTGTCTCGCAGGGCCTCTACTTGGTGGCCATTGATTTTGACAAGCTGCCCATACTTCTGGGTGTTGGAGGGGAGGAGGCTACCAGGGATCATCTCCCTATCTCCCAGGGATACTAGGGCCATTGCTGCGGGTTCCCACTCTTCGGCTTCCTCTACCCCCTCCCCCAGGGCTACGCTGGCTATCTGTCTCGTCGGGGGGACTTGGGGGGCCATGGGGCACTCTGGGTCATTGGCGTAGTGCCCGGGTTTCTGGCAGCGAAAACATGTGACGGTCACCCGGTGTCCCCGTTTCCCAGGGGGCCCGGTTACTGGTGGAGGGGGCGCCGGGAAAGGTGGAGGTGGTGTCTTCGGGGGGCTAGGCTGGGACTCTCTCGGCCCTCCCTGGTTCCCTCCTCCTCTCTGGCGGGGTGGTCCCTGACTGGTTCGGGGGTACTCTCCTACCATGCCCCGGGAGACCCGGGTGTTGGTCCAGCGGTCGGCCTCCACAGCCAGCTTCCGGGGATCTGTGAGCTTACTGTCCAGCAGATGCTGACGTAGTTCTACGAAGCAGTTCGCAGCTAGATGTTCCCACAACATGAGATCAGTGAGTTCGGCCAGGGTGGTGACCTTGCTGCCCTTGGTCCACCCATCGAAGGCCCGACTGAAAAAGTTTACATATTCCACCCATGTGGTGCCCGGGATCTTCCTGCAGTCCCGGAACCGCTGACGGTACATTTCTGGGGTGAGGCCGTATCTTGTGAGTAGAGCCTCTTTCATGTGGCTGTAGGAGGTCTGCAGGGAGAGGGGTAGGTCGAGCAGGGTGTCCCTTCCTTCGCTCAGAAACCGCCCCCACAACCCCGCCCCCCAGTCCTTCTCCGGGATCCGATGGGAGGTCATGGCGACCTCGTAGGCCCGAAACCATTGCTGAATGTCATCGTTTTTATAATATTCCTTGACCACATCCTTCGGGATGTGGACCTTCTGTTCCGCTGGGGAGACCGTCTCTCGGTTACTTGGGGGCCTCCCTTCCTCGTTTCGGGCCTTGAGCTCGAGTTCCTTTAAGCTGCGTTCGTGCTCCAGCTGGAGCTTCCTTCCTTCGTGCTCCCGTTGGAGCTTTTTCTCCTCCAGTTCGCCTTGTACACGCATTTGTTCTACCGCTAGTTTTTTTTCCGCTAACTTCAGCTCGCCCTCAATTTTGAGTTTGGCCAGCTCTAGTTCATGATTGCGGCTTCGCTCTCTGTCCGCGAGTTCTTCTGGGGAGAAGCCCCCGTCTGGTACGCCTCCTCGCACCTGATTGCTGCTGCTTTCACTTTGGGGAGGTTCGGTTTCGTCGGGGCGCTCCCCCGTGCCTTCCGGGCGGGAGGCCCCGGTCTCCACCCAAGTTTTCAGTGCTTTCTGCAAATCTTCCTTCGTGTTGAGACCAGTGGTAGCGATTTTAAGTTCTTTGCAAAACTGCTTCAGCTCCTTGTGTGTATATTCTTCTAGATGCTCCACCTGGAACACCCTGTTGGCGTTGGTTTCTGCGGGGCTCATGGCGCTTCCTTCTGCCATCCTTGTCGGTGGTGCGTCCGTTGTTCACGGTACGATCTCTAGGTGATGGGCCCGAATCCCGTCGCTTGCCACCAATGTTAGACGGCGACCTCAGAGGAGCCCGGAAAGGGGGTCCTGACTACCCTGAGACCCACCCTCAAAGTATCGTAGCCGGGCACTGGCGGGAGACTCCCCAGGGGGAGGAATCTCACAGCTAGGATCGTACTTCTGGCGCCACACGACACAGAGTAATCACACCGGTTATTCTCAGAAACAATCTTTATCAAGTAGGCTATCACGGCAAATATGTACACGGTGTGCACGGGTTCAAGAGTCTCGGAAAGGTAGGGGGGTAGCGGGACAGTCTTTGGCAAAAGTTCAAGCAGGGACGTATCCGGCGCACAGCTCACACTCCTCGAGCCGGGGGATACGGGGTCGTAGTCGGGGTCCGGCGGGGCCGTGAGAATCTGGGGGAGCCGCGAGTCACTCAGCGGGCTCAGGTACAGGTTCGGAGGTGTACGATCTTCCAGGAGCCGCGAGTCACTCAGCAGGCTTAGGCGCAAGTTCAGAGATGTTACGATCTTTCAGGAGCCGCGAGTCACTCAGCAGGCTAGGCGCAAGTTCAGAGATGTTACGATCTTTCAGGAGCCGCGAGTCACTCAGCAGGCTAGGCGCAAGTTCAGAGATGTTACGATCTTTCAGGAGCCGCGAGTCACTCAGCAGGCTAGGCGCAAGTTCAGAGATGTTACGATCTTTCAGGAGCCGCGAGTCACTCAGCAGGCTAGGCGCAAGTTCAGAGATGTTACGATCTTTCAGGAGCCGCGAGTCACTCAGCAGGCTTACGTTGTTCAAGCGTCGAATCTGCCGGACCGGCCCGGAGCACCCCTTGTTATAGGTCGACCCCTCTTTGATGTCCGGGGTCGGTGGAGGCAGGGGTCTTGTCACCTGGGGGTCGCTTGTCGGGGTTTCCTGCTATTGTCTTTTGATCTCGTTCAGGGCCGGGCCGGGAGGAGTCCCAGACACCCAGCAGGCGTGGAGCCAGCTCTCAGGGAGGCCGGAGGGCCGATCGAAACCCATCGTCCCAGGGGAGTCCAGAGGTGCGATAGAAACTGCTCCTCCCTCTCTCATCCCCCGGGAAGTGTGATGTCCTCCAGCCGGAGTGGCGCCTCTAGGCCAGGGTCGCGCTGGGTCCGGGCGGCCATCTTGACGCATGAAGTGGGCATGCGGGCCCGGGGTGGCCGAAAGGAGGGAGGCCATGGACGGGGATGTCCGGGCCGGGTGCGGGTGTTCTGGTAGGAGGGACCGGCTGGGCCGGGTGGTTGGGGCTGCAGGTACCAGGTTTCGGTGGTGCGGGTGCACGGAGGGCCGTTCTGCGAGGCCGGGTCCAACACATGTGAGGGGTGGGTGCAGAGGAATACCAGCAGTGGACAGAGACATGTGAGGGGGGGTGCCTATCACTCCCATCAGTGGACAGAGACATGTGAGGGGTGGGTGCAGAGGAATACCAGCAGTGGACAGAGACATGTGAGGGATGGGTGCCTATCACTCCCAGCAGTGGACAGAGACATGTGAGGGGTGGGTGCAGAGGAATACCAGCAGTGGACAGAGACATGTGAGGTGTGGGTGCCTATCACTCCCAGCAGTGGACAGAGACATGTGAGGGGTGGGGGCCTATCACTCCCAGCAGTGGACAGAGACATGTGAGGGGTGGGTGCAGAGGAATACTAGCAGTGGACAGAGACATGTGAGGTGTGGGTGCCTATCACTCCCAGCAGTGGACAGAGACATGTGAGGGGTGGGTGCCTATCACTCCCAGCAGTGGGCATAGACATGGGGGTGGGTGCCTGTCACTCACAGCAGTGGACAGAGACATGTGAGGGGTGGGTGCAGAGGAATACCAGCAGTGGACAGAGACGTGTGAGGGGTGGGTGCCTATCACTCCCATCAGTGGACAGAGACATGTGAGGGGAGGGTGCAGAGGAATACCAGCAGTGGACAGAGACATGTGAGGGGTGGGTGCCTATCACTCCCAGCAGTGGACAGAGACATGTGAGGGGTGGGTGCCTATAACTCCCAGCAGTGGACAGAGACCTGTGAGGGGTGGGTGCCTATCACTCCCAGCAGTGGACAGAGACATGGGGGTGAGTGCCTATCACTCCCAGCAGTGGACAGAGACATGTGAGGGGTGGGTGCCTATCACTCGAAGCAGTGGACAGAGACATGTGAGGGGTGGGTGCCTATCACTCCCAGCAGTGGACAGAGACATGGGGGTGGGTGCCTATCAATCCCAGCAGTGGACAGAGACATGTGAGGGGTGGGTGCCTATCACTCCCAGCAGGGAACAGAGACATGGGGGTGGGTGCCTATCACTCCCAGCAGTGGACAGAGACATGTGAGGGGTGGGTGCCTATCACTCCCAGCAGTGGACAGAGACATGGGGGTGGGTGCCTATCTCTCCCAGCAGTGGACAGAGACATGTGAGGGGTGGGTGCCTATCACTCCCAGCAGTGGACAGAGACATGGGGGTGGGTGCCTGTCACTCACAGCAGTGGACAGAGACATGTGAGGGGTGGGTGCAGAGGAATACCAGCTGTTGACAGAGACATGGAGGTGGGTGCCTATCTCTCCCAGCAGTGGACAGAGACATGTGAGGGGTGGGTGCCTATCACTCCCAGCAGTGGACAGAGACATGGGGGTGGGTGCCTGTCACTCACAGCAGTGGACAGAGACATGTGAGGGGTGGGTGCAGAGGAATACCAGCAGTTGACAGAGACGTGTGAGGGGTGGGTGCCTATCACTCCCATCAGTGGACAGAGACATGTGAGGGGAGGGTGCAGAGGAATACCAGCAGTGGACAGAGACATGTGAGGGGTGGGTGCCTATCACTCCCAGCAGTGGACAGAGACATGTGAGGGGTGGGTGCCTATAACTCCCAGCAGTGGACAGAGACCTGTGAGGGGTGGGTGCCTAACACTCCCAGCAGTGGACAGAGACATGGGGGTGGGTGCCTATCACTCCCAGCAGTGGACAGAGACATGTGAGGGGTGGGTGCCTATCACTCGAAGCAGTGGACAGAGACATGTGAGGTGTGGGTGCCTATCACTCCCAGCAGTGGACAGAGACATGGGGGTGGGTGCCTATCAATCCCAGCAGTGGACAGAGACATGTGAGGGGTGGGTGCCTATCACTCCCAGCAGGGAACAGAGACATGGGGGTGGGTGCCTATCACTCCCAGCAGTGGACAGAGACATGTGAGGGGTGGGTGCCTATCACTCCCAGCAGTGGACAGAGACATGGGGGTGGGTGCCTATCACTTCCAACAGTGGACAAAGACATGTGAGGGGTGGGTGCAGAGGAATACCAGCTGTTGACAGAGACATGGGGGTGGGTGCCTATCTCTCCCAGCAGTGGACAGAGACATGTGAGGGGTGTGTGCAGAGGAATACCAGCAGTGGACAGAGACATGTGAGGGGTGGATGCCTATCACTCCCATCAGTGGACAGAGACATGTGAGGTGTGGGTGCAGAGGAATACCATCAGTGGACAGAGACATGTGAGGGGTGGGTGCCTATCACTCCCAGCAGTGGACAGAGACATGTGAGGGGTGGGTGCAGAGGAATACCAGCAGAGGACAGAGACATGTGAGGTGTGGGTGCCTATCACTCCCAGCAGTGGACCGAGACATGTGATGGGTGGGTGCCTATCAATCCCAGCAGTGGACAGAGACATTAGGGGTGGGTGCCTATCACTCCCAGCAGTGGACAGAGACATGTGAGGTGTGGGTGCCTATCACTCCCAGCAGTGGACAGAGACATGTGAGGGGTGGGGGCCTATCACTCCCAGCAGTGGACAGAGACATGTGAGGGGTGGGTGCAGAGGAATACCAGCAGTGGACAGAGACATGTGAGGTGTGGGTGCCTATCACTCCCAGCAGTGGACAGAGACATGTGAGGGGTGGGTGCCTATCACTCCCAGCAGTGGACAGAGACATGGGGTGGGTGCCTATCACTCCCAGCAGTGGACAGAGACATGTGAGGGGTGGGTGCCTATCACTCCCAGCAGTGGACAGAGACATGTGAGGGGTGGGTGCCTATCACTCCCAGCAGTGGACAGAGACATGGGGTGGGTGCCTATCACTTCCAGCAGTGGACAGAGACAGGTGAGGTGTGGGTGCAGAGGAATACCAGCAGTGGACAGAGACATGTGAGGGATGGGTGCCAATCACTCCCAGCAGTGGACAGAGACATGTGAGGGGAGGGTGCAGAGGAATACCAGCAGTGGACAGAGACATGTGAGGGGTGGGTGCCTATCACTCCCAGCAGTGGACAGAGACATGTGAGGGGTGGGTGCCTATAACTCCCAGCAGTGGACAGAGACCTGTGAGGGGTGGGTGCCTATCACTCCCAGCAGTGGACAGAGACATGGGGGTGGGTGCCTATCACTCCCAGCAGTGGACAGAGACATGTGAGGGGTGGGTGCCTATCACTCGAAGCAGTGGACAGAGACATGTGAGGGGTGGGTGCCTATCACTCCCAGCAGTGGACAGAGACATGGGGGTGGGTGCCTATCAATCCCAGCAGTGGACAGAGACATGGGGGTGGGTGCCTATCACTCCCAGCAGTGGACAGAGACATGTGAGGGGTGGGTGCCTATCACTCGAAGCAGTGGACAGAGACATGTGAGGCGTGGGTGCCTATCACTCCCAGCAGTGGACAGAGACATGGGGGTGGGTGCCTATCACTTCCAACAGTGGACAAAGACATGTGAGGGGTGGGTGCAGAGGAATACCAGCTGTTGACAGAGACATGGGGGTGGGTGCCTATCTCTCCCAGCAGTGGACAGAGACATGTGAGGGGTGGGTGCCTATCACTCCCAGCAGGGAACAGAGACATGGGGGTGGGTGCCTATCACTCCCAGCAGTGGACAGAGACATGTGAGGGGTGGGTGCCTATCACTCCCAGCAGTGGACAGAGACATGGGGGTGGGTGCCTATCACTTCCAACAGTGGACAAAGACATGTGAGGGGTGGGTGCAGAGGAATACCAGCTGTTGACAGAGACATGGGGGTGGGTGCCTATCTCTCCCAGCAGTGGACAGAGACATGTGAGGGGTGGGTGCCTATCACTCCCAGCAGTGGACAGAGACATGGGGGTGGGTGCCTGTCACTCACAGCAGTGGACAGAGACATGTGAGGGGTGGGTGCAGAGGAATACCAGCAGTTGACAGAGACGTGTGAGGGGTGGGTGCCTATCACTCCCATCAGTGGACAGAGACATGTGAGGGGAGGGTGCAGAGGAATACCAGCAGTGGACAGAGACATGTGAGGGGTGGGTGCCTATCACTCCCAGCAGTGGACAGAGACATGTGAGGGGTGGGTGCCTATAACTCCCAGCAGTGGACAGAGACCTGTGAGGGGTGGGTGCCTAACACTCCCAGCAGTGGACAGAGACATGGGGGTGGGTGCCTATCACTCCCAGCAGTGGACAGAGACATGTGAGGGGTGGGTGCCTATCACTCGAAGCAGTGGACAGAGACATGTGAGGGGTGGGGGCCTATCACTCCCAGCAGTGGACAGAGACATGGGGGTGGGTGCCTATCAATCCCAGCAGTGGACAGAGACATGTGAGGGGTGCGTTCCTATCACTCCCAGCAGGGAACAGAGACATGGGGGTGGGTGCCTATCACTCCCAGCAGTGGACAGAGACATGTGAGGGGTGGGTGCCTATCACTCCCAGCAGTGGACAGAGACATGGGGGTGGGTGCCTATCACTTCCAACAGTGGACAAAGACATGTGAGGGGTGGGTGCAGAGGAATACCAGCTGTTGACAGAGACATGGGGGTGGGTGCCTATCTCTCCCAGCAGTGGACAGAGACATGTGAGGGGTGGGTGCAGAGGAATACCAGCTGTTGACAGAGACATGGGGGTGGGTGCCTATCTCTCCCAGCAGTGGACAGAGACATGTGAGGGGTGGGTGCCTATCACTCCCAGCAGGGAACAGAGACATGGGGGTGGGTGCCTATCACTCCCAGCAGTGGACAGAGACATGTGAGGGGTGGGTGCCTATCACTCCCAGCAGTGGACAGAGACATGGGGGTGGGTGCCTATCACTTCCAACAGTGGACAAAGACATGTGAGGGGTGGGTGCAGAGGAATACCAGCTGTTGACAGAGACATGGGGGTGGGTGCCTATCTCTCCCAGCAGTGGACAGAGACATGTGAGGGGTGGGTGCCTATCACTCCCAGCAGTGGACAGAGACATGGGGGTGGGTGCCTGTCACTCACAGCAGTGGACAGAGACATGTGAGGGGTGGGTGCAGAGGAATACCAGCAGTTGACAGAGACGTGTGAGGGGTGGGTGCCTATCACTCCCATCAGTGGACAGAGACATGTGAGGGGAGGGTGCAGAGGAATACCAGCAGTGGACAGAGACATGTGAGGGGTGGGTGCCTATCACTCCCAGCAGTGGACAGAGACATGTGAGGGGTGGGTGCCTATAACTCCCAGCAGTGGACAGAGACCTGTGAGGGGTGGGTGCCTAACACTCCCAGCAGTGGACAGAGACATGGGGGTGGGTGCCTATCACTCCCAGCAGTGGACAGAGACATGTGAGGGGTGGGTGCCTATCACTCGAAGCAGTGGACAGAGACATGTGAGGGGTGGGTGCCTATCACTCCCAGCAGTGGACAGAGACATGGGGGTGGGTGCCTATCAATCCCAGCAGTGGACAGAGACATGTGAGGGGTGCGTTCCTATCACTCCCAGCAGGGAACAGAGACATGGGGGTGGGTGCCTATCACTCCCAGCAGTGGACAGAGACATGTGAGGGGTGGGTGCCTATCACTCCCAGCAGTGGACAGAGACATGGGGGTGGGTGCCTATCACTTCCAACAGTGGACAAAGACATGTGAGGGGTGGGTGCAGAGGAATACCAGCTGTTGACAGAGACATGGGGGTGGGTGCCTATCTCTCCCAGCAGTGGACAGAGACATGTGAGGGGTGGGTGCAGAGGAATACCAGCAGTGGACAGAGACATGTGAGGGGTGGATGCCTATCACTCCCATCAGTGGACAGAGACATGTGAGGTGTGGGTGCAGAGGAATACCATCAGTGGACAGAGACATGCGAGGGGTGGGTGCCTATCACTCCCAGCAGTGGACAGAGACATGTGAGGGGTGGGTGCAGAGGAATACCAGCAGAGGACAGAGACATGTGAGGTGTGGGTGCCTATCACTCCCAGCAGTGGACAGAGACATGTGATGGGTGGGTGCCTATCAATCCCAGCAGTGGACAGAGACATTAGGGGTGGGTGCCTATCACTCCCAGCAGTGGACAGAGACATGTGAGGTGTGGGTGCCTATCACTCCCAGCAGTGGACAGAGACATGTGAGGGGTGGGGGCCTATCACTCCCAGCAGTGGACAGAGACATGTGAGGGGTGGGTGCAGAGGAATACCAGCAGTGGACAGAGACATGTGAAGTGTGGGTGCCTATCACTCCCAGCAGTGGACAGAGACATGTGAGGGGTGTGTGCCTATCACTCCCAGCAGTGGACAGAGACATGTGAGGGGTGGGTGCAGAGGAATACCAGCAGTGGACAGAGACATGTGAGGGGTGGATGCCTATCACTCCCATCAGTGGACAGAGACATGTGAGGTGTGGGTGCAGAGGAATACCATCAGTGGACAGAGACATGCGAGGGGTGGGTGCCTATCACTCCCAGCAGTGGACAGAGACATGTGAGGGGTGGGTGCAGAGGAATACCAGCAGAGGACAGAGACATGTGAGGTGTGGGTGCCGATCACTCCCAGCAGTGGACAGAGACATGTGATGGGTGGGTGCCTGTTAGACCTGGCGATTTCCGGTTGGCGGAGGCTTGCGCCAAAGCCAGGCAGGAACCACCAGTCTAGTCAGGGCAAGGAAGTTACACGCCAAAGATAACCCCTGCTCACCCCCTTGGTAGCTTGGCACGAGCAGTCAGGCTTATCTCTGAGGCGATGTGTAAAGCGTTTGCGCGCGCACCCAGCAACAACACCCAAGGCCCACCACAAAGGAAACTCCACACAAGGTATTCTATAAAAATAACCTCTGTATTATAATAAAACACATTAGATAACAACACACACTTTACAATGTGCCAACAGGCACGGGCAGAATTTACAAGGGATTATGTACAAGACAGGGCCACCTGGACCACTGTCAGGAATTAGCACTTTTTAGATATTTAGCACACAAAATATATACGATCACTGTAGCACAAAAATAAACTGTATAGCACACAACCAGTACTCACTGGTATCGGGGAAGTACCACCTACGTAACCCTAACTACTTTAGGAGACTGTCACGCAGGGAACTAGAACCTCACTAGCACCACCTGTACTAGGAGAAAGCAACAACCACCTACGTATCACAATACCTGTAGGGGTAATAGAACGTTACACATGATGCATCACATTCAGAGGTGTATGGAAAGAACACACATGATGCATAAAACATTCAGAGGTGTAAAAGCAATGGCACATGATGCATCAACACACATTCAGAGGTGCAGGTAGGAACACACATGATGCATAAAACATTCAGAGGTGTAAAAGCAATGGCACATGATGCATCAACACACATTCAGAGGTGCAGGTAGGAACACAATTGCGCAAAACTCCTATGCCACCACCTGTGGCAGTCCCTGGGCCAACTGGCCTGGAAGGGGCTAGGACGCCCTGTGTTCAACAAAGTTACGCTGCGCCAGCTGCGCAGACTAGAACAGGAATGGTCCCCCACCTAAACGTGGCAGCTGCCCACTAAGTGCTGGGCAGCTGGAAAGCGAACTTCAGGCACTCCGCGTGCCTCTGGAGCCCTCTCTGGGCTCTGTTCAAGGACAATGTGCCCTCGAGAGCCTTCGTGGCTCAGCACAACGTTGGAGCCTCACTGGGCTCGAGAAACAAGCGTGCTCCCCTTCGTTGGAGCGCTCCGGGCGCTCTGAACAGCAGACAGTGCCCCCAACCGTTGGAGCGTCTAGCGCTCTGAACAAATGCCCTCTAGAACGTTGGAGCCTTCTCGGGGCTCGAGGACAAGTCAGAACAGCACCTAGAGCCTCACGGGGCTCGATCACTGCCCCCGCACCCCCAGCACATGCGCGGAGTCCCCAGCCCTCTTAAACACTCACCGGGCTGCTCGGGGACTCCCGCGTCGTCCTCTCTCTCTCTGGTGCCGGCGGACTGGAGCTTCCTCTGCAACGCGGAGGGGCAGGCACCGACAATGTGCCTCGCGCCCCCTCCGCACCAGCTCCGGCCGCACTCCTCCTCTCTCTCGGCTCCGGGAAGCGCGGGGTAGGCTCCCGTCCGCTTCCTTCTACCTCGCGGCTTCCTCCTGACGGCCCCGATCACGTGGGCCACACCCCCTCCCGCTGGTCCAATCACAGCGCGGCAGAGGGATGACGCGTCCGGGAACTCCGGGCTGCAGCGGTGATCGTTTCCGCGATAAGAGGGGTAGGCTCCCTCGAAATACGCAAATAAGCGGGGTGGGCACCCGCCGATGTCCGCGGCAATGTCCCTGGCAGGGTGGGCACCTGCCAGGAGACCCTAGAATCGGCAGAACCGGGGCAAACGCCGGGTGGGCACCGGCTCCTTGAAACAAAGCGCTCACAGCGCTAGAAAAGCCCAAACAGCGCGCCCAGCGCTACAAAGTCCAGAAAGCGCTCCCAGGCGCTATTAGCAACGTTTCAGCAACAAAAAGGTCCTTCAGAGAGCAGGGGGGCAAAGGCTGGGCCCAGAGCCAGCTCACAGGGCCCTCCAGCAGGGAGGCAGTCCCCAGTGGCGGTCTCTCCTGGCGCCCAGCAGCAGCAGGCCCCCCCTCAAGTGGATCCTGCAAGAGAACAACTTCTGTGGGGACACAGCCCCATTTTTATACAGTGAAATCCTTTGTCTAAGGTGCAGGGAAGGGGCGAACCAGTTCCAACAGGTTCCTGAGCACTTTGTTTTGCTCAGCCCCTCTCCCTATTCACTGGCAGGGCTAGGGTCACTAGACGCACCACAGGGGCCGGCGCCAGCATTGTGTGGGGGAATCCCTGTCCTATTCAGGACCCAGGTACACTCCTCCCCAGCCATCTACATGCTAATTCCCTATTCACCACTGGGTGACTCCTCCTGACTCTGGGGAATTCCCTAGTCCGTCACCTGACCTCACCAGCCAATCACCAGACAAGCCACACATTTCAGACTGCACACTGAAGTGCCCACTTCTAGAAGTGGCACTTCCACACCAGGTACACGCACGCTGCACACATCAACGCGCAGCATTCACTCCCACGAGTCCGCACATACCAAACACGGGCCTGCACACCCCACGCATCCGGAACTACCGGGACACATACATTCCCCAATGCATTCCTATGGGAGGGCAGGCCAACCTCAACACACGCACGCACTTTACCCTGGGACACAGCGGTAAAGTGCGCAGAAACCAAAATCCATTACTCCAAGTTACCAATAAAAAGCGAAAAGTCTCGGGGGTGAACCTGCCAGAAGGGCCAAGTCCAACACGACCCCCTTCCAGCCAAAACGCAGGGTAGACCAATCACCACCGTGATGGTCTTCCCTGCTTGGGGCGATACAACACGGACGCAGGCCCGCAACGGCAGGGACACTCTCCGGTTTTACGCCACTCTGAACTCACAGGGTTTCCTCTGAAAAAACTCGGCGGACCAACTGGGCTACCCCCCTGGTACTCCTCAGCTGTCCGTGGCCAGGACCAGGCCCTAGACCACCTAGGCGCCACTGGTCCTTGCCTAACTACAGAGTGGGGGGTAGTAACCCCTGGCACATAGTGACCATTTTCCACTCTACCCCTCATCAGGGCAGTTCCAAACTGCCACTGATCCCCCAGCCTAGGGTCCGTACCCTCAGGCTGACCAAAAGTCACGGGTGAGGCTCTCCTCCCCCTACCTCTTCTCCTGGGGTTCCGCCCTCTCTTCCTCTGAGAGGCGACCCCGTCACCTAACTCACCAACCAGCTCAGGACCCCTCCCTGAGAACTGGTCTACCAACCCAGGGTTTAACCCCTCAGGTTGCACCGGGGTCAGAGGTGGGCTCTCCCACCCTCTGCACCCCCTTCCAGAGTCCTGCTCCCTACCAACTGGGGCGGTACCTCTGGAAGAAGAACCGGTCAGGACACTTGTTACAGTAGTCCTACCCTTCAGGTCAGGCTGCTCCTGAACCTGGCCTCCCAACCTCTGGTCTAAAACCTTCGGTGGAATACTTGCCTGGCACTCCAGGACTTCTGGGGATTTACACACCATCCCCCCGAGAGTAACATGTGCCTCATATGTTGCATGACCGTCTGCCTGGCGCAGATCTCCCGTCCCCTGTCCACCTGACAGTGCGCGAAGATCCCCCAGGCCAGACGTGTAGTCGCCATGGTCACTTCTAGGAGACTCAGCCCTACCGGCTGGTCCCTGACCCACTGGCTCCTCCACCGGGGAACACAGCCCCATGCCACTCCTCTCGCCGGACTTCTGTACCCTCCCTACCGGAGCGGTACTGCCTGACCCTAGAACCACAGGAGCCCTGTTTACAGGCGCTCCCGGTCCTCTACTCACTAGGTGATCCTCCTCAAATGGGCTAACAGGACAGCCTAGGTCCCCAACTTGGTGTTCCCTCATGAAACCACCCAAGTCCTGAGGCAGGGTTTCGTACGTCTGGGGACCCTCAGTCACCCACTTACTCCCGCTCCACTGAGCCAGGCCGTAAGCCCCTACACCCTCCTCGCTATACTGGGACCTAGCTGGGCTACACTGAGCCTCTTCCACCACGCTGGGCTGGAAGATCCCTGAACCACTACTTTTGGAGTCACACCCTAATGACTCTAGCGAACCTTGGGCCCTTTCCCAACGGTCTGCTTCCTCTGCAAGGCCCCCTGGACTAGCAAACCCATACTCCAACAGGTGTTGGCGCAGCTTGGGACAACAACTCCTGAGCATCTGCTCTTTGACAACCAGACCATACATGGTGGAATAACTGCGTTTCGGGTTAAGACTCGCCCAATCGTCCAGTGCCTCCTCACATTCACCCAAAAACTCGTCCCAAGTCTGGTGAGACAGCTTCCTACTGTTTCTGAATCTCAACCTACATTCCTCCTCTCGGGAAACAGGTACCAGACTGGGGGAACTGGGACTCCCTATACTGAAATCTATCTCGCTGCCACCACTGGACTCAACCCTCCCTGGGGAGCCCAGAAAACTAAGACTGCGCGCAGGGGATAGTCTACTCTCCAGCGCTGATTTCTCCCTGGTGAAGGCCCTCTCAGCCTCCTCTATCCTCTCCTGCGCTAAGACCCTCTCGGTCTCCAGCTTTTTCTCTTCTATAGTCAGCTGCGCCATCCCCCAGGCATGCTCTAACCTGAGCTTCTCCATGGCCAGCTGATGCTCCCTCTCTTCCCTCCTATCTACCCACTCCTCTGGGGACAGGGAAAGGGATGGGGTGCTGCTCCTGACACTGGACCCAGCAAGGGACTCCCTATCTATGGGGTCTTCACTCTCTACTGGCGTCCCTGTCAGGTAACCTTCCTCCTCCTCAGATTCCTCAGGGCTCCCCTCAGACCCACCACCCTCTCGGCGTGCGGCCCGGGCCCTATCTTCCTCGCTGCGCTCTCGCTCCCACTCAACCTTTTGCCAAGTGATCAGGTTGTCCCTCAGTTTGGACTGGGTATCTAACTCACCCACCTCTATGTCCCTCTCCTCACAGAACCTTACCAGCTCCAACCTACTGTACCTAAACAGACCACAGAAGTTAAAAGCAGGCTCCATTTTGGCGGACGTTCCTGAGAAGAGTTCAACACAAGGAACCTGGGGGTCGGAGCTACACAGGAGTACACAATTCACAAAAGGTTTCAGTGGGCTCTCTATCCTGGAGAACTCACACTCACTGTCTAGTGCCCCACACACCATCCACACACAACCCTCCCCTCGGACTGGTAAGGCAGTTTCTACCACCCCTGATCCCTCAACCTGACCACCACGTGACACAGGTACCAAACTCTGGGCGCAGGGCGGGGGACAAATGTACTGGACACAATAACACAATGATACCTTCAGGGGAAATAAAGGAACTTCAAAACAATAATCCCTAAAATGTGGTTATCTAATGCAGAGTTTTGTGGTGTAGCCAGTCGCTGCTGCGGTACAGCGCAAACGCAAGTCCAAATCCCACCGCTGAACACCAATGTTAGACCTGGCGATTTCCGGTTGGCGGAGGCTTGCGCCAAAGCCAGGCAGGAACCACCAGTCTAGTCAGGGCAAGGAAGTTACACGCCAAAGATAACCCCTGCTCACCCCCTTGGTAGCTTGGCACGAGCAGTCAGGCTTATCTCTGAGGCGATGTGTAAAGCGTTTGCGCGCGCACCCAGCAACAACACCCAAGGCCCACCACAAAGGAAACTCCACACAAGGTATTCTATAAAAATAACCTCTGTATTATAATAAAACACATTAGATAACAACACACACTTTACAATGTGCCAACAGGCACGGGCAGAATTTACAAGGGATTATGTACAAGACAGGGCCACCTGGACCACTGTCAGGAATTAGCACTTTTTAGATATTTAGCACACAAAATATATACGATCACTGTAGCACAAAAATAAACTGTATAGCACACAACCAGTACTCACTGGTATCGGGGAAGTACCACCTACGTAACCCTAACTACTTTAGGAGACTGTCACGCAGGGAACTAGAACCTCACTAGCACCACCTGTACTAGGAGAAAGCAACAACCACCTACGTATCACAATACCTGTAGGGGTAATAGAACGTTACACATGATGCATCACATTCAGAGGTGTATGGAAAGAACACACATGATGCATAAAACATTCAGAGGTGTAAAAGCAATGGCACATGATGCATCAACACACATTCAGAGGTGCAGGTAGGAACACACATGATGCATAAAACATTCAGAGGTGTAAAAGCAATGGCACATGATGCATCAACACACATTCAGAGGTGCAGGTAGGAACACAATTGCGCAAAACTCCTATGCCACCACCTGTGGCAGTCCCTGGGCCAACTGGCCTGGAAGGGGCTAGGACGCCCTGTGTTCAACAAAGTTACGCTGCGCCAGCTGCGCAGACTAGAACAGGAATGGTCCCCCACCTAAACGTGGCAGCTGCCCACTAAGTGCTGGGCAGCTGGAAAGCGAACTTCAGGCACTCCGCGTGCCTCTGGAGCCCTCTCTGGGCTCTGTTCAAGGACAATGTGCCCTCGAGAGCCTTCGTGGCTCAGCACAACGTTGGAGCCTCACTGGGCTCGAGAAACAAGCGTGCTCCCCTTCGTTGGAGCGCTCCGGGCGCTCTGAACAGCAGACAGTGCCCCCAACCGTTGGAGCGTCTAGCGCTCTGAACAAATGCCCTCTAGAACGTTGGAGCCTTCTCGGGGCTCGAGGACAAGTCAGAACAGCACCTAGAGCCTCACGGGGCTCGATCACTGCCCCCGCACCCCCAGCACATGCGCGGAGTCCCCAGCCCTCTTAAACACTCACCGGGCTGCTCGGGGACTCCCGCGTCGTCCTCTCTCTCTCTGGTGCCGGCGGACTGGAGCTTCCTCTGCAACGCGGAGGGGCAGGCACCGACAATGTGCCTCGCGCCCCCTCCGCACCAGCTCCGGCCGCACTCCTCCTCTCTCTCGGCTCCGGGAAGCGCGGGGTAGGCTCCCGTCCGCTTCCTTCTACCTCGCGGCTTCCTCCTGACGGCCCCGATCACGTGGGCCACACCCCCTCCCGCTGGTCCAATCACAGCGCGGCAGAGGGATGACGCGTCCGGGAACTCCGGGCTGCAGCGGTGATCGTTTCCGCGATAAGAGGGGTAGGCTCCCTCGAAATACGCAAATAAGCGGGGTGGGCACCCGCCGATGTCCGCGGCAATGTCCCTGGCAGGGTGGGCACCTGCCAGGAGACCCTAGAATCGGCAGAACCGGGGCAAACGCCGGGTGGGCACCGGCTCCTTGAAACAAAGCGCTCACAGCGCTAGAAAAGCCCAAACAGCGCGCCCAGCGCTACAAAGTCCAGAAAGCGCTCCCAGGCGCTATTAGCAACGTTTCAGCAACAAAAAGGTCCTTCAGAGAGCAGGGGGGCAAAGGCTGGGCCCAGAGCCAGCTCACAGGGCCCTCCAGCAGGGAGGCAGTCCCCAGTGGCGGTCTCTCCTGGCGCCCAGCAGCAGCAGGCCCCCCCTCAAGTGGATCCTGCAAGAGAACAACTTCTGTGGGGACACAGCCCCATTTTTATACAGTGAAATCCTTTGTCTAAGGTGCAGGGAAGGGGCGAACCAGTTCCAACAGGTTCCTGAGCACTTTGTTTTGCTCAGCCCCTCTCCCTATTCACTGGCAGGGCTAGGGTCACTAGACGCACCACAGGGGCCGGCGCCAGCATTGTGTGGGGGAATCCCTGTCCTATTCAGGACCCAGGTACACTCCTCCCCAGCCATCTACATGCTAATTCCCTATTCACCACTGGGTGACTCCTCCTGACTCTGGGGAATTCCCTAGTCCGTCACCTGACCTCACCAGCCAATCACCAGACAAGCCACACATTTCAGACTGCACACTGAAGTGCCCACTTCTAGAAGTGGCACTTCCACACCAGGTACACGCACGCTGCACACATCAACGCGCAGCATTCACTCCCACGAGTCCGCACATACCAAACACGGGCCTGCACACCCCACGCATCCGGAACTACCGGGACACATACATTCCCCAATGCATTCCTATGGGAGGGCAGGCCAACCTCAACACACGCACGCACTTTACCCTGGGACACAGCGGTAAAGTGCGCAGAAACCAAAATCCATTACTCCAAGTTACCAATAAAAAGCGAAAAGTCTCGGGGGTGAACCTGCCAGAAGGGCCAAGTCCAACAGTGCCTATCAATCCCAGCAGTGGACAGAGACATTAGGGGTGGGTGCCTATCACTCCCAGCAGTGGACAGAGACATGTGAGGTGTGGGTGCCTATCACTCCCAGCAGTGGACAGAGACATGTGAGGGGTGGGGGCCTATCACTCCCAGCAGTGGACAGAGACATGTGAGGGGTGGGTGCAGAGGAATACCAGCAGTGGACAGAGACATGTGAAGTGTGGGTGCCTATCACTCCCAGCAGTGGACAGAGACATGTGAGGGGTGTGTGCCTATCACTCCCAGCAGTGGACAGAGACATGTGAGGGGTGGGTGCAGAGGAATACCAGCAGTGGACAGAGACATGTGAGATGTGGGTGCCTATCACTCCCAGCAGTGGACAGAGAAATGTGAGGGGTGGGTGCCTATCACTCCCAGCAGTGGACAGAGACATGGGGGTGGGTGCCTATCACTCACAGCAGTGGACAGAGACATGTGAGGGGTTCGTGCAGAGGAATACCAGCAGTGGACAGAGACGTGTGAGGGGTGGGTGCCTATCACTCCCATCAGTGGACAGAGACATGTGAGGGGTGGGTGCAGAGGAATACCAGCAGTGGACAGAGACATGTGAGGGTTGGGTGCCTATCACTCCCAGCAGTGGACAGAGACATGTGAGAGGTGGGTGCCTATAACTCCCAGCAGTGGACAGAGACATGTGAGGGGTGGGTGCCTATCACTCCCAGCAGTGGACATAGACATGGGGGTGGCTGCCTATCACTCCCAGCAGTGGACAGAGACATGTGAGGGGTGGCTGCCAATCACTCCCAGCAGTGGACAGAAACATGTGAGGGGTGGGTGCCTATCACTCCCAGCAGTGGACAGAGACATGGGGGTGGGTGCCTATCACTCCCAGCAGTGGACAGAGACATGTGAGGGGTGGCTGCTCATCACTCCCGGCAGTGGACAGAGACATGGGGGTGGGTGCCTATCACTCCCAGCAGTGGACAGAGACATGTGAGGGGTGCATGCCTATCACTCTCAGCAGTGGACAGAGACATGGAGGTGGGTGCCTATCACTTCCAGCAGTGGACAGAGACATGTGAGGGGTGGGTGCAGAGGAATACCAGCTGTGGACAGAGACATGGGGGTGGGTGCCTATCACTCCCAGCAGTGGACAGAGACATGTGAGGGGTGGGTGCAGAGGAATACCAGCAGTGGACAGAGACATGTGAGGGGTGGGTACCTATCACTCCCATCAGTGGACAGAGACATGTGAGGTGTGGGTGCAGAGGAATACCAGCAGTGGACAGAGACATGTGAGGGGTGGGTGCCTATCACTCCAAGCAGTGGACAGAGACATGTGATGGGTGGGTGCAGAGGAATACCAGCAGTGGACAGAGACATGTGAGGGGTGGGTGCCTATCACTCCCAGCAGTGGACAGAGACATGGGGGTGGGTGCCTATCACTCCCAGCAGTGGACAGAGACATGTGAGGGGTGGGTGCCTATCACTCCCAGCAGTGGACAGAGGCATGGGGGTGGGTGCCTATCACTCCCAGCAGTGTACAGAGACATGTGAGGGGTGGGTGCAGAGGAATACCAGCAGTGGACAGAGACATGTGAGGTGTGGGTGCCTATCACTCCCAGCATTGGACAGAGACATGTGAGGGGTGGGTGCAGAGGAATACCAGCAGTGGACAGAGACATGTGAGGGGTGGGTGCCTATCACTCCCAGCAGTGGACAGGGACATGTGAGGTGTGGGTGCCTATCACTCCCAGCAGTGGACAGAGACATGTGAGGGGTGGGTGCCTATCACTCCCAGCAGTGGACAGAGACATGGGGGGGTGCCAATCACTCCCAGCAGTGGACAGAGACATGTGAGGGGTGGGTGCCTATCACTCGAAGCAGTGGACAGAGACATGTGAGGGGTGGGTGCCTATCACTCCCAGCAGTGGACAGAGACATGAGGGTGGGTGCCTACCACTCCCAGCAGTGGACAGAGACATGTGAGGGGTGGTTGCAGTAGAATACCAGCAGTGGATAGAGACATGGGGGTGTGTACATCATTATCAGATGACCACAACTCCATGGGTGTATGCACGCATCCCTAATTTTCGACTATGTTGATAGTGCCATAACAACACATCACTGACAGCAGTGTCCCACTCCCATGAGGATGGATGTCTTTCCCCCACTGCATTACACACCACATGTGGGTGTGAGGACAAATGACACATGCATACCCACCCCAGGCGGATGCAGCACAATACACACAGAGATCATGCCACAAGACTGTACAGTCATGTCAATGCCTACTAAACTAAGAGCGCCAAATGGAACACACACTGTCATGCACATCCCAGGTTTGATAGGAATGTACAAGTGCTGGGACAGCCACCAAGATGTTGTCTCCCATGGAAGGAATAGGGTGGAATTCCCACAGATACAATGCCCTCAATTGTGAGTCAGGCGCCCAAATACCCTGCAGAACAAGTACCATATGTGTGCTAGGCTATGATTACACACATGCATAGTGCGGAAAAGGGATAATTTCTCCATGAAGGCATGGCAACATACTCAACACACAAGTACAGTGACAAGCAAGGATGGCACAGACGATGCAGCCGGAGACATTGCTGAGCAGGCATGGCCATAGTTGAAGGGATCCGTCACCAACAAAGCGAATGTATACACAGGTCAGCACAACAATTGTGCAACTCTCTGCAGGAAGGGACACTCCTTGGTACAACGTATCAAAAAACTAATAACACACACAACCAAAGATCCTTTGCAGAGACCTTGTGATGGCCCGCAGATCCCATGGTCCACCTTATGACCATCAGACCCGAATCCTTGCCCGAAACATAACACATTACCACAACCCCAACTCCTGGAGCATCAGCACCCACATCAATACCTGAAATGCAATAGTGTTCAAAGTAAAAAGAAAAATGCTTTAATCAGCATAACATTATATTTTTTTCAAAAACACTATATACAAAGGCCAATGGCCAGTCCAGAATAGAAGTCCTTGGGGGGACACATGGGCACGCGTCTCCCCTAGCTTGTCTGCACATTTGAACCCTCAGGTTCGTCGACTGGGAGGGCATCATGTGGGGAAGGACCAGGCACCGCAGGGACAGGAGGTGTAAGGGTAGGTGTGGTGGGTCCCTGGCTGGATGCCTCCACCACAGGGGGTAGGGCAGCGTCAAAGGTGGAGGTGAGCTCGATGCTGCACACTTCTGCCAGGGCGTTCAGAGTATCCCCTGCACCGGAAGAAACCACAGGCACAAAGGAGGGGGGGCCGGAGGGATGGGGTGCAGTGCTACTGGGGGAGGGTGTGGACAGGGGTGGGGACTCAACTCCCCTGCCCGGGGACTTCCTCGACCGCTTGCGGGGTGGTGTCACACTGGGGCTGAGGGACAGACTGGCCATGAAGGACTCTTTGTCCGACTGTTGGGCAGGGGAGCTAAGGGGAGTGGTTTTGGAGGAAGTGGGTAGTGAGGACTGCGGACTCCCACTGTGGCTGCGTGGCTGCCGTTTGCCCCCCGACCCAGTGGGTGTGCCTACTTCCCCCTGTGTGTGCGTGACAGGAGGTGTGCGATTGGCCTTCCCTGTTGGTGTGCTGCCTGTGTCTGGTGGGGTGCGTGCTTGGGAATGTGTGAGTGTGCATGGGACAGGCATGGGAGTGGGAAGTGTGGATGGGGCTGGGGTGGAGGGGGACGAAGCGCTGCAGGAGACTCACTGCTGCCGTCAGTGAAGAGTCCATGGACCTCAGCAACATCCGTTGGTCAGACATCGCTGCTGACATGCCCTCCATGAATGACACCATCTGTGTCAGCAGTCTGGTGTGGCCATGGAGGACACTCAGCAGCGATGTTTGGCCAACCTGCAACTGCCGCTGAATGTCCACAGACTCAGCAGTGAGGGCAGCAGGGGAGACAGGGGCAGGGGGTGCGGTGCCTGGCACGAAGGAGACATGGTGGTGCCCTGCATGGACGGAAGGGACCGGAGCAACTGGGAGGGCGGTGATGGGAATGGAGGAGGAGGGGACAGATTTTGTGCTGCTGCCAGGTGTTGTAGCAGCCTCCGCCCCCTCGATGAGTTCAGCCTCGAACCCGTCAGCATCGTAGTCGGTGTCGCCACCAGACAGGTCCTCTGCCTGACTCCCCTCGCCCTCCGTGCCACTTGCTCCCGCAGACTCGCCAGCACTGGTGGCACCGGTGCTGGATCCCTCCTCCAGGTCCGTGCAGGTGTCTCCCTCGGTGTCCTCCGATGATGCTGTGGGCAAGGTGAAGATACAGAAAATAATCAGTCACCTGTATACATCTGACACATGAGTCCAAACAAAATAGGTCACAGTGCATATCAGGCAATGCATCATGAGTAACATCTAGATTACTCCGCACATATGTAAGCCCTGTACTGCCCAGTTGGTTGACACACCATGCCACTTTGAAACAAGGAAAAATAGGACACAACAGCCAAAAACTTGATTTAGAAATATACTGAGAAGCTAGTGTCTGGGAACAGTTGAGTACAGCAATACTATGAAGGCATGCCACCTCTTGTTTACTGTGAAAGAAATAGTATTGGTGCACCCAAGGCTAAATAACAGACCTCAATGCTGAAGGTGTCACACTCAGAGACCTGTAAGTACTTTGTAAACCCAAACAAAATACCTTGTGATCCCTTGGGAATCACACCACTTTACACAATCTACATGTTTGGAATGTGTGAATGTGCCACTTTGTGAACAGAACACACATGTGCCTGTATAAAAGAAGTCACACAAGGAGGTGCACACAAAACTACATTTACACAGTCATTGTATGAGCTGGCAGCCTTATTCAAATAAGCCACTGTTAGAAAGAAATGGGGTTTCAGTAAGTACATATACATGCCACCACGGCGGTCTGGATGACTTGACACTCGTAAGTTGGTATCAGCAACAACCAAGGACTTACCCAAATGCCACCACACTGTGTGAACATTGATATGTATAATCTGAAAAACAGTCTTATTCTAACTGTGCCTTTCTTTGAAATGTGCCAGCGTGTCCCCTGAAAGTGTAAAGGTGGTTTCTTGTGCACTTCCTTGGGAGACATCTGTCATGCAGGCACATTGAAGCATTGAAAACATGAAGACATGTTGACAAGTGTAGTGAGTGCAAGGTACAAGACTTCTTGACTAACAACTTGAATCATGCCTCCTGTCACATGGCCATCCGTACCATGATGACACAGTTGGCAACACATCTGACCCACTGCCTGTCATGTGGAGTGGCACATATGTCCAAACACAGGACAATGCATAAGCTAATGGGCCTGCAATTGTGTCGGAATAAGGCACACCTGCAGTGAGGAGACACCCTCATGGCAAGCAAGAATGTCCACACAGATGTCAGCACACAAATACCAAACTACGTAGCATCTGGACCACACACTGGTGCCAAAAATGGATGAGCAGGAATCATGTATTTAAACTTTTGACACATGCTGCAAAGCACAAACATGAAAGCCTGCACAACATCACTGGGTCACTGCATGTTGAGTGTCTGTCCAGACAATTATCACACACAGGTCAGACCTGGCAAGGAGACATAAGGTTTGGACATGTAGGCCTCGCCCGCACAAACACCCCATACCTGAGACAATGAGATTGAGACAGGTCAAGAAGTGACACCTCTTAATCAGGGTTTACAAAATTGTGCATCAAGAATTCCAAAATGTACTCCACATCACCTTGTGAGGCTGCCAACACATATTTGTGACAAACAACCATCAACAGATAGTTGTAAATAGACACACAGGCACTGCCCAGTGTGAGTATGCACAAGCCAAATGGGGTCACCCTGTCCAGTGGACACATGTAGCACACTTTAGATAAATACAAATGAGGCCAGGGAACACAATGCCACAGAGGCCAACCTATGCTGAACACACAAAGAATGGGCACAGTGTTGGATGACACACATGATTCCGAGGCAAGGGTGTCTCAGGGGTCTGTAGTGGGCACACTGCTCCATGGTCCTGGAATGATCTGACTGTAACATGAGCAACCGTCCCGGCACTATGCATATCTCCCACTCATGCACATCATGTCTGAGGCCACAACATCGGTCATGCAGGCTGCAAGTCTGTTCATTTGAAACCTCACACTCCTATGTTGCGACTTAGCATCAGTGCCAACAAATATGGACCCCCAAATGACTGAACAGGAATAGGGCACAGGCAAGGTACCAACACATGTCACAGACCACCCCCACACATGATGCAGAAAGCAATGTGCACTTGGATTAACTGGCAGCCTAGATGACCATGTGCAATAGTGATTACACACAGACCAGCGAACACATGTCAAGGAGGGGAAGGGAGGAAGAACAGCACTGGTTGACTTGGGGAAACAGGATTTGCACTGCACATATATTCACCCTGGCAATGTATCCAGGCGACTGAGCACTTCCAAAAGCTGGTGACACACAACAAACACACATGTACCTACCCCCTCCTTGCTGCTGTCTCTCCTGTAACCGCCTATCCATGTCAGGGAAGACCACCGCCAGGACACGCCACATCTGGTGGGTCAGGCGTCGGCGCCCGCCATGGGGGCGTGGAGGTGAGTCCTCCAGCAGGACCCGGGCGATCCTCCGGGTCCAGCACCGGATGTCCTGCCACCGTTTTCTGACTTGGGCTAGGCGCCGACTGAGACCCTCCACCGATCTCACGGCCCTGACAGCCCGCTTCCAGAACTCCCCCGTCGCGTAGGCAGTTACCTGTGAGGATGACAAAGTGAGACAACATCACTACACCTGCTCCATGTCAGAGAGACACACATTTGAACATCTTTGATATGTTGAACAGGGCATAGGATGCTGCCAAGGAATAGCATCTTTGTCATATGGACATTGGCCTCTGTGGAAGCCCCAATGCACTACATGGCATTTAAAGTACACAGGTGGCATGAGGGGTGTGACACACTCCATGATCATGGCACACACTGTGCATCACAAGCAACACCAGGCTGATGGACAGCACCTCCAAGCAGTTACATGCCCCAGGCCACTGACGCAACCTCAGCAGAGTACACAGACACACACAGGCACAGCTCAATCACCTGCCATTGGCAACAGCGGATACAAAGCTCACTCTGCACATGTGCCTCTTGCCTGTGGGGTGTCACAGGTGTGGGGTGAGCTTAGCAAGTCAGACACACAGCACGGCTTACTTCTCACATCAGATGGGTAAAGCTGTTGCCTCCTCCATGCAGCTGTGGTGCAACACTTCACATAGACACTCACCCACATGACAAGGAACATTCACACACATCAATGTCCAGGGGGCGTACACATCACTTGGACACTCTCACCACAGCTCCACTCAACTCACACACATCTGTGGGTACAGTCACCTGTCACACCGGGGGGACCACTGAATCACCTCAGGACTATAGACTAAAAATGCCACAAAGGATTAGCCAGGCTGAATGTGTCATGCACTATGCAGTGAATGTCACAGTAAGCACAATGCAAGTGAGGAGTGCACACATGAACTATATCATGCTCTGCATGGGAGACATAAGCCATTCGCCCCCTGGTACCCACTCTAAACAACATTGCATGTCTGTCACACCTGGACACAATGCCAGAAGTGACAGTCACAAAAAAGGTGCACAGTCAAAGGTAGTGGAGTCAGCACTCACCTGCTTCCCTGGTCTCCCATACAGGCTGGTGTACTGTGTGAGGATGACATCCAGCAATGCCTCATTCTCCTCCTGGGTGAATGGCTGGGCCCTCTCCAGAGACCTTGACATGGTGCCAGAGGAAGAACAGACAGCAGCAGTGTTGTCAACAGGAAAGTTGTGCAGTTAAGTGCCCTCTAATGGGTTCTGTCTGACTTATATCTGTCTTGCTGAGGGGCATTCATTTGGAGGAGTATATAGTGATTGGTCAGATTCATTTGCATCTTACGTTTACTTCAATCCCTTTCCACATACACCAGTGACAGCATTTTCATCGTTCAAATTTTGAGCATCATGTCAAGTCAACAACCACTTTGCAACATTGTATTTTGTGGCCAACTGACTTTTCCAGGACACCTGATGGAAAAATTTGAACTGAAAACTCTGTATCCATGACAACCAGCATGCATTTAGTGCCTAATACTTGTCCCTTATGTGTCCCCTATGTAATTTTCAAATCCACACACAGGTACGGTTTGTTTCACACATACTCCTACGGCACCAGTTGCACAGTGCATTTGACACGTACGTGTACGCACTGGTAGTACACGTACCCATATGTGTACTACCAGTGCCTACCCGTACGTGTATTACCAGTGCCTACACGTACGTGTACTACCAGTGTGAACACGTACGTGTATGCACTAGTAGTACACGTACGGGTACGTGTACTACCAGTGCCTACACGTACGTGTACTACCATTGCCTACACGTACGTGTACAACCAGTGCCTACACGTGCATATACGCACTGGTAGTACACATACGTGTAGGCACTGGTAGTACACGTACGTGTACGCACTGGTAGTACACGTACGTGTAGGCACTGGTAGTACACGTACGTGTGTACGGTCTGTACCACGTGTGCTCCTATGGCACCACTACTATAGTGATACAGACCGTACTTGTACGGTCCGTACCACGCGTACTCCTACGGCCACACAACTCCAGTGATACGGACCATACACATGCCCTCAGAGCGTGTGTACGGTGCGTTTCACATGCTTACACTGTTGATAGGATGCGCACACAAAAGGAATGGAGTTCTCAGACTCGTACAAGGATGTACATCAAGTCATTGTCATTGCTGTCCTACATGTGCAGGGCCTAGGTGTGTCAGGCAGTGATATTGCACATGTCGCCTCATGTATTTGCACAATTGATGTGTGATGACCTGTGTACACATGTCATGTGTGATGGGGCACTATGTGGCACACTTCCCCTTCACACTTTGCACATGTGTGCATGTAGTACAAACGTGTCAAGCACAGCATCACTGGTATGGCACAGTCACCACCACCCTCAACTGTCCCCTGATGCCAGGGACAGGGACACTAACAACTGACATTTATCAACCAGCGTGCACCGATGTGACTATGTCATGTGTGTGTCATGTGTTCCCATGAGCTTGCTGTTGGTGTTCCGTCAACTGCATCTGCTGTTGCTGCATCCAACATGTGTCTGTATGTATTTGGGCATGGCACACAACTACGCACACCATGCCACATGTGGATTTCCACGTAACGTGTGTCTGTATACATCGAACATGATATTTTGACATGAGGACATATCTGCGTCGTCTCAATGTCTGTGTTTTCTGTTTTCACGTGTACCCCTTCATCGCAATGTGTGTGATCTGTACATTTGACATTCCATGTGATCTGTGCATCTAGCTTGCCGTCAGCTGTCTGTATGAGATGACATCCTTCAAATGCTGATATGTGGATGTATGTCACTCTTGTGATGTCTCTGGCTGTTCACTGACTCTGGCCCACAGCTCGTTTCAGGGCATGTCATGTAGACTTGACAATCAACGGGTGTAGCTGGCTTTTCGTAGGAGTATCAACTGGCTGGCATACGTGTCCTGGAAATATTGCACAGACCAGACTCTGTATTTAGCAGATGTGTATTAGCAGTTGAGCATGCGCTCAGTTCATTGACATTGATGTTGTTCTGTTCTCAGTGTTCGTTATTCATTCCAATTTTCTGCAGGGCACCGCCTGTCCCCAGACCATTGCCAGACTTGGGTGCAATGAGGAAACGTGACTGCATACGCCATTACAGATTCACCCAACAGTTGATTGAGGACTTGACCGCCAAGCTGGCACCACACCTCCAACCACAACACAGGTATCCTACTGTGCTGACCCCCAAAATGAAGGTGAAGGCAGCCCTACATTTTTTTCCCACAGGTACGTTTCAATTCACCATAGCTGATGTTGGTGGCATGTCACAGACGATGTTCAGCCGTGTCCTGCATGATGTTTTGGCAGCCATGTTGGAGCACCTGGATGAATTAATCCATTTTCCGACTCCTGAGGAGTTGACAGGTGTCAAGGGTGATTTCTATGCCCTGGGAGGGATGCCCCATGTCATTGGGTCCATTGATGGCACACATGTGGCTTTGGTACCACCACAGGCACAGGAGGTCACCTATCGCAATCATAAACATTACCACTCTATAAATGCCCTTGTGGTGTGTCTTGCTAACATGCTGATTTCCCATGTCTGTGCACGTATTCCAGGGTCAGCACACAATGCCTACATCATGTGGCGTAGCAGGGTGCCACAAATGATGCTGCGGCTGCACAACGAACGAGCATGTCTTGTTGGTGGGTATACTCTGTTTGTCCTGTGTTTTGCGGTATCTTTCTATCTTACGGCATCTCCTGACCCACTTATTTACATGATGTTTCCATGTAAGGGACTCTGGCTATCCCAACATGCCATGGCTGACGCCTCTCCGCAACCCAAGATCAGCTGCAGATCACCGTTACAACGATGCACACGGGCAGACCAGGCGAGTGATTGAGAGGATGTTTGGCCTCCTGAAGAGCCAATTCCGGTGCCTTCACAAGACAGGCGGGTCCCTTCATATGCACCGGCAAAGGTCTGCAAAATCTTCCTCGTGTGCTGCATGCTGCACAACATGGCAGTGGAGAAGGCAGTGCCACTCATCCTGGAGCAGCATGAGCATGTGCGGGTTGTCTGGTCATGTCATCGTTGGCCTCCTGCTATTCCTCATGAGTATTGCAACGTGTGCTGAATCAGCGTTCCATGCACGGACATGGGGAAAAGTCATTTTGGGTGAGGATTGCAGCAATGCATTTTGGGGGTGTTACGTGTTTGGAATGTGTGGGGACTGCTCCTGTGCATGTTGGGTTACCATGCATACATGTCGACTCACCATGGGGCACATGACATGTAGCATGACTCCCATGAATTGATAGTCAACCTTCGTTCCTCCAGGTACTTGTATGTGCCTAGCATTCACATCAATGTTTACTTGTGGATGGGTATGTTGCAGGGGACTGATTGAAATGTTCTCCAGGGTGTTTGACATGTCGAATTTGGGCTTGGATGCTTCTTTGGCTGTGGCTTGATCTTGTTGTGCCACATGTCCATTGTGAGAGTGGGTAACTCCATTGGCTGCCCCGGGGGTGTGTGCTTGTGTAAGGGGTGAGTGATCATCCCTCAGCCTGATGCTGTTCAACATCCACATGGCCCCCCTCACACAAGTGGCCCACTACCACAACTTCAAAAACATCTCCTACGCCGACAACATCCAGCTCATCCTCTCCCTCACCAAGGACCCTCACACCGCCAAAACAAACATCCACGAGGGTCTGAGGGCCATCGCCGACTGGATGAGGAGCGGCCATTTGAAACAGAACTCGGACAAGACGGAGGTCCTTGTCCTCGGACCCACACCCTCAGGCTGTGACGACTCCTGGTGGCCGATCGCTCTGGGGACAGCACCGACACCCACCCACCACGCACACAACCCAGGATTGATCCTCGCATCCTCCCTCTCCATGTTCAAGCAGGTCAACGCCGTCTCCTCCTCCTGCTACGACACCCTACGCATGCTCTGCCGGATCTACAGGTGGATCCCAACCGAAACAAGTAGAACAGTGACACAGGCCCTCGTCAGCAGCAGACTGGACTACGGCAACACACTCTATGCAGGACTCCCATCCAAACACCAACGGCGGCTACAACGCTTCAGAAACGCCTCCACATGATTTATCATCAACGCCCCCGCCACAGCCACATCACCCCCCTCCTGAGTGACCTGCACTGGCTCCACATCGACAAGAGGATCACCTTCAAGCTCCTCACCCACTCACACAAGGCACTCCACAATGCCAGACAAGCCTACCTGAACATCAGACTCAGCTTCTACACCCCCACCCGCCAGCTCCGCTCTGGCAGCCTCGCCCTCGCAGCTGTCCCCCGTATCCAACGTATGACCGCCTGCGGCAGATCATTCTCCTACTTCGCCGCCAAGACCTGGAACACCCTCCCAACCCACCTACGACTGACCCAAGACCTACTTGCCTTCAGAAGACTCCTCAAGACCTGGCTCTTCGAGCAGTAGTGGAACCCCCCCCCTCAGCGCCTTGAGACCCTCACAGGTAAGTAGCGCACCTTACAAGTACCCTGATCGATTGTTGATTGATTGACGGTGCCTGCTGGTGGATGTAGTGTGATTTGGCAGTGGGTCTCCCAGGTGATGTATCTGTCCCCCCATGGAGCATGCTGCCATGTCAGTGAGTGTGAGTTCCTGTCCTAGATATCTGAGCTTGTTGTGTTTGTGTTAGAGTTTGCAGTTGTCACAGGAGGGCCTTGTGCTGCCTACAGCAGGGCCAAGTATCAGCTACCTTGTCATTACTTTGCCAGTCCCTGTGCATTGAGCATGGTGCATGGGTATGTACCTGGGCCATATGGGCTGAGGACAATGGTGTCTGTTTCTGAGTTGTACAATATGTTTAGTGATCCCCACCCTCCCAGCATCCCGGACATCCAGTCTTGGGTTTGTGGTTTGTGCAGGCTGGGACATGGCATGGCCTTGCTTTGTGAATGGGGCATACACATGTTAGTGGCATGAGCTTTGTTTTTGAGTGTGGGTGTGTCCGGTGAGGGCTTGGGGGTAGGTGAGTGCATTTGTTGTAGTTAGGGTGTGGATGCCATTACCCCCATGTTATGTAAGTTGTTTGTGTACTCACCAGGCTCGGCAACTCCTTCGACTCCGTGTACTCCCACCGGCGGAAGCAGGGCCATCACCTTCTTCTCCCAGGGATGGTAATGTACCGGTCTGCGGGGCAGCCCACCTCCAGTGATGTTACTCTGAGCATAGTCCTCGTTCATTTTGTGCTTGACTGCCCTCCGCAGATCGTACCACCTGGCTTGGCATTCATTCATGGTCCTTCTGATGGGCGCAACAGCATTCACCCGATCGACGATCCTCTGCCACAGCCGTGATTTTTCGGCTATGCTGGTCTGTCTGACCAATGTTCCAAAGAGCTGTGGCTCGACTCTGATGACTTCGTTGACAAGGATGTCCAGCTCCTCCCTTGTGAACTTTGGATTCTTTTCTGTGGGCATGGTGTGGGGTGTGGGTGGGGATGGTTGTGGGTGTGTGGGTGTGAATGTGTAGGTGTGTGTGAATGTGTAGAGGGGGTATGTGTGAAGGAGGTTGTGTGAAGGTGTATAAGTTAAGGTGTATAGGTGCAGTTGTTTGTGTGTGGTGTCTGTCAGCAGTGGGTCTGTTGCAAAGGCTCCTGGTTTGTGAGTGTGGGCCCTTTCTATTGGTCCATTTGTGGATGTGTCTGGGTTTGAACTTTTGGTGGGTGTGTTATAAGAGGTGGTTGTGAGTTTGGGCCTCTGTTTGCCTGTTTGGATGTGCCAGGTCAGTCTTTTAGATGTTTTTTGTACTGTAGACGTGTTTTGTGGTGTTGTGTGAGTCGAATTGACCCTCCTTGTGCTGTTTTACAGTGTCCTGGTTCTGTACGAGTCGTTTTAGCGTATGTAAGGTGCGTACATACGCGATGTTGTTGTACAGTGCTCAAATATGCAATGTTGCTGTACGGTTCGTACATACGCAATGCTGGGGTACGGTGGTGGGGTACGGTGCGTACAAGTACGGTGCTGGGGTACGGTGTTGGGGTATGGTACATACATGTACGGGGCTGGGGTACGGTGCGTCCAAGTAGGGGCATGGGGTACGGGGCTGGGGTATGGTGCATCCAAGTACGGGGCTGGGGTATGGTGGTGGGGTACGGAGCGTACCAGTACGGGGCTGGGGTACAGTGTTGGGGTACGGTGCGTACATTGACGGGGCTGGGGTAGGGTGCTTGGGTAGGGCGCTGGGGTATGGTTCATCCAAGTCCGGGCCTAGGGTATGGTGCGTCCAATTACGGGGCTGTGGTACGGTGGTGGGGTACGGTGCATACAAGTAAGGGGCTGGGGTATGGTGGTGGGGTACGGTGCATCCAAGTACGGGGCAGGGGTACGGTGGTGGGGTATGGTGCGTATAAGTAAGGGGCTGTGGTACGGTGGTTGGGTACAGTGCATACATGTACAGGGCTGGGGTACGGTGGTGGAGTACGGTGCGTACACGTATGGGGTTGGGGTAGAGTGCGGACATGGGGGGGATACGGTGCTGACATATGGGGGGAGGGGGGACTGTACGACTCGTATCCTGGGCACAAGTTTACCCGGATACGAGTGGTACGGCGCTCGCTCCGTACGGGGCCTTTTCCATGCGCTTGTGTTTTCGGACGGGCGGTAAGGATCGTACTTGCGCGGTCGGACTTCAGTTTTACGATTTGTATGTAAAACTGTCCGGGTACGTCTCGTAGACTTTTCCCGAAGCGATTCGTATGTATTTTTCACGTACGAATCGTACTTCACCGGTGGGACGGCACTCTTACGATTCGTACGTAAAAAAATACGGACACGAGTCGTACGGTAATTTTTATTAATGGATCGGAATCGGCACCTAAGTGTGTGCAATGGGTATGTGTATCAAGGTTACGCATAAACAATGACAGGAGCAGACCTGCTTGTGAGCGAATGCATAAAGGCTCAGTGTGCAGGGACTCTACAAAGTCTATTTGTAAATTAACAATGTACGTTTTTGAAAAGATGAAGAGATGTGAATAGTGGATATGTTTAGCTGTGTGTAAATGTGTATATACTTCCAGATATGATCAGAATCATGTGCAGTAAGTGTATAGGAGTGATTTGTGTAGATATGCAGATATGTGAAGATGTGTGAAGTGCATGAAGTAAAGGTACGCTTTAACAATGAAGAGAGGGGACATGCTTTCATGTGAAGAGTCCATGAAATAACTTCCAGAATTATCAGTGTAGGTAGTTCACATACGCTTGGTATGCACCTCACCAGAGGCAGATTAATGAATGTGCATTCAGGAGTCAATAATAAGTGAACCTAACGATTGTTTTACCACTCTATAACCAACGGATGCAGGAGTGGGTAACATATACGATAGAAACATGCAGGATCACTATAGAAGCATACTTATCACTTTGCGTCAGTATTTACCTGGAAAGACACAGGTGCCAATTACGATCCGGTAAAAAAATGGCCCGTCCGACTCGTATCCGGTCTTTTTACCGTACGAATCGTACAAGTGCCGTACAAACTGCCAATTACGATTCGCATGGGAAAAAGACCATACGAATCGCATTGGGAATAACTCCCCACACGTCCTCGGGTCGGAAAACGTGTCCGACACGTCCCCGGACGATTTACCGTACAAATGTGAAAAGTGAAGTTCGACCGCGGAATCACGATCCATCCCGTGCGTCCGATGTTACAACCGTATGGAAAAAACACCGTCCGCACCGAACTCCCATAGCAACCATGCCGACATGTGCCCGCATACGCGCCCAACACACCCCCAGCCCCCGTACGTTCGAGTCGTACCCCCACCCGTGTATGTACACCCGTGTACGTTCGAGTCGTACCCCCACCCGTGTACGTTCGAGTCGTACCCCCGTGTATGTACACCCGTGTACGTGTCGTACCCCACGTGTATGTACACCCGTGTACGTGTTGTACCCCCCGTGTATGTACACCCGTGTACGTTCGAGTCGTACCACACCCGTGTACGTTCGAGTCGTACCCCCACCCATGTATGTACACCCGTGTATGTGTCGTACCCCCACCCGTGTATGTACACCCGTGTACGTGTCGTACCCCGCGTGTATGTACACCCGTGTACGTGTCGTACCCCCCGTGTATGTACACCCGTGTACGTTCGAATCGTACCACACCCGTGTACGTTCGAGTCGTACCCCCACCCGTGTATGTACACCCATGTATGTACACCCGTGTACGTGTCGTACCCCCACCAGTGTATGTACACCCGTGTAAGTGTCATACCCCCACCCGTGTATGTACACCCGTGTACTTGTCGAACCCCCGTGTATGTACACCTGTGTACGTTCGAGTCGTACCCCCACCCGTGTATGTACACCCGTGTACGTGTCGTACCCCCCCGTGTATGTACACCCGTGTACGTTCGAGTCGTACCCCCACCCGTGTATGTACACCCGTGTACGTGTCGTACCCCCGTGTATGTACACCCGTGTACGTTCGAGTCGTACCACACCCGTGTACGTTCGAGTCGTACCCCCACCCGTGTATGTAGACCCGTGTACGTGTCGAACCCCCACGTGTATGTACACCCGTGTACGTGTCGAACCCCCCGTGTATGTACACCCTTGTACGTGTCGAACCCCCCGTGTATGTACACCCGAAGTACACGCCGTACACACGTTAAAAACGCACGTACACAACCAGGACAACCAGGACAAAGCAAAACAACACACGAATACACCATTCGAATGGCACAAAGCCACCAAACATGTCCAACAAGCTCAAAAACAACACAATCACTGACCTGCAACTGCCAAAATCCAAAACAGAGGCCCAAAACATAACCACTCCTTATAACACACCCACCCAAACTTCAAACACAGCCACACCCACCAATGGACCAACAAAAAGGGACCACACACACAAACCATGAGCCTTTGCAACAGACTCACTGCTGCCAGACCCCACAGACAACCTACAGCACCATACTAGAAGCTTTACCACACCTTACACTTGCACACCTTCACACACACACCTTCACAAACACCCCCACATCACATTCACACACACACCCAAACAACCACACCCACACACCCACAACCATCCACACCCCCCCACCATCCACACCCACACCCCTCACCATGCCCACTAACAAGAATCCAAAGTTCACTAGCCGAGAGTTGGAGGTCCTTGTCGATGAAATCCTCAGAGTTGAGCCACACCTCTTTGGAACATTGGTCAGACAGACCAGCATTTCAGAAAAAACAGCCATGTGGCAAATCGTCGATGCTGTGAATGCTGTTGCGGACACCAGAAGGACCAGGCATGAATGCCAAGCCAGGTGGTACGATCTGCGGAGGAGGGTCCGAGCCAAAATGACCGACGACCACAACCAGGCCAACGTCACTGGAGGAGGGCCGCCCCGCAGACGCGTAGAATACCATCCCTGGGAGGAGAGGGTGATGGCCATACTGCCGGTGGTGGCAGTGGACGGATTAGAAGGACTCCGAGACCCGGGTGAGTACACAAACAACTCACCTCACATGGGGGGAACGTCATCCACAACCAAACTCACAAACAGGCACGCAACCACCCCAAGCTATCGCATTACTCAACCACACTCCATGAACAGGCACATGCCACTGGCGCCACCATGCCCCATGCACCCAGCTGGACAATGTCAAGTCACAGGCCACAGAAAACACCAACACATGACACGATAAGCCAGATGGCGGGAGTGTGGGCCCAACAAATCACATAGTGCAAATCAGAAGCAGACAACAATGCCCTCTGCCCATATGGCCTAGGTCACAGCCAGACAAACAGTGTGTCCCAACACAGGAAAGAGTCGCCAGCAAATGGCGGACGCCTTGCATCAACACATGGGGGTGACGGCACATTCTTGCACATGACAGCAGCCAATGAACAGCCAACACTGTGAAAGAGTGGCAGCACACACCACCACGGCAGCAGTGCAGACACAGACACTACACCCAATGGGTGCCTGGAGATCAGAAACAAACTCACATCAACAATCCAAGGGCCATTCAAAGATCTGCTAACAGTGTGTGCCCAGGAAGCTGGGCTGAGGTGACAGAGTGTGACACACAGAGGGAGGGAGAGGGGGACAGAGAGGGAGGGAGACAGAGGTGGACACAGGGAGACAGACAGAGGGAGGGAGGAGGGTGACAGAGGAAGGGAGAAAGGGAGACAGAGGGAGACGGACAGAGGGAGGAGGTTGACAAAGGGAGACGGACAGAGGGAGGAGGCTGACAGAGGGAGGGAGAAAGGGAGACAGAGGGAGACGGACAGAGGGAGGAGGCTGACACACGGAGGGAGGGAGAGGGGGACAGAGAGGGAGGGAGACACAGGGAGACGGACAGAGGGAGGTGGCCGACACACAGAGGGAGGGAGAGGGGGACAGAGAGGGAGCGAGAAAGGGACACACAGGGAGAGCAAATCAGCCTTGTGGGGTGTGGGAATGTCTGCTCGTCAGCAGGTAGACTGCGTGCATGTAGACAAGGGTGGCCAGTGCCAGAACCCCCCCTCTTCTCCATGGCAAAACACAGGGCCATGTCACAACCTGTGCACGAGCACAACAACAGCTACCTGCATTATCTAAGTGTGTGGAACCACTCCATGTGCCCACGTACAGTGCAACACGGAAGGCGCCAATGCATGGCTCTCCACACCTGCCCACTCCACTGCTGACTGCAGTCACAATTGACGCAGCAAGTAAGACTGTGCCACACATAGGTAAAGTCGCAAAAGCTGTGGCCAAGGGACCTACCCATGTAGAAGTGCACTGTGAGTGGAATGCAAGACATATCCAAATTCCCAGAGGAAATGTGCCAACTTAGAAACCAATGAAACATGGATGTTGCATAGAACAAAATTAACATTGTCTCTCTCACACACAGGTCAACGTCGTGGATCACCCACCAACACTGGGGGGGAAGACTCACAGGACCCGGCTCGGCAGGATGACGGAGCCACCGCCAGCGACGACTCTCACCACTCTGTGGACGAACCCGCCCCCGACCAACCTGGCCCCTCTGGTGTCCAACGACCTGCAGCACCTGCGTCAGGTACAACTGGGCCAACCACCACCCCACTCCTGCCACATCCCAGGAGACACCCAGGATCCCTGCCCCACTACCACAATGCAGCCAGGCTGGCCCGGAGGGACACGGTGTCCCGGGCACCCAGGAGGAGGCAGGCGGCAACGCAAATGCCACCCCTCAGGGGTCCCGGAGACCCGATGTGCCCACAACGGCAGGCCAGGTACAAGTGGGCAGGGGTGGTGGGAGTGGAGGACGGCGGAGGCACGAGCCTGACCAGTTGGCTGGGGAACCGGTATATTCCCATGTCTGAAACATCCTGGACACATACCGGCAGGACACCACGGGCATGGCCCAGGTTGTGTCCATCCTCGAGGGGATCAAGACCCAGCAGGCCCAGCAACATGCGGAGCAACATGCCTGTCTACTGCAACACCAACGGAGGATGGAGGACAGACAGGCTGAGCTCCTGACGGTGTTCACGGGAATTCACAGTACACTCCGTCGGATGGCCGACAACATGGGCAACCCTCCCTGTGCCAGCAGGCGTAGAACATCACCACCCACAGGGAGGGATGAGGAGGAGGAGGAGACATCCGACGGAGCATCCCAAACATCGTCACGGCCTGCTTCTGAGGGTCCCCGCAGGAAGGCGGGTCGTCCACGGAAAAGACCGTGAGGGTCGGCGCAACAGCACCATCACCCAGGGCACCTGGCCTGGCACCTGGCCCACTGGAGCAACAGCAGCACAGCAGCAAAAGACATTCTCTGCCACATGGACTTGCTGGTCACTGTCTGACCAATGTTGACAAAGACTGTGGCATGGACTCTGAGGATTTACAATGGCAAGGACACCAACTCCCCTAGTGAACTTTGGATTCCACACACCCGGAAAGCCCCTCATGTCAAACCCCCCCACCCCCCTACCCCAACCAAAATAAAAAGTCACACCATAAAGAGAAGATGCCTAATGAGTGCATTATTACCTTACATGTGTCTTGTAAAGTCTAACTATGTCTGAGTTCTCATTTGACTTCAACCATCCACACCCTGGGGCCTGAGTCTGGCACAGGACACACATGGGTCACATTGTATTAGGCAAGACAGACAAGGAGCACCATACACACCCGTGATGGGCCCAACCAGCTAAGGGGGTGGCCGCACAACCGTGCCGACAGACATATTGAGTACAGCGACAGCCATGCGCAGAGGTCAGGGATCATGTGGAGTGTCCTGGGGGGCACCCAGGTATGTGTGGACAGGTGGTAGAACCATGTCCTGCAAGCTTGAGTCAGGTGGATGCAGTGAATGGTGGCCTGGCCAACGTTGGATGCATGGGGATGGCACATGTCACAATACCCACACAGTCATTGACTACATGCACAATACACAGTCTAATCCCACACAAACAGCTTGCATCTTGCTACTCTACACATAGACACATAGCCACTATCACGGAAAACCATGCCAGACATGCCGGATGCAGCGTGGCAACACACCAGCATTGACTGAGAAGAGGCACCTTGGAGGCATAGGGACACCTTTATTAGTCATGTATTCGGGATTGCAAAGGCAACTCGGAGTACACGTGAAGGGGTCATGTGGAGTAACATGTGGGTCCAACACTGGTACCCCCCTTCTGCAGCACAAATGCGTGATAGCCATGGAACTGGCACACAAGTGTCGGCTAACAGCTAAACACCCCCTGCTGCTCACGGAGAGACTGCCATACACCATTGATCCGCTGATGTGGAAGTCCCACAGCATGTCAAGCCAAGGCAAACCGTATGTGTCCGAGGGCAGTGTAACACACATTGATGCCATCATCACATTCCACAATCCCATCACTGATGACTGTCAACAAGTCTGACCATCTATTCAGGTGTACCCAGCTGCATGTAATGTGTTCCATGGTGATGCGACATGTCTGCAGAGGAACCAAACATCGACAGGGGCAGTGTGCATACATCGTGAACAACTGCCACACCCAATACACCCCTGATGCATCCCTTACCCTAAGGAGACTTCCAAACTTGTCCAAGCGTGTAACGCTGAGTCAGCACACGATGACGTGTCCATGAGGAATAGCAGTGCCACAACAATGCAACCAGCAGACGGCATGCGCAAGTACCTGGGGATGAGAGACACACAAGAAGTCAGCCACAAAAAGCACAGCCACTTGCATGTGCATGTACTCGACACATGTAAGGATGACAACATGCCAGGTCACAATTATGACTGGGGAAATACACTCATCACTGGCACCATCACTCCAGTGACACATCCACACACACCTCTGACTCACGTGGCATACATGAAGATGGACACACACATCGCAACACATGCCACACGGGGACCAATGCGTGCACACACAGACACTGGTACTCACCACTAAGCAAAGAAGTCGCGTATGAGCCGAGTCCGGATGTCCTCTTGCGGAACCACGTCCTCCATATCACTAGCCCCATTGCCAAGCCCTTTGTCCTCCACGGGTGGATGGTCCTGATCATCTTGATCCAGGATGAGTGGCACAGCTTTCTCAACTGCCATGTTGTGCAGCATGCAGCAGACCATGAAGATTTTGCAGACCTTCGCCGGGGCATATGGGAGCGCGCCGCCGGTCTTGTGGAGGCATCGGAATCGGCTCTTCAGGAGGCCAAACGTCCTCTCTATCACTCGCCTTGTCCGGCCATGGGCGGTGTTGTAGCGGAGCTGGGCCGGTGTGATGGGGTTGCGGAGAGGTGTGATCAGCCATGGCATGTTGGGATAGCCAGCGTCCCCTACATGGAAACCACATGGACATAAGTAGGACAGGAGAAGCGGTCGTGCTGGAAGTCTACGCAAAATACAGGACAGACAGACTGTACCCACCAACAACACATGCTCGTTCGTTGCGCAGCTGCGTCATCATTTCAGGCATCCTGCTACGCCTCATGATGTAGGCATTGTGTGCTGATCCTGGAAAACGAGCACAGACATGTGAAATCACCATGTTGGACAGACACACCACAAGGGCATTGATGGAGTGGTAGTGCTTGCGATTCCTGTACGCTTCCTCCTGTGCCTGTGGTGGTACCAAAGCCACATGTGTCCCATCTATGGACCCAATGACATGGGGCATCCCTCCCAGGGCATAGCATCCACGCTTGACCCCAGTCAGCATTGCAGGGGTTGGGAAATGGATGAAGTCATCCAGGTGAATCAACATGGCCTCTAAGAAATCATGCAGCACACGGCAGAACATGCTCTGGGACATGCCACCAACATGAGCTATGGTATTTTGAAATGTACCCGTGGCAAGAAAATGTAGGGCTGCCATTACCTTCAGCTTGGGTGTCAGTGCCGTAGGATACCTGTGCAGCGGTTGCAGGTGTGGTGCCAGTCTCACCGTCAACTCCAGAATCAACCGTTGGGGGAAGCGGTAGCACCGGATACAGTCATTCTCCCGCATGGCAGCCAAGTCCGGAATTGGTCGGGGAAGAGGCGGTGCTCTGCAGTAATTTGGAAGTGACAAGGAAGAGTGAGTGCACCACAACAGCAATTTATTTGTACTGAGCACATGTTAATCTGTCAATACACATATGCTACATACGGAGTCAGGTATGTGCCACATGCCCTGGACACGTATGGCTGCCAGGTGACACCCCTACCAAGACCCAGCTACACACGGAGATTGTGAACCTCCGCATGCCATGGCATGGGATTAGCTGTGTCCCAGTGTAAGTGAACAGCCAGACGCAACACAGGAGTGACATACATCCACACATCAGCAGAAGTAGGATGTCGATTGCAGAGACTGGTAGCGGAACACTAGAGCCACAGGTCACATGACATTACACTAGGACAGCCCACACACCTTGCCATGAAGGTGTACATGTGATGACTCACCACACATTCATGGACAGGATGCAGACATGTCCTTGTTACGCTACTCCATGTCCCATGCATACATACGCACCTCACATCCAATACCACATGTGGCATGGTGTGCGGAACAGTGTGCCATGTCAATCTACACACAGACACATGTTGGTTGCTGCAACAGCTGCTGCTTTTGAGGGAGCTCCAACATCAACCTAATGGGAACTCCCCACACATACATGACATAGTCACATCGTGCACCCTGTACCGGGCCTCAGTGGACACTTGCGTGTGTTGTTGTCCGTGCCATGCCAGTGACGCTCAACCCAAGTGTGCAGTACGACATGCACACATGTCAAAGGAGTCAAGGGCATGCCTGGCACACATTGCACCGTCACACATTACATGTGTACACATCTCATCATACATCTGGTGCCTTCTCGACTCAGGAGTAATGTGCCACATCACAGCCTTTCACACCTGTGCCCCACACATGTAGTACTGCACAGACAATGCCTTGATGTCCATCCATGGACAAGTATGTCAGCCCTATTCCTTCCTGTGTGCTGCCTGTCACCACTGTGATGTGTGAAAAGCACCGTACTTTCGCAAAAAGGGCCTGTGTACGTTCCCGTATCACTATGGGAGTGCTGCCGTATGTGTACCCCTAGGGATAGTGAGCGTACGCACGTGTGTACGCTCCGTCTCACTATGGGTGTTCTCGCGTATGCGTACTCATAGTGATAGTGAGCGTACAGGCGTGTGTACGGTCCGTACCACCATGAGTACGCATACGCGAGAACACCCATAGTGAGACGGGTCGTACACGCGTGTGTACGCTCCGTACCACTATGGGTGTTCTCACGTATGCGTACTCATAGTGATAGTGAGCGTACAGGCGTGTGTACGGTCCGTACCACCATGAGTACGCACACGCGAGAACACCCATAGTGAGACGGGCCGTACACGCGTGTGTACGCTCCGTACCACTATGGGTGTTCTCGCGTATGCGTACTCATAGTGATAGTGAGCGTACAGGCGTGTGTACGGTCCGTACCACCATGAGTACGCATACGCGAGAACACCCATAGTGAGACGGGCCGTACACGCGTGTGTACGCTCTGTACCACTATGGGTGTTCTCGCGTATGCGTACTCATAGTGATAGTGAGCGTACAGGCGTGTGTACGGTCCGTACCACCATGAGTACGCATACGCGAGAACACCCATAGTGAGACGGGCCGTACACGCGTGTGTACGCTCCGTACCACTATGGGTGTTCTCGCGTATGCGTACTCATAGTGATAGTGAGCGTACAGGCGTGTGTACGGTCCGTACCACCATGAGTACGCATACGCGAGAACATCCATAGTGAGACGGAGCGTACACACGCCTGTACGGGCCGTTGCTATGCATTTGGGGTGCCCTAGGGCCCCAGGACGCACCGTACCTGTGTGTGAAGCTCCAAATTACATAGGGGACACATGAGGGACAAGTATAAAGGCCTACATGCATGCTGGTTGTCATGGAGACCAAGTTTAAATTTTGAATTTTTTCCGGAAGGTGCACAGCAGAAGTCAGTTGGAATGAATCTACTTTGTTGCAATGTGGTTCTGGAGTTGACATCATGCTCAAGAAAAAAACACATTAAGAACCCACTGACTGCTAGGTTTGAAGGGATTGGAGGAAACATAGGATGCAAATGTGAGTGACCAATCACTCTGTACTCCTGTGCATGAAATAGGCCAGCAAGGCAGATATAAGGCAGCCAGGTCCCATGAGGGAGCACTTGCCTGCACATCTTTGTATTCCACGACCCAGCTGCTGCTACTGATTCCCTGCAACCATGTCAAGGGCTGTGGAGAGGTCACAGCCATTCACCCTGGAGGAGAACCTGGCTTTGCTGGATGTGATCCTCCCACAGTACCCCATGCTGTATGGGCGAGCAGGTTATCAGGTGAGTGCAGAGTCCACTAGCACAGACTGTGTCCCTTTTTTGTGACTGTGACTTCTGGCATTGTGTCCAGGTGTAACACACATGCTATGTACTGTAGGGGGAGTCCCAGGGGGGGAATGCCTGATGTCTCCCAGCAGTGCCCAGAGACAGGAGGGATGGGTGCAGAGTCCTCCCAGCAGTGCCCAGAGACAGGAGGGGTGGGTGCAGAGTCCTCCCAGCAGTGCCCAGACATGAGAGGGGTGTGTGCAGAGTCCTCCCAGCAGTGCCCAGAGACAGGAGGGGTGTGTGCAGAGTCCTCCCAGCAGTGCCCAGAGACAGGAGGGGTGGGTGCAGAGTCCTCCCAGCAGTGCCCAGACATGAGAGGGGTGTGTGCAGAGTCCTCCCAGCAGTGCCCAGACGCAGAAGGGGTGGGTGTGATGCACAGTGTGAGCCTTGATCATTGATTGTGTCTTTGCCCTCATTCCACCTGTGTACTTTCACTGCCACGTACTGCTTTTGCCCTTCCCCAGAGGAGAATGTCCCTATGGCAAAGGTGCAATGCGTTGGCTGCATGACATGCCTTGTTGTAACCAGCTAATTTCTTCTCATATGTGTCTCTGTGACATGTTGCAGGTGTATTGATGTAGTGTCACTTGTTCATCCTCACAGGTAGGCGCCTCTGCCAAGGAGCAGATATGGCTGACCGCCGTCAGCGCCGTGAGGAGTGCGGATGGTCGGAAGCGGCGCCTGTCCCAGGTGAGGAAACGCTGGCAGGATATCTGGTGCTGGACGCGGAGGATCGCACGGGTCCTGCTGGGGGACTCACCTGAGAGCCATAAGAACCGCGGGCGCCGCCGTCTCTCCCACATCCACAAGCGTGTGCTGGCGGTGGTATTTCCAGACTTGGACAGGCGCTTACAGGAGATTCAGCAGCAGGAAGGGGGTAGGTACATGTGTGTTTGTTGTGTTTCACCAGCATTTGTAAGTGCACTGTTCCATGGATACACTGCCAGGGTTTAATGGTGCTGTGCAGATCCTGTTACCCACAGTATTGCAGTGCTCTCCTGCCTCCCTTCCCCTCCTTGCAATGTGTTCCCTGGTCTGTGTGTAGTCACTCCGTCACAAGGTTATGTAGCCTGGCACCTTCTCCACGTGTACAATGCCTGCAGCATCATGTGTGGGGGTGGTGTGTAACAGGTTTTGGGACCTTGCCTGTGCCCTGTCCAGTTCTGGACTTGTGGGTTCCATGTCAGTTGGCACTAATGCTGAGTCCAGACATGGGAGTTAGTCTCTCAAGTGTTAGGCCTTACAGCACGCATGTCCTATGTGGTGGCCTGTGACATGATGTGCATGAGTGTGCGGTACGCATAGTGCAGGGATGGTAGCGTGTGTTGCAGTCATTCCCATTCAGGAGCATGGAGTTGTGTGGCCACTACTGTCCCCAGGGGCATATTTTCCTAGGTATCATGTGTGTAATCCGAAAATGTCGACAATCTCTGTGTCTACAGCATAGGATGTGCTCTGTGCCATTGTCCCCTGGCCCAATGTATATTGACATGAAATCTAGTACAAGTGTCCACTGTACAGCCTGACCTGATTTTCCTTGTTCATACTCACGGTGGCCATTGCCTGTGTGTCTTGTTACAATCATCTGATGATGCCCATTTGTACATGATTATTTGGACAGGCGCACCTTGGGTATTTTGTGTGCAATATTGAATTTTTGCATCCCATGTGTATTTCACCCAGACTAAGAGATGTAAGTGCTTCCTGTGTCTCCAAAGAATTGTCTCATGTAGGGGGTGGGTGGTGCGGGCATGGCCTACATGTCAAAACCTGAAATCTCCTTGCTAGGACTGGCCAGTGTGTGATGGTTGTCTGGACATACACTCAAGGTGCAGTGAGCCAGTCAGGGTGGGCATGTTTTCAGTATTACCTATGCTGCATGTGCCTCTAGTTCCTGGATATGGTCCCTGCTCATCCCTATTTCCTGCCACGCTGTGTGGTGCAGATGCAGTGCTGGATTGTCCCCAGGGACTTGCTCCTCAGTCAAAATTCCATTTCATCTCATTTGCTATTGTGTCATGCTCTCCATAGTTTTTCAGTGGTATGGTGGGTCAAACAACTGTGTCTTGCATGCCCTACATATGTACCTTGTTTTGTAGATGTAACTCTTCTTTTGTTTCAGGCTATGCACTGTAACCTATGTAGATTGGACTCATGTGACATATGTATACAGGTGTATGATTAATTTCTGTCTCTTCACCCTGCCCACAGCATCGTCGGGGGACACGGAGAGAGACATGGGCACAGACGGAGCAGAGGGACCGAGCACCAGTGCCAGCGGTGACATCGTGGCTGGCACATCGAGTGGGACTGAGGCGGAGGAGAGTGAAGCCGGGGACCTGTCGACTGGCACAACAGAGTATGAAGCAGACGGGTCCGAGGATGATCTCTCCGAGTGGGCGGAGGCTGCACCACCATCTGACAGCGGCACAACATCTCGCCCCGCCCCCTCCATTGCCATCAGCCACCTCCCACTTGCTCGTGTACCTTCCCAGCGTGCCCAGTCACCGCATGTCTCCTTCCTGCCAGGCACTGCACCCCCTGCCCCTGTCTCCACTGCTGCCGCCAATGCCGAGTCTGTGGACATCCAGTGGCAGTTGCAGATTGGTCAGGCTGCGATCCTTAATGTCCTCCATGGCCACAGCCAGGTCCTCAACAACATGGAGGCATACTTGGAGGGCATTCACTCATCGCAGGCTGACCAACGCAGCTTGCTGAGGTCGATAGACTCGACACTGACTGCAGCAGTGGGTCTCCTGCAGCGCTTCATCCAACCCCCTACCCCTGCCCCATCCACACTTCCCACTCCCATGCCTGTCCCACGTACACCCAGACGTCAGCATGCACACACCACGACGGACACAGGCACCACACCAGCAGGGAAGGTCACCCGCACACCTCCTGGCACGCACACACAGGGTGAAGTAGGCACACCCACTGGGTCGGGGGGCAAACGTAAGACACGCAGCCAGAGTGGGAGTCCGCATTCCACCAAATCCACTCCCTCCAAATCCCTTCCCCTCAGCTCTCCTGGCCACATATCACACAAAGACTCCTTCATGGCCGCTCTGTCCCTGAGCCCCACAGTGACACCACCCCGCAAGCGGTCAAGGGAGTCCCCGGTCAGGGTGGTTGAGTCCCCCCCCAGTCTACACCCTCCCCCAGTGGGGCTGCGACCCATCCCTCTGACCCCCCCCTCCTTGGGGCCTGTGGTTCCTTCGGGTGCAGGGGATTCCCTGGAGGACCTTGCTAAGGTGTGCAGCGAGATCCTGGCCTCCGCCTTTGGCCCTGCCCCACCCCCTGTGGTGGAGTCCTCCATCCCTGCACCCACGACGCCTACCCTTCACCCTCATGTCCCTGCGGTGCCTGGTCCTTCCCCCCCACATGATGCCCTCACCCCTGTGGAAGACGACGGTATCTAACTGTGCAGGCAAGCTAGGGGACACGCATCCCACTGTGTCCCCCATCCAGCTGTGACTTCTGGACTGCCCTATGGGCTTTGTAAATGTTGAACTTCCTACAAACACGATTTTTTGGATCATGATGAATAAAGCAATTTATTTTTTTCCCTTGGAACACTACTGCTTTGCTGGTATTGCTGTTGGTGGGGCTGCTACATGGTTGTGGGTGGTGTTCATGTGTTGGGTGTGTGGGAAATGTAGTAGTGTGCTGCTCATAGGGGGGACCCTGGGATCTGTGTGCCATCACACGGTGTTAGCTAGGTTTCTCTGTTCATGTAAGCAGTTGCTGCATGGTGAAATTGTCCCAAGGTGTATTCCTTCCTCTATGTACCCTGACATCTTCCCTGCAGGGTGTTCCCAATATTTAGCACTGAGCTGTGTGTACATTAGCTGGGTGTGTGACGGACTCCTTCAACTTTGCACATGCATGCTGAGCGATGTCTCCACCTGCATCATTTGTGGCATCCTTGGTAGTCATTGTACTTGTGTATGTGGACTATTGACATGACTTCATGTGGACATGTTTTCTTTTCGGCGCTATGCATGCGTATACTCCCAGCCTCGCACACATGTGGTACATGTACTGCAGGGTCTTTGTGCACCTGACTGACATTTGTGGGCATGGTATCTGTGGCTACTCCACCCTTTGCGTTCCATGGGCACTGCTGGGAGTGTTAGGCACCCACCCCTCCTGTCTCTGTGCACTGCTGGGAGTACTCTGCACCCACCCCTCCTGTCTCTGGGCACTGCTGGGAGTACTCTGCACCCACCCCTCCTGTCTCTGGGCACTGCTGGGAGTGTTAGGCACCCACCCCTCCTGTCTCTGGGCACTGCTGGGAGGACTCTGCACCCACCCCTCCTGTCTCTGGGCACTGCTGGGAGTGTTAGGCACCCACCCCTCCTGTCTCTGGGCACTGCTGGGAGTGTTAGGCACCCACCCCTCCTGTCTCTGGGCACTGCTGGGAGGACTCTGCACCCACCCCTCCTGTCTCTGGGCACTGCTGGGAGTGTTAGGCACCCACCCCTCCTGTCTCTGGGCACTGCTGGGAGTGTTAGGCACCCACCCCTCCTGTGTCTGGGCACTGCTGGGAGGACTCTGCACCCACCCCTCCTATCTCTGGGCACTGCTGGGAGTGTTAGGCACCCACCCCTCCTGTCTCTGGGCACTGCTGGGAGTGTTAGGCACCCACCCCTCCTGTGTCTGGGCACTGCTGGGAGGACTCTGCACACACCCCTCCTGTCTCTGGGCACTGCTGGGAGTACTCTGCACCCACCCCTCCTGTCTCTGGACACTGCTGGGAGTGTTAGGCACCCACCCCTCCTGTCTCTGGGCACTGCTGTGAGGAGTCTGCACACACCCCTCCTGTCTCTGGGCACTGCTGGGAGGACTCTGCACACACCCCTCCTATTTCACAATATGTACGCTTAGAACTTACACGTGTGTGGGTTCGCTCCATGCATACGAGGTGGGGATACGTGTCGTACATACACGGTTGGGGTGGGGGTACGCTCCATACATACGCGGGTGTGGCTACGGGTCGTACTTAAACTGTTGGGGTGGGGGGTACGCTCCATGCGTACGCGGGTGAGGGTACGGGTCGTACTTACACTGTTGGCATGGGGGTACACTCCATGCGTACGCGGGTGAGGGTACGGGTCGTACTTACACTGTTGGGGTGGGGGGTACGCTCCATACATACATGGGGGGGTACGGGTCGTACTTACACTGTTGGGGTGGTGGTACGCTCCATGCATACGCGGGTGGGGTTACGTGTCGTACTTACACTGTTGGGGTGGGGGGTACGCTCCATGCATACGCAGGTGGGGGTACGTGTTGTACGTGTTGTGGAGAGGTGTGGCTCACTGGTTAGAGGCGGCAGACCCGTAAGCAGAGAATCGGCCAGGGACCAGGGTTCAATTCCCAACGCGGCAGGGTCGTGGACCAGGGTCAAAACGGACTTGATAATTCTCGCCTCGGTACCTACTCTAACCAGGAACACACTCGGCAACTCTGGGCATTAAGCTTGCCTCATCTCTACAACGGCCCCCCACAGACGCCGGGGATGCCTGGTTTCACCTTGGAGATACCCAGAAAGGGACCATCTCACAGGGATAGCCAGGACGGGTTCCCCAGCGGTCTACAGCGCCGGGACGCCCTGTTGCTGGGGCAGCTGTGCGCTTTACAAGTCTACAACATTTACATTTACATTTACTTACACTGTTGGCATGGGGGTACGCTCCATGCATACGCGGGTGAGGGTACGGGTCGTACTTACACTGTTGGGGGGGTACGCTCCATACGTACGCGGGTGTGGGTACGTGTCGTACTTACACTGTTGGGTGGGGGTACGCTCCATGCGTACGCGGGGGGGGTACTGGTCATACTTACACTGTTGGGGTGGGGGTACGCTCCATGCATACGCGGGTGGGGTTACGTGTCGTACTTACACTGTTGGCATGGGGGGTACGCTCCATGCATACGCGGGTGAGGGTACGGGTCATACTTACACTGTTGGGGGGGTACGCTCCATACGTACGCGGGTGTGGGTATGTGTCGTACGTACACTGTTGGCATGGGGGTACGCTCCATGCATACGCGGGTGAGGGTACGGGTCGTACTTACACTGTTGGGTGGGGGTACGCTCCATGCGTACGTGGGTAGGGGTACGGTCCGTACATATCCATACCCACGCTGTGGAATGCTTGTGCGGGCCGTCCCCAGGCCTTTGCCACGTGGGTACGAGCCGTCCCGCCATTGTTGGGGTGACGTAGGTGTGGGCGTGGTACGACTCGTACCCACGCTCTTAAGGCGTGGGTACGGGACGTACCTGTATTGTTGTATTGCCGGTTCGCATCGTCAAGAACTTCCGTTGTGGCGGTCGCTGGCTTAGCTGGACACGCCCCCACCCCCTCGTAGTGACCAGGGCCTGAGGGTCAGGTATGTCCAGGGCATGTGTGCTGTGTGACTTTGGTGGGGGTTTTGTGGCCTGCCCTGGTCCTGCCACCCCCCCGCCCCCCTCCCTTTGTTGTTCTGACCTTCTGCGGCGTCTGCGTCCGAACCTGTCGAGGAGGTCGACTGCTATGAGGGCCGGGATGACACGTAGGTTCGGGTCCATGTCTGTCCGTCGCGTACAGGTACTCCTTGTTCGTGTCATCCTGTCTGTCCGTCGCGTACAGGTACTCCTTGTTCGCGTCGTCCTGATTTCCCGGCAGTTTTTGGCAGCCGGAAAATATTCACCGTGCGGGATGACGTTGGTGCGAATCGGGATTCCTGGTTCGTGAATGGCAGGCTGCGTGCGTCCCGACGTCACGTCGGCGCTTTCCCGGTTCGCATTTGTATGTTTATTTTCATCGGTCGGGGTTTTGTACGATTCGTATGGAAATAGTATTTCCGTGCGAATCGTAATTCCATGTTTGTATATTTTGACGACCGGGTACGCGTCGGACGGAGAATATGCTCTGTCCGACGGCTCGTACCCGGTTTTTACAGGATCGTGATCGGCACCACAGTTGGTGATAGAACTCCATATGTATACAGATATCATAAGTGCAGGATCAGGTATAATGCGAAAAGTGTGTAAAAGGTGTGGGTTGTAGGAATGTGTAGCAAGGTTACTCTCACGCTATGATGACAGAAGATCTATGTGTGAGTGTGAGCACAGAGTGTTATCTTGTAGGAACTCTGTAATGCCTCATTGCAGGCAAACAGCCTTTGTTAGTAAAAGTAAGAATAGTACGTAGTGAGTGTGTGCGGTGAAAATGTGTAGCTATAAATACGTGTGAATATGCTTCCAGGCAAAATCTTGTGCATGAGTAATAAATGTCTGAGAAGCACATACAATAACTTGTGCCTTATGTGTAATGGGGTTGTCTATTCAGCTGTAACAAACATATGCAGATCTATTTATTTATTTAATTTATTTATTTATTTATTTAACAGATTTGTAGAGCGCATGGCTGCCCATAGGCGTCCCAGCGCTGATAGACAAAAACCTAGTGAGAGGAGTTTTTATGGAAACAGCCGTGTTTTGAGAGCTCTACGAAATGAAAAAAGGTTGGGTTGAGCTCTGAGGTTAGGGGGGAGCGAGTTCCAAAGTTTGGCAGCGTTGAGGGAGAACAGTCGGCCGCCTGAGCGGGCTTTTCTGATCCTGGGGACTGAGGCTAGGTTACAGTTGGAGGAGCGGAGAGTTCTAGAGGTGGTGTGGGGTGAGATGAGATTTTGGAGTATGGGAGGGGCCTTGCTGTGCATGATCTTGTGGGTCATGCAGAGAGCCTTGAATTGAATTCTCTCTTGGATGGGGAGCCAGTGAAGGGCCTTCAAGGATGGTCTGGCGGAGCAGCGGCGATGGGTACCTGTAAGAATGCGGGCTGCCGCATTCTGGGCCGTTTGGAGTTTTGCTAGAACTTTTTTGGGGGCCCCTAAGTATAGGGCATTGCCATAGTCTAAACGAGATAGTACCAGGCCGTGGATAAGGAGTTTACGGGATTGAGTCGGAAGCAGGGGTAGAATTTTTCTTGCCGATCTTAGAAGACCGTGGCAGGTTCCAGCAGTTTTCCGTGCTTGTGCTGAGAAGTTAAGTTCTTCATCTAACCAGATGCCCAGGCTCTTAATTTCTGGTTTAGACGCCGGGGGGGGGGGGCCCATGGCTGACGGCCATATGGAGGTGGAGCTGTATAGAGATGTGTTGCCTAAAAACATGATCTCGGTTTTTTCGTTATTCAGCTTGAGGTGGGAGCTACTCATCCATTTTGTTATTTCGGTCAAGCAAGTGTGCAGGTTGGGAATGGAGAGGTCTTGCTGGTTAAGGGAGACCACAAGTTGAGTGTCGTCGGCATATGTCAGAAGTTTGATGCCATAAGGGGCGACGACTTTCTCGAGGGGGGACATATAAACATTAAAAAGGGTTGGGCTCAGAGACGAGCCCTGTGGTACCCCGCAGTTGATGGCTGTAGGTCTGGACGTGAAGGTGCCCTCTGTCACCTGAAAAAGTCGGTTTTTGAGGAAGGATTCTAACCAGGCCAGGGCCACTCCTGTGACTCCAAGGTGTTTGAGTCTTTGGATAAGGATAGAGTGGTTAACGGTGTCGAATGCGGCACTAAGATCCAGGAGGATCACTGCCACTGATCCCCCTGAGTCTATGATCTTCCTTGCCTCTTCGACTACCGCTAATATTGCTGTCTCGGTGCTCTGGCCTGGCCTGAATCCTGTTTGGGAGGGTTCCAATAGTTTGTTGGACTCGAGGTATTGGGAGAGATTTAGGTTGACATGTTTCTCAGCTATTTTGCTGACACCTGGAAGTAAGGAGATTGGCCTGTAATTGCCAAGTTCTAGTGGGTCAAGGTGGGGTTTTTTGAGCAGTGCTCTCACCATAGCTCTTTTCCAGCTGGGGGGGACAGTGCCTAGGGAAAGTGAATCGTTGATGAGTTGTGTCAGCTTAGGTAGAATAGTGGGTCCGACTAGTTTCAGGATATTCAACGGAGCAGGGTCGGAGGGGCTGCCACTTTTAATAGAACTGAGTATGCGGAGAGTGATGTCGGTTGTGAGCGGAGTGAATTCTAGCAGCTGATTGTTGGGTGGGTTGACGTCAGAGGGGGCATTGAGGGCATTGAAGGAGGTAGGGGGGAGTGAATTAATGATTTTAGTGATTTTGGAATTAAAAAATTCTGCGAGTTCGTTGCAGCGGGTGACTGAGGGTTCCACCAGAGGGGGAGGATCTGGTGTTTTGAGTAGTTTCTTCGCTATTTGATAAGTTTCCCGGGCTGAGTTGTGAGAAGATTTAATTTTCTCCTCGAAGTAGTTAATTTGTGCAACTTTGATTGCTTTTTTGTAGGTGAGAAGAGTAGTTTTATATATGGTTTTAGTGGTATGGTCGAATTTTTTCCTCCATTCTCTTTCAGATCTTTTGCAGGCTTTTTTTAGTAGTCGCAATTCATCAGTGAACCAGGGGGAGGTGGGTTTGTTCCGTGGGTTACAGGAAATTTTTGGGGGGAGAGTTTTGTCTAGGGAGTTGGCAATCCAAGCTGAGAATTCTGCATCAGCGCTGATGAGGTTGTTGTTGGGTGCAGGAAGGGAGCTCTCTAGGTGGTATTTCCAGGTTTCTGCATTAAGTTTTGACCAAGATCGTGAGGGTTTACTGGGAGGGGCGTTAGGACGAGGGGCGCGGATGATCTGCCAGTATAGAGGAACGAGGTGATGGTCAGACCAGGGGACTGGAATAGGATCACGAATAGTGAGGTCGTGAATGTTGGTAAATACTGGGTCCAACATGTGTCCCAAGGTGTGAGTGGGTAGATGGCCCAATAGTTTCAATTGGAGGGTTTCAAGATCTGCTGTCAAGTCGGCGGTCTGTTTGAATTCCTTTTTATCGAAATGGATGTTTAGGTCGCCCAGGATCAAACATGTGGAGTTGGTTGCGGTCAGGGTGTATGAGTGTTCCGTTAAGGATTCGCAGAACTGACCTAATGGTCCTGGGGGGCGATAAATAAGGAAGCCAGAGATGGTTTGGCAAGGGGAGACCCGAATAGCATACATGACGTTTTCGCAGTCAGTAAGTGGGCTGCCTTGGAGACGGCATGATAGCTGTTCTTTATGAATTATGGCAATGCCACCGCCTTTTCCTTTAGGTCGGTCTATACGCTGTATGAGAAAACCCTGGGGAAGGGAGTTGACAATATCAGGATCTGAGTCCGGTCCCAGCCATGTTTCGGTTAGGAAGAGCACATCTAAGTTGTGGTTTTCCAGTAGAAGGTGAATTTCTGTCGAGTGCTTAGGGAGAGATCTGCAGTTGATAAGGGCCATGCGTATCGGGATGGGGGGGGGCAATGTGGATACGGAGGGATTACAACTGTATGAACAGTGGGCGCATCGGGTAGGAGGGTGGTCAGCGGAAATGCCATGTAGGCACGAGCTATGTACTTTTTTGTTGAGGTGTAGCAGTTCGTCTTTGTTGTATCTCCACGTCTGGGTACTGGATTTAGTGGTCTGGCTTGGCTCTGCGCTCTGCCTTGCGCGGACGAGCGCAGACGAGCTTGCCTTAAGCGCGCCTTCGGCGCACCATCGTCGCGCCCGCTGCGCTCGTCCGCTGCGCTGCCTGAACTGACACATAATTTATAGGTGGTGTTGGGAGGGTGGGCGTGGCCAACAGGAGTGGGCGTGTCCCGTGGCTCCTCGAGGCAAGTGATGGCAGCTGGCGATCGTTTTCTGCCCCTGAACAGAGTTCAAGTCGTCTGTTTGGGGAGGTTCCAGTAAGTGCTGGGGAGCGGATTTGCAAGTGAGTTAAAAGCAATTTATACAATTTTAAAAAGGTTTTGCTAAGTGGCTCCCGGCTATTCGCCTCAGGAGGTTCAAGTCTTAATGCGATGCTCGTAGTCAGCGCTCGCTTTTATACTTGGTGGAGGGTGGGCGTGGCCAACAGGAGTGGGCGTGTCCCGTGGCTCCTCGAGGCAAGTGATGGCGGCTGGCGATCGTTTTCTGCCCCTGAACAGAGTTCAAGTCGTCTGTTTGGGGAGTTTCCAGTAAGTGCTGGGGAGCGGATTTGCAAGTGAGTTAAAAGCAATTTATACAATTTTAAAAAGGTTTTGCTAAGTGGCTCCCGGCTATTCGCCTCAGGAGGTTCAAGTCTTAATGCGATGCTCGTAGTCAGCGCTCGCTTTTATACTTGGTGGAGGGTGGGCGTGGCCAACAGGAGTGGGCGTGTCCCGTGGCTCCTCGAGGCAAGTGATGGCGGCTGGCGATCGTTTTCTGCCCCTGAACAGAGTTCAAGTCGTCTGTTTGGGGAGTTTCCAGTAAGTGCTGGGGAGCGGATTTGCAAGTGAGTTAAAAGCAATTTATACAATTTTAAAAAGGTTTTGCTAAGTGGCTCCCGGCTATTCGCCTCAGGAGGTTCAAGTCTTAAATGACTTGAACCTCACTTTGTTTTGTCACTTGCTGAGAGAAGCAAAGTTGGGGAAAATTACCTATATGTACACAGGGAACATTCTTGCATATAAAGTCAGAAACTGATACAAGCTTCTTTGGCTTTGTCCGTCTGAGACTTGGGGACTGACTCTGTGCTTGCTTTCTTGATGTGGACAGTCAGTCTGTTCTTTAATGCTTTGGGTTTTGTTAGAAATGGGGGTCTCTAGTTGGCAGTGGCTGGCCACTGTCCAAGTAGGGACCCTTCTTCCTAAGTCAGAGTAAGGGGGCAACACCCTTTGATAACCCCTGCTCAACCCTGTGGTAACGTAACACGAGCAGACAGGCCTATCTCAGAGGCAGTGTGTGAAGCATTTATGACCATACACAATAACGCACTACAAAGGGACACCACACAAGTAGTTATAGAAAAATGAGTATCTTTATATAAGCTTAACATAAGGCTCAAAAGCGATCAAGAAGCCACAATGCACATAAATATAGTTTCACTTAAAAAGCAATGGAAGCAATCAAAAGCGTGTGAAATGAACTCCTCAGCTGCAGCGGCCCCCAGTAGCGACAGCGATGATTCTTGTAGCACAGATAGATGCGGGCTCTCGGCTGCAACAGCTCCTCAGCTGCAGGGGCCTACAATAACGATAGCGATGATTCTCGTATCACAGGCAAATGTGTGCTCTTAGTGGGTGAACACCCTAAATATCGATTCAGAAATATCGACTGACCAGAATATCGAATTCAAAACATAGAGTGGACAGAATATCGAATTATCAAAATATAGATAGGTCAGAATATCGAAATTGGGGTACGAAATATCGATTTCCATAATATCGAATTTAAAAATATAGAATTCCATAATATCGAATTTTAAAATATAGATTACCATAATATCGAATTTAAAAATATAGATATCTATAATATCGATTTTTTTTTAGTGTTATGTATGGTAGTATATGTGGTAAAATTATGTATTATTTTTGTGATGTATGTTTGATTTATTTAAACTAATGAATGTTATGTAATTAAATTTTTGCGTAATTTAATTCCGTAGCGGGTTGTGGGTTTATAGGGAAATAGGGTGGGAAGTAATTTAATTATGGTTAATTAAATAATAATTATATTTATATGTTTTGATAATTAATTAATTGATAAATAATTATTAATTGGTAATTAATTTTTATTAACTGGTAATTAATTTATATTAATTGAATAATTGATAATTATGTTAATTGTATTTTTTAATATTAGGAGCGGGTTGTGGGTTTGTAGGGGAATTGGGTGGGAAGTAATTTAATTGTTATAAAGTAAATAAATATTTTTTTATTTATGTGTATTGATAATTAATTAATAATTAATTATTAATTGGTAATTCATTTGTATTAATGGGTAAATAATGTGTATGAATTGCTAATTAGTTTTTATTAATTGCAAAATTATTTTTATTAATTGATTAATTGATAATAATGTTAATTGTATTTTTTATTATTGGGAGAGGGTTGTGGGTTTATTGGGGAATTGGATTGGAAGTAAATTAATTGTAATGAAGTAAATATTATTATTTTTATTTATGTGTATTGATAATTGATAATTAATTATTAATTGGTAATTAATTTGTATTAATTGGTAATTAATTTTTATTAATTGCTAATAAAAAAAATTCAATGGTAATTAATTGTTATTAATTGGTAATTATTTTTAATTAGTTTTTTATTGGTATTGAAAATTAATGCAATCTTATTTTAAAATGAAATCATTACTTTCCCTACTTTTGTACTCTCAGGAGTGGGAATAGTATTTTTTACCCTCCCGCTATCCAACTCTTTCCCTACTGTTGCACTCACTGGAGTGGGAATAGAAATTTTTACCCTCCTGATATCCAACGCTTTCCCTACTGTTACACTCTTTGGAGTGGGAATAGTAATTTTTACCCCTACACTATATAGCGTTTTCCTTACTGTTGCATTCACTGGAGTGGGAATAGTAATTTGTACTCCTACGTTATCCAACGCTTTCCCCACTGTTGCACTCACTGGAGTGGGAATAGTAATTTTTCCCTTCCCGCTATCCAACGCTTTCCCTACTGTTGCGCTCTCTGGAGTGGGAATAGTAAATGTTATCCTCCTGCTATCCAACGCTTTCCCTACTTTTGCACTCTTTGGAGTGAGAATAGTAATTTTTACCCCTACGCTATCCAACGTTTTCCCTACTGTTGCACTCACTGGAGTGGGAATAGTAATTTTTACCCCTACGCTATCCAACGCTTTCCCTACTGTTGCACTCATTGGAGTGGGAATAGTAATTTTTACCCCTACGCTATCCAACGCTTTCCCTACTGTTGCACTCATTGGAGTGGGAATAGTAATTTTTCTCTTCCTGCTATCCAATGATTTCTGTACTGTTGCACTCTCTGGAGTGGGAATAGTAATTTTTACCCCTACGCTATCCAATGCTTTCCCTACTGTTGAAGTCACTGGAGTGGGAATAGTAACTTTTCCCTTCCCGCTATCCAACAATTTCCCTACTGTTGCACTCTCTGGAGTGGGAATAGTTATTTTAACTCTTCCGCTATCCAGTGCTTTCCCTATTGTTGCACTCTTTGGAGTGGGAATAGCAATTTTTACCCCTATGCTATTCAACGTTTTCCCTACTGTTGCACTCACTGGAGTGGGAATAGTAATTTTTACCCCTACGCTATCCAACGCTTTCCCTACTGTTGCACTCACTGGAGTGGGAATAGTAATTTTTACCCCTACGCTATCCAACGTTTTCTCTACTGTTGCACTCACTGGAGTGGGAATAGTAATTTTTACGCTCTCACTATCCAACAAAAGCTCTACTTTTTTTACATTACTTTTATTATGTTTACATTTTAAGCTTTTTTATATTATATTATGTATGTTTTATTTAATCGTTTTTAATATTTAATTACTGTTATATTATTTTTAATACATTTAAAAAATTTGATATTTTAGCTAACTTTGGTGCACATGCATCAATATCCAGAAAAGCGATTCCTTATTAGCGATAAATACGGAATCGTTATTAAGGAATCGCTTTTCGGAATGCATCAACAGATTCGGTAAATATGAGCGAATCCTTAAAAATCGCAAATGTTTACCGAATCCACATGAGCGAGAAGAGCAAACACCGATTAGCAATTACCGAGTTCGGTATTAGCCAAATCGGTAATAGCGAAATCGCAAATACCGAAATCGGTAATTGCGAAATCGGTAATAGCGAAATCGCATAAAACGGGTCGCTCGGGGAACGGTCTTATGACATCACTACCAGGAAGTACAGCAGCCCCACCCTCATTCACTCACCAGAGGACCTCACAGGAGGAGGAACAGGAGACAGCCTGAACCCACTGCTTAACCACTGACAAGACTACAACCCTACCATCACCAGGATGGACAAAGATGCACCAGCCAGCGCAGAATCTGCGAGGAAGACAAAGCACAAGTTCTCCGACCGGGACCTGGAGCACCGGATAGAGGGGGTGAGCAGCAAACATGATCGGCTGTTCGGGAAGCTGTCCCTCAAGGTGCCAGAGGCAGAAAGTGACGCATATGGCTGCGCATCAGAGAGAGGGTCAATGCGGGGGGAGTGACGCCCCGCAGCATAGACGATATAAAAAAGAGGTGGTTCGACCTCCGGAAGCGGGCAAAGGAAAGGATCGCTGAAAGGGTCCGGGAGGCAGCTGGCACAGGAGGGGGACCATCAACAGTACCTGCAAACACTGCCCTGGAGGAGCTAGTAGAAGGGACGATCGAGCCAGAAGGACACCTCCGGTGCAGCCACAACTGCCCAAGGTAAGATGCATGGCTGTGCCCATACTCAGCATTGCGTAAAACCATTCCCATCCCCCCCAGCGCGATCACAGTGTGCAGGCAGAAGTGCACCACACATCTTCACTCATAACAGTAGTGCATCATGGGAGTTGTAGTCATATCAGCCCGGTGTGCATGTACAGTAAGAAAAGCAACAAAACTTCCCAACAGCAGTAGCAGCTAGACATAGAATCAAATTTAGTGATTCATAGAAGGACATGTATGGAAAAAAATATACTGTAGTAGTGACAATCCCACTAACCATGCACTGTTTCACACACAGATGCATCTCCTGGCGATTCTGATGACAGCGGCCGGCTAATCATCTCAGAGACACCAGCAGATTCTGAGGGCGACACTCCGGCGGAGCCTCAATCACCACCTCCACCAGCAACCATACCACCACCACCACCACCAACACCTGCTGCTGCGCCAACTGCAACAAAACAGCGGCGACGCAGGGCACAAGTCCCCCCATGCAGGTGATGGATGCATGTCCGAGTCCTGCAACACCATCGCCCCGAAGTCCAACACTCGTCCCACCGCCTGCAGCACCACCAGCACGTGTCCGAGTCCCACAGCGGCGCAGGTCCCTGCGCAGTACATCGGATGTAGGCGACCATGCAAGCTCCCCATATGGTGGCATCGAGACACAGATGCTGCGTGTCCAGTGCCTGCAGGGGAGACACATGGGTACCATCAGCATTCACATGGCACGCCTAGCAAAGGAAATGTGTACCCTGACTGCGGCAGTGAGAGACATGACCACTGTGGTGGCAGAGGGTAACGGGAAACTGAGCGAGGACATCCAAGAACTCACCCGTGCCATGAGAGCAGGGCATCACAGCGAGAGACGGAGGCACAGGCAGAACTTGCTCCGTACCGCTGCCTCAACCAAGGCCATCACTAGGCTTGTCCCGCCGCTCGGTGTCACTGCAGGTGGACCTGGGTCATTATTGTGGTGACGTTGCGAAGGCCCTAGGCCAGGTGACCACTGCAGTGGAACACTTGCAGAGCGGAACTTTTCAGTGGCAGTGCATTGGGAGGGGAGGACGGCAGTGAGGCTTCCTCAAGTGTCATCAGTGTATCCGTGGTGGAGGCCAGCACCAGGAGGTGCAGTTCGCGCTGCTCCACAGTCACAGGGACAGGCCGTGGTGAGGTGGAGGAGACAAGTGAAAGGAAGCTGGGCGTTTGTGGCAAGCGCCACTAGACATACTGTAAGCCATCCATGACCATGGTGGGGTAACCAGGGTCCTCTCCTATTTGACACTTGCACACCCATGACTACAACGGGCATGTTTAGTTAATCTTGTGTTGGGGAGCTCTTATTTTCATTCATGTGTGCCCGCACATACATCAGTGCTCCTGTGCATTAAACAGTAGCACCAGAACTGAAATCGCCATTGTTCATTCTTACCTGGATCAGAAATGATGTTGCGTGATGTATGTCCGCCTCCGTTGGCCCTCAGCTGTGTTAGGAACGTGTGCCTGTCGGTGTTGTGCGGGTGGTTGGTCATCCCGGTAGTCGTCATTCCTGTCCACCTCTATGGGTATCCCCCTTCTGGTTGCGATCAATCCTGCAGCAGGTGTCTGGTTTGTATTGCAAGGCACCACCAGTCTTATGTAAGATTCTAAAGCGACTCTTCAGAATCCCAAAGGTCCTCTCAATAACATTTCTGGTGCTTATGTGCCCCGCGTTGTATCGTTGCTCCTGTGGTGTTGCTGGATTGATGTAGGGGGTGAGTATATATTCACGCAGGGCGTATGCACTGTCACCTACAAGATGGAAGCAAAGGCTTAGCAACGGTGTTGAATATACATGTGTGGTGCTCATGTTTGGAAGAGGAATGTGTACGTACCAAGCAGGAGTCCCTCTCCAAATTTTCCGTTGAGTAGGCGCCTGTGGATGCCACTGTGTCTGAATATGTAGGAGTCGTGTGTGCTCCCCAGAAATTGTGCCACTAGGTCCGGGATGATGTGCTTGGCATCGCACACCACCTGCACGTTGATAGAGTGGTAGGACTTCCGGTTACGGAAAATGTACTCATTGGCTGAGGGTGGACAGATGGGGACATGTGGGCAGTCGATGTATCCTATGACATGGGGGAATTGGGCCACCTGGTAGAATGCCTGTTTGTTGCGGTCCAACTGCAGTGGGGTTGTGGGGAAGCTGATGTGGGTGTGTATCATTGTCAGCATAACATCAATGAATTTGTGGAAGAAGCGTGAGAGTGCGCTTTGCGATACGCCTCCCGCTACGGCGATGACCCCCTGGAAACTTCCAGAGGCTTGTAGGTGCAGGCTGCAAAGGACCTGGACGTGCGCAGGAATTGCATTGGTCCGATGTGTCTGGTGCTGCAGTAGTGGTTCGAGGTCTGCAATTAGGCGCATGATCATGGCACGATTCAGACGATACTTGTCGTACACCTCGTCCTCATTCTGTCCTAGCAATGTGATGCGCACTCTGCATACTCTCTCCTGGACCCTTCTCCTGCGCTGTCCTGCTGCATTGATTCGCATCCTCCTTGCTGCCATTTTGTGCAAGCCAAGAGGGTCTCCTGGGCCAATTTGAATGGCTTACTGATTGGTACCATCTGTGGCACATGTATCTTTTTTTTGGTAATTATTTTTTAAATGTAACTTTACCTCCAGGTTCTGATTCCCCTTACTCTGCTCATGCAAAATAGTGATTTTTGGGGTTTTCGGTATTTGCGAATTTTGATGCATTAAGTAGCGATTCGTAAATAGCCATTGGCACTTGCCGGGAGCTAATAGTGATTTTAGTGATTGCGATTTTGTTTTTTTGCGATTCTTTATTTTGGCGGGTTGGTTTTTAGCGATTCTTTATTTTAGCGGGTAATTATTTAGCGATTCTTTATTTTATCCTGATTTGTGTTGATGCATTGGGATTCTGTTTTTACCACTCGCTAACGGCTGATTTTAGCGATTCGGTATTTTACCGACCGGATTTTTCCTTGATGCATGTGCCAGTATATTTTAACATTCTATATTTTGGAATTGATATTTTAGTACTTACCTGTTTGTAGATAGGGAGTCGATATTCTGTCCTTCTATATTTTGGCGTCAATATTTTGGGCATTCTATATTATGTCCCTCGATATTTAGTCACTGAACCCTCTCAGTGGCAACAGCTCCTCAGCTGCGGCGGCCCACAATAGCGATAACGGTAATTCTCATAGCTTGGGGGTGCCACCGAGCTCTTTGCCAGGGCCGGTTTTTGGCCGATATTGTTACAGGGCCGATTTTGCAGTTATGCTGCAAAAACTGCCCTGTAACAAAAACGGCCCCAGGTGCCCAAAACCGGCCCCCACCCATGCGGCACACTGGGGGATTGCCTGGTGCCCGCTACGGCCAGTCCGGCCCTGGGCATCCTGCCTTTCAGGAAGAGGGGGTCTGCAATCAGACGCACAGTGGGAGGTGGAGCCATCATTCACTTTGTCAGGCACAGCCCTGCTCAGATCAAAGGGTCACCCCTCCCCATACCCCAACTGCAGATCTCTCTGTTCAATCCAGGTCGGGCTCAGCCTGCCCTGACCTTCCAAAACCAGTCGGCCAATACACATAACAGCAGAGCACACTGGAAGACTTAGGCAAGAAAATACCTGCTTTCTAAAAGTATATTCAAACACAGGATATAAAAATAATCCTCACTACAAGATGTACTCTAATATTCTGAGCTCAGGCATACAAAATTCGACTTTCCAAACATGTTCCTTGGGTCAGCTAGGATTATAGGGATTACCAATTCATACAGTCATTTTACAATAGGGAGCATTTGCGCTGTGGCACTGAATGACAGTGGCACAGCGCCCAGAGCATCTAACACCAGCAAACACAGAGGAGACAAAAGAGAAAGATGGCAGGGAGACCCACGCCAATGGTGCCAGGTCTAACACGTTTGTTTTTTGGTTGTTTTTATTTGTAGCCAAACTACAGTGCACCCTGGAATTATTCCCATTTTTCTCCGAGCAATTTGTAAAAGTGCTTCACTTTTTCAAAGGATAACAGTTTTGATTTTTGAGATTTCAGCGCCACCTACCGGCCTCTTCCAATACATCTACCAGGTAACAATTCACATTCATACCACATCATTCCATAGGAAAGTTCCTACATATACCTTGGTATTCTAAACCCATCTTCAGATTCCCTTCTTATTGTGCTCATCTCTCTTTGGTTCTTTGGTACTCGACATATCCTTCCTCCTCCTCCACTAACCTACCTGATTCCTCGCAAGATAGCTTAATGGCCCTTCTCTCTCCCTCCATTTTCCCTCACTTTCCATTTTGTGATAACGACATAAGGCCTTCTTCCACCACACCAGCTTTTCATTTGAGATAGGGCCCCTTTTAATATTTTTCCAAACTGCAGTTTGCTTCTCGTCAGCCAGCTGTGTGGTTCTAGTCTCTTGGTCCCATACTCGGCCACTCTCTCCCTGAGTGGTACCTGACTATTATTCCCTCACTGACCCTTCTCTCCATTGCTCTTCCACTTTTTGACGGGCATCATGGAACCTTCACAGGATGCTAGACAGAACCATTCACTGTCCTTCGCTGGTCGCAATTCATTTAATTTTGACTTTCCCCCAATCTTTCCAAAAACACGACAAAAACCTTCAAGCACAAAGCTCTCAAATCTCATCGTGAAACACTCTTTCTCGAATACTATTTTTGCTTTAACAAGGGTACATTTATTAATGAACTTATCTTCTTCACCATTCGTCGTGCTCAGTGGAGAAATGCCCTATCCTCGGTTATCAAACCCACCACCACTAAGAAAATACCTCACGGTCACAAACTAACTATTTTACCCTCCACTTTTTACAAGGCAGAAGCGACTATCTCCATCTATAATACTGGTATAGTGCTCATTCAGTCTTATAACTGCAACCTGGGACTTTTTGACAATGTCTTCTTTTCCCTCAAGGACAAAATCAATACTGACTTTACCTCACCCCACCTATCCCAACTACCTACGGATCCCCCTCCCAATAACCTACACTGCCCATCCATTCCTATCCACTCGTCCTCCTACTGCTCACCCTGGACTGTTGCCCGCACTACCATACCTGATGTCTCATCATCTCAGAACAGTACCCCCACTCGGATTCGCGCCGACCATTCCTCCAACGCTGACCTAGTCAACTCTCATATACAACCTAATAACAAAATAATTCACAACACTGTTCCCTCTCAGCTTGGGATACACAGCTCCCCCAGTCAGCGAACCACTATCACTACACATGCACGGGCTCCCACAAACCACATGTCTCCCACTTCCTCAGGCTTTACATGCTCCTTCTCTGATATCAATGCTTCTGAACAGCAGCCTCTGAACATTCTCTCCACCTCTTGTCTCTACGACCTTTCCTCTTCACGTCCCCTAACTCCTCATCACATTACAATGTCTGACTATAGTCCCATTACCTTAGGTAGGGATACTTCTAAAACTACTAACTATTGTTCCAAACTAAAGAACCCCTCCGTCACATACAATATTTTAGAAAACACCATCCACACTAATACACCAATACCCTATTCTACGCTGGATACTATACAATCTGATATACAGTTGTTGCAGGCTGATATCCTTAGTCTTCTACACATCACCTTTAAACTAGAACTCAATATGTCAAACCTTTCGATCTACCACCAGCACTGTAATCTTCCCTCTCCCACTCGCCCTCCCGCAGTTAGTGGTGCATACTCCATGTCTCAACCTAGATGGAGATGCAAACCTAATCTAGACCATTCCACCCGACCCAACAGGCTTGGCAAATACCTTTCAACCACAGATATCCTCTCCCTTCTCTCTCTTTATGTTACCGCCCACCACGTCCCACCTCCAGTTAGGATTCAAACCATTGTCACCCAACCACAAAGAATACCATATACCAAACCCAGAATCAATAATAAATCTAGTTTCAAACTTGTCCCCATCTCGCACTCTTCCACTACCATTACCAAAACCAACATAAAATGCTCTCTACTCACTGCAGATCTGCTGTGAAACACGCTGCCAACATACAGGACTTATTACTCAACTTGGACCTGGAGCTACTAATTCTCACTGAAACTTGGCTAAATTGTTCCTCTTCTACTATACCAGACATCCTGGTTCCACCCAGCTACTCTATCATCTGTCAAGATCGCGCTATCGGTCTTGGGGGCTGTATTGCTTGTATTTATCGATGAAACCTCTCTGTCAAACAATCACTTTACTCTCCTATATCTGACTGTGAATATATGATGATCAATATCTCTACCAAAGACAACTTCACCTGCACTCTGCACACTTTTTACCATCCCCCAGGTGATAATCGTACCTTTATCGAACAAATCATGGAGATCATCTCCACCAACCTTATCCCATATAACAACCAGATTTTCCTAGGTGACTTCAACATTCACTGGAATGACACTAAGGATCCACTAGTGAATTGCTTTAAGGCTTTCCTCCAGGACCTCAAACTGACCCAAGTCTGTAATCGACCTACTCATATTAAAAGGGCAATCATAGACTTAATCATAGCCAAGGAAAATACCATACTATTGGATTCTAATTCACCCTGCGACTGGACCGATCATCACTGCATCACCTTCTCTATTTTTGAAAAGGCCACTATCCACAAAGGTCAGCCTGTGAAAGCTAAACATTTGATCAAAAACACCCTCAAACTCAATCCAGACATGATATCTGCCACCGGCCTTAGGCTCTTTTCTCCTCCCACTGATATGGTTGATGCTCAAGACCTCACTAAGCACTACCTTAGCTCTAGAGAGTCCCAATAAGTAGCACCATTACCTGGTTCAACTGTAGCCTTAACGAGGAACGCCGCGCCCTTAGACTTGCAGAAAGAGTGTGGAGACAGACCCCATCTCGTTCAAACCTTAAACTGTTGCGTAAAAAAAAGAAGGAACTACAATAGGTGCATCAGAAGTGCCAAATCATCATTTTTCAATCAGCAATAGGACACTACCTTAAATCGTCCCAAAAAACTCTTTGAACTGGTGAAACAAGTAACTAATGGGAAGAGTGCTTCCTCCACATCTGACACTTCAATCCTACCTAATTGTCAAACATTTTCCTCCTTCTTTTTCTGATAAAACAAGGTCAATTGACAATGAGCTCCGCATTGCTGTGATTTCTTTACCGCCTGAAACCCAGTCACAATGCACCTCCACCTCGCAGGAAATGTACCCTAGCAACCTTCTCTTTAAACCTACAAACAATGCCTCATGGTCCATCTTTCAGACATTTGAGGAAGCTGACATCTCAAAACTACTATCTTCCACTAAACTTTCCAACCACTTCAATTACCCTCTCTCCTCCAAATTCTTCAAGGAAACTTCACACCTTCTGATACCCCTATGGACCAGAATTATCAACGCTCCTCTTTCGCAAGGCACCATGCCGGACTGTCTAAACAGTGGACAAGTCATACCTAAAAAAGCCAGACGTAAACCTTTCTGATCCCAACAATGTTCGCCCGATTTCGAGCATCCCAACCGTAGCCAAGCTCCTGGAAAAATGTGTTCATCAACAACTCTGCAATCACATTGACCAGCACCAATTCCTTGACCACTGTCAATCTGGTTTCAGACCAGGTCACAGTAATGTAACCGCCACGTTCCACATTGTCGACGATGCTTTACGCTTTCTCGATCATAATGAATCCTGTCTTTTAATCCTTCTTGACCTATCATCAGCATTTGACACAGTCAAACATGAAACTCTCCTGAACCTCTTAGAACCTAGGATGGGTCTCTCTGGTACTGTCTTAAAATGGTTCTGCTCATTCCTACAAAACAGATCACAACGTGTCCTAATCAATCATGAATAGGCTTTCCTGTTTTCAGTTTCTATTTTTGGTCAATTCTGGTGGTGTCTTTTCAGTGTTTTCCAGTGATTTCAAAATCTTTAAAAAACAGTGCTTTTCAGTGGGTACTCATTTTCACGCCATAAAGAACAGCAGAAACAGTGTTTTACCGGTGTTTATGGAATGCTTTACTTTTATCATTGCTTGCTTTCTTCACTGATGCATGGTATGTCGACAGTTTATGTACAGTGTATATGAGGTCCAAATACATTTTTACAAGTCAAACTTATTGTAGTATCCCATACAATATTTCTTCAGTGAATCTTTAGAAAACAGACAATTCACAATAACAAAAGAGAAGAGCAACCTGAATTGAAAAATTTGGTCATCCAATTTCTCCCAAGAGAAGGAGTCCAGAAGCTGCTTCTTTTCCGATCAACAATAGCGATGAGGTGCCTTTTACCAAACAAATGCAAGTCGAACAAAATCAGCACAGTAGTCATACGTGCATAAGCAGCCTGCTGCATTTGAATACGCATGGGGATTGGGGGTTGACACAAGAGCAAAAATGTTTAGAGTTAAAATATTTTATCAAATATAATTTGGAATGTCAAACATAATTTGGAATGTCTAACACTTTGGCGCTTCATTAAGGCAACTTCATTGTAGAGCCAATGCATAATCAGAGTAAGGTTTAACAGTTGCTTTTTGCTGCATATTTATTAATTTATTTATCTTTTGGGTGAGTGCAACCTTTGATTTTTTGAGGGAGGAGAGCTGACTATGTTATCGCAGACCCTGACCTAACTGCCGGTCTCCTCGTAAGAGTGCCCCCAATGAATGGTGCAGCCAATAGGCCAAATCGGCCCAACATTATTTCCACCCCCCCAACCTCCCAGTGTAGCACTGGTAGGTCCCAGGCACCACCCAGACAATCTTCCTTGCTCCCTGTACGTCAACAGCCTTCTGTAATCTTTTTGCTGCAGCCATGCCAGACACTCAAATTATTGCACTCTCCGCCGCCTGTGTGTGCCCACCAGCGCGCTACCCACTGTTCCTTCCATCTCCAGCATCATCCCAATGTGTCCTTACTGCCTCGTGCCATGAGAGCCCCCCGCTTTCATGAAGGTGACCATCCGCTCCCCAACAACCTGTGCAAACTACCTCCAGCCTCCCTTGCATTTCTCCCTGTATTGCGCCCCTTCATACGCTACTCCAACACTTATAAAGGATTGGTCTTGAAAATTAGTATAGTGAAATATGAAGTAATTTGTGTGGTGGATATGTTATTTCGTTATTTGGATAGAGAAGGGTAGGTGGCGGGATAGAAGAGGGGAAGAAATTTGTATTTATATAGCTCTTGCTACCCCTGATGGGGATTTGAAGCGCTTTTTTGGCGAGTAGCACGCTACTCCGGAACCCATAGGATTACAGTTGAATTAGTATAGTGAAATATGAAAGTAATTTGAGTTGTGGATATGTTAGTCAGTTGATTGGATTGACAAGGGTTGGAGAGGGGGAGAAAAGGGAAAAAGGTTTGCATTTATCACACACGCAGAGATTTCGACCCTATTGTCTCCTTAAAAAATTACCTACAGCTGGCACAGTGGTTTGTTCTAAGGCAATGGTCCATACCTTTGGAAAGGAACTATTGTTGGCATATGTGCAGGCCACATAAATTCTTATTAAGTTCAGTCCCTAGGTTTGATGAAATACCTCCGCCATTTTCCTAGGTAACATTGGGTTTAGTGGTCAGCAGAACAGCAACTTGTGCCTCGTCTGTCTAAATGCCCCCCCATGCTGTGTAGCAGATGGGGAAGGGTCAAATGTGAACATTAATCCTACCCAGACAATCTAATTAATCAAATCACTGGCTTAGATATCTCTCATCAGCCAGCCATTACCATTGGTGTACTCAAAAGTGTATTCCATGTGTTTCTAAATTGTCCCTTGTGAATAAATATAAGCAAGTGATAATAACTGCCACACAAGCCATTCTTAGAGCTTTGGGGGCCGGGAATAGTATGAATTGTAACACCTGCAAAAGTGTGAGGGATAGTAGTTGTCTTGGTATTGTTATTGGCAGCAACAGTGGATAGTTTAACCCCTTCAGTGCCCGCCCCTTTCCCCGCCCTGTGCCGGCCGTTGTATTAGCGGGCGGGGTTTATGACGAGCTGGTCTCGTCATGGGCACAGCGCAACCGCGGCCCATGACGAGACCAGCTCGTCATGGGCATTGAAGAGGTTAAGTTGCAAGATCCCTGGCACCTAAGCACTGCATATGAATCTTAATGATACAGGGGCCAGATGAGACCAAGCAGTACAGGAAGGCATATGCCTGAAAACACACACTGCGCTGTACCCACATTTAGGGGAAAAATGCCACCTTGCATATTATAACTTCTTCATGATACTAAATAGTACCTGTAAACAAGTTTGTATTGCTTTCTTCGTAGAATGACTTCCTGCTGTTCGTGTCCTCTAATTACTAATCAAGGATAATTGACGCAGATGTAGAAGCCCTGTAAAATGCTTTCCATTTGTATTTGCTGTTTAAAGTATGTGCCGATAATGCGATTTTACTTCTCTAAGCACTTAACTCTTTGTCAGGGGTGTCGTCGCATGAGCTTCCTCCAAGTAAGCTATCAGCCACAAAAAAAGCATCGCTATGTGTTTCCTTTTAACTTCCTTATTTCGATATTTTAGTACTTACCTGTTTGTAGATAGGGAGTCGATATTCTGTCCTTCTATAATTTGGCGGAAATATTATGGGCATTCTATATTATGTCCCTCGATATTTAGTCACTGAACCCTCTCAGTGGCAACAGCTCCTCAGCTGCGGCGGCCCACAATAGCGATAGCGATGATCTTCGTAGCACAGGCAAATGCAAGCTCTCAGCGGCAACAGCTCCTCAGCTGCAGCGGCCCACAATAGTGATAACAGTAATTCTCATAGCACGGAAAAATGTGGATTCTCAGCGGCAACAGCTCCTCAGCTGCAGTGGCCCACAATAGCGATAACAATAATTCTCGTAGCACGGACAAATACGGGCTCTCAACGGCAACAGCTCCTCAGCTGCAGTGGCCCACAATAGCGATAGCGATGATTTTCAGCTCGCATTCCACGCAGTAGACCCAGAGGCTCTGGAATTCTCGACAGAATCCTCACCCACGAGTAGAATTCCCCTCAATAGGAATTCAGAAGGCTGATGGGTGAAGTCTAATGTCCCTGAGACTTCAGCAGGAGGCAAGCTCAACTCAGGCAATTGGGTAGTTGCTTCAGCAAGATGGATAGAAGTCAAAGTCCTTTCCCTCTAGTTACACGGACAGAGGTTCGTCTTGACATCCAGAAGTAACACACCGTGTAGGGGTTTTCGCACAGATATTTATACCCCAAAAGTCTTTGATCTCAAAAGTCACAAGTCACTGAACCCAGCCAGAACCACTTCGGTGTGGTCCTGGAGCATTTTGTTTACAAGGCGGCATCCTCAGGGCCGGACTGGGAACCAAAACTGGCCCGGGCAAAGTGCTCGGCCAGCCCCCGCACCCCCCATTCCCTCTGTCTTGGGGGTGCCACCGAGCTCTTTGCCAGGGCCGGTTTTTGGCCGATTTTGTTACAGTGCCGATTTTGCAGTTATGCTGCAAAAACTGCCCTGTAACAAAAACGGCCCCAGGTGCCCAAAACCGGCCCCCACCCATGCGGCGCACCGGGGGATTGCACGGTGCCCGCTACGGCCAGTCCGGCCCTGGGCATCCTGCCTTTCAGGAAGAGGGGATCTGCCATCAGACGCACAGTGGGAGGTGGAGCCATCATTCACTTTGTCAGGCACAGCCCTGCTCAGATCAAAGGGTCACCCCTCCCCATACCCCAACTGCAGATCTCTCTGTTCAATCCAGGTCGGGCTCAGCCTGCCCTGACCTTCCAAAACCAGACGGCCAATACACATAACAGCAGAGCACACTGGAAGACTCGGGCAAGAAAATACCCACTTTCCAAAAGTATATTCAAACACAGGATATATAAATAATCCTCACTACAAGATGTACTCTAATATTCTGAGCTCAGGCATACTAAATTCGACTTTCCAAACATGTTCCTTGGGTCAGCTAGGATTATAGGGATTACAAATTCATACAGTCATTTTACAATAGGGAGCATTCGCGATGTGGCACTGAATGACAGTGGCACAGCGCCCAGAGCATCTAACACCAGCAAACACAGAGGAGACAAAAGAGAAAGATGGCAGGGAGACCCACACCAATTGTGCCACGTCTAACACGTTTGTTTTTTGGTTTGTTTTTTTTTTAGCCAAACTACAGTGCACCCTGGAATTATTCCCATTTTCTCCGAGCAATTTGTAAAAGTGCTTCACTTTTTCAAAGGATAACAGTTTTGATTTTTGATGTTTCAGCGCCACCTACCGGCCTCTTCCAATACATCTACCAGATAACAATTCACATTCATGCCACATCATTCCATAGGAAAGTTCCTACATATACTTTGGTATTCTAAACCCATCTTCAGATTCCCTTCATATTTTGCTCATCTCTCCTTGGTTCTTTGGTGCTCGACATATCCTTCCTCCTCCTCCACTAACCTACCTGATTCCTCGCAAGATAGCTTAATGGCCCTTCTCTCTCCCTCCATTTTCCCTCACTTTCCATTTTGTGATAACGACATAAGGCCTTCTTCCACCACACCAGCTTTTCATTTGAGATAGGGCCCCTTTTCATTTTTTTCCAAACTGCAGTTTGCTTCTCGTCAGCCAGCTGTGTGGTTCTAGTCTCTTGGTCCCATACTCGGCCACTCTCTCCCTGAGTGGTACCTGACTATTATTCCCTCACTGACCCTTCTCTCCATTGCTCTTCCACTTTTTGACGGGCATCATGGAACCTTCACAGGATGCTAGACAGAACCATTCACTGTCCTTCGCTGGTCGCAATTCATTTAATTTTGACTTTTCCCCAATCTTTCCAAAAACACGACAAATACCTTCAAGCACAAATCTCTCAAATCTCATCCTGAAACACTCTTTCTCGAATACTATTTTTGCTTTAACAAGGGTACATTTATTAATGAACTTATCTTCTTCACCATTCGTCGTGCTCAGTGGAGAAATGCCCTATCCTCGGTTATCAAACCCACCAGCACTAAGAAAATACCTCACGGTCACAAACTAACTATTTTACCCTCCACTTTTTACAAGGCAGAAGCGACTATCTCCTTCTATAATACTGGTATAGTGCTCATTCAGTCTTATAACTGCAACCTGGGACTTTTTGACAATGTCTTCTTTTCCCTCAAGGACAAAATCAATACTGACTTTACCTCACCCCACCTATCCCAACTACCTACGGATCCCTCTCCCAATAACCTACACTGCCCATCCATTCCTATCCACTCGTCCTCCTACTGCTCACCCTGGACTGTTGCCCGCACTACCATACCTGATGTCTCATCATCTCAGAACAGTACCCCCACTCGGATTCGCGCCGACCATTCCTCCAACGCTGACCTAGTCAACTCTCATATACAACCTAATAACAAAATAATTCACAACACTGTTCCCTCGCAGCTTGGGATACACAGCTCCCCCAGTCAGCGAACCACTATCACTACACATGCACGGGCTCCCACAAACCACATGTCTCCCACTTCCTCAGGCTGTACATGCTCCTTCTCTGATATCAATGCTTCTGAACAGCAGCCTCTCAACATTCTCTCCACCTCTTGTCTCTACGACCTTTCCTCTTCACGTCCCCTAACTCCTCATCACATTACAATGTCTGACTATAGTCCCATTACCTTAGGTAGGGATACTTCTAAAACTACTAACTATTGTTCCAAACTAAAGAACCCCTCCGTCACATACAATATTTTAGAAAACACCATCCACACTAATACACCAATACCCTATTCTACGCTGGATACTATACAATCTGATATACAGTTGTTGCAGGCTGATATCCTTAGTCTTCTACACATCACCTTTAAACTAGAACTCAATATGTCAAACCTTTCGATCTACCACCAGCACTGGAATCTTCCCTCTCCCACTCGCCCTCCCGCAGTTAGTGGTGCATACTCCATGTCTCAACCTAGATGGAGATGCAAACCTAATCTAGACCATTCCACCTGCTGGAGGAGAGTTTTCTTTTAGAAAATTCTGGGGCTTTTGAAGCTCTGGCATGTCTATGCGTTTTATTAATTTATTAATAATTAACAACTAATTATTTGTCTTGTGCAAGTGTGTTTCACTAATCAACCTGTTTGTCCTAACACAAGAGAAGGTTACACGAGGGTCAGCATGCGTGTGCTGTTTATGTATTCACAATAACGTGCAAGTTTTCATGTTTAAATGTTGCTGTGTGCTATTTATTTTGAGCACAAAACGCTGTCTGAATTAATGCTCTATATGTCGCAAAGCTAGATAAATGCATACACATAAGGGTGTTAGTGGGGTTAACACTGTTTAATCATTATGATGTAGTAATCTTTATTTTGTCTCTTTAATTAAAGATGGTCTATTGTGGCCTATGGAGGCCTTCATGAAAATAACTGAGAATAATTTGAAGCCTGGCTGAGCTCTGGTACAGGCGAAATCTGTGATGTGACAAGGGAGACCCCTGCTGGAATTCGGTTACAGACAACTGACCGTAGTCCTTATATGGAAATTTCCGGGAGGACATCAGCAAGTTTGGAGGATCTCCAAAAGAAATGATTTGTCCTTGGTAAACAAAGAGCCTCAGAAAGAACTCTGTGTTAAAGCCGGTTTGCCGAGGGAAATGAACTTTAATAGTTTCAAATCTTTGGTTCCTGTTCCGAAGTTTGCGTATTATGACTTTTCCTGAGTGGAGATTTCAAGATGTTGCAAAGTAACATCCCTTCCTTCTCGTTCTGCTCAGTGATACAATTTTACTTGTCAAATTCATGTGGGTATCCATTGTATTTTGCATTATAAAATATGTTAGCTTAGGGAGGGCTCTCCCCACACTTTCTTTCGTCGCCTTGCTGCGTGAACTTGCGTTGCTGAGGACTGATGCTGAGGACCTAATCCTGAAAGACTTTTGAAAGACTGGTCCTGACCCGTTCTGACACTAGTTAGAATAGGTAACTATGAGAAATGATTTATTCTGATTTACTCTGACTAATTTTAGATAAAGCAATATAACTTTTAAATATGGTGTCGGTTGTTTCTTTACTTGTCATTTATTGAATTATGTTTGATTATTGTTTATAGATTGTTTATATTATGTTAGGCAACCACTAAACTGGTCCTATCGCCTAGATACAGATGCAGGGTGCTTTAGGAGTTTTCTTCCCACAGGTTTGCTGCTGGTAGAGTATTGGAGCGTATGTTAGTGAAATGGGCCCTAGCGTATGATGAATGTATGTGCGTGTAACTGTAAAATTACTCTATCTGTGGTAGTGGGCATATTTTTGATACCCTGATCTGTATCAATTTCTCTGGTAGCAGAGGATGGTTTAGATGGTTGTCTTGATCTGATAAGATAAGATTACTTGTAAATTAGCTTATTGATTATTGATCTATTTTGATGTTTTTGGTATATGTACTAATACTATATGTTGGAGTCGTAATGTTGAGTTATATGTAGTGCTTCTGGAACTTGGAAGCTGGAAGCAGTTCCGTAGTAGGGCAGAGGAAGGTGTATATGCTGCTCTCGGGAAAGACGGGATTGTAAGGAATTACGTGTGACAATTGAAGTTGCGCGTTCACATTGTCTGGGTTCGGAATCGGTGACATTGTTGTATGTTACTATTAGACATTTCTAGTATATAAGGAGTGTGAATCATAGTGAAGGTTATCTGTGAAACTCTGGTCTTAAGTCCCAGGGATCCGTAAGGATTGCCGTTAAAGCTTATCGCGGGAGGAATAATAGGTATTCTCTGAGCTTGTTTGAGGAACTGAGGAGAGGTAAGCTGCTTAGTTGTTGTGAGTTATAATTCTGTATAGAGACAGGTTGTGCTGTTCTCGAGAAGCAGGATTCTGTGTGCATGTACTATATTTTTCTCGTATGAATGTGCGTGAATGCATATACATTTATTGATTGTAAGACTCTTTTGGATACGTCCTAGAGGAAACAGTTATGAGATGTATGTAAAATTGATGACTCTTGAGAAATAGACACTCTTTTACTATTCTGTGGTTAGCGAAGCAGACAATGGAGATGTTTTTATGTTGTAACTAATAGATTTTGTAGAAATTTTGACACACGAAGTCTACTGAGAGTTTTTGTAAAGGAGGGGTAGACGAGTGACAAAGACAGGAGACAGAGACTGCAGCGGTTACTGACATCAGAAGGTTCGCGCACTGATTGGATAGTAACTCAGAATAGGGTTCGCGCTAAGATTGGTGCGTTAGTGTGAGTCGCGCAGGGATTGGAAGAACTGTTTAGTGACGTAAACGCTCCATACGGAAAGAGTAGAGAGTTTGGTAAGCGTTAAAATGTATTACCAAGAAGAGAAAAAGAAGAAAACCTTCTTTGGAAAGGTTAAGAAGTGGTTTAGCAAGGATAAAGAGGTTAAGACAAGAGAGGGTGAGTTGCTACCTCCAGCGAAAACACCTGCATCCTTCATGGTTGCGAAATATGGATTACATACCTGTATATGGTTGCAGAATTGGGTCAGGTATACTAAAGAAGATGGTGTTTTAGCATTCCCAGAACATGGTTCATTTAATCTGGCCGTGTTGAGAAATTTACGGGAAAAGATGTTATGCTTAGATCCGAAGCCGAGACCTACACAGTTTGAGGCTTTAGTGGAATGGGAAGAGGAAGTTCATGACCGAGAAAAGCAAAGGTCTGGAGGGTACTACAGGTATATGTTTGGGAGGAGACATGATCGTGAGACACATCAGGATCGAATGAAAAGATGGCGAGATGCTACCATGTCAGATGGATTATATCCTATGAGAACAGTTGAAGCTTCGGCTCCTTCAGAAGAAAGGGTTTCTGAGACAGATAGGAGAAGATATGGAGAGTATGAGGATGAGGTCTTGAATGATATGATGTACAAGAGACCACCTCCGTATAGATCAGAATCGGAAGAAAGTACACCAGTTGTTTCTCCGATAAGAGATACAGTTGAGAAAGAAAAAATGACACCTGAATCAAGAAATAATAGTTCTTTCAGAGAGGAAAATGCCAGAAATGCCAGACAATTAGCAAAGACGACAACAGAACTGACTGAGAAAATTAGAGAGTTAACGATGAATATGGAAGCTGTTACAGTGCCTGTTACTATAGGTCCGGTAATTCCTATACTTGACGGACAGAGAGCAGGTGAAAATGGGCTGGTAGTTCCATATATTGCAAATAATTCAGCTGGTCCTTCAGGGGATTCAGGTAAAAGAACAGGGAGAAATGACCTGAGACAAACAAGACATGACACAGGTAGTGAATTCATGGATATTAGTGATTCTAGTAGTTTAGGGATGCCAATTTTAGAACCGCAGAAAAAAATAGTTTCAGCGAGAAAAACTGCGGAAATAACAGTTGACGACCTGAATGACTGGATGAAGGTTCTTCAGAAAAAGGATAAAGATTCACAAGTTGTTGATGTGGTTAAATTACGTATAGAATTAGAAGAGCTTGTGACAGGAACAGTTCCGACAGAAATCCTGAAAAGTCATCATGATGGTGAATTATTGTTCATGTGCAAGAGCATAACATGGAGGGCAAGAAATACACATGATAGACTGAGAGCGATAGCAAATGAGCAAGGAGTTGACATTGATAAAGTAAAGGCTTTACAGAAAACGTACAGGATGGATTTCACAGAGAAGGACATAGAGAATTTGAATAATTCTGGTAGAACAGGACAAATTAAAGAAATGGTGGCATTATTGCGTAGATGGGGTGATGTGGAAAAGTGGAAGGATAGGTGGTATAAGAAAAGGGATGAATGTGAAGATAGAACAACTTACTCAGCATTTCCAGTGAGAGAAAAAGAGAAACCAGTGGAGCAGTTTCCCATGAGAGAAATACCTGGAGGAGGATATGTACACGTTCCATGGACCAGACAGGATATTTTATCATTTACGAATGATTTCCCTCGATTGAGAGAAAAGCCCGTCGAGTGGTATAGGCAGGTAGACAGGTTTGTGAAATTGTCAAAAGTGCTGTGGGTTGACCTGAATAGTCTGTTTGATATAATTGTTCCAGCAGACTTGTGGACAGAGTGTAAAATAGTTGTGAGTTGGCCTAGTGAGGAATATCCAAGAGATCCAAGAACAGGGGCACCAGATCCGGAAGTAATGAGGAAGTACGATCAGGTGATAGTATACCTGAAGAGTAAAGTTCCTCCAAAAGAGACAGACTGGGTTAAAATAGATCGAACACAACAGGAAGCAAAAGAATCAGTTCATGCTTTTTACGAAAGGCTAATACTGGCTTTTAAACAATTCAGTGGAGATGAACACCTGGGTGACAAAGATTTGAGTCATTTTGTATACAGATTTGTATATGGTCTTAGACCTGAAATTAGTGAGAGAATTCGTGAACACACAGTGGATTGGCAGAGTAAGAAAGTAGATGAGATTCTGAGACATGCAAAATATTTCAGTGATGAAATTGAAGCAAAACAAAGAAAGCTGAAGGAAAAAGCAATGTGGGCACAGGTGAAAGTTGCAGAAAGACAGGAAGCACAGTTAGTGGAACAGGCAAATAATCCAGGAAATAATGGAGGAAATAGACTGAGATTTGCAGGAAAAGGAAGGGGAAGTCTTGAGGAAGCCAAAAAGAAATTCCCTTGTCACAACTGTGGCCAGCTGGGACATTGGAGATCTGAATGTCCTAATCCACCATTAAATGAGGGTAAATCCTTAAATCAACAGGTGCAGAATGAAGGGAATAACCAGCAGCAACAGCAACAACAGCAGAAAGTTGTGAGACAGCAGCAGAGTCAAGAGCCAAAACCACCTTTACCGCAGAATAGAGGGGTACAAAAGTACAGTCAGGATTCGGGATTCTACAATGATGAGCAGGTAAACAAACCAAGACATACTAACAAGGTACAACAGTACTTGTTAAAGAGTGAAGGGAGTGAGTCTGAAGGTGATTATTGACGGTGCCGAGGAGAGGAAGAGGAGTGCATACTTGGTGCAACTCTAGAAATAGACCAGGCAGGACCATTTGTGGATGGGAAAGTTAATGAAGAGGATGTTACTTTTTTAGTAGACACAGGTGCGACAAGATCAACTGTCAGGTCAACAGACGTTAGAAATCTTCCTCTCTCGGATGAAGCAATCCAAGTAGTTGGTGTAGCTAATACACAAATCAGAACACGTCTTACTGAACCAGTGAAAGTACAGATAGGGAAATTTTCAGACATGCACAGATTTATTGTCTGTGACACAAGCCCAGTGAACCTGTTAGGTAGGGATTTATTATGCAAGATGAACTGCACAATTTTCTGTACACCAGATGGAATAGCTTTTGAGACACCAGATGATGATGTTTTCTACCGGATGACTTTAGAAAATAGAGAAAGTGAATTAATTGGTACATTTCCAGTGTTCAATCCGGAGGATCTGCCTCAAGTGCTGAGAGACACAGTGAAAAGAGCAGTGTGGGATTTTACAGGAGAGGATGTGGGATTGATGAATAATGTAGATCCAGTGAAAATTGCAGTGAAAGAGGGAATTGCATATCCTAACATTCCTCAGTACAAAATGACACCAGAGATAATTGAAGGGATAACTCCTATAATTGAGAAAATGATTCAGCAAGGAGTCCTGAGAGAACTATTGAGTAGCCCGTGTAATTCGCCGATAATGGGACTGAAAAAGCCTAATGGCAAGTTCAGGATTGTGCAGGACCTGAGAAAGGTTAATCAGATTGTGGTGGCATGTTGTCCTATCGTGCCGAATCCATCGGTGATTCTGTATCAAATTCCACATGATGCTGAGTGGTATACAGTGATTGATTTGTGTCATGCATTCTTTTCAATTCCATTGCATCATGACAGCCAGCCAATTTTTGCATTTAGGTTTGGCCAGCGCATTTTAGCATGGTGTCGTATCCCACAGGGGTATACGGAGAGTCCTTCGATATTCAATCAGTTATTGAAAAAATCGTTGGAAAGTCTGATCATGCCTGAAAGCTCAGTGCTAGTACAATACATTGATGACCTACTGGTGGCATCAAAGACACGTGAAGCTTGTGAAGTGGATACCATAGCTTTACTGAATCATCTGGCAGATGGAGGGTTAAAGGTATCCCCAGCCAAATTACAATTTTGCAAGAAAGAGGTGCATTATCTTGGACATAATATTGAGAAAGGTCTGAGAAAAGTGACTACTGACAGGATCGAAATAATCAGGGAAATGAAAGCTCCAAAAACCCAGAGAGAAGTGAGAATGTTCCTGGGTATGGTGGGATATTGTCGTCAGTGGATAATTAATTTTTCCCTGATAGCAAAGCCATTGATTAAATTGACAAAAAGTGACATGACAGATCCATTGGATCTAGATGCAGAACAATTGGCAGCATTTGAAGAGCTCAAAACAAAAATGTGTGAAGCTCCAGCTCTGGGTATGCCAGACTATGAAAAAGAGTTTGAACTGTACTGCAGTGAGAGAAATGGATGTGCACTTTCAGTGTTAATCCAGAAACATGGACAATTGAGAAGGCCTATTGCGTACTTCTCATCGACACTTGACCCTGTAGCTGTGGGTTTACCAGGTTGTCTAAAATCTGTGGCTGCAACATGCAGAAGCCTGGAACAGAGTGAGGGAATCATAATGGGGTATCCTGTAAGGGTATTCGTACCTCACAATGTGGCAATTCTTTTGACAAGAAGCAGAACTCAGCATATGTCAAATAGTCGGTTGACTAAGTATGAAAAGGTGATTTTGGGAGCATCAAATGTGACTCTTGAAAGATGTACGAATGTGAATCCAGCAACACTTTTGCCGGCTATTGAGAATGTGGGTATAAAGATGGAAAATGATCATGATTGTTTGGATGTGCTTGAGTACTGTACGAAACCAAGACCAGATATCAAGGATGTTCCCTTGCCTGAGAATGATCATGTGTTGTTTGTGGATGGATCATGCCTGAGAAATGATAATGGTGTGCTATGTGCAGCATATGCAGTGTGCAAAGTTTCAGAAGTTATGGAAGCATCACCATTGAAAGGAGTAAAATCTGCGCAAGTTGCTGAATTAGTGGCATTGACAAGAGCTTGTGAGATTGGGAAAGATTTGAGAACAACTGTGTTGACTGATAGTCAGTATGGATTTGGAGTGGTGCATGATTTTGGCCAACTGTGGCTACAAAGAGGTTTCTTGACATCGAGTGGAACTCCGATAAAGAATGCTGAGCTGATTGGGAAATTGCTTGAGGCGATACAGCTGCCTAAGGAGTTAGCAGTTGTAAAATGTGCAGCACATGTTTCAGGAGAGGATTTTATCACTGTTGGCAACAGGTATGCTAACGATGTGGCACAGTATTGCGCGAAATTAAATCAATCAATTAACAGGGAAAGAGAAAAGAAAGAAATGTCTTTCCCTTCTGTGATGTTTACTAATGTCCTAGAAACGTGGGATGAAGTGAAACAGTTACAAGATGAGGCAGGAGAAGAAGAGAAACAAGATTGGGTTAAGGCAGGATGTGCTCCAAGAGAAACAGACCATGTTTGGGTCTACAGAGATGGCAGACCAGTGATGCCAAACTCAATTTTGTCGTCAATGGCAAGGATGTATCATGGCCAGGGACATCTGGGAAGAGACGCGATGATTAGGTCCTTTAAACAGACCTGGTACAATGCAAAGTTTAGGACAATTGCGGAAAGCATCTGTCAAAGGTGTTTAATTTGTCAGCAGTTTAACACCGGGAAAAAGACAGTGGTGAGTTTAGAGACAATTGGCAGAGAAGGAGGTCCTTTCACAAGAATGCAGATTGATTTCATTGAAATGCCCCAAGTGAACAGACTGAGGTATGTCCTAGTGGTAGTCTGTTTGTTTTCAAGGTGGGTGGAAGCTTACCCGACAAGGAGGAATGATGGATTAACAGTGGCAAAATTACTGTTGAGGGAGTTGATTCCTAGGTTTGGGTTTCCAGTTACAGTTGAATCTGACAGAGGTAGACACTTTCAAAATGAACTCATTAGTTTGATTTGTGAAGCATTAAAAATACAGCAGAAGCTACATTGTGCATACCGACCAGAGGCTTCTGGTGTGGTTGAGCAGATTAATGGCACAATCAAAAACAGAATTGGAAAAATGTGCTTAGCCACTGGCATGAAATGGCCAGATGTTCTGCCTCTAGTCTTGATGACTATGAGATCTACTCCAGACAGAACTACAGGATTGAGTCCGCATGAAATCATTATGGGACGTGCAATGCGCCATGCATTCGTGCCTGTGAATAAATTGATGACAATAACTGATGACATGATTTTGGATTACTGTAAAGGCCTGGCTGACGCAGTTCATTCTGTGTTTCACCAGGTTGGAGAAGAAGCTACCACACTTGAGAAGAAGCAAGCCCATGATCTGAGTCCAGGAGACTGGGTGAGGATTAAGGTGCACAGACGAAGAAATTGCTTGATTCCAAGGTGGGGAAGGCCGAGACAAGTTATTCTGACTACAACGACTGCAGTAAAGTGTGCTGGAGTGAGACACTGGGTACATGCAAGTCATACTCTGAGAATTCCAAGTCCGAGAGAGGGAACTGGTGAAGAGTATTATGAAGAGTCAGATTCTAGTGATGGTGAAGATCCTGAAGATACAGAATCAGTGAGAAAAGAAGCAGAGAGAGCTTCAAGAGATTCACTGCGAGTATCAGAAAAAAGATCAGATTCTGATTCTGTGAAAGAGCCTGAAGTTTCGAGTAGCAGTGGAGGAAAAAGAAAAGAAAAGAGAAAACACATTGAGACTACTCCTGAATCAGAAGAGGAGGAGATTGAAGAGCCGCTTGAGATTATTCTTGAAGAAACAGGGTCAGAAGAAGATAGAGAGGGACAGATTGCGGAAGACCCCCGAGGAGGTGTAGGGAACATTGATGAGGAGCTAGGTAAAGGGACAAATAGACAGCAAGAAGATTGCGTGTCGGAGACCCGAGGAGGGACAGAAGTAGGGAAGTCTCAAATAGTGGTGAAAGAATCTGTGAAAGAAAAGAAAACTGCTAAGAAACGAAAGCAAAGGGCAATTGAAACAGAATTGGATGATGAAAATGAACAAACAGAAGGTCGAGTTCTGAGAAAGAGAACTTCGATTGGAGAAAGGAGTGTTAAGGAAAAGCCGAAAAAGGTTGTGAAAGGAGATCGTTGGCCTAACAACAGAGTGAAAAGACTGAGATACAGGATAATAAGAGCAAATACATCGGGAGCTGAACAAGTGAATGAGGTATCCAGTCAAACTTCAAAGGCTGAAGAAGAAGAATCAAAGAGAACAAAAGAACCAGTAGAGATAAAAAGAGTTAAAAGACCCAACCAAAAGTACAGATCACCGGAATGGTCTTATGTGACACTGTCTGAAGAAGGAAAAGAAGAAACAGTGACTCAAGATAATCCGGAAGTGGTCTTGAGAGAAGTGGTTGAGGAAGATACTGGTGAAATCCTGAAAGTACTCTTGACTGACATTGGAGAAGAGTCAGATACTGAGGATTTGAATGTTGGAGATCTGATACAATTTGATGTTGAAGAAATTGGAGTGAAAAACGATGAGTATCCAAACTGAGTAAAAGAAGGATTCACTTGGACTGAGTGAACAGAAAGATCTTTGAAGAAGCTGAAGAGTTTGGAATAAACGTTGGAGATTTGAAGAGTTCTAATTTCAGTAGTGGAGTAGTAGAAGTTAAAGCAGAATGGCTAACATAGAGAATAATGAAAATAGATGTGCCTTCTTAAAAAGGTGGTGCAAGATGTGCTGCTGTTGTACTGGAATATTAATGCTTCTATGGGGTGTTTTAGTTTTATTAGTTACTTTTAAGGTTGAATTTGGGATGGACACAGAAAATATGACTAATATAGAGAAGAATTCACAAAAAGAAATTCCAATTAGAAATAGTTACATACACAAAGATAGGTCAATTAACAATTTTTCTAGTAATGTTTTTTCTAGACTGTTATATGAATATGTGAAGACAATGGAAGTGAGGGATTGCTATGTCTGCATGCAGTTACCTGCATCCGTTTCAGAGGGTGTTACTTATCACCATTTACCAGCTACATATGGTATTTCTTGTAGTATTTTAAGTAGTGTTTTTTATTTGTTAGGGAAAATAGATTATAAGATGTCTAACAGAGATAGTATTTTTGGGCATTTGCCAATGAACAAAGAACTGAATCCAGCTAAAGAAGCTAACACTTTTGGTGAGATTTTTATTGAAGAAAAAGGACTAACATTAGATTACATTTTTAAGAATAATTTAACTTGCAGTTTGAAAGAAGAGGAGAAAGCTTTCCTGGATATGGTAGAGGAAAGGAGAGTGAACATGCATGAGAAAGCAGGGAAATATGAAGTGAAGTGAGACAATTTGGGACATTGAAATGGGAAAAGAGTTGAGAAATGGGGCTAGTCCAACTTTGGCTCTAGATGCACCGCAGAAGGGTAAACTATGCATTACCAGAAGGAAATCCCAATATGATACATATTTTGTGGGGACTAGTGAGTGCCATGATACATACTTCGTTGCGACTGGTTGGGGTTTCAGAGGTGGAGAAGATACAATTTTTCCAGGAGTGTACTATGTGTGTGGGAACAAGGCTTATTACAAGTTGCCTGACCATTGGTATGGCACATGTTATGTGGGTTTGGTTTTTCCTAAGATTTTTCATACAGATAAAATAAGTGATGTAGAAGATATTAACATATTAAAACGTTTTAAGAGAGAAACTTGGTCTGAAATTGTGGGTGATATTTTTGGGGTTTTGATTCCAGCAGTGGGAATTTCTTTAAATGCTTATGGAATTCGGAAATTGTCCACAGTGGTTGATCGTTTATCGACAAATACCGCAGGAGGAATTCTTTTGGTAAATACGGAGTTAAGTGCCGTACGTGCCATGTCTATGCAAAATCGACTTGCCCTTGATATTCTTTTGGCTAAGGAGGGTGGAGTTTGTGGAATTTTGAAAGTTCAACATTGTTGCACTTACATTCCTGATGAAAGTAAAGACCTGAAGGTCTATATCAAAAATATTACCGATTTGCATGAAGATTTAGTACCACTTGAAACTGGGAGTTTATGGACTAAACTAGCTAATAAGATGATAGCTGTTAAGGATTTTATTGCAAAAATAGGTAGTACTATTATAGGTAGAATATTGTTTCCTTTGTCTTGTATAATTGTTGCTTTGTTGATACTGAGATTAATGTGTGTGTGTTGTAAAAACAGGAGAGGGAAAGAGAAATTGAAAAATGAAAAGAAAAGTAAGAATTCGAAAAATTCGAAAAGAGAACCAGAAGAGAGTGAATTAGAAGAATTGAGGGAGAGTGTTTATCTAGAGACAAAGAGAGATGATGAAAGGTGATTAGGGAGGAAGCATGGGAAGAACTTTCCAGTGTGGACGTAATAAGTAATAGCGCAAAGTTTTGGTCTGTGGTCAATAAACCCTTCTTTTCTGATATAGGAACTGATCAATTAGATTGCGGTATCGGGAAACAATCGTGGCACTCACATTTTAAAACAGTCTATGAAATGGGATCTAGTGGTGAATTGAGCATATCTCCCACCACTGTGAACCCTTATACTTTATTAGTCTCTAAGCAAGAGGTGGTCGAGGCCATCAGTAAGATGACAAGCAATAAGGCCCCTGGCCCTGATGGCGTTCCAGCGGACCTCTTTAAATCTGATCCTGAGACATGGTCCATAGTATTAACCAACGTTTTTAACCGGGTATGTGTTGCTGGGATTCCTGACACCTGGTCCAAATCAGTAATCATACCAATTTTTAAAAAAGGTAACAGGGGGGATCCCAGTTGCTACCGACCTATCTCCCTTATTGATTCAGCCGTGAAGGTTATGGGGCGCGTGGTCCTGGGAAGACTAACTGACTGGTTAGAAGACACGACCACCCTATCGTGTCTACAATATGGGTTTCGAAAAGGCCGCGGGACCATAGACCAGAGCCTGAACCTCCAACTTTTAATAGGCAAGTATACCATTGCTAAAAAAGGGGCCTTGTATTTGGCCTTTATGGACTTGTCTTCGGCGTTTGACCGAGTGAATCGTTCAAAATTGTGGGGGTTATTATTAAACTATGGAATAGATGCCAACATTGTTTATTTCCTTGCAGATTTGCATAGAGACCTCACTGCTACGGTCAGATATGACCGGCAGGGCAATTCCACAGATAAAATCGGAATCACTAACGGCGTTAGGCAAGGTTGCATTTTAGCCCCCCTGCTTTTTACTTTATATATCAATGAATTGGGCCCTACACTAACTAAGTCATGTAAGGATATTCCTAGGGCAGGCAAATTTGACATACCAGCATTATTGTATGCTGATGATGCCGCTCTCTTAGCACGTACGGCTGTAGGGCTCCAAAAGCTTTTAGACTCCTTTGCTAAATTCATGATTGCACTAGATCTTGGAGTGAATTTCTCCAAATCCCATGTGATGTTTGTAGGCTCTATCCCAAAGAGAGTTAAAACCATGTCTTGTGAAGGTCATGTTTTATCTCGGGTCTCAAGATTCCCTTATTTAGGTGTCATTTTTGATGACAAGTCCACTTGGGCCCCACTATTGGCTGCCAAACGCAACGCATTTGCTAGGGCCACACTTGCTGTCCTAGAATTTGGTCGCAAATTGGGGGTGAAGCCCATGCAAGCTATGCTGAAGGTCTATGTAGCAAAATGCACCTCCATCGCACTATACGGGGCAGACCTGTGGGGTTTCAAAAATATTTCTGATCTTCAAGTTGTAGAAAACAGATTCCTAAAATCACTATTATCCCTCCCAAGTTCTACTTCTAACTACATAGTGCATCAAGAGTGTGGCATTGACTATTTAACTGATCGTATAGCCATTGCCCCACTCTTGAAATGGCTCTCGATTTGGCTAAACCCCGACCTAGTATTAAACCATGCTATTTTAAATGATTGCCTATCCTTAGAGTATGGCAAAACTATACCGTGGCTGAACCAGATCAAAATTCTAGCGGGGTATCTGGGCCGACCTGAGCTATTTGAGAACCCAAGCACTATAGTAAGGGGGGACCTTAAATGGGTTAAAGATGCATACAAACTGAGGGCTATGCTAACAAGGGAGGAAGGAGAACTACTTAAACCCACTGTAAAGGCACATCAGCTGATTACCACATCTAACAGTTTAGAGCCTTACTTGGGTATTGTCAATAAGATGGACCATCGTTTTTTATTAATTAAGTTCAGATTGAACAAATTCCATCTTTTAATGACTGACTCCCCTGGCTGGACTAAGGAGAAGGATTTGGGGATCTGTTCGTGTGATAGATTCTCAATAAAAGACACTATGCACTTTATTTTCTTCTGTGAACATCTGTCTTTAATCCGTAAAAAATATATTATTCCTCTTTTAAAACACAAAGGCTTCAGACAGGCGAAACCAGCTCTTATGCATCTCCAGATGCTGGGTTCTCCTTGGGAAATATTTAATATTGCCACATTTTTAGTAATTTCAATGAGACTGAGAAAAAAGATCACATGGCTATAGTGTACATCTTTTTATTGTCTGAGTAATTATTTATTGTAATTTTATGTCAATTGTTTTTAAATGGCTGTACTGTTTTATGTTTAATGTACTTTTATGGTTTTTGCTATGAACCGAATAAAGTAATTTTGACTGACTGACTGACTGATGAAAGAGTGACTGGTGTGTAATGTTGTCTAAGGGGAAAAGACATTTCTGATATCTCCTAAAATGGGACTAAATTTTCACTAATTTTTTTTTTTGGGTTTATTTGGTGATAAAATCACCAAAGGTGGGATTGCTGGAGCAGAGTTTTCTTTTAGAAAATTCTGGGGCTTTTGAAGCTCTGGCATGTCTATGCGTTTTATTAATTTATTAATAATTAACAACTAATTATTTGTCTTGTGCAAGTGTGTTTCACTAATCAACCTGTTTGTCCTAACACAAGAGAAGGTTACACGAGGGTCAGCATGCGTGTGCTGTTTATGTATTCACAATAACGTGCAAGTTTTCATGTTTAAATGTTGCTGTGTGCTATTTATTTTGAGCACAAAACGCTGTCTGAATTAATGCTCTATATGTCGCAAAGCTAGATAAATGCATACACATAAGGGTGTTAGTGGGGTTAACACTGTTTAATCATTATGATGTAGTAATCTTTATTTTGTCTCTTTAATTAAAGATGGTCTATTGTGGCCTATGGAGGCCTTCATGAAAATAACTGAGAATAATTTGAAGCCTGGCTGAGCTCTGGTACAGGCGAAATCTGTGATGTGACAAGGGAGACCCCTGCTGGAATTCGGTTACAGACAGCTGACCGTAGTCCTTATATGGAAATTTCCGGGAGGACATCAGCAAGTTTGGAGTATCTCCAAAAGAAATGATTTGTCCTTGGTAAACAAAGAGCCTCAGAAAGAACTCTGTGTTAAAGCCGGTTTGCCGAGGGAAATGAACTTTAATAGTTTCAAATCTTTGGTTCCTGTTCCGAAGTTTGCGTATTATGACTTTTCCTGAGTGGAGATTTCAAGATGTTGCAAAGTTACATCCCTTCCTTCTCGTTCTGCTCAGTGATACAATTTTACTTGTCAAATTCATGTGGGTTTCCATTGTATTTTGCATTATAAAATATGTTAGCTTAGGGAGGGCTCTCCCCACACTTTCTTTCGTCGCCTTGCTGCGTGAACTTGCGTTGCTGAGGACTGATGCTGAGGACCTAATCCTGAAAGACTTTTGAAAGACTGGTCCTGACCCGTTCTGACACTAGTTAGAATAGGTAACTATGAGAAATGATTTATTCTGATTTACTCTGACTAATTTTAGATAAAGCAATATAACTTTTAAATATGGTGTCGGTTGTTTCTTTACTTGTCATTTATTGAATTATGTTTGATTATTGTTTATAGATTGTTTATATTATGTTAGGCAACCACTAAACTGGTCCTATCGCCTAGATACAGATACAGGGTACTTTAGGAGTTTTCTTCCCACAGGTTTGCTGCTGGTAGAGTATTGGAGCGTATGTTAGTGAAATGGGCCCTAGCGTATGATGAATGTATGTGCGTGTAACTGTAAAATTACTCTATCTGTGGTAGTGGGCATATTTTTGATACCCTGATCTGTATCACACCCGACCCAACAGGCTTGGCAAATACCTTTCAACCACAGATATCCTCTCCCTTCTCTCTCTTTATGTTACCGCCCACCACGTCCCACCTCCAGTTAGGATTCAAACCATTGTCACCCAACCACAAAGAATACCATTTACCAAACCCAGAATCAATAATAAATCTAGTTTCAAACTTGTCCCCATCTCGCACTCTTCCACTACCATTACCAAAACCAACATAAAATGCTCTCTACTCACTGCAGATCTGCTGTGAAACACGCTGCCAACATACAGGACTTATTACTCAACTTGGACCTGGAGCTACTAATTCTCACTGAAACTTGGCTAAATGGTTCCTCTTCTACTATACCAGACATCCTGGTTCCACCCAGCTACTCTATCATCTGTCAAGATCGCGCTATCGGTCTTGGGGGCTGTATTGCTTGTATTTATCGATGAAACCTCTCTGTCAAACAATCACTTTACTCTCCTATATCTGGCTGTGAATATATGATGATCAATATCTCTACCAAAGACAACTTCACCTGCACTCTGCACACTTTTTACCATCCCCCAGGTGATAATCGTACCTTTATCGAACAAATCATGGAGATCATCTCCACCAACCTTATCCCATATAACAACCAGATTTTCCTAGGTGACTTCAACATTCACTGGAATGACACTAAGGATCCACTAGTGAATTGCTTTAAGGCTTTCCTCCAGGACCTCAAACTGACCCAAGTCTGTAATCGACCTACTCATATTAAAAGGGCAATCATAGACTTAATCATAGCCAAGGAAAATACCATACTATTGGATTCTAATTCACCCTGCGACTGGACCGATCATCACTGCATCACCTTCTCTATTTTTGAAAAGGCCACTATCCACAAAGGTCAGCCTGTGAAAGCTAAACATTTGATCAAAAACACCCTCAAACTCAATCCAGACATGATATCTGCCACCGGCCTTAGGCTCTTTTCTCCTCCCACTGATATGGTTGATGCTCAAGACCTCACTAAGCACTACCTTAGCTCTAGAGAGTCCCAATAAGCAGAACCATTACCTGGTTCAACTGTAGCCTTAACAAGGAACGCCGCGCCCTTAGACTTGCAGAAAGAGTGTGGAGACAGACCCCATCTCGTTCAAACCTTAAACTGTTGCGTAAAAAAAAGAAGGAACTACAATAGGTGCATCAGAAGTGCCAAATCATCATTTTTCAATCAGCAATAGGACACTACCTTAAATCGTCCCAAAAAACTCTTTGAACTGGTGAAACAAGTAACTAATGGGAAGAGTGCTTCCTCCACATCTGACACTTCAATCCTACCTAATTGTCAAACATTTTCCTCCTTCTTTTTCTGATAAAACAAGGTCAATTGACAATGAGCTCCGCATTGCTGTGATTTCTTTACCGCCTGAAACCCAGTCACAATGCACCTCCACCTCGCAGGAAATGTGCCCTAGCAACCTTCTCTTTAAACCTACAAACAATGCCTCATGGTCCATCTTTCAGACATTTGAGGAAGCTGACATCTCAAAACTACTATCTTCCACTAAACTTTCCAACCACTTCAATTACCCTCTCTCCTCCAAATTCTTCAAGGAAACTTCACACCTCCTGATACCCCTATGGACCAGAATTATCAACGCTCCTCTTTCGCAAGGCACCATGCCGGACTGTCTAAACAGTGGACAAGTCATACCTAAAAAAGCCAGACGTAAACCTTTCTGATCCCAACAATGTTCGCCCGATTTCGAGCATCCCAACCGTAGCCAAGCTCCTGGAAAAATGTGTTCATCAACAACTCTGCAATCACATTGACCAGCACCAATTCCTTGACCACTGTCAATCTGGTTTCAGACCAGGTCACAGTAATGTAACCGCAACGGTCCACATTGTCGACGATGCTTTACGCTTTCTCGATCATAATAAATCCTGTCTTTTAATCCTTCTTGACCTATCATCAGCATTTGACACAGTCAAACATGAAACCCTCCTGAACCTCTTAGAACCTAGGATGGGTCTCTCTGGTACTGTCTTAAATGGTTCTGCTCATTCCTACAAAACAGATCACAACGTGTCCTAATCAATCATGAATAGGCTTTCCTGTTTTCAGTTTCTATTTTTGGTAAATTCTGGTGGGGTCTTTTCAGTGTTTTCCAGTGATTTCAAAATCTTAAAAAGACAGTGCTTTTCAGTGGGTACTCATTTTCACGCCATAAAGAACAGCAGAAACAGTGTTTTACCGGTGTTTATGGAATGCTTTACTTTTATCATTGCTTGCTTTCTTCACTGATGCATGGTATGTCGACAGTTTACGTACAGTGTATATGAGGTCCAAATACATTTTTACAAGTCAAACTTATTGTAGTATCCCATACAATATTTCTTCAGTGAATCTTTAGAAAACAGACAATTCACAATAACGAAACAGAAGAGCAACCTGAATTGAAAAATGTGGTCATTCAATTTCTCCCAAGAGAAGGAGTCCAGAAGCTGCTTCTTTTCCCATCAACAATAGCGATGAGGTGCCTTTTACCAAACAAATGCAAGTCGAACAAAATCAGCACAGTAGTCATACGTGCATTTGAATGCGCATGGGGATTGGGGGTTGACACAAGAGCAAAAATGTTTAGAGTTAAAATATTTTATCAAATATAATTTGGAATGTCAAACATAATTTGGAATGTCTAACACTTTGGCGCTTCATTAAGGCAACTTCATTGTAGAGCCAATGCATAATCAGAGTAAGGTTTAACAGTTGCTTTTTGCTGCATATTTATTAATTTATTTATCTTTTGGGTGAGTGCAACCTTTGATTTTTTGAGGGAGGAGAGCTGACTATGTTATCGCAGACCCTGACCTAACTGCCGGTCTCCTCGTAAGAGTGCCCCCAATGAATGGTGCAGCCAATAGGCCAAATCGGCCCAACATTATTTCCACCCCCCCAACCTCCCAGTGTAGTACTGGTAGGTCCCAGGCACCACCCAGACAATCTTCCTTGCTTCCTGTACGTCAACAGCCTTCTGTAATCTTTTTGCTGCAGCCATGCCAGACACTCAAATTATTGCACTCTCCGCCGCCTGTGTGTGCCCACCAGCGCGCTACCCACTGTTCCTTCCATCTCCAGCATCATCCCAATGTGTCCTTACTGCCTCGTGCCATGAGAGCCCCCCACTTTCATGAAGGTGACCATCCGCTCCCCAACAACCTGTGCAAACTACCTCCAGCTTCCCTTGCATTTCTCCCTGTATTGCGCCCCTTCACACGCTACTCTAACACTTATAAAGGATTGGTCTTGAAAATTAGTATAGTGAAATATGAAGTAATTTGTGTGGTGGATATGTTATTTCGTTATTTGGATAGAGAAGGGTAGGTGGCGGGATTGAAGAGGGGAAGAAATTTGAATTTATATAGCTCTTGCTACCCCTGAAGGGGATTTGAAGCGCTTTGTTGGCGAGTAGCACGCTACTCCGGAACCCATAGGATTACAGTTGAATTAGTATAGTGAAATATGAAAGTAATTTGAGTTGTGGATATGTTAGTCAGTTGATTGGATTGACAAGGGTTGGGGAGGGGGGGAAAAGGGAAAAAGGTTTGCATTTATCACACACGCAGAGATTTCGACCCTATTGTCTCCTTAAAAAATTACCTACAGCTGGCACAGTGGTTTGTTCTAAGGCAATGGTCCATACCTTTGGAAAGGAACTCTTGTTGGAATATGTGCAGGCCACATAAATTCTTATTAAGTTCAGTCCCTAGGTTTGATGAAATACCTCCGCCATTTTCCTAGGTAACATTGGGTTTAGTGGTTAGCAGAACAGCAACTTGTGCCTCGTCTGTCTAAATGTATCCCCCATGCTGTGTAGCTGATGGGGAAGGGTCAAATGTGAACATTAATCCTACCCAGACAATCTAATTAATCAAATCACTGGCTTAGATATCTCTCATCAGCCAGCCATTACCATTTGTGTACTCAAAAGTGCATTCCATGTGTTTCTAAATTGTCCCTTGTGAATAAATATAAGCAAGTGATAATAACTGCCACACAAGCCATTCTTAGAGCTTTGAGGGCCAGGAATAGTATGAATTGTAACACTTGCAAATGTGTGAGGGATAGTAGTTGTCTTGGTATTGTTATTGGCAGCAACAATGGATATTTTAAGTTGCAAGATCCCTGGCACCTAAGCACTGCATATGAATCTTAATGATACAGGGGCCAGATGAGACCAAGCAGTACAGGAAGGCATATGCCTGAAAACACACACTGCGCTGTACCCACATTTTGGGGGAAAATGCCACCTTGCATATTATAACTTCTTCATGATACTAAATAGTACCTGTAAACAAGTTTGTATTGCTTTCTTCGTAGAATGACTTCCTGCTGTTCGTGTCCTCTAATTACTAATCAAGGATAATTGACGCAGATGTAGAAGCCCTGTAAAATGCTTTCCATTTGTATTTGCTGTTTGAAGTATGTGCAGATAATGCGGTTTTACTTCTCTAAGCACTTAACTCTTTGACAGGGGTGTCGTCTCATGGGCTTCCACCAAGTAAGCTATCAGCCACACAAAAAAGCATTGCTATGTGTTTCCTTTTAACTTCCTTATTTCCTCACCAAAACCCTCCCTCACAATAAAAAACATTTAAAACCTGGTGAAGATTATTCCTTCACCAAACTACGAGCGCAGCCATGATTTTCTTATGGTGTGGCCGAGCTTCCATCCGTTTTAGTCCGAGAACAGAAAACAATCCATTTGCCCAGGATCACACAGTGGCTCTAACTCGGGTCTGCTGGTTCTTGCAAATAACTTAGCCAGCAAGCCATATTTCTAGAAATTATTTGTGTGGCTGCCTGTTTCTTTCATTTTTAAGTGTTTAGAAAGGCTGCTTCTCTGCTGGAGGGTGGGGGAGGTCTCGCGCTCTCTCTCACGCAGGTCGGGTTTTTATCTCAGATGCCTATTAATTCGTGCATAAGGAAAGCAGGAACTCATTTTCACTGCTAATCTTCACAGTAATGACGCCCCAGGAATAGCTGGCCTTTGGTGAGGTGATGCCTAGGCTTCAAGTAATGTTAGTGACGATGACTGGCTGCCAGAGACATGGTTGTGTAACCTACGGGCGTCAGGGCCAACTAAACCTTCATCCTCTGAGGTTCATTCAGTCACCTCCCCTTTACAGGATAACAAGCACAAGCTCTCCCTTTAGTAAACAAACATGCCCCGCCTTTCCCACTCTGCACATTTAGAGCACGTTTCCACCCTTGCATTTGTAGTGCTGATTCTGCAGGTGGCAATAAGTAGCCGAGCAGCTCTAGACGAAACATCGCTCTACCCCTGAAGAAGCCGTGGCTCTATCCTGCAATCAGCTGTATAGCCACGTGCCCACTTCTCGAACCCTCCCCACCTCACCTCTGTTCCTCTGTCGGCCGCTTCTGTATGAGGTCCCCAGCTGAGGCAGCCGGAGGGACCTCTGAATATCAATGGAAAAAAGTTATTCAATGGTCGCCGCCGCCGTAGCCCCCTGGAGGCACCGTCCTATCAGGCCAACAGAGAGCCAGTTCTTGGTGAGGCGAGCAGCCCCGATTCCCAAAAAGACTAAAAGAGGTCCAAAAATAATTCTGGTGCCCACAAGGGACCAGGGCCGCGTGAGCAGTCCTCAGAGGCAATCGGGTAGCGACCAAACAGTCCGAAGTCTCTCTCGCAGTGGGGGCAGCGTGCACCAGGAATCCCCCGGGGCAGGCACGCAGCAAGTGCCTGGACGTCCCTACCCCCCATCATCACACATCGTTACCTCCTCTCCAACACATTGCTCCACTCCTGCTGCCATATGAACTTCGAGCGGGGGGGGCATTATACTCCTTTGGCTCCACCAAGTGGCCAAGAGGTGCAACAAATATGAAAATCAGTGACACTCGGTTTAAACTGGGTCAGCTGATTTTCAGTCGGTAGGGTACTGTTGGGGACAATCGGTTTAAACCGAATTCCGGACAGCCTAATCATGACTTATCCTATCAGACACCGGTCACTATCGGCGTTCTCCAAGGGTCTTCACTTTCGCCCACCCTGTTTAATATTTACATGGAACCACTGACTGAAATCCTCAAACACTCCAACATCTCCTACCATATGTACGTAGATGATACGCAATTGTACATGAAGATTACCTCCCCTAACGACATCAGCACTCTGAATAACATCTTGAACAAAACTAAACACTGGTTAACACTTAACCACCTCAAACTTAACGCCCTCAAAACTAAATTCCTATTATTCTCACCTCCCAACTCCAACTCTAACATCAAAGACTGGCTCCCACTACTCACCGCCTTGAACTGTACCCCACATATTGTTGATTCAGCAAAATCCCTAGGAATAACACTGGACAACAACCTCTCCATGATGAATTAAATCAGCTCCACAAACAGAGGTGCCATTCTCCATCTCCACATCTTAAGAAAAAAGCCTTTCCTGCCCAATGCAGATCTCAAGATGGCAGTTCAGGCTCTCATGATCTCCAAACTTATCTATGGGAATGCTTCCCTTGTTGCCCTACTGAAAATAAAACTAGCACCACTGAGGGCTACCCTCCATGCTGCTGCATGACTCATTACAGGCATAAAGAAAAATTATCACATCACCCCAGTTCTCCACTCTCTGAACTGGCTCCCTTATGAATCTAGGATGCACTTAAAAATAGCATGCATGACATACAAAGCCATCCACCACAACACTACTCACTACCTGGCTCAGAAACTGGTGCTATCTGGAAGGAATAGAGCTTCTCGAAGTACATGCTCCCTACTGCTGAAACCCCCAAAATTTCACAAAAAGAAAACCAATAAGAGATCTTTCTCTGGAATTGCTCCAAGAATTTGGAACTCTCTTCCCCCAGAGATCAGGACCATCCCTTCATTTGTTCTTTAAAAAAACGAAGTAAAAATTAGACTACTGAATAATCTCCTTCCTATCTGAGGTGACTATCCATGCCAATTTGATTTCTTTGCTGGTGTTTTCACGATGTCTCTTTGTATTATCTTGTCATGGTGTATATTCTATATTTTGCTCCTTGTATATTTGATGCTATTTATTAGGTTGTACAGCGCTCTAACACCAATATTTTGGTCATGTTTGCACTTTATAAAACTTTATAAATAAATAGAAGCATTGCAGCACAATTATTTACCTTAAAAAGGACATTATCCTATTTGTAAATACATGGCATTCTTGGTTATTGTTGCAGATTGTTGGTAATAAGAGTAATTATTAATTAACCGATGATCAGTACCTTACTGGATTGTGATAGACATATGATGGGGTAAGAGTTAGAAGAGACACAATTATACATTGTTATAAGGTAACATACATTCTGTTAGAGACAGGCTCAGGAATAGTCAGAGATTTCAAGAACTAAAATGGTCATGGGCAGTAGTGGGGTTCGAGTCCTTGAGAACCTTGCATTTCACCTTTCTCATCTAGAAACTTGTTGAGTAAGGCTGGATCCGTGAACACATGAGGGATGCCTTGTGAGATAATCCTGAATCTTGCTGGAGGAATAAATGAACCTTGTATTCCAGCTGATTTAATTTTGGGATGTAGGTTTAAGAAACCTTTGCGTGTTTCAACAGTCAGCTTTGAGAAGGCCTGAGAGATGAACATTTTTGTGCCTTTCCATATTATGTGGTTGTGCTTCCTCATAAGATTTAAGATGAGTTCTGCATGTTGATATCTTAGTAGTTTGCATACTATGGGTCGAGGTGTTTTGTGGTTTGGAGATAACCATGTTGTAACCCTGTGAGCCCTATCAGATTCCAGATCCTTGTCAAATTGGTTGCCTGGGTGAACCATTTCTCTAGAAAGGCAATGCAAGAGTGGGCTGACTCTTGTTCACCTTCTGGTGCTGCAGATCGGCGCATATAAAATCTCCCTGCTTCCACGGACAGAGTAAACCTACAGTCACACGCACATACACACATCATACGCTAGGGCCCATCACACTGAAATTCATACTATTACTCTATCCACACTGAATATAGGAGAGAAATCTAAACCAATCTGCATCTAAACGAGGTCAATGCGACCATAATGACATTGTCCTGAGTCATGATTTTAAACATAGGAAATACATTTGAAAATTCAATAAATGACAAAGAAATGACCACCCGACACCAGAATTCAAACAAATGGTTGTTTATCTAAATTAGTTCAAATGAAAGTCAATCAATAGCAAGATCATTATTCTCATAGTTACCTATTCTAGCTAAATGGGTCAGGACAGGTCTCTCGGTAAAGTCTCTCGAGCTGCCGTCCTCAGCATAAGTCCAAAACGCGATGAACCGCAAGGAACACCATGAATGTAATGAGCGCGAATGGGACAGCAAGGGACACGGACCCTCTCTAGTCTAGCATATTTATAGGGAAAATATCAAAATAAAAAGTTACAAACAAATGTTGAATATCCGTTGAGCCGCTGAGCAGAGCGAGCAGGGAAGGATGTCACTTAGTTACATTTAGAAAACCTCCGCTCAGGAAAAATCACAAAAATAAAAATACGGAAGAAGGAAACTCGAGTTTGCAAATGTTACTTTCGTATATGCTCTTCCTTGGTATCATAGCAGAGCCACCGCAGACTGGTCATTGTTCATTGTGGCTTTGTCCATTTCCAAGGACATTTGGAATCATTCCCAGAGCTGCTGTCCTCACGGAAATTTTTAAACCCAGGCAGAAGCTGTGGTCAGGTGACTCTCGACCATGTTCAGCAAGGCCTTCCGCCAAAATTCAATCACTCGAGTGCAGGCTGTAAATGGCAGCCATCTTGTTTTAGGCCAAACAGACCATCTTAATTAAAAGAAACACAAAACAACGTTACCACATCATAATGATTATACAGTGTTATTCCCCACTAATACCCTTATGTGTATGTAATTTTCTAGCCTTCCGCAACGCAATAAAGCATTAGCACACGTTATTTTAAAAGCATAAACACGAAACAAATAGCACTTTTACGACACTCATTTAATAAAACCGCACATTATTACTAAGCAACATATATGCATCCCATGTATAGTTGTTTCTTCTCATTAGTAATGTTGGTTAGTCAAGACTTTTAACAAAAACAAACTATTAATTAATAATTATAAATCAGTAATTTTAATCATAACATATAGACAATACTGGAGCTTAAAACTCGATAAATTTTCAACAGAAAACTCTGCTCCAGCAATCCCCCCTTTGGTGATATCTTATCACCACAAAAAACCAACCCCCAAAAAAAAAAATGTAGTCCCAATTTTAGGAGAAATTGAAAATGTCTTTTATAACACAACATTAAACACCAGTCTCCCTCACATCATCCCTCTTTGACTCCAAGTAAACACTCTCCCTCAATTCTTCTAATTCTATTTCTTGTGGGTCTCTCTTTGACCTCTTTTGTTTCTTTGCAGTATTTTGCCCAATTTTCCTCTTTTTCCCTCCCCTGTTTTTACAACACAAACACAACAATCTTAGTATCAATAAAGCAACAATTACACATGTCAAAGGAAATAATATTTTACCAATAAAGGTACTACCTATCTTAGCAATAAAATCCTTAACAGCAACTATCTTATCAGCTATTTTAGTCCAGATACTTTTAGCTTCCAGTGGTACTAATTCTTCATGCAAATCAGTAATATTTTTGATATAGACTTTTAGATCTTTACTTTCGTCAGGAATGTAAGTGCAACAATGTTGAACTTTCAGCATTCCGCAGACTCCACCCTCTTTGGCCAATAGAATATCAAGGGCAAGTCGATTTTGCATAGACATGGCACGTACGGCAATCATCTCCGTATTCACCAAAAGAAACCCTCCAGCGGTACTTGTCGATAAGCGATCCACCACTGTTGACAGTTTCCGAATTCCATATGCATTTAAAGAAATTCCCACTGCTGGAATGAAAGCTCCAAAAATATCACCTACGATCTCTGACCATGTTTCTCTCTTAAAACGTATTAGTAAATTAATGTGTTCTACGTCTTCTATCCTATCTATATAAAAAATCTTTGGAAAGGCCCACATAACATGTGCCATACCAATGGTCAGGCAACTTGTAATAAGCCTTGTTCCCACAAACATAATACACTCCCCTGAAAACTGGATCTTCTCCACCTTTAAAACCCCATCCTGTTGCAATGAAGTATGTATCATGACACTCACTAGTCCCAACAAAATAAGTATCATATTGGGATTTCCTTCTGGTAATGCATAGTTTACCCTTTTGTGGTGCATCTAAAGCTAAAGTTGGACTAGCTCCATTCTTCAATTCCTTTCCCATCTCAATATCCCAAATTGTCTCACTCACTTTATATTTCCCTGCCTTCTCATGCATGTTCATTCTCCTTTCCTCTACCATATTTAGGAAAGCCTTCTCCTCTTCTTTCAAACTGCAAGTTAAATTGTTTCTAAAAATGTAATCTAATGTTAATTCTTCTTTCTCAATAAAAATCTCACCAAAAATGTTAGCTTCTTTAGCTGGATTCAACTTTTTATTCATAGGCAATTGTCCAAAAATGTTATCTTTGTTAGACATCTCATAATCTATTTTCCCTAACAAATAAAAAACACTACTTAGCACACTACATGAAATCCCATACGTAGCTGGTAAATGGTGATAAGTAACACCCTCTGAAACGGATGCAGGTAACTGCATACATACGTAGCAATCCCTAACTTCCATTGTCTTTACGTATTCATACAACAACTTTGAAAAAACATTGCTAGAAAAGTCATTAATTGACCTATCTTTATGTATATAAATGTTACTAATTCTAGTTGGAACTACCTTTTGTGAACTCTTCTCTACATTAGTCACATTCTCAGTGTGTATTCCAAAAGTGTCTATTGTAATCCTAAAGGTAACTAGTAAAGCTAGTACACCCCATAGTAGCATTAATAATCCAGTACAGCAGCAGCACATTCTACACCATCTTTTCAAAAAGGCACATCTACTTTGATTATTCTTTGTGTTAGCCATTTTACTACTTTGGCAGTGTCTTTTGACTTAGCCTCTTCTACTCCACTACTGAGTTTTGGAACTCTAGATTATCTCACACAGTTAATTTCAGATTTCTCTCTTTCACTTTTCTCCAATCAGTTCACTCAGTTTGGATTTTCATCATTTTTCACTTCTTCTTCAGCAACATCAAATTGTATCAAATCTTCAACAACATCCTGTGCATCCGACTCTTCTCCAATGTCAGTCAGGATAACTTTTAGGATTCCAACAGATTTCTCCTCAACCACTTTTCTCAAGATCCCCTCCGGATTGACTTGACTTTCTGCCGCTTCTTCTTCTCCTTCAGGCAGTGCCACATAAGTCCATTCCGGTGACCTGTACTTTTGGTTGGGTTTTCTAATTCTTTTGATCTCCTCTGGTTCTTTTGATTTCCTTTGCTCCTCTTCCTTCGCTTGATTTTGACTCGACACCTCGTTCACTTGTTCAGCTTTTGATGAATTCACTCGTGTCAGTCGATACCTCAGCCTCTTTATCCTGTTAGGCCAAAGGTCTCCTCTTACGCTCCTTTTCGGTCTCACTTCTTTATTATTCCTTTCCCCGATCCAAGTTCTCTTTCTCAGAACTCGACCCTCTGATTTCTCATTCTCACTCTCATCTGATTCTGTCGCATTTGCCTCTTGTTCTTCAGCAGTTTTTTTTCGCTTCACAGTTTTTCCCACCACCAATTGAGACTTCCCTATTTCTGTCCCTCCTCGGGTCTCCGACACGCAATCTTCTTGCTGTCTACTTGTCCCTTCACCTAGCTTATCAGGAAGATTCCCTACACCTCCTCGGGGGTCTTCCGCAATCTGTCCCTCTCTATCTTCTTCTGACCCTGCTTTTTCAGGCGTAATCTCAAGTGGATTTTCAACCTCCTCATCTGATTCAGGAGTAGTCTCCGTGGAATTGCTCCTTTCAGCTCTTTCTTCACCACTGCTCGTTGGAACTTCAGGCACTCTTATAGAATCCGATCTCTCTTCTGAGACTCTCAATGTTTCTCTTGAAGCCTCTCTTGGAAAGAAAGAATCACCTGACTCTCTTTCTTCTTCACCCCTTACAGGATTCTTTCCTTTTTTCACTGGTTCAGTGTCTGGATCATCACTGGAATCTTACTCTTCAAAATACTCCTTACCAGTCCCATCCTTTGGATTTGGAACTCTCAGAGTATGACTCGCATGCACCCAGTTTTTCACACCGGCACACTTTACTGCAGTCGTCGTAGTCAGAATAACTTGTCTTGGCCTTCCCCACCTTGGAACCAAGCAATTTCTTCTTCTGTGTACTTTAATCCTCACCCAGTCTCCTGGACTCAGATCATGAGCTTGCTTCTTCTCAAGTGTGGTAGTGTCTTCTCCAACCTGGTGAAACACAGAATGAACTGCGTCAGCCAGGCCTTTACAGTAATCCAAATTCATGTCATCCGTAATTGTCATCAACTTGTTGACAGGCACGAAAGCATGTCTCATTGCACGTCCCATTAAGATTTCGTGCGGACTCAAACCTGTGGTTCTATCTGGAGTAGACCTAATAGTCATCAGCACTAGAGGCAAGACATCAGGCCATTTCATTCCAGTGGCTAAACACATCTTACCAATTCGGTTTTTGATTGTGCCGTTCATCTGTTCAACGACTCCAGAAGCCTCTGGTCTGTATGCACAATGTAGCTTCTGCTGTATGCTCAATGCTTCACAAATTAAACCCATGAGCTCATTGTAGAAGTGTCCACCTCTGTCTGACTCAATTGTCACTGGGAACCCGTACCTAGGAATCAATTCTCTTAACAGTAACTTTGCAACTGTTATTCCATCATTTCTCCTAGTCGGATAGGCCTCTACCCATCTTGAAAACAAACAGACTACCACTAGAACATACCTCAATCTGTTCACTTGGGGCATTTCAATGAAATCAATTTGCATTCTGGTAAAAGGACCTCCTTCTCTGCCTATTGTTCCTAGACTCACCACTGTCTTTTTCCCAGTATTGAACTGTTGACAAATCAAACATCTCTGACAGATGCTCTCTGCAATTAATCTGAACTTTGCAGTGTACCAGGTTTGCTTGAATGACCTAATCATTGCGTCCCTCCCCAGATGTCCCTGGCCATGATACATTCTTGCCATTGTCGACAACATGGAGTTAGGCATGACTGGTCTACCGTCTCTATAGATCCAAACATGATCCGTCTCTCTTGGGGCACAACCTGCCTTAATCCAATCTCTCATTTCCTCATCTCCTGCCTCATCCTGCAACTGTTTCACTTCATCCCACGTTTCTAGGACATTAGTAAACATCACAGAACAAAAAGACATCTCCCTTTCTCGTGCCCTATTAATCGAATGATTATTCTTCACACAATACTGTGCTATGTCATTGGCAAAACGATTACCAAGAGTAACAAAATCATCTCCTTGTCCATGAGCAGCACACTTCACAACTGCTAATTCTTTAGGCAGCTGTATCGCCTCAAGCAACTTTCCAATCACTTCAGCATTCTTTATTGGAGTCCCACTCGACGTCAAGAAACCTCTCTGTAGCCAAAGCTGGCCAAAGTCATGAACGACTCCAAATCCGTACTGGCTATCAGTCATCACAGTCACTCTCAGATTCTTCCCAATCTTGCAAGCTTTCGTCAATGCCACCAATTCAGCCACTTGAGCAGATCTTACTCCTTTCAAAGACGAAGCTTCCATAACTTCTGAAACTTTCCACACCGCATATGCTGCACTCAGCACACCATCATCAGTTCTCAGACATGATCCATCCACAAACAGCACATGATCACTCTCAGGTAACCGTAAATCTCTTATGTCCGGTCTGGGTTTTGTGCAGTAATCAAGCACATCCAAACAATCATGATCAACATCATCTCCCACATTCACATTTTCAGCATCTGGCAACAGTGTTGCTGGATTCACATTCACACATCTCTCAAGAGTCACATTTGATGCTCCCAGAATGATTTTCTCATATTTAGTCAGTCGACTATGTGACATATATTGAGTCCTGCTTCTTGTCAAAAGAATTGCCACATCATGAGGTACGAACACCCGTACAGGATATCCCATTATTATACCCTCACTCTGTTCCAAACTTCTGCATGTGGCAGCTACTGCTTTCAGGCAACCTGGCAAACCCACAGCTACGGGGTCAAGTGTCGATGAGAAGTACGCAATCGGCCTTCTTAGTTGTCCATGCTTCTGAATTAACACTGAAAGTGCACAACCATTTCTCTCACTGCAGTACAACTCAAACTCTTTCTCATAGTCTGGCATTCCCAATGCAGGGGCTTCACACATTCTGCTCTTCAACTCTTCAAATGCTGCCATTTGTTCTCCATCCAATTCCAATGGGTCTCTCACCTCACTTTTTGTCAACTTAATCAGTGGTTTTGCTATCAGGGAAAAATTACTTATCCACTGACGACAATAACCCAACATCCCCAGAAACATCCTCACTTCTCTCTGGGTCATTGGGGCTCTCATTCCTCTGATAATTTTGATCCTGTCATCAGTCACCTTTCTCAGACCTTTTTCAATATTGTGTCCAAGATAATGCACCTCCTTCTTGCAAAATTGCAATTTAGCTGGAGATACCTTTAACCCTCCATCTGCCAGATGATTCAGTAAAGCTATGGTATCTACTTCACAAGCTTCACGTGTCTTCGATGCCACAAGTAAGTCATCGATGTATTGCACTAGCACTGAGCTTTCAGGCATGATCAAACCCTCTAATGACTTCTTCAATAACTGATTGAATATCGAAGGACTCTCTGTATACCCCTGTGGGATACGACACCATGCTAAAATACGCTGGCCAAACCGAAATGCAAAAATCGGCTGGCTGTCATGATGCAATGGAATTGAAAAGAAAGCATGACACAAATCAATCACTGTGTACCACTCAGCATCATGAGGAATCTGATACAAAATCACTGAAGGATTTGGCACAATGGGACAACATGCCACCACAATTTTGTTAACTTTTCTCAAATCTTGTACAATTCTGAATTTCCCATTAGGTTTCTTTAGTCCCATTATCGGTGAATTACACGGGCTACTCCGTATTTCTCTCAAAACACCCTGTTGAATCATTTTGTCAATTATAGGAGTTATTCCCTCAATTATTTCTGGTGTCAATCTGTACTGAGGAATATTAGGATAAACAATCCCCTCTTTCACTGAAATCTTCACTGGATCTACATTATTCATCAATACCACATCTTCTCCAGTAAAATCCCAAACTGTTGTTTTCACTGTGTGTCTTAACACCTGAGGCAAATCATCTGGATTAAACACAGCATATGTACCAACAATCTCACTCTCTCTATTATCTAGAGTCATCCGGTACAACACATCCTCATCTGGTGTCTCAAAAGCTATTCCATCTGGAGTACAGAAAATTGTACAATTCATCTTGCACAATAGGTCCCTACCTAACAGGTTCACTGGACTAGTGTCACAGACTACAAATCTGTGCATGTCCGAAAATGTCCCTATTCTCACCCTTACTGGTTCAGTAAGACGAGTCTTAATCTGTGTATTGGCTACACCAACTACTTGGATTGCTTCGTCCGAGAGAGGAAGATTTCTAATATCTGCTAACCTGACAGTTGATCTCGTTGCTCCTGTGTCTACCAAAAAAGTAACACTCTCCCCATTTATTTTCCCATCTACAAATGGTCCTGCCTGGTCTATTTCTAGAGTTGCACCAAGTATGCACTCTTCCTCCTCTCTTCGGCACCGTCAATAGTCCCCTTCAGACTCACTCCCCTCATTCTTTAACCAGTACTGCTGTACCAGGTTAGAACGTCTCGGTTTGTTTACCTGCTCATCATTGTAGAATCCTGAGTCCTGGTTATACTTTTGGGACCCTCTATTCTGCGGCAAGGGCGGTTTTGGTTCTTGGCTCTGCTGTCTGACAACCATCTGCTGTTGCTGCCGATGATTACACCCCTCGTTCTGCACCTGTTGATTTAAGGGTTTATTTTCATTACTTACTAATGATGGATTGGTACACTCGGATCTCCAATGCCCCAATTGTCCACAGTTGTGACAAGGGAACTTTCTCTTTGCCTCCTCAAGATTCCCCTTTCCTTTTCCTGCATATCTGGGTCTATTTCCTGGATTATTCACCTGTTCCACCAACTGTGCTTCTTGTCTTTCAGCAACCTTCACCTGTGCCCACATTGCTTTTTCTTTCAGTTTTCTCTGTTTTGCTTCAATCTCATCACTGAAGTATTTTGCATGTCTCAGGATTTCATCAATCTTTTTACTCTGCCAATCAACTGTGTGCTCACGTATTCTCTCACTAATTTCAGGTCTCAGGCCATATACAAATCTGTATACAAAATGACTCAGATCCTTGTCACCCAGGTGTTCATCTCCACTGAACTGTTTAAACGCTAGTATCAGCCTTTCGTAAAAAGCATGAACTGATTCTTTTGCTTCCTGATGTGTTCGATCTATTTTAACCCAATCTGTCTCTTTCGGGGGTACTTTATTTTTCAGGAACACAATAACCTGATCATACTTCTTCATAACCTCTGGATCTGGTGCTCCTGTTTTCGGATCTCTCGGATACTCTTTTGCAGGCCAATCTACAACTATTTTACACTCTGCCCACAAGTCTGCTGGAACAATTATATCAAACAGACTATTCAGGTCAATCCACAGCACTTTTGACAATTTCACAAACCTGTCTACCTGCCTATACCACTCGACGGGCTTTTCTCTCAATCGAGGGAAATCATTCGTAAATGATAAAATATCCTGTCTAGTCCATGGGACATGTACATATCCTCCTCCAGGAATCTCTCTTATAGGATAAGCATCCGCTGTTTTCTCTTTTTCTCTCACAGGGAAAGCTGAATAAGTCCTATCCACTGAATCTTCCCTTTTCTTGTACCATCTATCCTTCCATTTTTCTACATCACCCCATTTTCGCAACAAGGCAATCATTTCCTTAATCTGTCCTGTTCTACCAGCACCATTCAGATTTTCAATGTCTTTGTCAGTGAAATCCATCCTGTAAGACTTCTGCAAAGTTTTTACCTTATCCATGTCAACTCCTTGTTCACTCGCTATTGCCCTTAACCTGTCATGTGTACTTTTAGCCCTCCAGGTGATACTTTTACACATAAATAACAACTCTCCATCATGATGGTTTTTGAGTATATCTGTAGGAATTGTTCCTGCAATAAGCTCCTCCAATTCTATGCGCAACCTGGCTACATCAATTGCCTGTGAATCTTTATCCTTCTTTTGAAGAACTTTCAACCAATCATTCAAATCTTCAGCTGTTATTTCAGTAGACTTTTTCACTGCACCCACTTGTTCTGTCATCCTCTGTGGTTCCAAAATCGATCCTCCTAAACAACCAGTATTCAATCCTAAATTAGGCTGCACATCTAATCCTCCACTACATGTGTCATGTCTTGACTGCCTCAAATTATTTTCACCAGTCCTCATTCTTGATTCCTCCAAAGTGCAAGAACCAACCAAACCATTTCCAACATAAGGAACCGTCAAACCATTTTCACCCATTCTTTGTTTATCAAAAATAGGCACAACCGGACCTATGGTTACAGGCACTGTAACAGCTTCAAGATTTTTCGTTAGCTCTCTAATTTTCTCAGTCAGCTCAGATGTCGTTCTGGCTAATTCTCTCGTTTTCTCATCACTAACTCGATTCTCTCTCTCTCGCTCTCTCTCTCTTTCCCTTTCCGTGAAAGAGCTACCACTTTTCAGATCTGGTGTGACAACCTCAGTTTTAATAATTCGCAAAGTATCTTCTATTGGAGTAGCAACTAGCGTGCTCTCTTCTGGTTCTGGTCTATACGGAGGCGGTCTCTTGTAAATCATGTCATCCAAGACCTCATCCTCGTAATCATTAGCCCCATACCTTCTCACTTCTGTATCAGGCACCTTTTCTGTAGCCTTCCTCCCTTCCGCTTATTCAACTGTTCTCATAGGATATAATCCCTCTGACATACTAGCATCTCGCCATCTTCTCTTCGATCATGATGAGTTTCACGATCATATTTCCTCCCAAAAAGGTACCTATAGCTGCCTCCACTCCTCTGCTTTTCTCGCTCATGCACCTCATCTTCCCATTCTACCAACGCCTCGAACTGTGTCGGCCTTGGTCTAGGCTCTAGACACATCATTTTCTCCCGTAAATTTCTCAACACAGCCAAATTAAATGAACCATGTTCCGGGAACGCTAAGACACCATCTTCCTTAGTATACTTAGCCCAGTTATCTAACCATATACAGGTATGATACCCATATTTCGCAACCATGAAGGATGCAGGAGTTCTTGTTGGAGGTAACAATTCACCCTCTCTGGTTATTATGTTCTTATCCTTGTCGAACCACCTTTTTATTTTACCGAACAAGGATTTCTTCTTCTTTTCCTCCGGTTGGTAATACATTTTAATGTTTACCAATATTCTCTAGTCCCTTCCGCAACTGCACGATCTTTTGTCTAATAACAGCGCGACTCACACCAACGCACCAATCCTGGAGCGTCTACGTCACTCTGTACTTCTTCCAATCCCTGCGCGGCTCACACCAACGCACCAACCCTAGCGCGAGCACTGTTCTGATCCACTACCCAATCACAGCGCGGTCTGTATGACCCGACTCTCTGACGTCAACAGTCGCTGCAGTCGCTTCTGCTCTGTCTCCTGTCACTCGTCTACCCCTCCTTTACAAAAGTCTTCTTGGTAGACTTCGTTTCAAATTCCACAAAATCTATTAGTTACAACATATAAACATCTCCATTGTCTGTTTCGCTAACCACAGAATAGTAAAGAAAATTCTCACAAGAATCCCGCTTCTCTCTAGAACAGCGCTTACCTTTGCTCTACCACGGAATAATTACTCTCGTTGACACAGTAGCACATCCCTCTACTCTGCCCTTCTAACATGCATCCATTAACTGTTTCCTCTAGGACTGCTCCAAAGAGTCTCACAATCAATTAAATGCTCATACATTCACGCACTTTCATACCAGAAAATGTAACACATGCACACAGAATCCTGCCTTTCCCGAGAACAGCGAACAGTCTGTCCCACTACAGAATTATAGCACGCATTAACCAAGCAGCGCTTACCTCTGCCCAGTCCTACAGATAAGCTCAGAGAATACCTATTACTTCTCCCGCGATAAGCTTTAACGGCGAACCTTACTGATCCCTGGGACTTAAAACCAGAGTTTCACAGATAACCTTCGCTACCATACGCAGTCCTTTTATACCGAAAATATGTCCCTAATAGTAACACACGACGATGTCACCTATTCCGAACCCAGACAATGTGACGCGCAACTTCAATTGTCACACGTTTTTCCTGCATACATACAGGTAATTCCAACAGTCCCGTCTTTCCCGAGAGCAGCACACACTTCCCTCTGCTCTACTACGGAACTGTCATCAGCTCCCAAATTCCAGAAGCACTACATAAAACTCAACACGACGACTTTAACATTTTGTATTAGTACATATACCAACATAAATTAATACATCAATGAATCAAAAAGCCTATGTACAAGCAATCTAATCAGATCAAGACAATAATCAAACCATCCTCTGCTACCAGGAAACTGCTGCAGATCGGCGCATATAAAATCTCCCTGCTTCCACGGACAGAGTAAACCTACAGTCACACGCACATACACACATCATACGCTAGGGCCCATCACACTGAAATTCATACTATTACTCTATCCACACTGAATATAGGAGAGAAATCTAAACCAATCTGCATCTAAACGAGGTCAATGCGACCATAATGACATTGTCCTGAGTCATGATTTTAAACATAGGAAATACATTTGAAAATTCAATAAATGACAAAGAAATGACCACCCGACACCAGAATTCAAACAAATGGTTGTTTATCTAAATTAGTTCAAATGAAAGTCAATCAATAGCAAGATCATTATTCTCATAGTTACCTATTCTAGCTAAATGGGTCAGGACAGGTCTCTCGGTAAAGTCTCTCGAGCTGCCGTCCTCAGCATAAGTCCAAAACGCGATGAACCGCAAGGAACACCATGAATGTAATGAGCGCGAATGGGACAGCAAGGGACACGGACCCTCTCTAGTCTAGCATATTTATAGGGAAAATATCAAAATAAAAAGTTACAAACAAATGTTGAATATCCGTTGAGCCGCTGAGCAGAGCGAGCAGGGAAGGATGTCACTTAGTTACATTTAGAAAACCTCCGCTCAGGAACAATCACAAAAATATAAATACGGAAGAAGGAAACTCGAGTTTGCAAATGTTACTTTCGTATATGCTCTTCCTTGGTATCATAGCAGAGCCACCGCAGACTGGTCATTGTTCATTGTGGCTTTGTCCATTTCCAAGGACATTTGGAATCATTCCCAGAGCTGCTGTCCTCACGGAAATTTTTAAACCCAGACAGAAGCTGTGGTCAGGTGACTCTCGACCATGTTCAGCAAGGCCTTCCGCCAAAATTCAATCACTCGAGTGCAGGCTGTAAATGGCAGCCATCTTGTTTTAGGCCAAACAGACCATCTTAATTAAAAAAAACACAAAACAACGTTACCACATCATAATGATTATACAGTGTTATTCCCCACTAATACCCTTATGTGTATGTAATTATCAAGCCTTCCGCAACGCAATAAAGCATTAGCACACGTTATTTTAAAAGCATAAACACGAAACAAATAGCACTTTTACGACACTCATTTAATAAAACCGCACATTATTATTAAGCAACATATATGCATCCCATGTATAGTTGTTTCTTCTCATTAGTAATGTTGGTTAGTCAAGACTTTTAACAAAAACAAACTATTAATTAATATTTATAAATCAGTAATTTTAATCATAACATATAGACAATACTTAAAACTCGATAAATTTTCAACAGAAAACTCTGCTCCAGCACTGGCATGCCAAAAATATGTAGGTTGCCACGCCTGTTTCTGTATTCTAATTCTGATACTTCTTTATCAAAAGAACGGGAGGCATTACTGAGATTTCGGATGGTTTTTTTCATTATATTCCCATTGTCTTCCAGATTCTGATCCCTTTTATCCGCCTCTGCTATTCTGGAGCTTGTTTCCTTCATATCTTGATGAATGGCTGCGATTTTATTTTGCATGATGTCAGTATTTGTTTTTGTCGTTTTAGCCAAGTCGTGAACATCTGCAAGTTTTTTTAGGATCATTTCCATTGTTGTGTTAACGTCCTGTTTTCCTTTTAATGGAGAGTCTGGGTGAGTAGGGTCCGCTTTCGCTCATTTTAGTGATTGTTTAGTGTCTTTTTCCGCCATTATCCATTATCCGCTGCTGCTGGATAACTACTTAAGCTACAAGTGTGAACAACTGAGTATGGCACTGTAGATGATCAAGGTGAACGAGGTGGCACTGGAGTTACATTGAGGTTGCACTGACATCGCGTTGTGATGGAGACCCCTGGCTTTTTCTAGATTTGATGCACAAGTCTGTAACTTGTAACATATGGCTGCATAGTAGTTGTACACTAGTAGGGATCTGGTTACCAGTACTAAGTGTGGACTGCTTGTTCAGATCAACGCTGGTATGGGCACCATCTTAGAGTCAGGCGTCAAGGTCAGGCATTCAGTCAGTTGTCCAGAGTGCAGGCAAAGATGCAGGAGTAGGATTTTGCTCACTTTTATGACCACTGGTGCTGACAGACCCAGTCAGGTACTGAGGAGCAGTGAGACTGGGAGATGGTGTGATGAACTGTTTGACTCGGGATAGTCAGCCCCCACCATTTCGAGGACAGGACACTGAAAGGAGCAGACTGGCAGAGACCTGATGTTACATCATCATTATATCAGATCAGGATCATTGCTTGTCTTACATATAGAATATAATGTATAATTGGGTATTCATTTCCACTATGTTGCAGTTGATGCTCACATTGTTTTAATGCAATTAAACAGCTGCCATTTTAAGGGCAGGCAACCGAGACAAGCTGCTTGGTGATCAACACTTGAAATCGCTTTTAAAATTGCCAAGTTAGTCAAGTATGCGCAGCGGTTTGTTTGTGGTGTTGATTGGTGTGGATTATTTCCTGTAAAATGCCACTTAGCACATTGAGTTGATAGAAAAACGGATGCGGGCTGTTAAGCGGCCGCCATATTAGGATCAGGCAACCAAAATGAGCCTCCGGTAAGTTCCACCGAATTCCTTGAAATTGACTAGGAGCAGAAATTAGGGTCGGGTGTGCTATTTATTAAAAATATTTACTTACGCTTACTTGCTGTGCCGGGTAGGAGGCTGTGCGCCGTGCTAGAAGGGAGCCTGGTAGCCACGTGGTTTGCCACCCACGCAGTCCTACCTCAAGCGCAGACCGGGAGCCGCTCTCAACCCGATGGAATCCTCCATTTTCAGTCAATGTGATCAGACCGGGTGGTGCCTCTGAGCATTGCAATTACGGGACCTCCCTTTCCAAGGGCGTGTGTCCCAGAATCCGATATCCTTTAGACCGTGTTCCTCCGGGGCGGAGCAGAGCACTCACGCCACCATCTTCCTCTGCATTCAAACCACTCCCCTGGGGCCGCCTTTTTTAATGACAAATGGATCACCAGTATGGAATTCCAGTATAGAGCCATCTTCTTGATAATGCTAAGGGAAATGAGTACTATGGGAGGGGTTCCAACTCCAGCACAGACACCCTATGCCAGGAAATCTGGGATACTGAGAAAAATAGGTACACGTCACTGGAAGGGAAGGGACAACCCATAATTGTATGGAAACTTACACAGTATTCTTTGTGTTTCAGAGGCAAGGTACAATACCGCTTGGGACAAATTTCAGCTGGGAAGTGCTGTTGCACCTACCAGAGCTGCAGTGGGGCCCCTGCATGCTAATGGATTTTTACTGACATTATGGTGACTTTGCTTAGGCCCAACTTGTTCCCAGAAGGCACGGCCTCTTCACCCAAGTAACCATGCACACCCCAAATGCGGTCATCTCTGGAAAGATCTAGCTGAGTTGTTCCAACATCCCCTACAGAAGTAAAACAACTTTGTAGCATCAGTTTTGAAGAAGAAGAAATGCTGATTATTTTGGTTAGACTCAGTACAAGGATATTCTAGAAGACTTCAGACAGTTCGTGGAAGCTCAAATCAAGGCACGGGGGTCCAACCTTTCTTCACCATTCAAACAAAAGTAAATGCTTTCTGGATACAAATTACCAGGTGGGAACTGTTGGAAATGATTAATGACACTGAGATCAGCCTTAATACTATCAGGGGAGAACAGAGAGCCGTAAACCTTGTGGTGATGCAGCATCTGTATTTGTTGGACTTGATGACCATAATGGAGGGAGGGGTGTGGGTCAAGATCAGTGCTTTCTGTTGTACTTTTATCCCTGTAAACAACATGGACAATGAGACACTGGTTCTTGCCATTCGAGCACTGCATTGTCAACAAACAGACATGAAGAAGGAGGGGGCTGCCCCTGACCAGGACTGGTTTCATAGTCTATTCAACTGGCTCCCCCTATGGGTGACCCGCTGTGCAGATTGCTGCTTCCTGTTGTCATGGTTGTGCTATTACTGTGTGGTTTCCTACAGTTGGGGGTTTCCTGTTATAAAAAAGCCGCCCACAAACAAGGTAGTATGCAAATAGATAGGAAAGGGATAGGAGACACCACAGCAACACACATCATTACAAATAATGTCACTGTCATGACGTACGAGGAAAATGATATAGTTGAAAATTCAACTAGAGAGGGGAGTGTTGAGATTGATAAATACAAAAGGAATATGCACCCTGACGTTTGTACACATAGCAGTAGTACCAATAAATTGAATATCGATGTACTTTGTAACCTATGCCCGCAGATGTACGTTGTTTATACCAGTAAATCCAAGGTCAACATACACTGTAAATTATGTATGCTTAATGACTTCAATCTCAGTGAATGCAATGTTGATGTGCGATACAACAACTGTGCATATAATAATAAGAATATTGGCAAATACAATATCAATGACCGCCATGTTACACTTGCACTCACTCACTCAAAAAAGAACAAAAAACTCACATCATTACTATCGGATTCAACCAAGATGACCTCCCCTTCAACTCCAATCCAGAGATAAGTAGTCAGACAGGCCCTGCGACCCAAACCCAAGCCTACCGATTGACAGGTCACAGGTGGGGTTCAACTTAGCCCAAAGACAAACACGCACCCATGAAGAACCCTGATCAATCCCACAAATAGGTAGCCACACAACAAACAGGATCAAGGAGATTGGCCCCATTATAAAAGGTTTGGCCAAAGGAGCACATCCCTAAAATACAATAAAGTTAGATGCCAGATGTAGGTGGGAACACTCAGACAATTAGGACATGACATGAACCATCCCAAGGGGTGGTCCCACGCTCACCACACTGGGCATCTGGACATTCACACACTGGCCCACACTAGCTCTCCTCAAGGTCAAGAGCCATCGGTGTCCCCCTAATCATATGGTTGTACTTGTTTTTTATGACTATGATGCTTTTCAAAGAATCTCAAAGTATTTTATTGTACTCATGAAGTATCTATATGTGCAGCCAAAACCTCTGTACTCTGAGACTGTCTTCAGACCTGCCTCTGTTGATACTATCCTGGCCGCTGTATTTAATTAAACCAAATTGTTCCTGCTTTGCCAAACGCCTCTTGTCTTTTCATTTATTTAAGATAAATTCATATTCAAGCAACACCAGTCTAAATTTGAGCTATTGTCTTCAGTTAGGAAGATCTAAGTTAAAAAACATATAAGGCATATAATACATTTTTTATATCAATATAATTGTTTTAAGAAAAACCAAGTGAGCTGCATACTAATATAATATATTAGCATCTGAACAGGTTGGGCCATGCACACATGCCCTTTAATTTCATTACAAGACCGTAGGCTACATTATGCATTATCTTTTAATGCAGGTCACAAACAGCCGCACTACATCATAAATAAAACAGTTCTAGAATGGAATGAACAGATGGTATGAAAGCATATGCACCAAACAGGCAGCCTCTTTTAAATGCGGCTCTCAAGCAGATAAGTTCCGTACTACCTTCTCTTCCTGTACTAATTGTACTGTTTAATCCTTATTATTTTTAGGTACCTTCTCTTTTTTGTACTAATTATACTATTTAATCCATATTACGTTTAAATTCCTAGCTATTTCTTTAGCGTAACCTTAAGTAATGTGATTACCCAAGGCGTTTTGTCCTCCTCCCCTCCCTCCCTTGATGTCCAATTTTTGGTCATCAATCAATCCCTCCCGCCCTTTACCTTACCGGAGTCTTCCTCCAAATTGCCTAGGGCTGGTTCGCACTCCATAACGTGGTTCCGTTCTTTAACTACTTTATTCATACGATTACAGATTTTATTTTTGAGCCTATGAGTGAATCTCTGACCACGTCCCTTAGAGGAGCAGCCCTTAGCAACGGTGGCGCTACGCGCTAGTGTTGACAATCTCCCTTTTCTAATCTCTGGCAGCAGCTGCTTCTCCAGCGCTGTTCATGAGCACTTTTTGACAGTTATCAGCTGCTCCGGAGACTGCGCCCCATACTCCTTTAATATTGATAGCTTGCCCCATATGTTTGAGTTCATGATATCCTGTCTAAAACTTACCTAAAAGAAAAAGGGGAGAACACTTGTTTTTATTATCAAAGCACTATTTATATTCTCAAACCTAACTCTTCTATAACTGACCAATCTCTGCCACATTATGTCGGATACTGAGTCAGATGATGCTGCAACCAGCTCCCCTAACTTCAATAGTGAATCTTTTAAGAACTTTAATCAGAAGGAGATGAGGTCTTGCATGTTGGACACACTGAAGGAGGTTATGTCCTCAAAAAGACCCCTCCCCTTTCAGGACGATCTCCCTGAAGGCCCCATTACACATGATGTCAGAGTTATTAACCAGGCTAAAAGAGCCAAAAAATCTAATTACACTAGCCTTGTCTTAAGAACACTATGGGAGGTCCTGGCACCTCAACTGACTTGGGATGTCGTAGTGCCTCAAACTTTGTGGGAGGTCTTCGCACCTCGAATTCGAAAGATGTCCCTAGCGGCACAAATTACTCAAGTGCCCCTCGCGGCACAACTTACATGGGTGTCCCTAGCTGCACAAATTATCGGAGTGCTCATAGCATTGCAGATTCTGATTCTGAAATTGAGGATAGTTTCCCTAATCCTTCTGATGAAGTTGTCCTTGATTTGGACGATGAGGACCTTGATTTCATTAGCCAAGTTGATGATGATTCACCATCCTCATCTAAGAATGTCATCCTGAACCCATTGGGCGAGGAAATGTTTTCGCCACTTAATATCTCCCATCCTAGAAGCTCAGAATGGTTCCCCCAAGTGCATGTGGCTAAATACATTAAAACATGGCTCAGGAATACCCTGGAAAAAGAGACTTCTAGTACCCTTAGGTCCGAGTGCCCTAGACGTCAATTCAAGACAAGGTCTGTCAGACCCCCATCATTGACCCCGATTTAATTAAGTTAATGTTCAAACTGGTTAAGGACCCCAGAAAGGGTATTGAGAAGTGCCTCAAGGGCTGCCAGGATCGCCTTCTCGACACCCTGGGGCCCCTAACCAGAATTTTAGACACGGCAGAAGAATGTCACATCAACGATACTCCCCTTGACACTGACCTCGTCAGAGGCTGGAGCCAAAGGGCCTTAGTGCTCCTCGGCAATGCTAACTCTAGCCTTAATAGTGAAAGAAGGAGAGCCCTTCTCACTAAGAGTAATCCCAATTGGGCGACATGGCCGAAAAAGAACCTTCACAAAACCCTAAGGGACTCCTTTTTGGTGAAGATATGATCACGTCCATTGGTAAATATGTCTCCACCTTCACCGCCCTCGATAAAGCACAAGATAATATGAGGCGTGTTTTTAATTCAAACCTTTTTAGACGGGCTGGAAGAAGGGGACTTTCTTCTAGCTGAGGCAACCAAAGGCCCTTTTCAAGATTCAGGGGCTCTGGAAGAGGGTTCTTCCCATCCAACCCTCAATTCTACCCCCAACGAGGGAGAGGCTCGCAGTATAGAGGATCCAAGTCCCGCAGCACGCCTAACAACACCAATACTTAAAGTAAGTACTCCTCTCCCTCCTTCTTCTTTCCCACCAAAGGTAGGGGGCAGACTACATTTCTTTTACCACATATGGGAAAGTCTAACTCAAGACCCCTGGGTTTTGGAGACTGTTCGGGGTTTCCAGGATAGATTTTATCAACACTCCTACACAAACATCACTCCCAAGAGTTCTATCTCTTTCAGAGGATCAACAAAAAATTGTAGAAGAAAAGATTTCCTCCATGCTTCAAAAAGGCGCAATTTTAGAGGTTCCTTGGAGTTTGAAGAGGTCTGTAAGCACACTCGTTCTCGTTCAAAAAAAGGAAAAAGTTTGGAGACCAGTCATAAATCTACGAGAATTAAACAAGTATCTGGTCTACAGGCATTTCAAAATGGAGGGCATCCACCTCCTGAGAGACCTACTTCTAGGGGGAGACTGGTTGGTCAAACTGGATCTATCTAAAAGATGCCTATTTTACCACTCCAATGGCCAAGGAACACCAGCCCTTTCTTCAGTTTGATTGGAACAATCGTCTTTTTAAATTTCAAGCCCTACCTTTTGGGCTTTCTTCTGCCCCCTGGTGTTTCACCAAGGTTATGAGAACTATCGCCTCTCTTTTAAGAAAAAGAAGTATTCACTTAATTATTTATTTGGACGACATTCTTATTATGTCCCAGCACCACTCGCAGATCCTCAAAGATCTGAAGATTGCAATGGACCTCATAGAGAGTCTAGGCTTTATTATAAACTGGCAAAAATCAATCCTTTCCCCCTCCAGATCACTGGAGTTCCTTGGCTTTACAGTGGACACGTCAAAATGTCTTCTTTTACTTTCCCCAAAGAAAATTGCCAAAATCCGCAAAGAGATCAGGTTTGCTTTAAAACAAGATTCTCTATCTCTAAGAGAGTTGGCAAGACTTTTAGGCCTCCTCTCGTCTTCCATTCAAGACATTTTCCGGAGGCCTCTCATCTACCGAACTCTTCAGAGAATAAAAGGGAAGGCTCTCAGATCTGGCCTGTGGTACAGAGATCTTGTAACCTTAGACCAGGAAGCCAGGTCGTAACTGTCCTGGTGGCTGGAGAATTTGGATGCCTGGAATGGCAAAGCAATCTTTGGCTCGACTCCGGGAGTTCATCCTGGAATCAGATGCAAGTCTCCATGGTTGGGGTGCTCGCCTCCTCAACCAAAACACCGGTGGTGTATGGTCTCTTGCAGAGACCTCGCATCACATAAACTATTTAGCGCTTACGGCAGGATTATACACTCTAATGAGCTTCAGACACTCGCTTCAAGGGAGATCTGTTATCCTGAAGATGGACAACATCCCCGCAGTGTCTTATATAAACCACCTAGGCGGGACCAGATCAGCAGACCTCTCCAACTTAGCCAAGAGACTCTGGATGTTTTGCCTAGAGCACAAGATTGCCCTGAGGGCGGAGTATCTCCCCGGAAAATCAAATATTTCCGCAGACTGGAACTCAGATTCCTCTGCATAATGACTTCAATCTCAGTGAATGCAGTGTTGATGTACGATACAACAACTGTGCATATAATAATAAGAATATTGGCAAATACGATATCAATGACCGCCATGTTACACTTGCACTCACTCACTCAAAAAAAAACAACAAAAAACTCACATCATTACTATCGGATTCATCCAAGATGACCTCCCCTTCAACTCCAATCCAGAGATAAGTAGTCAGACAGGCCCTGCGACCCAATCCCAAGCCTACCGATTGACAGGACACAGGTGGGGTTCAACTTAGCCCAAAGACAAACACGCACCCATGAAGAACCTTGATCAATCCCACAAATAGGTAGCCACACAACAAACAGGATCAAGGAGATTGGCCCCATTATAAAAGGTTTGGCCAAAGGCACGCATTCCTAAAATACAATAAAGTTAGATGCCAGATGTAGGTGGGAACACTCAGCCAATTAGGACATGACATGAACATCCCATGGGGTGGTCACACGCTCACCACACTGGGCATCTGGACATTCACACACTGGCCCACACTAGCTCTCCTCAAGGTCAAGAGCCATCTGTGTCCCCTTATTCATATGGTTGTACTTGTTTTTTATGACTATGATACTTTTCAAAGAATCTGAAAGTATTTTATTGTACTCATGAAGTATCTATATGTGCAGCCAAAACCTCTGTACTCTGAGACTGTCTTCAGACCTGCCTCTGTTGATACTATCCTGGCTGCTGTATTCAATTAAACCAACTTGTTCCTGCTTTGCCAAATGCCTCTTGTCTTTTCATTTATTAAAGATAAATTCATATTCAAGCAACACCAGTCTAAATTTGAGATATTGTCTTCAGTTAGGAAGATCTAAGTTAAAAAACGTATAAGGCATATAATACATTTTTTATATCAATATAATTGTTTTAAGAAAAACCAAGTGAGCTGCATACTAATATATTATATTAGCATCCGAACCGGTTGGGCCATGCACACATGCCCTTTAATTTCATTACAAGACCGGAGGCTACATTATGCATTATCTTTTAATGCAGGTCACAAGCAGCCGCACTACATCATAAATAAAACATATCTAGAATGGAATGAACAGATGATCTGAAAGGCATATGCACCAAACAGGCAGCCTCTTTTAAATGCGGCTCTCAAGCAGATAAGTTCCGTACTACCTTCTCTTCCTGTACTAATTGTACTCTTGTAATCCTTATTATTTTTAGGTACCTTCTCTTTTTTGTACTAATTATACTATTTAATCCATATTACTTTTAAATTCCTAACTATTTCTTTAGCGTAACCATAAGTAATGTGATTACTCGAGGCGTTTTGTCCTCCTCCCCTCCCTCCCTTGATTTCCAATTTTTGGTCATTAATCAATCCCTCCCGCCCTTTCCCTTACCGGAGTCTTCCTCCAAATTGCCTAGGGCTGGTCCGCACTCCATAACGTGGTTCCGTTCTTTAACTACTTTATTCATACGATTACAGATTTTATTTTTGAGCCTATGAGTGAAGCTCTGACCGTGTCCCTTAGGGGAGCGGCCCTTAGCAACGGTGGTGCTACGCGCCAGTGTTGACCATCTCCCTTTTCTAATCTCTGGCAGCAGCTGCTTCTCGAGCGCTGTTCATGAGCGCTTTTTGACAGTTACCAGCTGCTGCCGGAGACTCCGCCCCATACTCCTTTAATTTTGATAGCTTGCCCCATACGTTTGAGTTTATGATATCCTGTCTAAAACTTACCTAAAAAAAAAAGGGGAGAACACTTGCTTTTATTATCAAAGCATTATTTATAATCTCAACCCTAACTCTTCTATAACTGACCAATCTCTGCCACATTATGTCGGATACTGAGTCAGATGATGCTGCAACCAGCTCCCCTAACTTCAATAGTGAATCTTTTAAGAACTTTATTCAGAAGGAGATGAGGTCTTGCATGTTGGACACACTGAAGGAGGTTATGTCCTCAAAAAGACACCTCCCCTTTCAGGACGATCTCCCTGAAGGCCCCATTACACATAATGTCACAGTTATTAACCAGGCGAAAAGAGCCAACAAATCTAATTACACTGAGCCTTGTCTTAAGAGCACTCTGGGCGGTCCTGGCACCTCAACTGACTTGGGATGTCGTAGCGCCTCAATCTTTGTGGGAGGTCCTCGCACCACGAATTCGAAAGGTGTCCCTAGAGGCACAAATTACTCAGGTGTCCCTAGCGGCACAAATTACTCAAGAGGCCCTCGCGGCATGACTTACATGGGTGTCCCTAGCTGCACAAATTATCGGAGTGCTCATAACATTGCAGATTCTGATTCTGAAATTGAGGATAGTTTCCCTAATCCTTCTGATGAAGTTGTCCTTGATTTGGACGATGAGGACCTTGATTTCATTAACCAAGTTAATGATGATTCACCATCCTCATCTAAGAATGTCATCCTCAACCCATTGGGCGAGGAAATGTTTTCGCCACTTAATATCTCCCATCCTAGAAGCTCAGAATGGTTTCCCCAAGAGCATGTGGCGAAATTCATTAAAACATGGCTCAGGTATACCCTGGAAAGAGAGACTCGTAGTACCCTTAGGTCCGAGTGCCCTAGACCGTCAATTCAAGACAAGGTCTGTCAGACCCCCAACCTTAACCCCGACTTAATTAAGTTTATTTTCAAACTGGTTAAGGACCCCAGAAAGGGAATTGAGAAGTGCCTCAAGGGCTGCCAGGATCGCCTTCTCGACATCCTGGGGCCCCTAACCAGAATCTTAGATACGGCAGAAGAATGTCACATCAACGATACTCCCCTTGACACTGACCTCGTCAGAGGCTGGAGCCAAAGGGCATTAGTGCTCCTCGGCAATGCTAACTCTAGCCTTAATAGTGAAAGAAGGAGAGCCCTTCTCACTAAGAGTAATCCCAAATTGGGCGACATGGCCGAAAAAGAACCTTCACTAAACCCTAAGGGACTACTTTTTGGTGAAGATATGATCAAGTCCATTGGTAAATATGTCTCCACCTTCACCGCCCTCAATAAAGCACAAGATAATATGAGGCGTGTTTTTAATTCAAACCTTTTTAGACGGGCTGGAAGAAGGGGACTTTCTTCTAGCCGATGCAACCAAAGGCCCTTTTCAAGATTCAGGGGCTCTGGAAGAGTGTTCTTCCCATCCAACCCTCAATTCTACCCCCAAAGAGGGAGAGGCTCACAGTACAGAGGATCCAAGTCCCGCAGCACGCCTAACAACACCAATACTCAAAGTAAGTACTCCTCTCCCTCCTTCTTCTTTCCCTCCAAAGGTAGGGGGCAGACTACATTTCTTTTACCACATATGGACAAGTCTAACTCAAGACCCCTGGGTTTTGGAGACTGTTCGGGGTCTCCAGGATAGATTTTATCTACACTCCTACACAAACATCTCTCCCAAGAGTTCTATCTCTTTCAGAGGATCAACAAAAAATTGTAGAAGAAAAGATTTCCTCTATACTTCAAAAAGGCGCAATTTTAGAGGTTCCTTGGAGTTTGAAGAGGTCTGTAAGCACACTCTTTCTCGTTCAAAAAAAGGAAAAAGGTTGGAGACCAGTCATAAATCTACGAGAATTAAACAAGTATCTGGTCTATAGGCATTTCAAAATGGAGGGCATCCACCTCCTGAGAGACCTACTTCTAGGGGGAGACTGGTTGGTCAATCTGGATCTATCTAAAAGACGCCTATTTTACCATTCCAATGGCCAAGGAACACCAGCCCTTTCTTCAGTTTGCTTGGAACAATCGTCTTTTTCAATTTCAAGCCCTACCTTTTGGGCTTTCTTCTGCCCCCTGGTGTTTCACCAAGATTATGGCAACTATCGCCTCTCTTTTGAGGAAAAGAAGTATTCACTTAATTATTTATTTAGACGACATTCTCATTATGTCCCAGCACCACTCGCAGATCCTCAAAGATATGAAGATTGCAATGGACCTCATAGAGAGTCTAGGCTTTATTATAAATTGGAAAAATCAATCCTTTCCCCCTCCAGATCCCTGGAGTTCCTTGGCTTTACAGTGGACACGTCAACATGTCTTCTTTTACTTTCCCCAAAGAAAATTGCCAAAATCCGCAAAGAGATCAGGTTTGTTTTAAAACAAGATTCTCTATCCCTAAGAGAGTTGGCTAGACTTTTAGGCCTCCTCTCGTCTTCCATTTAAGCCATTTTCCGGAGGCCTCTCATCTACCGAACTCTTCAGAGAATAAAAGGGAAGGCTCTCAGATCTGGCCTGTGGTACAGAGATCTTGTAACCTTAGACCAGGAAGCCAGGTCGTAACTGTCCTGGTGGCTGGAGAATTTGGATGCCTGGAATGGCAAAGCAATCTTTGGCTCGACTCCGGGAGTTCATCCTGGAATCAGATGCAAGTCTCCATGGTTGGGGTGCTCGCCTCCTCAACCAAAACACCGGTGGTGTATGGTCTCTTGCAGAGACCTCGCATCACATAAACTATTTAGCGCTTACGGCAGGCTTATACACTCTAATGAGCTTCAGACACTCGCTTCAAGGGAGATCTGTTATCCTGAAGATGGACAACATCCCCGCAGTGTCTTTTATAAACCGCCTAGGCGGGACCAGATCAGCAGACCTCTCCAACGTAGCCGAGAGACTCTGGATGTTCTGCCTAGAGCACAAGATTGCCCTGAGGGCGGAGTATCTTCCCGGAAAATCAAATATTTCCGCAGACTGGAACTCAGATTCCTCTGCATAATGACTTCAATCTCAGTGAATGCAATGTTGATGTACGATACAACAACTGTGCATATAATAATAAGAATATTGGCAAATACGATATCAATGACCGCCATGTTACACTTGCACTCACTCACTCAAAAAAAAACAACAACAAAAAACTCACATCATTACTATCGGATTCAACCAAGATGACCTCCCCTTCAACTTCAATCCAGAGATAAGTAGTCAGACAGGCCCTGCGACCCAAACCCAAGCCTACAGATTGACAGGTCACAGGTGGGGTTCAACTTAGCCCAAAGACAAACACGCACCCATGAAGAACCCTGATCAATGCCACAAATAGGTAGCCACACAACAAACAGGATCAAGGAGATTGCCCCATTATAAAAGGTTTGGCCAAAGGCGCACATTCCTAAAATACAATAAAGTTAGATGCCAGAGGTAGGTGGGAACACTCAGCCAATTAGGACATGACATGAACATCCCATGGGGTGGTCACACGCTCACCACACTGGGCATCTGGACATTCACACACTGGCCCACACTAGCTCTCCTCATGTCAAGAGCCATCTGTGTCCCCCTATTCATATGGTAGTACTTGTTTTTTATGACTATGATGCTTTTCAAAGAATCTCAAAGTATTTTATTGTACTCATGAAGTATCTATATGTGCAGCCAAAATCTCTGTACTCTGAGACTGTCTTCAGACCTGCCTCTGTTGATACTATCCTGGCCGCTGTGTTTAATTAAACCAACTTGTTCCTGCTTTGCCAAACACCTCTTGTCTTTTGATTTATTTAAGATAAATTCATATTCAAGCAACACCAGTCTAAATTTGAGATATTGTCTTCAGTTAGGAAGATCTAAGTTAAAAAACATAGAAGGCATATAATACATTTTTTATATCAATATAATTGTTTTAAGAAAAACCATGTGAGCTGCATACTAATATATTATATTAGCATCCAAACCGGTTGGGCCATGCACACATGCCCTTTAATTTCATTCCAAAACCGGAGGCTACATTATGCATTACCTTTTAATGCAGGTCACAAGCAGCCGCACTACATCATAAATAAAACAGTTCTAGAATGGAGTGAACAGATGGTATGAAAGGCATATGCACCAAACAGGTAGCCTCTTTTAAATGCGGCTCTCAAGCAGATAAGTTCCGTACTACCTTCTCTTCCTGTACTAATTGTACTGTTTAATCCTTATTATTTTTAGGTACCTTCTCTTTTTTGTACTAATTATACTATTTAATCCACATTACTTTTAAATTCCTAGCTATTTCTTTAGCGTAACCTTAAGTAATGTTATTACTCGAGGCGTTTTGTCCTCCTCCCCTCCCTCCCTTGATGTCCAATTTTTGGTCATCAATCAATCCCTCCCGCCCTTTCCCTTACCGGAGGCTTCCTCCAAATTTCCTAGGGCTGGTCCGCACTCCATAACGTTGTTCCATTCTTTAACTACTTTATTCATACGATTACAGATTTTATTTTTGAGCCTATGAGTGAAGCTCTGACCACGTCCCTTAGAGTAGCGGCCCTTAGCAATGGTGGCGCTACATGCCAGTGTTGACAATCTCCCTTTTCTATTCTCTGGCAGCAGCTGCTTCTCGAGCGCTGTTCATGAGCGCTTTTTGACAGTTACCAGCTGCTCCAGAGACTGCGCCCCATACTCCTTTAATTTTGATAGCTTACCCCATACGTTTGAGTTTATGATATCCTGTCTAAAACTTGCCTAAAAAGAAAAGGGGAGAACACTTGCTTTTATTATCAAAGCACTATTTATATTCTCAACCCTAACTCTTCTATAACTGACCAATCTCTGCCACATTATGTCGGATACTGAGTCAAATGTTGCTGCAACCAGCTCCCCTAACTTCAATAGTGAATCTTTTAAGAACTTTATTCAGAAGGAGATGAGGTCTTGCATGTTGGACACACTGAAGGAGGTTATGTCCTCAAAAAGACACCTCCCCTTTCAGGACGATGTCCCTGAAGGCCCCATTACACATAATGTCACAGTTATTAACCAGGAGAAAAGAGCCAAAAAATCTAATTACACTGAGCCTTGTCTTAAGAGCACTATGGGAGGTCCTGGCACTTCAACTGACTTGGGATGTCGTAGCGCCTCAAACTTTGTAGGAGGTCTTCACACCTCGAATTCGAAAGGTTTCCCTAGCGGCACAAATTACTCAGGCGTCCCTAGCGGCACAAATTACTCAAGTGCCCCTCGCGGCACGACTTACATGGGTGTCCCTAGCTGCACAAATTATCGGAGTGCTCATAGCATTGCAGATTCTGATTCTGAAATTGAGGATAGTTTCCCTAATCCTTCTGATGAAGTTGTCCTTGATTTGAACGATGAGGACCTTGATTTCATTAACCAAGTTAATGATGATTCACCATCCTCATCTAAGAATGTCATCCTGAACCCATTGGGCGAGGAAATGTTTTCGCCACTTCATATCTCCCATCCTAGAAGCTCAGAATGGTTCCCCCAAGTGCATGTGGCAAAATACATTAAAACATGGCTCTGGAATACCCTGGAAAAAGAGACTTGTAGTACCCTTAGGTCTGATGCCCTAGACTGTCCATTTAAGACAAGGTCTGTCAGACCCCCAACCTTGACCCCGACTTAATTGAGTTTATGTTCAAACTGGTTAAGGACCCCAGAAAGGGTATTGAGAAGTGCCTCAAGGGCTGCCAGGATCGCCTTCTCGACATCCTGGGGCCCCTAACCAGAATTTTAGATACGGCAGAAGAATGTCACATCAACGATACTCCCCTTGACACTGACCTCATCAGAGGCTGGAGCCAAAGGGCCTTAGTGCTCCTCAGCAATGCTAACTCTAGCCTTAATAGTGAAAGAAGGAGAGCCCTTCTCACTAAGAGTAATCCCAAATTGGGCGACATGGCCGAAAAAGAACCTTCACTAAACCCTAAGGGATTCCTTTTTGGTGAAGATATGATCAAGTCCATTGGTAAATATGTCTCCACCTTCACCGCCCTCGATAAAGCACAAGATAATATGAGGCGTGTTTTTAATTCAAACCTTTTTAGACGGGCTGGAAGAAGGGGACTTTCTTCTAGCTGAGGCAACCAAAGGCCCTTTTCAAGATTCAGGGGCTCTGGAAGAGGGTTCTTCCCATCCAACCCTCAATTCTACCCCCAACGAGGGAGAGGCTCACGGTATAGAGGATCCAAGTCCCGCAGCACGCCTAACAACACCAATACTCAAAGTAAGTACTCCTCTTCCTCCTTCTTCTTTCCCTCCAAAGGTAGGGGGCAGACTACATTTCTTTTACCACATATGGGAAAGTCTAACTCAAGATCCCTGGGTTTTGGAGACTGTTCGGGGTCTCCAGGATAGATTGTATCAACACTCCTACACAAACATCTCTCCAGAGAGTTCTATCTCTTTCAGAGGATCAACAAAAAATTGTAGAAGAAGAGATTTCCTCTATACTTCAAAAAGGCGCAATTTTAGAGGTTCCTTGGAGTTTGAAGAGGTCTGTAAGCACACTTGTTCTCGTTCAAAAAAAGGAAAAAGGTTGGGGACCAGTCATAAATCTACGAGAATTAAAAAAGTATCTGGTCTACAGGCATTTCAAAATGGAGGGCATCCACCTCCTGAGAGATCTACTTCTATGGGGAGACTGGTTGGTCAAACTGGATCTAAAAGACGCCTATTTTACCATTCCAATGGCCAAGGAACACTAGCCCTTTCTTCAGTTTGCTTGGAACAATCGTCTTTTTCAATTTCAAGCCCTACCTTTTGGGCTTTCTTCTGCTCCCTGGTGTTTCACCAAGATTATGAGAACTATCGCCTCTTTTTTGAGGGAAAGAGGTATTCACATTGGGGCCTATGCATCAACAATGCCATTTGCGATTCCTTATTAGCGAAAAATAAGGAATCGCTAATAAGGAATAGCAAAAGGCTATGCATGTAGGAATCGCTATTCAAATAGCGATTCCTTAATATTCCTTATTACCGAATCGGTAATACCGAATCGGTAATAAGGAATACCTACCCATTCATTCCTATGGGCTTGGAGGCCCATAGGATTGAATGTAAAGCCAGTCTGTATTAGCGAATCGGTATTACCGAATCGCTAATAGCGGGAGCACTTTCAAGGGTGCCAGGGTGTCAAAAGGACACCCTGTTGCACCCCTGAAAATGATATGTGCACACACACATGCTCTAAGGGCATGTGTGTGCGCAACATGAAACTTTGAAAAATGCACAAAAGTGCATTTTTCAAAGTTTTTGCAAATTACCATGCAGTTCATCTTCATGGTAATTTGCTCCCCCTATTAGCGAAATCGCTAATTTTTTAACTTTGATGCATTGCATTTAAGGAATCTCACTTTGGGATTCCTTAAATGCAATCGCTATTAAGGAATCGGTATTTAAGGAATCCCTATTTAAAGAATCGCTATTTAAGGATTCCTTAAATAGCGATTTCTGCTTTTGGGTTGATGCATTGGGATTGGGTATTTTTTACTTAATACCGGGAGCTATTACCGAATCGGTATTTTACCGACTGGATTTTGGGTTGATGCATGAGGCTGTTAATTATTTATTTGGATGACATTCATATTATGAGGCCTCTCATCTACCGATCTCTTCAGAGAATAAAAGGGAAGGCTCTCAGATCTGGCCTGTGGTACAGAGATCTTGTAACCTTAGACCAGGAAGCCAGGTCATAAACTATTTAGAGCTTGGACAACATCTCTGCAGTGTCTTATATAAGACCAGATCAGCAGACCTCTCCAACCTAGCCATGAGACTCTGGATGTTTTGCCTAGAGCACAAGATTGCCCTGAGGGCGTAGTATCTCCCCGGATAATCAAATATTTCCGCAGATTGGAACTCATATTCCTCTTGGACTTCAGCGATTGGAAACTCGACGCGAATGTCTTCAATGCTCTAAATCAAATTTGGGGCCCACTGAATGTGGACCTATTTGCGAGCAGGTTAACTTTCCAGTTAGAGAAATACTTCCGCTGGATGCCGGATCTGGGCGCTTTTGCAGTGAATGCCTTTCTCCAGCTCTGGTCAGACCTTTGGGGTTGCCCCTTTCCCCCCTTCGCCATGATTCAGAGAGTTCTTCAGAAGGTCAGACAAGACCAATGTTCCCTAGTCCTGATAACCATCCTTTTGGCCTTCTCAGGCCTGGTTCCCAACAACTCTAGAATTGGCCTGCAGCATTTCTTTCTTCATTCCTGCGGTCATGGGTCTGGTTACAAAGGCAGACGGAGAAGATCACCATCTAATTCTTTCTGGAAATTTGAACCTTCTTGCCTGGAAGGTGTCTGGAAATCCAATGAACTGTCTGGCCTTTCGATGTCAGCTGCAACTCTCCTCGGAGAATCTTCGGCGCCAGGAAAACACTATAGGTACAACAACATTTGGAGAAAATGGTTTTGTTGGTGCCTGGAGAGGGGCTTGGATCCTGTGGAGGCTCCTATCATACACATAGTTAATTTTCTTATCGAACAATTCGATTTTGGTCTTTCCTATAGATCTATTAATTGTTATAGATCAGTTATCTCTGCTGGTCATTCTCTCGTCAATGGTAAGAAGGTAGGTTAAAATGTTATTGTTTGTAGAGTCATGAAGAGTATTAGGCTGAAGAGGCCTCCTAGACCTAAGTATCAATCCATGTGGGACTTTAAGGCTATTTTAGACCTTTTTTCATCTTGGCCTGATAATTCCTTTCTTAATAGGAAATGTGGTTCTATTAAACTTGCAACTCTCTTGTGCTTAATTTCCTGCCGTAGAGTCTCTGATATTAAATGTCTTGATATATCTTATAGATCTTATGATATGTTTGGTGTTAAATTTGAAATTTTAAGAAGAACGAAAACTATGTCAGATTCTATCTTTTATCCACGTTTCGACCTGTGTAAAAAACTTTGTGTTGTAGAGTGTATGAAGGAATATGATAGTAGAATGAATGATCTTTGCCCTAAAGACGCTTATTTCCTTTGTCAAACCATTCAAACCCATTAGCTCTGCCTCCATTGCCAGATGGGTCAAGTCCGCTATGAATCTAGCTGGTGTTGACTTATCTAAATTCCAAGCCCACTCTATTAGAGGTGCAATGGCCAGTAAGTCCTTCTGGTCTGGTGGTAAGTTGGATGATATTCTCAAAGCAGTGGACTGGTCTAACGCATCCACATTTGCTCATCATTACTGCAAACCTATCGAGCACATGTCTGATGTTGTCCTACATGGCTACCAACATGCATAATGCAGCCTCCGGTCTTGTAATGAAATTGCGATTATCCTATTAACATTATCCGACCCGTCCCTCCCTTGGACGGTCTTCTCTTTGCATAATTTATTACTGAATGTTTCATTTGATTATTGTTTTATTCTACCATGCTCTGATATTTCAATGCTCTGTTACTTCCAATCCTTAACATGTTCCTCCTTCCTTTCAGACAATTCATCCAAATGGATTCTTCTCATCATCCTTGATTCCTCCTCACCTCTCTTCGTTACTCCCTTCTGGATTCTTTGGATTCTTCATTCTCAAGAACAAGTTGATATTGAACCTTTTGGAACTTTTGTTATTCCTCCACATATAAAAGAAGCTGTCTGTTTGGTGCACATGCCTTTCATACCATCTGTTCATTCCATTCCAGAACTGTTTTATTTATGATGTAGTGCGGCTGCTTGTGACCTGCATTAAAACATAATGCATAATGTTAGCCTCCGTGTCTTCAATGAAATCCAGATTCTCTGGTCATGTTAATAGGAGAATAGCAATTCCCTACATTATGCTTGATGTTATTAAGGTCCATGCATCTAGGAGTCCATTTGAAGGTATGAGTACTCCTAGTCAATTTATGATCAAGCAACTCCTAAACATGGAGAATCAGCTGTCCATTAAAAAAAAAAATGTAAAAGTACCGCATGCTAATATGTTGGTGTTTGGCTAAATTAACCTGGAGGTGGTTCTTACGTTATAATAATACAGTCTTTTAAGGTTTTCTATATAGGCCATTCTAGTCAGTGATAGAATGAAGAAATTGTTGGCCTATACTAAATGAGTTATCCTTTCTGTGCCTAACGATCAGCCACATATAGTGAGAATGATAAAGATGTCATACATCTAGTCTTATTTTGCCAACATAACCTGTACTGGGTTTGCATCTGTTGTGCAATAGTTTGCTTTAAATCCTATCAGAGAATGTTAATAATATTAAATCAGATACCCAGTGTATAGGTTTGCAGATAACTTGCCATCATGGTCAAACAGAGCAATCAAACAATAACGTTTAGGCTTAGACTGTATCCTAGATTTATAAACAGGTTGTAAATTTGAGCCTTTCCATAAAGGGACTATGCTGTAGAAAATGTGTTTGTGTTTAATAGTCTCAGTAAGTCACTGATGCTGTAGAAACAAGTTGCTGCATTTGTACACACCTGGAGTCTGTTTTGGTGTTTCTTCACTTGCAGGGAGATGCCAAAGCCAGAATGGGTATACCTGGTGTTGAGTACACACTTATCGGTCAACAGACTGACTCACAATAAGCATTGAATTACAAATACTATTTCACACTGAGGGGCCGATTCCGATTTCGGCCAGAAGGGCTCTGAACGTGTCGGCTGGATTCCTTTCCGACTGAGCCATTCCAATGGGCTCGGTTGGAAAGGAATCTGACTCAGATTTCCAGATGCCTGAGGACAGGCTCGGAGAGGCCGTCCGCCGTCCGGAAATCCCTCAGTACTCCCCCGGCCGCCTCTTTGCGACCGAGGGAGTACGATGGCAGTTTTTCACTGCCTTTTTGTGTCAGTCTTTCCGGCACAAAAAGGCAGTCGGAAACTGTCTTTGGGGGCCTCTAGTAGGGCCCCCAAGGGTGCGAGGCTGCTGAATGGCGGCCTGGGGGCACCTATGTTGGCCCTCTGTGGATCCCTGCACCCGGTGGCAGGCACCTTAGGCTGCCGGCCACAGGGTGCAGGGATGAACTGCACCCCTGCCTGTCACAATGCAAGCATGCATTCCGCTCGGAATGCATGCTCCCATTGTGAAGTATACGAGTCGCATCTTAGTTCCAGGGCCATAGCCGACGACAGCAGGTCGGTCGGTTACGGCTCCTGACCGATGTCAGACACACCTGAGTCCGTCCGACATCGGAATCGGCCCCTGACTGTCTAATTTTTGTGTTAAATATGCACTGATTATGAGAAAAAAATATGGCTGTCCACAGATCTACTAAAATAGAGTGCTTTTTGAACTTTAAAATGAGGATTTCTTGATGAAAACTGGGGATAATGTGTGCTGAAATCTCAGATCTCGTGAACAGTTTCAGTTCACATTATCCCCTTGCCACCTATTTATGGAAGTTTTATTGTCTTGTATGTTCACCAAACACACCATATTTATACACTGCCAATTTCTTGATGTGGTTATCAAGGAAACCTTACATTTCTGGCATTATGTATTGGGCAGCCACGTATGTTGTTACTATGGAGAGAAAGATTTCACTATAATAGTAAAAGAAACAAGATTGATGACTGAGTATTGGCATGATGATACAGTCTTTCTTCTGCAGAAGTACATTGATTTATTTAAAAGATAAATTACTGGGCTGCAAAGAAAAATAAAGCCATGACTGTGGGGAAGTTTGACAAAAGAAAGAGTTATGCTTACTCTTTTCACAAGCTCTTCACCAGTGGCGGCCGGCATGGCTCGTGGGTGGTGAGGTGGGCACGGGTTGGTGGGTCCCCAGGGGAGTGGGGGGGTCATGCAATAAAAAATATAAAAAATAAAATAAATGTGCCTTGCATCCGTGTCCCGCGTCTCTGCTACTGCTCTTCTTGTGGAACTTCAGAAACAGGATGCAGGCCCCACTGATCAATCACAACACTGCAATACAGCGTTGTGATTGGTAAGCACCCAGACTCCCTTGACCAATCACAAGGCTGCAGTGCAGCGTTGTGAGCGTTGTGATTGGTTTTGAGCGTCCTGGTTCGACGCTAGACCAGGGAATGGGGGCTTAGGATTGTTCTCCACGCAGGCTGCAATGCAGCCTTCATGGATAACATGGAAAATACACATAACTGGTTGGGGCGGTCCAAGAGGGTCGACCAAACAGTCATTGCACATTCAAGAGTGGGCAAACCACTCCTCCCCTGCTCTGCACCGAGAGCAGAGCATCCCCGCCCACCGGCAAAGCAGCACAAAGCATAAAATGATAATAACCATAAGTTATTATCATTTTATGTTTCTTCTTCCTCGCACTGCTTAAAAGCAATGGGACGACGCTCGTTCACCATAGCGGAGGAGCAGCCACTGCTCTTTACTTGGGGTGGGCAGAGCTCGCAGACTTTCACTACATAGACTCCTGCAGAGTTACAGAAAACTCCACGAGAATCTTCAGAATTCCGCCAATGGGTGGAAAATATGCAGTTTGTGCTACAAATAGTGACAGTAAGGAAAGCAGTGATGAAACCTGCTTGAACGGCAACATGAGTTGCACAAAACATGCAGCCATTTGAGTTGATTTGGCTGCTGCTCCAGTAGAAAGTGTGCTCGAGTGGCAGGTAATCTACTCAAATGGCAGCTGTTGTCAACATCGAGCAACCACCTGCATTAGGAAATTGTGCTAAGTGTTGCCAAATCTCTCGCATGCTCACAAGCTCACATATTTTGGAGCATCACAAGAGAAAAATTTCCTCCACATGGCGAATGCCGGTGTTTGCCCGTTAAAGAGCAAGGAGGAGTGGACAAAATCTTTCTAAATCCACTGGGGGAACAGAATATTTTGCCCACCCCTTCACTCCAGGCAAAGGCACTCTGACAACAGACACAGAGTAAGACTGCAGAATGTACATAGAAACATGTAACCAGAAAACCACGTTTATTGAAAGATAAAGTGTTCCATAAATATTGGTCACACATGTTATCTACTCATGCGGAATAGGAAACACCAGATTAGTAAATAGTGTGAAAAGACTATGTATTGGACAGCTGGCAGTGGCGGCTGGTGACATTTGAAAGTGGTTGAAAGTGGTAAGGTGTAAAATTATTGTCGTATTGCACTGCGGCGAGCGAGCAGAGCGAGCGAGTCCGAACAACCTATGGAGGGTTCAGGGGGTTCTCCACCCGATAATTTTTTTAGAGTGGACAAAGGGTGCATTTTCATTTTTTTTTTTTATTGAAGTTTTTTTTTTTTTCTTTTTTTAAACAAAGGGTGCATTTTCAAGCAAATTTGAGGAAGCAGAAAGCTTTATAAAGCAATAAGATTGAATTATTTATCATTTAAAACAAAAACAAAACAACTAACACTCCCCACAGCTGTCAATTGTCATCCACAATCCCCAACCATCTCATGCTGAGTGACCTCACCTCGGTGACCCTATACTCCAACGGCACAGTCTTGATCCAAGCCACCAATGACAACCTAGATGCATTTGACTCACTCTTCTCCTCGCTTCGCAACGCCTCCTTGCACACACGGCACCACAGCCTGAACAACTACCTACCCCGGATCGGTCCAACTAGCTGGATGCTACCAAAATCCAATCCCGCTCTAGGTGCCTACAGCACCTACCCCTTCCCCGATGACTGTGACCTCCACTCTGTCCCCCCACACGAACCGCACACTCTCCAGACCCCCTTCAAACATTAGCATAAGGTATGCCATAAATGAGGCTCCCCAACCCCATGAGTCCCGAATCCCTCCCCCTCCCGCCAGTCAACATTGACAAAACGGACACCAAAATCCACTTTATCAATGACAAGCTCCTGCCATAAATCAGACATCTTTTCCCAGAACACCCTCATCTCCTCTACTGAGGAGCTGGCGCTACGTCTTGCCCTGCTAGAAAACCAGCTAAAAAAGGCATTAGTAAGCCTCAAAGAAATCACAATGAAACTCTCCTCACTCCGTAGGCCTAGCCAACACCCGCTCCCGAACCCCACCATTACCAACAACAAATGCCCAAGTCACTCTAGGGCTCCATGACCTGGAACACAACCCCACTCCTTGACCTGTCACAAAGACCCAAAAGAACAATAGCTGAAATGTCCATGTACGAAGCTTTAGACCTTGCCTCCTCCTACGATACTTCCCCGACTGTCATCCCTAATCCACTGATCCAGGTCATCACTAGATTTAGAAGGGACCGCTCTCCACCCAGTTCTCCAGGATCCCCAACATGCCTCACAACCATTCCGAGGGCCCCCACAATGATGAAACTCACAAACGGAGAGACCAACACCAACTGCATGCTTATTAACTGCAGATCAGCCATCAAACACGCCACAGAGCTAGCTGAAACCATCCTGACCCATGACATAGACATTGCGTCCACCACTGAAACTTGGCTAAACAAGTTCTCCTCTCCAAAAATGGACATTCTTGTGCCCCCAGGCTTTGCAATCATCAGCAAAGACAGAAAAATCCACCGCGAAGGGGGCATAGCAATCATACATAAGAACACCATCTCCGTGACAGAAACTGAAGCCCTAAAATACAACACTTTTGAATGTCTTACCACCAACATCAAGACGAGGGAAAACAAATCTCTATACAGCCATCTCCTCTACCATCCGCCACAACTCTTCATTTGGAGAACACCTATCTGATCTGATATCTAACTACGCACTCCGGGACTCCACTAACCCAATTCTAGGAGACCTCAACCTTCACTGGAAGGAGGAAAACAACCTGCTGATTCATAACCTAAATGAACACCTTCATAACAACAACCTCACCCAACACTGCTTAGAGGAAACCCACAACAAAGGATCAATCCTTGATGCCACCATTGCCCAACCTGACGCAGCCTCGATCGACCGCACCATGCCCCTTGACTGGACTGACCATCACATCATCCTATTCCACATCATCCAAACGATCCTACGCCAACCCCCTAATCAGGAACACCCCCACTTGGCAATAAATCTAAAACAGATTCCCATGTACGTTTTGGAAGAAAGGATGGCTGGCGATCTTTCCACTACAGAGCTCACCTCCCAACTCCACTATGATCAACATTCTGGACCAACTAGCCCCCTTAAAACAAAAAAGAGCCAGGACCACTCCCTCCAGATCCTGGTTCAACACAGACATAAACGACGAAAGGTGACAACTCAGAGCAGCAGAAAGACTCTGGCAGAACAATCCATCCTCAATCCTCCTGTACCAACTCAAAGCAAAACGCAAGAAATAACAAAGTCCATATCATTTGTGAAAAAACATCCTTCTTTCGCAACGCCCTTAAAAAAACGCTAAAAACAGACCCAAAGAGCTCTTCAGGCAACAAACTTCCAAGCCCCCCGTATCCTCAACACAGGTCTCTAATGTCCTGTGCGAGAAATTTGCCAACTTCTTCAACGACAAAATCTCCAAGACTGAGCTCTCCTTGGACTCCAACCGCAACCTCGTCCATAGGAGCCCGGCCCCAAGAGCAGAGGGTAACACAACCAATTGCCCCCCCAATCAGTGGAAATCATTCAACCCCATATCGGAAATAGAGATAGTCAAACTGATCTCCACCTCTAAACCCTCCTCACATGTCTTGGACCCTGTGTATTTGCTGTGAAGGGTTTTGGAAAACAGGATAAATGGCGCTCAGGCAGGTAAACGGACAGGTACAATGAAAAGAAATGAGAACAAAAGGTGTGGGCGAAAGCCCATGCCAGGACAATTATAGACAATTCCTGTGCACACGTTAGTACTGGGTAAGATATTCACAGAAAAAACAACATAGTTCAACATCAATGTAATGTAAGTGATGTTTTAATTCAAGATGAGTCCATCAAAACAAAGAGCGCCAGCCGACACGTGTTTCGTCAACAGATAAAATCTCTGTGACTCTTCAGGGCAAGATGTCAGTGTAGCATCTAAAGGATCCAAGGTACAAAACGAATGTTCAAGTCTGAATAGACGATTCACAAAGGTCACTACGACCATGTAACGAAGGGCCTGGTGTAGGCGCGTGAAAGCTCCCGCACTTCGGCAGTAAGACATCCTCGCTTTCACGCGCCTGAAGAGTCACAGAGATTTTATCTGTTGACGAAACACGTGTCACTAGAGAAGTCCAACACTGGCTCTCTCTAAACCACCTGAAATTAAATCAAGACAAAACAGAAATCCTTCTCATTTTCAACAAAACGGAGAAACCCCAAGTCGCAGAATGACTAAAAGCAATTGATGCTCTCAACGACAATCTCTCCCTGACCGACTCCATCAAATCGCTGGGAATCACACTGGACCCTAAACTAAGCATGGACAAACACATCAAGAACACTGGAAAGAGCACTTTCCTCAACCTGAAACTACTCAATAAGATAAAACCCTTCATCCCGACCAACGATCTCAAACAAGCGACCCAATGCCTGGTACTTTCCAGATTAGACTACGGGAATATTACCCTCACAGGCACAGCAAAATCTCACTAGCACCCCTCCGATCATCTCTTAATGCAGCTGCAAGAATGGTCACCGATGTAAAAAAATATGACCATATCTCGCCAGCACTCAGAGAGTTGAATTGGCTCCCAGTTGAATTGCGAGCCAGTTTCCGAACTGCCTGCCTCACGCACAAAGCCCTCCACACAGGGAAATCTGCCTACCTGGCCTCCAAACTGACGAAAGCCGGTCAGACAAAGAGCTTCAGGAGCTCCAATACTCTACTCCTCATCCCGCCGACAACCTGCAAACAAAAAACCGCAGCCCGATCGTTCTCTAGAAATGCGCCCAAAATATGGAACTCCATCCCAGTCCATATCAGGACTATCCCCTCCTTTCTAAAATTCAAAAGGCAGCTCAAAGACCTCTACCTCAATCATACTTTCCAAAATGGAGTGGGCCCGATTCACAGAACTAACTTAAGACAAAATCCTAAACTTACTACCATTTTGGTATTCACAGAAGGCACTTACTCATTTTGGTATTCACAGAAGGCACTTACTCATTTCGGTATTCACAGAAGTTAGGAGTCCTAACTTTAGGACTCCTAAATGCTTCTGTGAATACCGAAAGTCTTAAAATTAGGATTTTTCTCAGTTTAGGAGTCCTAAATTTAGGACTCCTAACTTTACTACTACTAAACTGAGAAAAATCCTAATTTTAAGACTTTCGGTATTCACAGAAGGCATTTAGGAGTCCTAAAGTTAGGAGTCCTAACTATACTACTACTAAACTGAGAAAAATCCTAATTTTAAGACTTTCGGTATTCACAGAAGGCATTTAGGAGTCCTAAAGTTAGGACTCCTAACTTCTGTGAATACCGAAATGAGTAAGTGCCTTCTGTGAATACCGAAATGAGTAAGTACCTTCTGTGAATACCAAAATGGTAGTAAGTTTAGGATTTTGTCTTAAGTTAGTTCTGTGAATCGGGCCCATAGATTGCAAACAAATCTCACAGCGTGCACATTACTGCACTATGACACTTTATAACCAAGACCTCCACCTCATACCTAGCCCGACTCCTCCCCACTATCCCCCTGGATCAGAAGGATGCATGGCTTGAACTACTGTGCTCACTATTATGAGACTATGTAACTTTCCCTCCATCGTTATAAAGCGCGCAAAGTCCTCTACTGCTCCCTGTGGCTTTCTGTTCACTACTGCTATAATATGTCTTTTCCTCTTTACAATACCTTCGAGTCTGGCTAGCGCTATATAAAACCACTTAATAAATAAATTAATAATATAAAATTTAAGAAATTGAATTGCCAATTTTATGAGCTATAGACGACAATTTTGCGTATACTGATGTTATCATTTGCCCATATTAACTTTTGAACACACTGATACACTTGTAATGGTTTTAACTTTACAATACATACATTCATTGCCTGTGCAGTGCTGTACATCAATAGGATGACACTATTTCCTTAAATTCATTTTCTGTTTTCATGCAAGAAACGACATTTTAAAAAGGTGCAGAGAATATGAATGCATTTCAAGTAGTACTCTGTGAAAAAAAATGCCTGCATGTAACAGCAAAGGCTTCCCAAGTTATCGTTTTCCAAAAGTATAAGGAGATTAAAAGCAGAGGTGGAGTGGTGACAGAGAGGGACAAAATGAGAAGAGAGGTGTAGGAAGACAGGTTAGGTAAAGCGAGTAGAAGCATAGAGTAAGAGGGATGAAGAACTGAAAGATGATTTGTAGAGGGACAAGATGAAGTAGATAGACAGGTGAAGTAAGGTATGAGTGGAAAGTAGAGAGAGAGTGAGATACAACAATGGATAAAGGGGTAGAGAGCAAGGTAGATAGGATGGACTGAAACAGAGGTGATACAGAGAAAGTGGAGTGAAAAGAGAATGACAGACTGAATAAAGGGTTGCTGTAAGGAAAGAGGAAACAACAAAGGAGGAAAGTAGTGAGAGGTGAGTTAGGAGGAAAAAATTAGGAGAAAGAAGGGCGGTGGAGAGGTGAGGCCGTGAATAATTGTTAGACAAATTGAGCGGCTAGCTTATGAGTGAGGTGGGGTGCCAAGATGGGAGTGAGTGAGGTGAGGAAGAGAGAGAAATTAGATGGAGGTTGTAGGAAAGTAGGATCAGCTTCTTTTGGTTACCCCCACTTTTTGCTTGATGTCTCACTGTTTTTGACTAGTCTGGCTGGTATCCTGCTAATCAGGACCCAAGCCTATCTGCTTTCTCCCTTAAATTGAAATACATGTACTTTGGTACACTCCAGATTGGATACTACTAGGGTACCCGTATAAGTCCCTAGTATATGGTACACCATGGACCCAGGGCATAGGTACCCCAGAGTAACCCTGGGCGTAGTTTGCGAATTAGCGCTACGCGTAGATACGAGAAGTGCACTTTGCACTACACGAGCTACGCGTAGCTACGCAAACTGCGTAGTGCACTGTGCAAAATGATGTTCGCACTGATTGCACAGTGCCGGATGCTTGTCCGCACTGTGCAATCAGTGCAAACTGCATCTTGCACAGTGCAAGCGGTCATTTTCTGCCGCTCGAGTAGATTTCTACTCGAGCGGCAGCTTTCTCAATGAGAATCCTGACCTCCCCACGTTAAGAAGCTCGCCGGGAGGTTTATTTTCCACGCTCGTGATCGGCAACTTGATGTTGCTGATCGCGAACGAGGAAAAAATCTCCCCGGGATGTCATTTTGCTTGATCGTGGTCGCCAACTGGACGTAGAGAACCGCGAGCAAGCAAAAACTGACCGCGGCACTACGCTACGCGTGTTGCACTGTGCTACGTGCAATTTGCGTAGTGCGAAGTAACGCAAACTTCGCAAACTACGTGAGCGTAGCGTAGTGCTTTGCCCAGGCTTACCCCAGAGGCCTCCCATGGGCTGAAGCATGTATTATGCCACCCACGAGACGCCATGCAAAATGGAACTCTAGGTCTGCTACTGCAGCCTGTGTAAGATGGTGCTTTCACCACTTACTTTAGATATAGGTTCACTTTTTCTAATGGTCATTACACTTAAAACTTATAATTCACCCCTATAGCAGGCCTTAACAATTCTGAAGGCAGGGTGCTGGGTGTTATGTGAGAGGGTGCCCCTGCATGAGGGGAGCCTCTCTGCAGCCTTTGGAGACCATTCCCCCGGGTTGTCTGTGACATATAGGTAGGGTGCATTATAACCTTGTGGTAAATGCTATCTTGAAAACGGCTGCATAGAAACAATTTGTGTTTACTTTGGTATCAAAAACCTTGGAATCATACTTCCATACCACTAACTGGTGTGGGAGGTATGATTCCACCCTTCAGAAGCGAGCTTTGTGGGGTCAGCGGTCTACCTGGTGCCAGCCTTCTCGACCCATACAGCACAAAATGGATGCTGCCAGCAAGAGACACATTTCTGCCCCCCTGCTGCCGAGCCAAGCTCTAGCAGAATAAAGCAGCACAATAGGCATCCTGTCACAGGGAGGTGTGACTACCTCCCAGATAGGGTTTAGTGTATTGGGCCTGGGTGGGTGCACTCTGAGAGTGCCTGAAAGTCTGCACTGGGGGCACATTTGTTGTCCCTGTGCATAGTCCAGCTCAATCAAGTTCTGGGAGCCATTGGCTCCTGCTCCGGCATGAAACTGGACAAAGGACAAGGGTGTAGTCACCCCTCTATCCTGCTCCTCCCCTAGGAGGGTCCACTGAATCTGTCCAACCCTCTCCTGTGGATATAAAATGGGTTACCTGGTTACAGGACATTAGAATTTACGTGGACAAGTTTCTACAAAGAAGAAACCACTGACCTTTGGCCGTCTGGACACCTGGACTTTGCTGGACCTTGACTGGTCTTGACTTCGTCTCCCTTTCCGTCCAAATGTGGTAAATAAAAATACCGGACTGAATTTCATACGGAATCTTAAAATAAAGTAAATAGCTCAAAATAACAAGAGGCAGAATCCGTGGTATAAGAGGTTTTCTAATGGGCTTTATTCCATTCAAAATGGCCGACTCGAGTCGCGGCCTTCAGGTTCCGTCACCACGAGGGTTCAGGAAGTGAAGTACAATAATTTATTGATAGACATGTATTTTTATAATAAGTACATTACAATGAAACGAATGTAGAAGGCGTAACATTTGATAAGAAAAGTGACAAAACAGTGACATAATCGAAACTAGGCGTAATAAGGAATAAAAGAAACATGATTGGTTTGCATTATCAGACATAGGTGGATCTATAAGATAATACTTGGCATAGATGCGCGCGCAGCAGTATGACGTGTAATTGACGTGCAACTAGGGGGTGAAGGGGATTTGACATTTAGCTCTACATGTGGAGACGAGAAGTCTGGGGGTCAAGTCAACCTAATCCCAAATCATATCTAACATCCTATGTTTAAAGAACTATGTTATCCACAAGGAAGAGACTCTCGGACAGAATCTATTCTATACTGACTGTGTACGTGTACAAGCGTCTAAGTGTCTATATGAGATGCGAGGGATAGAAAACTTTCCATGGCAACAGGGCTATGAATCACTTGCAGGAGGACGGAAAGGCTGAGTCCTTTGCTTGTGAGCTAAAGGAAATGTTTACCTAAATCACTGGACAGGAATGCATCGGCTGGAGAGCAAAATAGATAATTCGAAGGTGAAATACAACTTCTTGGCAGACAGGCGAAAACTGGCCGAGGCAGGCACCGTTAGCTGCACAGGGAGTAGGACAAAGTTCATGGATACAGATGCGAGCTCAAGCTGAAGCTGTCAGAGACAGAGAGCAGGGAAAGGCTTGAGGACAGAATCGGGCCTACTTGCCTGAACTGTAAAAATGAAGTAACTTAGCCATATAAAGTCGGTGGCCTTTCATACTTAGGAATAGAATATCCAACCCTGTGATGGCGGATCTGACAGAGAACATGTCGACGGTAGACACACATATGTTTGCGTCTTAGAAACTGGAACTGGAGGGAACATACATGTACTTGTAACATGCATATAGAACCGTTGGGGTCCAAGATAGGGGACATAACTGATCAGGAAAATCCACATTTCCACATTCCCTCCTTGTCCCCTTCTTGCCCTTCACGAGACATCAATCTTCATCATTCCATTGATTTGCTCATGGAGCATCATTTCTTCTTCCTTCCGGCATTCTGAACGGGACCTGTGATGTGGAATGCATGATGTGGCACACAGACCACAAATCGCTGGTCCACCTTGCAGGCATAAACAACAACTGAAGAGCATAAGAAGGCCAATACCTAGGAAGGATAAAACTCTCCATCCCCAGGCTGATATCACACTCCAAAACCACCCGGACCACGTCCAAGTGCCTGGATTTTCGTGTATCTGGCTTACAATCTTATGAAGGTGTGTTATAGCTTTATATACAGATGGCGAATTTTCTGGTATGAATATGCAGCAGCTGGATCCGATGACCCTGCAAGCTCCGCCCCTATCGGCCAGGATGACGTCAAGGACAAGACGATTCTGGAGAACAACAATTCTCATCACTGATTGTTCCTCTGTCAGATTGCCTAGGGCGGCTATAGTCTCGTTTACTACAGCTTCAAGAGTCTTGGTTAGTCTACGTATCAGCTTACTATTTGATATTGTACCTATATAGGGAAAGATACCTTTATTGAAATCTACATACTTGTCCCATGCTGTCTCAGTATAATCGACAACTGGGAGATCTCTTTGCTCTCTATTGTGTACTAAATGAACATTTCGATAATAATCAGGGGGAGCTAGGAAAACAGGTGGCAAAAGGAATGCTATGTAACAGGTACCATCCCAATCTAGAGGCAGACGCATATATGCCGTCTGACCACATATGAAGTAAGAATGGCGAGAAGCTCTAAATGAAGATTTACCTTGATCACTATATTCTACTGTAGTAACGCATTGGCTATGGCCCATATGTATGGAACCAACTTTTCTTACACATAATTCACCCTTAACTGGAAATACTGACATAGTGGGCAGAATTAGTTCAACTTCGGATTTGACATTCAGAATCATAAGATTAGGCGTAAAATTACCTAATTTATACACTTCATTTTCTAAATCAGTTCCTGTTCTACTGGGGTGACCCTCCTTATTAGGGTGACAGACTTTGAATAAAACTAGATTCAGATTTCCCCATATCCAATGTTGTTGATAAACTGCTGTGTCTGGGTCTATGGAATTTAATAAACTAAACCATGCTCCACAGGAGCCATTGTGTGTGAACGGATGTGGAAAGAAAGGCAGAACTCCTTTGTTATTCTGATAGGGAGGAAGTCGGCCACACACCCAACAATTGGTCGCATTACTAGTCTGATGGGAATGATGTAACATACTAATGAAGGTGTTATTGCGCAGCGCAAGTCTATAAGATAATTCATGTGGCGGTAGGTCACTAAAAGAATGTTCTGCAGCAACATTATAAACATGTCTAGAGATAGGATGATATATGTGCAAAATCACACTCGTAATAATTACTAAAATACTCAATAAAAACAAAATTAATAATGTCCTCATACAGTAGCTACGCAGTGATTTACAATACGCCTGTCGTTTCAACATTTCTCGGGTATTTTCTCTACTCAGGTCCAAGGGATACATGTCGGAGACAATTCAACCGCTTCACCTTGGAGAGGACTTAAACAATCAAATTGCTCGACTGTTTGGGCCTAAGCTTTAATTTATAGTACTGAGAGTCATTCTGTTCAACAAAAGGAAGTTTTGAATCAGTCTGTGAGGGAGTGCAGGGCACAGTGTCTATATCTGAAGGTAGTCCATGAAATTTTTTGACGTGACTTGAATGAATCCACCCTTTGCGTCCCTCGATCTTCACGGCTGTTCTTGTGGTCAACAGGACCAACTTGGGTGCTTTCCACCTGGGCTCCAGTTGACTTTTCCTGTCGAAATTTCTCACAAAGACAAGATTACCCGGAACAACGTCATGGGGTTTCGCCTCAGTGTTGTCGGGAAAGGCTGCAGCTACCTGTGAACGAGAAGATTGTAGTGCAGACATCAAGGAAGCCAAGTAATCTGTCAGCATGTTACAGTCAATGTCAGTTATTTTGCGTGGTATAGGCGTCCCCCACATATTCGGTGGTCTACCAAAGATCACCTCATACGGGGATAGCCCTGTTCTAGAGTGTGCTACCATTCTCATGTAAAAGAGTGCAACTGGTAATGCTACTATCCAGTCGACACCTTTCTCTCTACATATTTTGGACAGTCTGATTTTCAGTGTCTGGTTATGTCTTTCTACGAGACCTGCTGCCTCGGGGTGTCGGACACAGTGGAATTTCCACTGATATCCCAACAAGAGTGAGACATGTTTCATTAATTCGGATGAGAAAGGCTGACCGTTATCTGAATATACAACACGTGGTAAACCGTACCGTGGGAAGAATTCTCGAACTAGCTGCTTGGCAGTAGTCGGGGCAGTGTAATCTGATACGGGATACGCCTCTGTCCAACGGGAGAGAGCGCAGACAACTACGAGGACATATTTGAATCCTCGACAACGTTCCATCTGAATATAATCCATCTGGAGGACTTCAAAAGGATGGTCAGGAGGCTGAAATCCACCCTGCTCTACGGGAACACTCTTTCCTGGATTAAACTGACAACATATCATACAGGTACGAACTTTTTGTTTAGCTGCTGCTCGTAAATGTTTGTTGAACCAAATGTGCTGAATGCTGTCTAGCATAGCCTTCTCTCCTAAATGTGCTGGACTGTGAACTGTAGCTATAATGGCTTGAACCATGGAATCAGGGAGAAACCATACAGATTTCTCCTTCGTCATCCATCCTTGATCTGTCTGGATCCCTCCTAGTTCAGTCCACTTCTTTATTTCTTCTGCTGTGGCATGTGTCTGTATGTCAATTACGTCAAGTGTGGGATCCTTAATTGTCATACACTGTGTTGGGGTCTGAACTATTGGCTTTGTCATGTCTAATGTGCGATTCTGAGCAGTCTGTTTAGCTGTTTTGTCAGCTAAATCATTGCCTTGAGAAATGGTATCAGTAACCTTCGTGTGTGCTTTACATTTCATAATCGATATAGCAGTGGGTAGATGTATTGCATCTAACAAAGCATGAATGAGGGGCCCGTGCTGAATGTGGGCACCATGGGACGTTAAATAACCTCTCTCTCGCCACAGCACGCCGAAGTCGTGTACAACTCCGAATGCATAACGTGAGTCAGTGTATACATTAACTTTCTTATTTGTGGCTTGAATACAGGCTTGCGTTAGAGCAATAAGTTCTGCTGCTTGGGCTGACAGAGTATCTATACAATGTGTCTCAATAACTTCAGTGTCTGTTGTGACTGCATACGCGGCCACTAAATCTCCTGTACTTGCTCTCATGCATGATCCGTCTACATACAACGTCAGGTCTGGATCTAACAATGGAACGTCTGTCAAGTCTTGTCTAGGTTTCGTCTTTATTTCAATGATTTCAACACAATCATGAGCTAGTGGGTCTGTTCCAATTACAGGTAATAGTGTAGCAGGATTCAATGTATTACACCGTCGGATCTCTATGTGTGGTTGAAACAATGTCAGTTCATAACCGGTAAGTCTTGCTATGGTCAAGTGTTGTGTTTGTGTTCGGTTCACAAGAACCTCTACTACATGTGGTACTTGAACTGTCAATGGGTGTCCTAATACTATGGCATCGCTTTGTCTGATTGCTAAAGCTGTCGCTGCCACTGATTTCAGGCATGCAGGCAAAGCCTGAGCTACGGGATCTAATGTACTGGAAAAATAAGCACATGGCTTGCATGATCCTGCTTGATCCTGAGTGAGTACTGACAAGGCAGTACCTTCGCGTTCTGTAACAAAGAGTGTAAAAGGTTTGCTATAACATGGTGTTGCTAAAACAGGTGCTTGACATAAAGCTTCCTTTAGGCTTTCAAAAGCTTGTGTATGTTCCTGAGTCCAAGGGAGAACAGTCGATGTGGCTGCCTCCTGTGTGGTTAACTGAATGAGTGGTTTTGCTAGAAATGCGTACTGAGGGATCCACTGCCTACAATATGAAGTGAGGCCTATGAAAGCTCGCACCTCCTTTTGTGTCCGGGGTATTGACATGTTAGCAATTAACTGGATGCGATCTGGTGTAAGCTGCCTTCCCTCCTTGGACAGCGAGTGACCAAGATAAATAACTCGCTGAACACAGAATTGCAGCTTAGAAGGGGACACCTTGTGCCCCTTGTCGGCTAGGAAATGTAAAACTGTCAGAGAAGCTTTTTCACATTCTGACTCGCTTCTCGCGGTGATCAGCAGATCATCGACATATTGAAGCAGTGCAGTATTGACTGGCATGTGGATACTGTCAAGTTCTCGTTTCAATGCTTGGCTGTAGATGCTGGGGCTTTCTGTGAATCCTTGGGGAGCGCGTGAGAATTTAAAACTGCGCCCATTTAAACTGAATCCGAACAAGTATTGGCTTTCCGGATCTATTGGGACGCTGAAAAAGGCATTCTTGAGATCAATTACAGTAAAAAATGTTGCTTCGGAATCAATTGCTGTCAACAATGATGATATATCAGGGACCACAGGGAATTGTGGTACAATACACTTGTTTAGTTCACGCAAATCAATAACCAATCGGTACACTGGTGGGGCAGTAGGATCAGTTCGTTTAAGAATCGGAATTATCGGTGAATTACATACATTGGAGTCTGTTTCTACAACTACTCCCTGGGCAATTAGCTCATCAATGATTTTCAGCAAAGCCACTACAGCATCATGCGGTAACTTGTATTGTCGCATTCGTGGTAGTACCACTCCTGCTTTCAATGTAACTCGATAGGGTGTAATGTTCATGCAGCCAACATCCGTAGGGCCTTGTGCCCATAGATGTACTGGTAAAGTCTGTAGTCGGGGATCCATGTCTCTGGACACATAGTGACCTTTAAAATCACGTAAAAACAACCTTACTCCTTCCGGAGAACAACATATTATGGCTCCTAGTGCTTTCAGAGTTTTAATTCCTAACAGATTTTCTGGGCATGATTTAGTAAGCAATAAATCTGTAGTTCGTGTCAAAGGTCCTATCGTAAGTGGTAGAGGCTGTGATACTTCATTAACAATAGGTTTTCCCGAAAAACCAAGGGAAACATTTTGAGAGCCTGAGAGGGGTGCCCCTGGAACTTCACTACGTTTTATGGTTGTTCGACTTGCCCCTGTATCGAGTAAGAATTTTCTATCTTGACCTAATAATTCACTATGTACATAAGGTCCTTCTTGATCTACCGGAATCTCGATAAGCGGTAAGTCAACTTCCCTCTCTAGGCTGGTTCATGCGTAACGCTGATACTCAGGGTATTCATACTGTGCAGTCTGATACATTTGTCGTGTTGTGGTTTGTGTGGCAGTAGCAGGCAACGGTGGTGCAGCTGGCACAAACTGTATGGGTTGCTGTGAGGCTGGCATAGACTGTTGCTGAACTGGCATGGACTGTCCATGCTGCATAGCTCCTTGTTCATTCTGATCTTGTCTAACTAATCGTGGTCTCTCTTTTGCAATACCTGTAGCTATATTACGTTTCAGGACTGGACAATCGTGTACATAATGGCCTAGTTGTTTACAGTAATTGCAGGTTCCTTTTACAGGAACTGCAGAATCACCAGAATGTGTCACACCCTTTTTGTGACCATCTGCTGGTACTGTCTGAGAAACTAGCATTTTCATTTTTGTATCCTTCATGCGTCTATGCTCGTGTTCTTGTTCATCCCTAATTCTATTGTGATGATACTGTAACATTTGTAGCATTTGCGACGGAGTGTTACTTTGCCAGGTACTCTCGAATTTCAATATTCTATTCTTTACTGGAGGTAATGCATTTTCCACTAATTTTGTCACAAATAAATGTGGATATGAATCACTACTTGCTTTTATACCACTATTTATACCAAAACATTTTTCAAATCGAGCATAATAATCGCTTGTGTCTTCATCTTGCTTTTGTTTACAGGCTGTGATTGCACCCCAATCTTCCTTTTTTGTAGTTAATAAACGTGGCAGTACCTGTACTAGTAAACCTGGTAATAGTTTAACTTTATCCCCGAGCCCTGAACCTGCAGCTCGGCCCCTTTCTTCCTCTGCTAATGCTGTCCAGTCTATCTTTTGGTCTCCCACTTCCCACTCTTTTTCTTTCAGTTTTTCATATATGCCAGCAGGCAAAAGCACCTTTAATATCGTCATAATATCAGGAAAGGTGTACTCTCCCATCAGTAACATGTCTTTAATTTCTCGGTGGAAACCCGCTGGGTCTTTGTCATGACTAGGTACTACTTTTTTCATTTCTAATAATTCCATTTTTGATATGGGTGTGTAAACAAATACACGGTGAAACTCATTGTCTTCGCCTTTTATTGGGTGCACTTCTCGTAGGGGATTTTGTCTATCCATATAGTACGGCGCTCTTTCTCTGTGGGGCAGCGAGAGAGAATCCGGACTTACAAAAAGGACATACTGCTTACGTGACACTAATATCTCTTTAATTAGCTTGTTACTAGAACCTCTCCATCTGTTCGTGAGTAGTTCCGTTAATATATCAGGTAAAGGACCAGGGTCAGCATGTTGGCTCTTATATAATATGAGGAGTTGCTGAATCATATATATTCCAGCTAAACGTTGTTCATCTGTACTGAGGTTAAAAAACGTGTGTGCTACGGTCTCATCACCGTATTTTTCAGGACTGTCAATCCAGTGAACGGCTGATCTGGCTAATTCTTGCTCATCCATGGAATCGAGGAGGTGGTAACCTCTTCGTTCTCGTAGTATTTTATCTGCGGCTTGAAACGAATGTTCAGGAGATTTCAGATTTATTACAGGCGTCGGATACGTTCTGCTATTATTTGGACATACAGAGTGTATGGGATCAGAAAAACATCTAGTATTTTCACAGTATCTTCCTTTGCCTACATAGGCTATGGTCTCTGACTGTCTTGCGGAATTCCCTGATTCGGACACTTCATCTTGCTCAAACTCGTCTGTTCCCAATCTCTCTTCATGAATACGCTCTATTTCTTTACGTATTTTTCGGCACATGGCTATTATACAATTTTGCTTATCGTGTCTCCCTTCTGATATATTCTGACTCCATCTTGTAAGAATAAGCATTGCATTCGGGTCTACCCCCGGACGATCTTGATTTCTGATTACACAGTTTATGAGGAAACGTAACAGTTCCCCCTGTATCTCTACTTTCTGGAATTCCATAGCTCTGTTAATACATCCTGGATCTCGTCCTGTTTGAACAAAATGATATATGTTATCTAGATGCGTAGTCATCCCTGGTAACCTTGCTAAATACTCTGCGGCTCGTCTGATACGTAATGATGCCAGGACCATTTCGTCCTCTTTACCAACCACTGGGTCATATCTACAATTTACAAGGAGTTCCTTAAGCGTACGTTCACTTACGAATTTAGGTGTACGTGAATGCGCTGACTCTTGAAAAACAAGTTTATTTATTCTAGGTGGTGTAAAAGTACTGCTAGCACCTCCCGTGGCCCCATCTGGGGCGTCGGGTGTGAAAGGGTTCGTCGAACGTGACACAGCAACTATGGGTGTTGATACCTCTGTAGAGTCGACTGCGGAGACAGATGCGGAAACAGATGTGCTTGCCGACGCTTGTGTCGGAACTTGCTGTTGCACGGGGACAGATACCTGATCCTGACGTTGAACCCCTCTGCCAGATGGTCTATGTGGTGCGGCGTTAGCATACTCGGGAGCTGCGTCATCTAGATATGAGGAAAGAAAAACATCTTCTGCGGTTCTGGGAAGCCCCTTTGGATGTACCTTAATTGGAAATAACGGGGGTGGCAAGTCTTTTGGTATCTCTGGAGCAGCCTTAGGTAATCCTTCGGCTAGTAGGGGATACATACCATTCATAAGAGCATTTCTTTGTCTATTTACTTGTTCTGATCTCACTCGGATACCTTCCTCAATTAATAGATTTTCTTGAACTTTATTTGAACTTTCTTTACTCCTCTCTTCTTGTCTACGTGCTTTTTCTGTTCGTCTATGAGATTCTGTACGCCATAACTCAACAGCGTCTTTCTGTGACTGTCTGACCTTTCTTTTCCATAACTCTTCCTCCACTTTCATGATGCACTCTGCATCCCAGGTTCCCGCTATGGGCCACCTTTGACTTTCCGGTAATCCTTTGGTATAATCTACCCATAGATCAAGAAACAATATGGCATCTAAGCCATGTTTATGGTACATAAAATGCCCTGGGGTGTCCCTAGGAGGAATAGGAACTGCTTCTTCAAGCACCCCTTTTCTGGTAGTAATCTGTCTTAACTTCGAGAAGAGCGGCATATTGACAACTGATCTGATACTTACTCTTGAATTTTCTTAATACGAAAAACACCATAAATGAACAGTGAACAATGAACAGTCATTCATACCACAATATGCAAGACATTTCTGAATACTTTAAACATTAAACATTAAACATTATAACAATGATCGACAATGATGACAGTCTGCCTAACTAATCACCACGCTGAATTCTTGACAATAACTGAATACTTCGGAATACTTGATATACTGCTAAACAGTACATATACACTGCTAAACAGTGCAGACCGGATTTGTGTACCCAAATCCGTCTTGACCGGCACAACCTATGTGCGCGTCAACACGCCTCCCCGGCGATGGTACTCACCGAGTAGCTCCTTGAAACGGAAGGCCTCAGAGAATGGACAGGACTCGATAACTGCGGACATCGGACCCTCTGGACGTCGGGATTTCGGAAAACCTGGTGGGCCTCTGTATACCTCGGATCTTGCTCTCTCAGCTAGGCTCTGGTCGGGATACTTCGCACTTCTCACCGCCTCGTCTGGGTTGATCGCAGCCTCAGTCGCCCCCGCTTGACCGGAGGGAGCTTACAGGAAATCCTGCTGGTACGCGTTTATGGTCCGTCCAGCTGTGGCAGGAGACCGGGCCTGCAACGCACCGCCGGCGCGTGAGATGAGAAAGTGTCCCTGTTCGGGCGCCATTATGTGGTAAATAAAAATACCGGACTGAATTTCATACGGAATCTTAAAATAAAGTAAATAGCTCAAAATAACAAGAGGCAGAATCCGTGGTATAAGAGGTTTTCTAATGGGCTTTATTCCATTCAAAATGGCCGACTCGAGTCGCGGCCTTCAGGTTCCGTCACCACGAGGGTTCAGGAAGTGAAGTACAATAATTTATTGATAGACATGTATTTTTATAATAAGTACATTACAATGAAACGAATGTAGAAGGCGTAACATTTGATAAGAAAAGTGACAAAACAGTGACATAATCGAAACTAGGCGTAATAAGGAATAAAAGAAACATGATTGGTTTGCATTATCAGACATAGGTGGATCTATAAGATAATACTTGGCATAGATGCGCGCGCAGCAGTATGACGTGTAATTGACGTGCAACTAGGGGGTGAAGGGGATTTGACATTTAGCTCTACATGTGGAGACGAGAAGTCTGGGGGTCAAGTCAACCTAATCCCAAATCATATCTAACATCCTATGTTTAAAGAACTATGTTATCCACAAGGAAGAGACTCTCGGACAGAATCTATTCTATACTGACTGTGTACGTGTACAAGCGTCTAAGTGTCTATATGAGATGCGAGGGATAGAAAACTTTCCATGGCAACAGGGCTATGAATCACTTGCAGGAGGACGGAAAGGCTGAGTCCTTTGCTTGTGAGCTAAAGGAAATGTTTACCTAAATCACTGGACAGGAATGCATCGGCTGGAGAGCAAAATAGATAATTCGAAGGTGAAATACAACTTCTTGGCAGACAGGCGAAAACTGGCCGAGGCAGGCACCGTTAGCTGCACAGGGAGTAGGACAAAGTTCATGGATACAGATGCGAGCTCAAGCTGAAGCTGTCAGAGACAGAGAGCAGGGAAAGGCTTGAGGACAGAATCGGGCCTACTTGCCTGAACTGTAAAAATGAAGTAACTTAGCCATATAAAGTCGGTGGCCTTTCATACTTAGGAATCGAATATCCAACCCTGTGATGGCGGATCTGACAGAGAACATGTCGACGGTAGACACACATATGTTTGCGTCTTAGAAACTGGAACTGGAGGGAACATACATGTACTTGTAACATGCATATAGAACCGTTGGGGTCCAAGATAGGGGACATAACTGATCAGGAAAATCCACATTTCCACACAAAGCTTAGTTTGTGCTATGACTCCATACAGGTTCTGTGCAGGATCTGTGGGGCACTTATGACAACAGAAGAATCTCCCTTTGAGGGAAGGAGTCACTCCCCTGCTTCACAGGCACCTAATGTGCAACTGACCGGTAGCTGCTCCTGAGCTCCTGTGAACTCCAAAGATTTCAGCAACACAGGAGATGGGTTCCTGAAGGTCCCTGAGGTTGATCTGCCCTCTCACCAAGTTTGAGATCAGTATCCCTGGTGGGGGCTGAGTAACCCGAACCCATGTGCACCCCGTCCATTTGCAAGTGCATATGCTTGTTTGCGATTCCTGAGCTTGTGCATTGGACCCCGTTTGGTCCTGACCATGAGCAGTATTTGCACCAAAGAACTCTGGCCTCCTCACACCGTGTGCTCCGTGGGCTGGTGCTTTGCAATCTTGCTTGAGGTCTCCTCGTGACTCCTGGTCCTTTGACCTGTTTGTCCCCCTGAGGGTCATCTTGATTGTTCTTGGGCTTCCCTGATTGCTCCAGATGTGCCCTGACACCCCATTGCTTGGAGAGTCCCCTGGACCTTGCTGGTCCACACTGTAACCTGTTTGTCCTTCCTGCATGGGTTGCTGTTGCCAAGGCTTGTGGGTACTCCTGCCGGACACCGACCCCTCTGCACTCGACATCCTTCATGGGACAGCTCACCTCCGGCTCCTGGTCAACTTCAACTACTGCAGGACCTCGTGGCTGCAGAGTCAAGCATCCCTTCTTCGCACCTGAAGCACCCAACATCGGTGGGCATTCGTCTACTGAGCCCCTGGTCACTCTGAAGTGACCCAGACTCTGTACCCTCTGGTTTCAGGTTCCTCTCATCCAGAATCCAGGCTTGGATTCCACCGGACCCTTTTCACCTTCAAGGCAGAAGTACTTCTTGTAGGAGAGTAGGATATGCCTCTTATGGTTACCCCCACTTTTTTGCTGCTGTAACACTGTTTTCGACTTTAGTCTGGCTGGGGCCCTGCTATTCAGGACCCCAGCCTAGCTGCTTCCTCTCTAAATTGATTCCATGTACTTTAGGTACACTCCAGATTGGATTCTGGGAACCCTTGTGAGTCCCTAGTATATGGTATACTATGTACCCAGGGCATAGGTACCGCAAAGGCCTACCAGGGGCTGAAGCATGCATTATGCCACCCCTGGAAAGCCCTCCAAAATGATACCACTGGTATGCTACTGCAGCTTGGGGAAGGTGGTGCATGCACCCCTTACTGAGATATAGGTTCAGTATATCTCACCTATCACTGCACATAGAAACCTATCAGTCACCCCTATGGCAGGCCTTATCAACCCTGAAGGCAGGGTGCTTGGTTATAGGTGAGAGGGTGCCCAGACATGATCTGAGCCCCTCTTCAGCCTTCGGAATCCATCCTCCAGGGTTGTCAGTAGTGCAGCCTGACCATATACACTTAAGTGCTTAATAACCAAACGGTGAATGCTATCTTTAGACTGGCTACACGGAAACATGTCGTGTTTGGTGTCAAACACCTTGGAATCATAACCCTCATGTGGGAGTATGATCCCACCCTTCTAGAGGGAGAGACATGGCAGCAGCGGTATACCCGGTACCAACTTAACAGAGCCCTGGCATCACAAAATGGATGCTGCAGCCACAGACACGGGTCTGGCCTCCTGCTGCTGACCGAAACTCCGGCAGGGGAGGCCTGGACAATAGGTTTCCTCTCACAGGGAGGTGTAACCACCTCCCAGACAGACTGATGTGTATTGGGGCTGGGTGGGAGCACTTGGAGAGGGCTTTGAAGTCCTGCACTGGGGGCACATTTGGTGTCCCTATGCATAGTCCAGCTCAAACTGGTTCAGGGGCTTCCAGCCCCTGCTCTGGCAAAAAACTGGACAAAGGAAATGGGTGTAGCCACCCCTCTTTCCAAACTCTCCCAAAGGTGGGTCCCCTGAGTTAGTCCAACCCCTTTCTTAGGTATAAGTAAGGAACCCCTGGTAACAGGACTTTAGATATCCCTGGATGAAACTCTGCAACTGAATCCTGAAACTTCGACGCTCTACTCAAGATTAGAGGACTGAAGAAATCTCCCTTGGGGTCAAGGAGTGACTCCCCTGCTTGGCAGGCACCATTGAGGCAATTGCAGGTCTGCATGTCTGAAGCTCCCGACGGACTCCGAAGTATCTGCAGCCCAGGACGAGGATTTCCAGACATCTCAGAGGCCGACTCGAGACCCCAACAAAGCTGAGACCTGCAGTCCTTGTGAGTAACATGGAACCGGAACTCCTGGTCACTGTGCACATTTGCAAGTGCATTGACTTCCCGATGTCGCTCAAAGTCGTGCTTTGGGTTACTTGTAGCCCACGCCCGAGCACTATCTGCACCGAAGATTATGGGCCTATACTCTACGAGTGTTCCGTTAGCCCGCTTCTTCCAGCTTGAGGCTCCTTCGCGATCCCTGGTCTGTCGCCTGGTGGGTCCCTGTGAAGGCAACTTTGATTTTCCATGGGCTTCCCTGGTTGCTCCAGACGTGCCCTGACTCCCCACCATGTGGTGAGTCCCACATGGTGGGGATTCTGCACCAAAGCATCTTTCTCCTTTCTGTGTGGGTTGCTGTTGCCAAGGCTTGTTGTCTTCAATCATGGCCCCGACATTGCAACACTCGACATCCTTTGTGTGACAGCTTGAATCCAGCCCCTGGTTGTCCTCGACGCCTCCTGGTCCTCGTGGCTGAGAAGTCAAGCTTCACCTTCTTCACCTGAAATCACCCGACATCGGTGGGCATTCGCCTATCGTGCCCCTGGTCACTGGCTAGTGACCCAGACTCTGTCCCCTCTGATTTTAGGTTCTTCTTATCTTCAATCCAGGCTTCGGACAGTTCGCATCTTCCTGGCAGCAGCACGTCTTCGCCAGCTCCCATTGAAAATGATGACGCGACCCAACACCATTTGACAACTATACACCCGGCTTCCCTGGGTGAGGTAACTTGAGTACTCCGGTGCTCCCATGGGTGTTGACCCTAGAACTGTCTAATCCAAGAGGGTTTGGTCCTAGTCCATCTCTAAGTGTCCTTTATCTTCAAAACTCTAACCGCGACAATCCCCATAGAAGATAACACTGCACATGGGCCCCGTGGGTCCCCTGTGTCACTACCTTGGGTGGTTCCTTGGGGTCCCAGCGATTCTACAGGCTCTAGGCCTTGTGTCTAGTTAAGTCGTGGTTCTTATACCACTATTTTAGTATATGGTTGGGCTGTCTATTTGAAGTGTAACTTATGTGCTTTTGCCTCTAGCCTCATAAAGAGACTAGAGGGGTGTGTTTAGTAATAAATACCAATATTTTATATATATATATACCTGAGTTGGTCTCCTTTAATTTAGCCATTCAAGAGATTATAGCCTGGTAAAACAAGCTGCTTTACATTCCTTCAAGACTTAGCCTGAAGGCTGCTCTCCATAGCTACCACTAGGATAGCTTTCAATATAGGTTGTCTTTAACCTATCATGGATAATGGGTTGTTTGGACTGGTGCAAGGTGCCCACTAGAACTAGTGGACAGCATATACCAGGCCAACTTCTCACACTTCTTCACTTCCTTCCATAGAGAACGACAAGAGTTTTAGATGCCACTTCAGACCTATGCACCCGGCTCCCCTGGGATAGGTAACTCTGATACTACGGTATCCACGGGAGGGGTGGCTTTTTAAACTCTTAAGTTCTGAAGGGTTTGCTCAAAGTCCTCCTAGAAGGGTCCTTAAACTTAACTTTGCAACCGCGACTTTCCCATAGAATTGTACGGAGCACGCGGTTGTGTTTCCTCTCTGCACCCATCCTCTGTGGGTCTCCTGTGTCATCACCTTGGTGGGTTCCTTGGGGTCCCAGCGATTCTGTGTGCACTAGGCACTGTGTTTAGTCAAGTCGTGATTGTTATCACTATTTTAGTATATGATTCGGTCTCCCCCTGGAGTCCGCTGTGTATTGTGCTACTTACAACTGTTCTATTGATCCAGTATTGTGTGCTTTGTGTTCTATCCTTGTGTAGAGGATAGTAGAGAGTGTTATATTAATAAATACTTATTTTTATATAACTACTTTCTGGTTCTCCTTCATTTAGTCATTCAGGAGGTGATATTCTGGTAAAACGAGCTGCTTTATATTCCTTCAAGATTAAGCCTTTAGGCTGCTCTCCATAGCTACCACTAGGATAGCTTTCAATAAGGTTATCTTTGACCTCATACATCATAAGGGTCATGTGGATTGGTACAGGGTGCCCACTTCAACTAGTGAACAGCATATACCAAGCCAACTTCTCACAGAGGTGGTGAGTGAAAGTTTGGGGAAAGAAGGACAGAGAGAGGTGAGGTAAAGTGAAATGAAAAGAGGAGAGTTAAAGGAAAAGATGAGGTTGAGAAAGAGGTGAGGTAGTGAGATGGGAACAGTGCGGTGATGAGCAAAGAGAATAGTGACAAAATGAGGTCATGATAGTGAGTGAGAGAGAGTCAGGAACATAGTAGTGTACCTGCGAGATTTGAGGGGTGCTGTAGAGATGTGAGACAGACAGAGGTGAGATGGGAGTGGGAACATCAAGATGTAGAGAGCGTGGGTTAGAGGACATAAGACAAAGCAAGGACAGAGGCGTGAGACAGATTGGTGAGGCAGAGAAGGGGGGCTGGAGGGTGGTACAGCGACAGAGTCAGAGGTAGATAGATAAGACCTGCAGTGTATTTATTGTTAGTTAGAGAGATAAGATACTACAATATCGAGAGGTAGAAAGAAGTGAGGTAGAATGATGAGAGAGAGCCAAGGTAGAGGGAGATGATGTGAAGAGTAAGTTATTGGAGGTAGACAGAGGTAAAAGTTGGTGAGCGAAGGTATAGAAAGATGGCTGAGAAAGAGGTGAAGGAAGGGGAGATACACAAGTAGAGAGTTTCAGGGAAAAGGATAGAGACGCAGGCAAAGGAGGGAGAGAGGTGAGGTAAAGTAAGGATAGGTAGAGAGAGCAAGAGAGAGTCACGGGTAGAGGGACATAGAAAGAGGTTGGCTTACAAGCTCAACCAACTTTGAGAATCAGGTCTGTCTCTATGTAATATGATCTTTAACATCAGCAGATAGTCCTGGGAATGGGATGCAAAATATATTTCTGACGTAAAATGAGAAATATGCATCTCTGTGATATTCCTGCAGAACTAATACTGAACCCCATTGAAAGCTAAGCCCTTCATTTTGAGCTGAACGCTATGGGTGCAATAATTGTCACACGCAATTAAAACTGATACCGAAGTGTTAGGTATTTACCACGAAGAATTGTTATTACCTCCCACATTTTTTTTGGGGGGGGGGAAACAAACATGCAGATTTTAGTGCACTATTTACAGCCCATTCCCCTCTCTAATAAATATATTCAGGTCAGAACTACCAGTATTTACTACAAAACTCATAATCACTGCCTTAATATCCCAACTTGAGCACGAAATCCTGAGATAATCGGGCATAAGTCACTGGCATGAAACCATTGTGTCGCAGACTCTACAAACTCAGCTCAGGGGTGTAACAAACACCCCCATTGCCCCTGCGGTGTGGGGGGCCCCCTAGTCTTCGTATGTGAAGGGGGCCCCCTCAGCTCATCTGTAGAGAGATGTTAGAGGCTTGCTCTAAAGCAGCTGCAGTCTGCAGCCTGCTCTGAGCTTCTTGTGCTGACCAAAGACTGAAGAGAAAAAAAGTAACAAGTTTCATTGTTTCTCTTCAGTCAGAGCACGCCAGGCGCCTGACAAGGATGGGGGTGGGGCCCTCACAGAGAGCATTCTTCACAGGGTACTGCTCATCTGAGAAGCGGCGAGGCAGCATAGAGCTGACTGGGGTAGGAGAAGGATTGCAGCTCCAGGAACAGGATCTGCTGGGACACATTGGAAGGTAAACAAGCATTTGCAATACAATTGCTCTCGCATTTGTGAGAGTTAGAGCTATTGACGTTGTAAAGGACAATGTATTTTACCTATGCGTTTTCTGTTTGTAGTGGAGTGAATGTGTGTGGTGTCAAGTGGACATATATACTTGCTCTCGTGGTAAAATTAGTAGCCCAAGTGCACTGAACTACAGTGAGCAACAGGGCCCTCTCACAGGTAGAGATGACTCAGTGGTATGGCTATACCCAGCCTCCAGGCCTATGCTTGCCATTATAAATGCATTATTTGTGTTAGTGGGCTGAACGGAGGACCTAGCCTTAAATGCCTGAGAAGTTCTTGAAAGGTGAAGGGCCATTGGATGGAAACTGTTCTAGAGACATGATAAGCTAGTCACAGCAAGCAGTTGTACCTTGCGTTAAAACCCTGGTTCCTGGCCTTACTATAAAGGAGCTGACTGTACAGGTATAAGATGGAAAATTAAAAAGCTTTCAGTTTTGAAGTGTCTTAGATGGTAAGCAAGCAGTCAACAAGTGACCAAGTGCTTTATGGGCCTCCCCTTCACCCACCAATGTAAAGTGAAAGTGTAGTCTAATGCATTCCCCGACTAACGGGACCACGACTTCCACTGTGCACGTGGCCACAAAATAAGCCCATACCTGGAGCCTTGCCTCCTTCATGATATGGCGTCTTAGCTAGTTACCTTCATTGGAGTAAGCCAAGCTAAAAATTGCTCAGGGTATTAATGACTAGTTTTGAGTCGATCATTCTTAAAATAGTGCCTCTCTACTGCCGGGGAGGGGAAGAGAAGAGCAGTAGGGCAACGTAAACAATTCAGAACCCCACACCCAATATTTGCTTTTTAGGCAAGAGCGTTCAGAAGTCTGGGGTTGGAATAGTCAGCAAATTGACTTATCTTTGAAGCGCTGACATCCTCCGTCTTGAAACCTCTTTGAAGAACTTTGAAACAAGCCTTTCCAGGGAGCGGCCTCAAGGCCCGGAATCCGATTCTGAATGTGTTATGGACAGATTCATACTGTAGGACTTTTAAATAAGAATTAAAGTACATAGTTCTACATCGTCACTTATTGGCCGTCTGCCGACGGTTTCAATTCTTATACATGATCAGAATGAGAGAGGGTAGATTTTATATCATAGGGGGCCCCAGGCCCGTTCTGTCCACACCTGAAGTATGAGACCCTTGTCCTTGCCCTGCCAGCCTAATTTGTAGGCCGCATTATTGACCAGCGGGTCCTATGTTACTATATGACAAATACCCTGGGACATCCTTACCAGCATAAAACCCCTGTCTAGGCCCTTCTGTTCAATATGTAGGCCTCTTTGTTAAATTGACCATAGTTCTGCCATTTTACTGTATAGCAGGCTGAAGGCAGGTCTGACCCAAATCATATCCAGCTCCTCTTTCTACGAGGCCTCCTGCTCCAAACTAGTAGCCCCCACCCTACCCGAGTACTCAGTTCACTGTATCAAAGTTCAACATCCCTCTGAAACTTTCGACATACAGTAGGCTGCATCCTGGACTGGTACATGCTTCCTGGGCTGGTTCACGCTTTTAAGGAAGTGGCAACCGCAGAGTGTCACGTTAAAGAACAGAGGAGATTTATACATGTATATATTGAATTCCCGTACAATACCCACTTTTTTCTGCTTGCATATGCAATTTACGGCAAGCGCCTTGCCTGAGATATGAACATTCACCTAGTTTACGGTCAGCATTAAGTGGGTAAATGACGAGATGTCTGGGTAAAAAACGCAGACAAAGCTTTTTGGGGTAGTCTGAAGTAGGTAGAAGTGGCGTGAGATGATGCCTCTCATAGCCTAAAAATGATATAAAAGGGGAGCCCACACAGTCATCGGCGGACTACCTCGCTGTCTGTGCAGGTTTTTCCCCAAGAGCTAAGAGCTCTTGTCTTGCTTAAAATGTCTTGCTCTGCTTTGCTTGAAGTATCTTGTTCTATTTTACCTATATGAAATGTCATGTTATGTTTAACCATTGTTCTCTTCACTTTTGCATTTAAAATGTTTTGTATTGTAATTGCAGGATTGCTCACTCTTGGGTAAACGTGAATGTTCCTAGGTAGAAGTGTTGTACATTCTGAGAACATTTTCCTTGATGTAACTTATGTTTCTCATAATGCATTTATAAATGTGTCTTTGAGGTTTAGTCTTTCTCTCTCTCAGACAGTACAATAGTTTTAATATGGAGATACCAACTAATCCATGTGACTATCTGGATTCTGGATTTTGTATTTTTATGTCTTTTTCTTGATGTTTCTTGAAGTTGCACCTCCTAACTAAATCTGTTAAACTTTCAGCCTCAGTTTCCATGGCTCACATATCTGTTTCCTTCGTTTTTAGAGCGAGCGTTCCCAGACACCCCGTCTCAAATTAAGGTGACCCTTTTGTCCCTAACTCACTCCCTCGCTCACTCCGTGAAGGCTCCCGGGGCTCTGTGCACAGCCCCCTGCCCTCTTGACCCTCCAACAAGAGAATGTCTGTTCCTACAAACCGTGTTATTCACCATTCTCACTTACCCCATTAGGTGTACATTATTGCAGATTTTATTGATAAGTCTGTATATTTGTATATTTATGGATAATCAGTGTCCTGTCTGTTCTTGCACTCCATTTCACCTCCAGTTCCTCTGTCAAGGTGCCCAGATGGCTCTGATATATAACATAACATTGCTAAATAAATAGTTTACTATTTTTTTTTAATATTCACTAAAATATGCGGACATGCTTAGCACGACTGTCTGCAGTAGGACTAGGATAGCGTGTCCTGTCATGGGTCCACTTGGTAGCCATGTCCAGGTCAGAGGCCAGGGAACCAGAGCCTTTCAGATACAGCACCTCTCTTACAGGAAGCCTGCAAACCACACGTCAGGGGCTGAGGTAATTTGCGTATTACCGAAGCGTGCAGATGCCGCTGCAGTGAGATATCGGACAGACATCCTGTCTATTTCCATAGTGCACACATTCGAAACCCAGCTCTATTTAGGCGGGGCTCAGGCTGGAAGTGTCACCCAGCCAGCCGCCTACACTCAGTTCATAGCTCTGGGAATGAGCAGGCTGGACCCGACTGTGTAATTCGCAGCCACTTAACTCCGACTTGCAAGCAGGCACGCAGCCCACTGAGCTACCCTGACCGCTTCCTATGACCATGTTATTTGCCCCTCATGACACAGACTTGACTAGAGGTTGAAATGCTTAAAATAGGTATAGGAGCTATGAGGAGTGAACTGGGGGTAGGTAGGGTCAGCGAATCTGGAGGCAGGCAATATGCAGTATGGGAAATGTTGTGTAAAATTTAAATAATTAGGAACGCCATTCCCAAGGGATCCCACCCTCTCCAACCACCAAACTTGGCAGGTTTCCTAATTATCTATTAAAGACAAACCTGACATCATCTAAAGAGCTTCTCCTCCACCTGCTGGCCTGGTACTCCGTGTCAGTCGGGGCTGGCATGACGGGCGGGTGGGAGGATTGAGTGCGGGGGTCATGCGTGGGGGGAGGCGGGAGGGGTTTTAATTCAAATAAAAATAAACTTACCTTTTCCCCGGGTCCTGTGTTTTCCTGCTGACGCAGCTCTCTTCAGGATTGGAAGCAGCCACCCACAGACAGCCTTCCTCCGCCAGTCACAACACAAGACAGCGCCCAGCCAGGCACCTAACGGGAGGCCATTTTTTACATGTAGGCTGCATGCGGCCTACAAAGAGAAAAGGGAGAGCAGGGAGAGTGCGCATGACTGCTTTGGTCACCCCCAGAGGGCCGACCAAACAGTCCGGGCCCACAAACAGTGGGCTAGCCACACCACCCCTGCTTTCTAGCAGGCCCGCCCACAACCAGGCACTTCTGCTTTCTTGCAGTGCGAGAAGCAGAAACATAAAATGTTAGTTTTACCAATTTATTTTTCTGCTTCTTGCACTGCGAGAAAGCAGTGGGGCAGCGCCCCTTCGCCCTAACGGAAGAGCCGCCCATGGAGCTGGGTATAAATTAGGGTGTGAATGTTACCCTGATAATATTTGTTGTTTTTTTACATAGAATATATAAACTTTCAAGACTGTGATGGTCCCTGAAGGATACACATCACCTAATTATTGCTAGGGGACAATTACCTCATTACTTGATTAATTCGAGACCAAGATTAATGTGGCCCAATTTTAATCTTTGACTGCACTAAAATGAGAACTGTATTACTGTTTCATTATAGACCTGATCTTTTCCCAGCATCTACATCACGACCGTAAGGTGCAGCCATTTTTGGTAAGGTATGGGTATTCATACAAGTATGCCATTTCAGTAGAGTACTATAATCACTAAAATACCACTGCACGTTATGTTTGTCATGTGTGTGTACATTACTGGATGTACACTTATTCATAATTTCAATGTCCTTTGTGCCATTAGATTACCTAGAGGTTGTCAACCTTATGTTTTCCACAACACTTGCTTTTGATCCCTTGAGTATTACACTTGACATCCTCTAAAACCTAGTTTGATTGGGTTAGAACTCATATATATTCCTTTTTTTCTTGGTATTTTTGAAGCATAGAAGTCACTCTTGCCCTGATGAATGCCACTTACACCTCCCTATAGGCTGCTATACAGACATAAACATGTTGCCCTTTGCGGGTTGAAATAACCATCACCACTATTTTAATCCTATCTCTGGGAGCAGAATACAGCACATACAGTCCATCCATTACAATATCTTCAATGTTCTCCTTTTCCCCTCTGAAATGTTACCATCAAACTCACTTACCAGTAAGAGAGGTGTCAGCTCGACCCCCCCCCAACCCCCCCTCCCTTGGGACCTAGGGCTTACTCACTCTCACCTGGATACTGATAGCAATCTTTTATGCAACCAAGTTCCATTAAATATTCTTAGGTCAAATTTATCAAAAGGTTTGCAACAGAGAGAAGGCTATCTGGTCTTATTACAGTAATGTGAAAAAAATTAAATACTGATGACATAATGTCTCCTAAGTCTTATACATGGATATTTCATAGCGATAACTATTCTCCAGTGAGGTGCTACATTCTTGAACACATTTAGATGGTACATCGATGCTGAGCCCTTTTGATGGAAAAGTCCATGCTACAGAGGCAGTGTATTGGTTCTGCTCAGGATTGCTCCATGTACCAGAGGAGATGCGTTGGTTATTCTGACCCACAAATGGGATGGTGTGAGAAGTTGGCCTGGTATATGCTGGTCACTAGTTAAAGTAGCCACCTTGCACCAGTACAATTCGACTCTTATGGTAGATAGGTTTAAGACAACCTTTTAAAGAAAGCTATCCTAGTGGTAGCTGTGGAGAGCAGCCTTCAGGCTAAGTCTTTAGAGGAATGTAAAGCAGCTTGTTTTACCTTATAATCTCTTGAATTACTAAATGAAAGGACACCACACAGGTATATATATAAAATATATATGTTTTTATTTCTAACACACTCTACTAATTTCTCTATGAGATTAGAAGTCAGAAACATATGTACAAATTATTGTTTCACAACAAATTAAGCACTTATATCGCTGGGGCCCTAGGGGCGTACCAGACCATACACTAAAAAAGAGGTATAAGAAGAATGACTTGAGAAGGGAGAAGGCCTAGGGCCTTCAGAAACGCTGGGGCCTCACTAATCCACCCAAGGCAGGTAAGTAAATTACCCACGGGAGACGCATGCAGTGTGAGAACACAGCTGCGGATCCCAATTAACTTCAATGGAGCAAGTCGCGGTAGGAATTTTAAGGTTTTAGGACACTTCGGGAGTGTCTACAAGCAAGTCACTTACAGGGTAAGTAGTTCTAGAGCCAACACACACAGGAGCACCGTAGTGCAGGAGTTACCTCACCCAGGGAAGCCGGGTGCATAGGTGTCTTTTGGTGTCGGGTCGCGGCGTCGTTTTCAATGGGAGCCAAAGAAGACTTGCTGCTTGTGAAGACAGGAGAAGTGTCCGGTGGAATCCAAGGCTGGATTCAGAAGAAAGAAGACCTGAAAACATAGGAGACAGTGCTCAAAGTCACTTGCCAGTGACCCTGGGCCAGGTCAGGTGATCACAGGTGTCTTGACTCTTCAGCCACGAGGTCCAGGAGGTGTCGACAATGACCAGGAGCTGGATTTGGTGTGTCCCTCAAAGTCTGCAGCTTACTTACTGCGGTGTCGGCGACCAGATCGTAACCAACAAGCCTTGGTAACAGCAAGTCTTGTGAAGAGTGGAAAAAGTCAGCGGTGCAGACCAGCAAGGTCTGATGGACTCACCCAGCAAGGGTAAGTCAGGGCAGGCCTGGAGCAACCAGGGGAGCCCTTTGGAATTGTAGAAAGGTCTTCTGGGGACCCAAAAGCCAGGCAGCAAGGGATCGCAAAGACGCCTCGTGAGGATTCACTCACCAGGAGCCCACGGTCACTCGGGACAAGGTAGGCCTCTGATCTTCGGAGGAAATTCTGCTGGAGGTTGGACCACATGTGGTCCAAGGCACAAGTTTGTAGAATGTCGTGAAGGGGTTGCACTCAACAATAGTGCATGGTACCCAGGTATTGCTGTTCCTCATCACTCGTGGGGTCCACTTGCCTCAGTGTCGCAGAGGACTCACGATGGCCTTGGAGAAGTCAGGAAATCTACTTCTGGGGCAGCAGGGACTTCGGACTCCGGTGGGAGCGGGAAAGTTTGCAACCGTTGATTCAAAGTTTTGGTGCCTGCCAAGCAGGGGAGTCACTCCTTGACTCCAAGGGAGATTCTTCAGTCTTCCAGAGGTAGTGGAACATCGAAGGTCCAGGATTCTTCTTCAGAGCATCGTCCAGGGATATCTAGTTTGCAATGGCACGGGTTCCCTAACTTATACTACAAGGAAGGGAGGGACTAGCTCTATGACCCCTCCTATAGGAGGGTCAGCGGAGTGGGTGGCTACACCCACTTCCCTTTGTCTAGTTTTGCACCAGAGCAGGGGCAGGGAGCCCCTGAACCGGTTTGAGCTGGCATATGCACAGAGGAGCCTACTGCTCCCCCAGTGCAGGACTTCAAAGCACTCTAGGAGTGCACCCACCCAGCCACAATACACTAAACCCTGTCTGGGAGGTGGTTACACCTCCTTGTGACAGGATGCCTATTGTTGGGCCTCCTCCACTGCGAGTTTCGGTCAGCAGCTGGAGGGCAGCCCAGTGTCTGTGCTGGTGGCATCCATTTTGTGATGCCAGGGCTCTTTCAGGATTCTACCGTGTTTCCACAGTAGGTACATGTCTACCCCTCTAGAAGGGTGGGATCATACTCCCACACCAGTTACTGGTGTGGGGGTATGATTCCAAAGCATTTGACACCAAACATGACATGTTTTGATGCAGCCATCCCAGAGTTAGCATTTACCGCAAGTTATAATGCACTTAAGAGTATATGGTTTAACCGCATCCACAAACAGCCACAGAGAATAGACTCTGCGAGCTGCAGAGGGGCCCTGCTCAGGTAGAGGCACCCCCTCACATGGAAACCAAGCACCCTGCCCTCAGGATTGATAGGGCCTGCCTTAGGGGTGACTGATAGGTTTATATGTGTGTGCTGGTAGAGATATAGTGTACCTATATCTCATTGAGGATAGATAACACCACCTCACCCAGGCTGCAGTAGCAGGCCTGTGGTGTCAGATTTAGCCTGCTTCCCAGGGGTGGCATAATACGTGCTTCAGCCCTGGTAGGCCTGTGAAGTACCTATGCCCTTGGTACCTAAGGTAGCATATACTAGGGGCTCATAAGGTACCACAGTATCCAATCAGTAGTGCATCTAATATGCACTCCAAGTTGTTTAAAGAGAACAGAGAGACTGGGGCCCAGGGACCCAGCCAGACTATAGCCATAAACCAGTGTTAACACCAGAAAAAAGTGGGGGCAACATAAGTGCAGATCCTACTCTCCTACAGATGGTGGACCATCTTCAAGCCCACTTTAAAGGGTCCAGGGCTGAGGAGGGCAGGACTCACAGCTGACAATGTCCAGGTGCTGGGTTCAAAGTTGTTGAAGCCTGTTTTGTTCCTGAGGCTCTGATCAGGATATCAGCCAACAAGTCCTTGGAGTCATTTTGGTGTTCCTGGGTTCAAGCTGCAACTCCAGTCCTTCTCACTCAGGCAAGAGGGCAGCTGAACAGCAGGGCAGAAATCCAACAGGGCAGCAGTCCATCAGGGAAACAGTCCAACAGGGCAGCAGCTCAGTAGATTAGCAGTCTTTCCAGCAGCACAGCAGTTGTTCCTCCTGGCGAAAGTCGTCCAGAGGAATGTATGACAGAATTCCGCATGCGTTTTTCACTCATGCCTTAGGACCTCCGTCATTTGAACAAATGCGCCTTTAGCAAGCATTTGTTCTGCACACAAGTCATTTTAACGACTTACCTTAGGGGGGAGTAGGATATTTGAGTAGTTAAATTTACTATTCCAAATTCAGTCTGCACAACAGTTTGGAAGGTGTCTGACTTTAATTCCACCACCACTCCACTATTGCGCCCCCCTTAAAGCAAGTTGCTGTAATGACTTGCGTGCAGAATGATTGTGTGCTGAAGAGGCATTTGTTCTGTTGTCTGGGCTGTGAAGGCACAGCATGATTCCAGCTTTGTCCTAAAGGACGTTTTCTGCCCACAGGTCTAGAAGTCTATTGAAGAGTTGGGTCTGAGGGTCTAATATTCATACCTGGTACACACATTGAAGAAGCAGAAGTGTCTAGAAGTTTTCCTTTGAAGTACTTAGAATTTTCTTACTCCACTGCCCTGACTCTAAGTTGCTCTAAGTTGGCTACAGGAACAATGCAGTGGTGACAAATACTTTGTGTGAAGGCAGAGCACAGCCAATTCAGTTGCAAGTAGGGCTATGCCTAGGTCCACCCCCATCCTGCCAGTGGATGGCCCATCCAAGGACAGCTAAGAACTATATTATGTGTCATGCTGCCTAATACAGGTTGCAGGCACCAAATAGCTAAGGCAGAAAAATTTAAACTTTCTAAAAGTCTCATTTTCAAAATTGTAATTGAAAATATGTGTTTACCATAAGAGAGGATTTGTCATTACAATTCCAAAGACACCAAACAAGAACTAGTTCTCTGTTCCCATTTATAAGTTACAGCTTATTAAATGTAATAAGGTAATTCCAATGCTATCCTATTGGAGAAGTTGCCCTTGCAGTAGTGAAACTTTTTTTTACGAGTGTTTCACTATCAGGACATATAAAACTCAAGAGTATATGTTCTACATCTTAAATGCACTGCTTCCTGCCCTCTGGGCTGTCCAGGGTCTACCCCATGGTTGACCTAAACAGGAACAGTTGGGTCTGGCAAAAGGTTATTTTTCCAGGTTGAAATGGCAGTTTAACCTCTTCAGTGCCCATGACGAGATAGTCTCGCCATGGAGCACGGTCGCGCTGTGCCCATGACGAGACTATCACGTCATGAACCCCACCCACTAATAAAATGCCCGGCACAGGAGGGGGAAAGGGCGTGGCACTGAAGGGGTTAACTGCGCACATAAGCTGCAATGGCTTGCACAATTAGTGCTGCAGGCCCACTGGTAGCATTTACGTACATGCCATGGGTACATGTAGTGCCACTTTACCTGGGATTTATATGAAAATTGAATATGGCAATTGGGTACAAGCCAATATTACCATGTTTTAAGGAGGGAGCACATGCACTTTAGCACTGGTAAGCAGTAGTAAATTGTGCATAGTACTAAGGCCAGCAAAAACAAGATCAGCAAAAGCTAGATGAGGAAGGCTGACAGGTCCAACAGAGTACACATGCAAAATGTCAGAACCAAAAAGGTTTCACTGCGACATCACAACAATCAGGGATGGAACATGTGTGTCTAAAAAAAATCTCTCATCAGGTAATTTGAAAAAGTAAGCATGGTTGGTCCGGTTGATGCAGAAAGGCTGAAAAGGCTGATAAATAACTTTTAAAGGATTCACTGCAATGCTCTGCTGGGTCAAAGACAACACAAACAACAAAATATCAAGTTGCTTGGCTGGCAATAGCTCTTTCCTTTGGTCTCTACATCAGGCCACAAGTTTGTCCCAGCACCTCACATAAATTAGCTTTGTTGAAGGATGCCAGGCAGCTAGGATGACATACACAACTTTGGTTGGCAAGTCACACGCCATCAATGGCCACTAATCAGTCTCCATACCTGGAGGTGAGGATTGCACAGGGTCAGGTAAAAAATGCTGCCCTGATGCTGCGACACATGAATTTCGCAAAATGGTAAACAGATTGGAGGGCAGACACACATTCTCAGAAGCTCTGGGTACCACACACTCCTGGCCCAATCCAGTGCCACTAAAATGATTTGGAACTGTGTTTTCCATATATTCGTCTAAACTTTCATCAGCAGAGGTAGAAGCAGGAAGGCTTATAAGAGTCCCTCCCTCTACCCCAATTGAAATGAAAAGAAATGTTGGACATACGTTTTCGCTACGGTGGTTAAGAGCTCCAGTCAGGGTATGTCCCATTGCCTGTGCTACCTTGGGATGCTGCCACAATGTGTCATCTGCCACATACTGTCATCAGAGCTCGTCCAACTCGCAGCTCAAAATTGTAGATCCCAATTAATGAATTGCCCTGATGTTCCAACCTTCTCCACAGGGCATAGCGTCCCAGCTCAGGACCCAACCTTGAACTTCAGAACATCACTGTTAGACTACAGGAAAGACACATGCAAGTACATGTCCGGCAGGTCCAAGGCTGCCATCCATTTGTCCAAATTCAGGACCAGTAGAACATTGGCCAGTGGGAGCATTTTAAATAAATCATTGCTGAAGAAGGGATTTAGAGAGTAAAAATCTAGAATAGAACAGAGGCCTCCATCTTTCTATGGCATGAGAAAATAGTCTCGATTTCTAAATCCAGAACCTTCTTAGAATCTTCTTGGAGCCATATCGCTCTGCAAAAATGCCTCCAAAGTCTAGAACACTATCTCCACCCTCACCCAAGATGCAATCCTCATTACAGAGACCTGGCTCATCCTCTCTTCTGCCCCCAATATCACCACTGCAACGCTCAATGGCTACAAGATGACACACAGGTACAACACCAACAAACACGGAGGTGGCAGCTACACCACCACCGAAGACGACACCGCCTGATCATGGAGCACCTGAACTTCCAACTCCACACTGACGACAAAACAACCATCAAAGGCATCCTCTCATACACACCCCCTGGACAACACACCGGCCTTTGCGATGCCATCACAGACTTCATCGCCACACTTGGTATCGAATCTAAGCACTACATCTTCCTCAGAGATGTCAGCTTCTACCTTCATGATCCCACAGACCTCTTGGAATTAAAGGACAACATCAGCCTTACATAGTTGGTTGCAGACCACACACACTGAGCAGGACAGAAACTGGACTCCTTCTTCACATCCAGCAACAGAGTCAAATACAGCCATAGCCCTGGACTCACCTGGACTGACCTCGTCATCATCCACTTCATCATCACAGGATGACCTTGCACCACCCTCAACCCTCCCAGCACCTCCTTCTGCTGGAGCAAATTGACACAGATCCAATGGACAGATGCCGTCAAGAACATCCAGCCAGATACCACAACAAACCTGAAAGAGGCAGTCCAGAACTTCAACACCTGGATAACCAAACCAGCAAAAACCTGCAGATCCACCAAACAAGCCAGCTGGCACACACTGGAACTCAGAACAATGAAATGCATCTGCAAACAACTGAGATGGTGTACGAGCAGATACAATACAGACCAAGCCTCCTTCAAGTCAGCCCTCAACAAATACCACCAATGACTCACAAAATGCAAAAAAGGGCACCCTGGCAGACCGCATCAGGCTAGCGCCACCCACACTAAGGAACTCTTCACCACTGTCAGAGAGTTTTCCTGCCCAACAGCCCTTGGGAACACAATTGCTCCCTCACAGGAACTCTGCAATGCTCTAGCAAATCACTTCCACAAGATTTCCACCAACTACAGGATATTTGAGCCCCAACCCACCAACCACCTCAGCCTCCTCACTCCAATGGAAGCCTTCCCGACAAACATAGGGAACAGCTTACTGCACCTGACACCCCAACCATCATGGACTCCATCCACACTGGAGCCCCCAGCAACACCTGCACCTATTCTTTTTCAACCTCGGAGGCAACAAGATGAGCCACCAGCTTACCAATATTATGTTTTTGTTACTGGGGACTGGTTTTGCAGCAGTTCTGTAAAATTGTCCTCTTGTAACAAAAGTGCACAGCACTGTTCCTGCCTGCCCCCTGCCCCCGTCCTCTCCCAGCCGGTCGGGCATAATTGACAGGGCTGGTTTGAGATCCCAGTCCGGCTCTGAGTCGGTTCCCAGGGAGCAGGGAACTTAACAGCCTCTCTATTGGAAACATTTATGCTAAAAAATGTGGAAATACGTCAGCCAAAAACATGCAGGCTGTCCCTCTCTTCCCGGCTTGTCACCCCCCTCCTGCCCCGCATGCCTGCAAAGGGATTTACTTTTTTAATTTATGCAATATCTTACAGTAACTACATCCAAATTATGAATTCCCAAGCCTACTCGCCTTTGTTGCTGGGTGACCGTTGAACTCACCACCATCTCCCACCTGTCGCTGCTTGCCCTGCTGTACACAGATCCTCTCCTCCCCCGACTTTGCTTATCCATTTTATGTTTAATTTAGTTTTTATCCACTACATAGCACAAACAATACCCGAAGGTATTGAAGCACTTTACATGAGCACCATTTACTTTACACATGGACACATTCAGCTGCCCTACAACCACTGGGCCATCGTTACTACAGACAAAGAGGGAGGGGGCCCTGAGGGACATCGCGCAAGTGTAGTCGGCTCCCAGAGAGCAGAGAACTGGTTGTTGGAAATATGTATGCTAAAAGAATTTAAAAGACGCTGCCCAAAAACATGCTATTTTTATTCATTAAAGGCAACCCCTTGCCATGACACAACATTGCCATTACACAGATACCCTTCTCCCCCCACAGGTGGCTCCCTCCTCCTCCCTCCGAGCCTGCTTTGCACATTTTACTTCTCCTTTTAGAACCCCATCCACATGTCCTGGAAGCATCACATGAGCACCACATGAGCACCAGTTGCTTCATACACGACCACATTTAGCTCCCTCTGATCACTGGTCATGCCGTCAGTCACAGCATCTGGACGTGTCCCTTGGGTCAGGTTGCAGAGCCTCTTACAATGATTTGCGGTAAGTTCAGCCCCATGGTCTCTGTGTGGGACACCTTGACTCCCCCCCCCACCGGCCACATCTCGGTCGGATGCCCCGTCTGGGCACAGGGAGTATGTTACAACTCGTGGCCGGCATCCCATTTGGGGGGGGGTTAGCGGGCTGCTGCGGTCACGGATTGGGCTTCCCGTTGCCTCCAGCTACATGGTGAGCACTGGGTGGACGTATGGAGCAGCCTGGCATGGTAGGATGGTTATGGCCACTCAGGTCCTAAACCCCAGAGAGGTGCCATGATGGGGCTGTGTGTCTGCCACAGCTCCCTGCACACCTCGCACAGCAGTGCTTAGGGCAAAACCTGGCAGCTGTTTGTCCCGTGACCGCCGGTGGTCCTGAAGAGGCCTGGCTTTGAAAGCGCACTGCCCCAGCAATTTGCAACGCTGGGCGGCACCCAAGGTCGTTGGTCAACCAGGTGTGCTGAAAGGCACCTGACCACACCACAGCTGGGGGGGCGCAAGAGTGCCCAGGCCCTCCCATTTAGCAATTTACTAGGCTGGGGCGGCACATGAGGTAGTGTGTCAACCGGGTGCGCTGGAAGGCACCCAACCGCACAGCAGCTGCGGGGGGGGCGCAAGAGTGCCTGGGCCATCCCGTTTAGCTATTTGCAACGCTGGGGTAGCACACAAGGTCATGTGTCAACTGGGTGTACTGGAAGGCAACTGTCTGCATGGTAGCCAAGGGGGGTCGCAAGAGTGCTCGGGCCCTCCTGTTTAGCAATTTGCAACGCTGGGGCGGCACACAAGGTCGTGTGTCAACTGGGTGTGCTGGAAGGCACCTGACTTCATGGCAGCCACGGGGGTCCGCAAGAGTGCTCGGGCCCTCCTGTTTAGCAATTTGCAATGCTGGGGTAGCAAACAATGTCATGGGTCAACTGGGTATGCTGGAAGGACCCTGACCAAACGGAAGCCGCAGGGGGGCTGCAAGACTGCCTGGGCCCTACAGTTTGGCCACTGAGTGTAGCAGCGCAGCGCCCCAGCAAATTGACAATGCTGGGGCGGGATATTTTCAGTCGACTGTGTGCTCGGTAAGGCACCCAACCGCACAGCCAATGCGGGGGGGCATAAGATGGATCGGGCCCTCCTGCTGGCACCAGGTTGTGGTTGCGCACCACCCAGCAGCACCGCAATGCTGTGGGAGGCATACCAGCCCCTAAGTGCATATGTTTCTCAGCTCCCGAGTGGGAGCTGAATGAAGCACGCGTGGCCACTGAGGGGTGGAGATGCAATGGACACATTGGTGGATGAGTTTGGCAGGAGAGAATTTTAATGTAGTTGAATTGAAAGGCAAATGCAGCTGTGTGAATTTGAGGGTCAGATAGTTCGCCTAGCTGAGTCAACGTCACGGGCTGCTGTTCACACCCAAAGCAGGAAGTAAGGCAATAAAGTTCTGCTGGGGGGGAGATGTGTATCAATTTGTAGGTCTCGGCTAGTGTGGCTACGCAAATGCACAGCTCGCTCGGCGAGATTTAATGATTTAGAGTAACTTCTGTTAAGGGCTTTACGCCCCGCCCCTCTTTTCCATTGGCTGGCATCACCATTTATGCTAAACGGTGGCCAGCCATTGGAAAAGAGCTTTTTATGACGTATACTTTTGGCTTTTTCAGACAGCCCACTTGGACAGGCTCGCCTGCTTTCCTTTTGTTGCAAAAGTTTTCTTATCTTTATGGGGCCATGTGTTTCAAACACATGGCCCCATAAGGACAAGAGATCCAGCTGCAGCATTGTCCTCTTTCGCATTAGGGACCGCGCTTGGTAAAATACCTCCTTGGCATTCTACATTACTTCCTGTGCTCATGATAAATATTCCGTCCGGATCACGATATACGAAAAGTTCCTCCTTTGTTCTTTCAGTCCATTCAATAGATATCGCATTTTGCTCGGCCATTTTTTAGGTCTCGCCTGACCCAGCGCATTCACTGGTCTGGCGAGACTTTAAGTGAGGGCTCAAAAAATGCTACCATGGCTAGCCTAGAGCTACAGTGCATGTGCGCGAGCGCGCACTTAGGAGCAGAGGCACTATATGGCAAAACTCATATCATGCTCATTAAGCACCTGTGATCACTTTCACTTTTGCCCACTGTTAGACCTGCCAGTCCTTTGGCTGTCCCCTCCTCATTTTTTTCTTCCTTTACCCTCTAATGTTTCTGTCCGCTAGTTTTTTTTTTGGTGTTGACTTAGAGGCTCTGGGCACCCCATTATCACTAATTGATGGTGTGGCGCAAGGTGCTTCCCTAAAATGGAGGGAGGGAGAGAGCTCTTCCACAAAATGGTTGCCTAAACTGTCACCTCAGAACCCGGGCCATAGGCTGGCATGAGGAGTTCCAGAACCTTCTGGACCCCTCTGGACAGTCAGGGCCCAGGCTATATATAGAGGTGAGTTGCGTCGGCCATTTTAGGTGGGGTGGAAGGTGTGAAGTGAGGTGGTCAGGAGCAAGGCACCTGAGTGGGGAGGTAGGTGTGCTGGAGTGGGGGAGAACTGACTGTTCTTAGGGCCTGCTTTTTCTCCCCCCATAGTTGATACTACCACCTACCTCGTGACCTAGCCTTGCCTTCAACCTCTAACTCTGGGATCACGTTAACCGCCTGTGTTCCCCGCCTAGTCAGGACCCCTGAAGAGAACTGAGTGAGCGAGTGACCTTCACCGACCTTATCCACCATTTTCCTGACTTTGCTTAGCTGAGGCGACCCTGTGAGAGTAGGGGGCGCTGGGTGTCAAACTATTCACCACCCCTCAAACTGTGGGCCTGGCCTTAATTTCTACACCCCCCATTGAGGAGATCCTAAAAGAACTCACCACTGTGGCCTGGGGGCCGGAAAGATTGTCCCTGCTATTGCTGGGGCCCGCGGAGAAGCCCGGGGACCTGTCGCTGACGTCACAGCTGAGTTTGCATGGCCCCCAGGGCTGAGGAGGCCGCTAGAGTTCAGGGAGGGCCTTGTTAGGCCGAGCAGACTAATCGAGGCCACGTAGGCCCGAAGCCAGTGTCTCCTGTCATACTAAACGTTGGCCCCCAGAGTGGAAATAACTGCCTCCCCAGTCAACATGAGTCCCCTAAGGAGGTAGTCAGTTCAATGCTCAGCGCTTGGTCTCCTTGATGAAAAGCATAAGTGAAGCGCTATATTTAATGACTCTACTCAAAGTACTATGTGATCGCTAAGTGAAGCGCTATATTTAATGTCTCTACTTGAAGTGCTATGTGATCCATAAGTGAAGCGCTATAGTTAATGACTCTACTCAAAGTACTATGTGATTGCTAAGTGAAGCGCTATATTTAATGTCTCTACTTGAAGTGCGATGTGATTCATAAGTGAAGCGCTATAGTTAATGACTCTACTCAAAGTACTATGAGATCGCCAAGTAAAGCGCTATGTCTAAAGACTCTATTTAAAGTGGTAGGAAATCGCTATATGAAGTGCTATGTTTAGACACTCTATTTAAGGCGCTATGAATTCGCTATAGGTAGTGCTATATTTAATGTCTCTATCCAAAGCACTATTGAATTGGCGGTACTGTGATTGATCATCATGTGGCGTGCTTGATTTCATAACAGATTTCAAATGTTTATGCAATGCCAATCTGGTCACGAAGAAATGTGTAGACCCTAATGTGAAACGGATAAAAGCTAATTAGGGCCATTTTGAAAGGAAAGGAAAAGAATGATAAAAGAGAAGATAAAGCTTTTCTAATTTCTCTAAATTCCTTGGTGTAGCGTTGTTTTTAGTGGTGGTACGCTGGAGTGCTGAGGTGAGTGGAATGCAAGCACGACATAATACTCCGGAATGAAGCCTTATCACCTGAGCCAAGCTACCAAAGGTCTTTAGGTCCAACACCCACGATCACTTTCACAGCGCCCCTTTGATGTTCTTGTTCAAAGAACATCAAACATCAAAGAACATGTTGTTGTGTTAATGCTTTGCTGCTCCTGTTCGACTTACAATGTGCTTTCTCTTTCCACAAACTCGATGTTTGTGTTCCTTTATTTTGATATGCTTTTAGTATTACTGTCACACACATAACCACACACACAATCACACACACAACCACAACCACACACGCAACCACAACCACACACACAACCACACAACTACACACACACACACACACACACACAACCACTACAACACACACATAACCACAACCACACACACAACCACACACATAACCACACACACAGAGCCACACACACACACAACCACACACACACAATACCCACACACAACCACACTCACAACCACAACCACACACACAACCACACACACAACCACACCCAACCACACATCCACACCCACAACCACACCTGCACCCACAACCTCACCCACACACAACCTCAACCACACACACAACCACATACACACAACCACATACACAACCACACACACAACCACACACACAACCATAACCATATACACAACCACACACACAACCACACACAACCACACACACCCAACCACACACACAACCACACATACATCATACACAACCACAGCCACACACACATAACCACACACACAACACCAAACACAACCACACAGAACACCACAACCACACACAAAACCACACACAACCATACACACACAACCACACACATATCCACACACACACACACACATAGCCAAACACACACTTCCACACACAATCACACACACAACCACCCACAACCACACACACACACAACCACACATACAACCACACACACACACACACACACATACAACCACACACACAACAACCACACACAACCACACACACAACCACACACAACCACACACACACACAACCACACACACAACCACACACATACAACCACACACATACAACCACACACACACAACAACACACACAACCACACACAACCACAACCACACACACAACCACACACAACTACACACAACCACACACACACAACCATACACATAACTACACACACACACAACCACACACACACACAACCACACACACACAACCACACACACAACCACACACACAAACACACACACAAACACACACACACAACCCCCCACACACACACAACCACACACACAACCACACACAACCACACAAACACAACCACACACACAACCACACACATAACCACACCCAACCACACACCCACCCACAACCATACCCGCACCCACACACAACCACAACCACACACAACCACAACCACACACACAACTACAACCACACACACAACCACACACACAAACACACACACACAACCACAACCACACACACACAGAAACACAAACAAAACCACACACAACCGCACACACAACCACACACACAACCAAACACACAACCACACATACAACCACACACACAACCATACTTACACACATGACCACACACACAACCACACACACACATACAACCACACACACACAACCACACACACAACCACGCACAACCACCCACTCAACCACTCAACCACACACACAACCACACAACCACACAACCATACATACCACACACACACAACCACACACACAACCACACACACACAACCACACACAACCACACACACAACCACACACACAACCACACACAACCACACCCACACCCACAACCACACCCGCGCCCACACACACAACCACAACCACACACACAACCACAACCACACACACAACCACAACCACACACAATTACACACAACCACACACACAACCACACACACAACTACACACATACAACCACACACACAACCACACACACACAACCACACACACAACCACACACACAAACAGACACACAAACACACACACACACAACCTCACACACACAACCCCCCACACACACATAACCACACACACAACCACACAAACACAACCACACACACACACACACACAACCACACACACACCCACAACCACACCCGCGCCCACACACACAACCACAACCACACACACAACCACAACCACACACACAACCACAACCACACACACAACTACAACCACACACAAAACTGCACACACACAACCACAACCACACACACAAACAACCACATACACAACCACACACAACCACACACAGAACCACACACAACCACACATACAACCACACACACAACCACACACACAACCACACACACAACCACACACACACACACACACAGTCACATACACAACCATACACACAACCACACACATACAACCACAACTACACACACAACCGCACATATAACCATGTACACAACCACATACACAACCACACACACACAACCACACACAAAACCACACACAACCACACACATACAACCACACACACAACCACACACTCAACCACTCAACCACACTCACAACCACACAACCACACATACCACACACACACAACCACACACACAACCACACACACATAACCACACACACATAACCACACACACACAACCACCCACACACAACCACACACACAACCACACACACAACCACACATCCACACACCCACAACCTCACTCGCGCCCACAACCGCATCCACACCCACACTCACACACACAACCACACACACAACCACGCACACACAAAACCACACACACACAACCACACACACACAACCACACACACACACAACCACACACATAACCACACCAAGCATTGGCATACCCAATAGGTCTCACCTTTGGGACCTTATAAGTTTTTAGCCAGCAACAGTTGATGTGGTTGCACCAAGGATATTGTGCTGCATAGCTAAATACTTAGAAGGTCCCAAAAGCGAGACCTATTGATCATGCCAATGCTTGTTTGTTCGATGTGCGTAGCACCACGCAGCCCAAACCGAAACGCTTTCCGAGATGTCACCTGCTTCCGGATAGTAGTCGTCACTTCCTGTATAAGTAACCATGGGTGGTAAGGAGGAGCTGGAGACTGCTTGGGTCACTCCTCTAGCCCGTAAAAGGGGTTCTTTCAGGGTTCTGATTGAAGGAGGGCACCGGGACTGAAAATCATAGGGGTATTTGGACCCACGGGTCCGGTGCAAGGTCCTGAAGAAATAGCTTAGTTTTGTTCGCAAGGTGTTGGACCCGGCCTCGTGGCGTGGTCCTGACTTCCCGGGGGTTGGGCCCGTTCCCCACCCTAGCCTCCACAAGCTACCCGTTCGGGCCGCACGAGGTCACCTACACCTCGGGGCTCCGCCATTTTGTCGCCTGCCACGTGACCCTGCCCACCAGTCCTCCTGACTCCGCTCAACCCGGCCTCGGCCCCGGCAAGGCCCAGACATTGAGGCACCAAGAACTGGCCAGGGGGTATCACGTGAACACCTCATCGCCCTGGCGGAGGGCGGTATCGATGGGACCCCCAACCGTCCCCACACCGAGGTGCGATCGGCCTCCATCTCTCCTGGGCTGGGCGCCTCTCCTGCTGGTCGTCTGGCCGCTCCCAACCCGGCCGCTCCGCCCCCCCGGGCGCAAGGGTCCGGACATCAAAGGGGCTTCAGACCTATATCTGGGGCGACCCCGCCACAGACCGGCAGTTGTATCCCGGAGTCGAGAGCCCTGCTGATTGAATCGCGGCCGACCCTACGGAGAAGAACTCTTGCTTGAAACCACCACGAGCCCTGCAGACTGTGTCGCGGCTCCTTCTTGCTGACACCTTGAAGCCCCCCGGACCATCCGGGCCCTGTTGACGCTGTCGCGGCCCAACCTCACTGAAACCTTCCTCGGAGCCCTGCTGACGACGTCGCGGCTCGAGCTGAGCAGAAACCACCTTGAGAGCCCCGCTGACCTGGTCGCGGCTCCCCACGAACTGAACGCCAGAGCCCTGCTAACACCGTCGCGGCTCGACCCCTCCGAGACCCGGAGGTCCTCCAGCTTGAGGCTAAGAACTGGGCCCCCGGTACCCTCGTACCAAGCTCCTGCCGAAGACTGTCCCGCTACCCCTTCCCCCCTAAAAAGAGACACTGTGACTTTTGCGGATCCCTGGATCCCCTTTTTGTGTAAATATTGAACCCGTAACCTTTTAAAAGTGCTGATAAAGAATTGCTCATCTTGAGACAACCTCCTTGAGTCCGGTGCGGTGGTGTTACTGTGCTAGTCCATAATAAGAGAAGGATCTCCCAGGAGGCTTCTCTGCAGCGCTCGGCTACTTCGTACGGTGTGGGGGCCTCCCATGAGTGGTCTCGCCGACTCCTCGAGGTACGCCTTCCAACATTTGGTGGCCAGCGACGGGATCCGAGCCGAACGCAGTACGTACCAGCCAGTAACCCACTAGCTACCCATCCAGACAAACAGAAGTCATGAGCAACCAAGAGAACAACGCGACCACGGAGTTCCAGCCCGAACGGTTGGAGGAATACACGCAGAAAGAATTGAAACAGTTCTGCAAGGACAAGGGCATTGCAACCACCGGCCTAGGTACCAAAGAGGAGATGCAGAAAGCCCTGAGGACCTGGCTAGAGGCCGAGGCAGGCCACTCCCAGGAAGAAGGTCCCCTGCCCCTGACTGTGGCCACATCCACCGCACCGACTCCGGCAACCGGAGGAAGAAAGAGCCTAGAAACCGGCTTCTCCGAAGAGGAGATACGAGAGCGGGAGAAGGCCCGGAACCACGAACTAGAGCTCGCACGACTGCGGCTGGACGGGGAACTCCAGCTGGCGGAAAAGAAACTGGCCCTAGAGCAGCTACGGCTACAAGAGGAGATAGAAGAGAAGAGACGGCACCGAGAGTTGGAGGAAAGAAGACTGACCCTTGAGCACGAGCGAAGTCTCAAAGAGCTCGAGATCAAGGCAAAGAACGGGGGGACCGACACCCCCAGTAATAGAGACACCCTACCGCCTGCCGAGGCCAAGGTACATATCCCGAAGGATGTCGTCAAGGAGTACTATAAGAATGACGACATCCAACAATGGTTCAAGGCATACGAGGTGGCCATGACCTCCCATCGGGTGCCCCGAAAGGACTGGGGCGCCGGCCTGTGGGGTCGGTTCCTGAGTGAAGGTCGAGACACACTGCTCCAGCTGCCAGAGGAGGTGATGACCTCCTACGACCACATGAAGGAGGCCCTGCTCACCCGCTACGGGCTAACCGCGGAAATGTACCGCCAGCGGTTCTGAGACTGCAAGAAGATCCCGGGTACTACCTGGGTGGAATATGTGGACTTTTTCAGCCGGGCCCTAGAAGGATGGATCAAGGGTAGCAAAGTCACCACCTATGGGCAGCTGGTCGACCTCATTGTTTGGGAACACCTCTCCAACAATTGCTTCGTGGAGCTAAGGCAACACCTCCTCGACAGCAAGATGACCGAACCACGAAAACTCGCCGTCGAGGCCGATCGATGGGTCAACACCCGAGTCCCCCGGAACTCGATGGGGGAATACCAGAGGAACCCCACCGGACCTCCCCGCCAACGCGGTGGAGGGGGAGGGCCAAACAGGAACCAGGATCCCCCCGCCGGGGCCCCCAGGAGCCCACCTCGAGGGCCGCCGCAGCAACACCTCTCCCCGAGCCTAGCCTGCAGAGGGGCGACCCCAGCCAGAACCGGACCACGGCCACCAGTAACATGCTACGGCTGCCAACAAACCGGGCACTATGCCAGCGATCCGGTCTGCCCCCTGACCCGAAGAAGCGGGGCCGGCGGGCCCCCGCCCCGTCAGCTGGCGGCCGCCGCCCTGGGGGAAGGAGAAGAAGAAGAAGAAACCCTCGACAGAGGAACCACCGAATGGGAGCCGGCGGCCATGTCCCTGGTTTGCCTGGGCAGCCGAGAAATGGTGCCCCGCACCCCCATCCCAAGCAACACCCAGAAGTACCGGCAGCAGGTCACCGTCAATGGACAACGGGCCGAAGCCCTTCGTGACACCGGCGCCAGTATCACCGCTGTCCGCTGCCACCTGGTGACCCCCGAACAGATCCTACCCGATGTGCTGTGCCCCGTCCGGACGGCCGACAACAGCGAAAGCGTGTGCCAGATGGCTCTGGTTCCCTTCGAGTGGGGAGGGGTGACCGGCCTACTAAAAGTGACTGTCCGCGACGACGCACCAGTAGACTGCCTCCTGGGGAACGACCTGGAGAGTTCCCCCTGGGCTCAAGTGGAGCGACGGGAGCACCTCCGAATGCTGGGACTATCCGAATGGGGGTGCGCCATCACCCGGTCCATGACCGCCCAGGCCCCCCGCTCGTCCCTGGCCCCCGGTGCCGCCCAGCCCGAGGGGCTCGCACCACCCCCCGCCTGCAGCGAGGGGGAGGCGGACACCGACACGGGACCTACGGAACCCTCCCCCGAAGAGATTGCTTCCCTCAGCGCCCTACCAGAACTTGCACAATGGTGCCACGAAGGGGGCCCCACCCGAGAGCAGTTCCAGCAAGAACAGCAGTCCTGTCCCTCTCTCGAAGGGGTCCGACAACAAGCGTCCGCACAAGCCAACGGGGACCAGACAGGCACCCACTGGGTCTACTGGGCCGAGGGCCTGTTGTACAGTGAACAGAAAGTGGCAGAACTCGGGGCCAGCCGCGTGTTGGTGGTCCCCCTCCGCTTCCGGGAGTTCCTTCTCAACCTGGCCCATGACGTGCCCCTCGCCGGACACCTAGGGCAAGACAAAACTTACAGCCGTCTGGTGACCCACTTCTACTGGCCCCGGATGCGGAGAGATGTGGACAACCACTGCCGGTCCTGCCAGACCTGCCAAGCCAGCGGGAAGACGGGGGGTCGAGTCAAGGCCCCCCTCCAACCCTTTCCAGCCGTCAGCACCCCGTTCGAACGGGTCGGGATCGACATCGTGGGGCCCCTGGACCCCCGAACCGCCCTGGGCCACCGCTTCATCCTGGTCCTCGTGGACCACGCCACCAGGTACCCGGAGGCGGTCCCGCTAAGAACCGTAACGGCCCCCGTGGTGGGCCGGGCCTTGATGGGGATCTTCTCCCGAGTGGGATTTCCCCGCGAAGTGGTGAGCGACAGGGGCACAAACTTTATCTCCAAGTACATGCGGTCCCTGTGGCAGCAGTGCGGGGTCACGTACAAATTCACAACCCCCTATCACCCTCAGGGGAACGGGCTGGTCGAGCGCTTTAACAGAACCCTGAAGGGGATGATTCAGGGCTTGGAAGAGCCCCTCTGACGGAGATGGGATGTCCTACTACCATGCCTCCTGTTCGCCTATCGGGAGGTCCCGCAGAAGTCCCTGGGGTTCAGCCCGTTTGAACTATTGTACGGACATCCGGTCCGCGGACCGCTCAGCCTGGTCAAGGAGGGCTGGGAGACGAAGCTCCCAGGCGCCCCCCCTGACGTCTACCGATACCTCCTGACCCTACGTAACCAGACCCGCAAGTTCCGAGCCATGGCCGAAGCCAACCTCGAGGCCAGCCAGGAGGACATGAAGCGGTGGTACGATCGGAACACCTCGACAATCGAGTTCGAGCCAGGCCAGAGAGTCTGGGTCATGGCCCCGGTTGAGCCCTGCGCCCTCCAGGACAAGTGGACCGGGCCCTTCAAGGTGGTGGAGAAGAAAAGCCCCGTCACCTACCTAGTCGACCTAGAGTCCCCCCGGAACCCCCTCCGGGTTCTACATGCTAACAGGCTCAAACCCCACTTTGCCCGGACCGAACTGAGCCTGCTGCTGACGACCGACGAGGGGGGCGAGGACGACTCGGAGCCCCTACCCGACCTCTTGCAGAACGACGTCCACGACGGATCCATCAAAGGTGTCCAACTCGCCTCTTCCCTGACCCCGGAACAGCGTGTCGACTGTCAACAACTGCTGCAGGACTACGCAGCCCTCTTCTCCCTCACCCCGGGGGTGACCCACTGGTGCGTCCACGACGTCGACACCGGGGACAGCCCCCCCGTGCGACACCGAGCCTACAGGGTACCCGACCGAGTACGGGCATGCATCCAGTCCGAAGTAGCGAAGATGTTGGCCCTGGGGGTCATCGAGCCCTCCGACAGCCCGTGGGCCAGCCCTGTCGTCCTGGTACCAAAGGCCGCAGCCCCCGGCCATCCCCCGGAGTTACGATTTTGTGTAGACTACCGAGCCCTGAATGCTGTGACCAAGACGGACGCCCATCCTATACCCCGGGCCGACGAACTCATCGACCGCTTGGGGTCCGCCCGCTACCTGAGCACGCTGGACCTCACCGCCGGGTACTGGCAGATCCAGCTCACCCCCGGCGCCCGAGAAAGATCCGCCTTTTCTACCCTCGATGGGCATTACCACTTTCGGGTGATGCCCTTCGGCATGAAGAACGCCCCGGCCACTTTCCAGAGGCTGGTAAACAAGGTTCTGGCCGGGCTCGAGGCCTTCAGCGCGGCCTATTTGGATGACATTGCCGTGTACAGCAACCACTGGGCTGAGCACCTAATTCACCTCAAAGCCGTCCTGACCGCCCTCCAAAGGGCCGGGCTCACGATCAAGGCCAGCAAATGCCAGATCGGCCAAGGATCGGTGACCTACCTGGGCCATCAGGTGGGAAGCGGTCAGGTGGCCCCTCTCCAGCCAAAAGTCGATGCCATCCAGGCATGGGAACCCCCCACTACCCAGACCGCTGTGCGGGCCTTCCTGGGCCTCACTGGATACTACCGGCGGTTCATCCGGGACTATGGGAGCATCGTTGGGCCTCTCACAGGGCTCACCTCGAAGAAACAGCCCAAGAAGGTGCACTGGACTCCCCGCTGCCAATCCGCTTTCGAGACCCTCAAGGCAGCGATGTGCACTACCCCTGTGCTCCAGGCCCCTGACTACAGTAAGGAGTTCATCGTGCAGACAGACGCCTCCGAATATGGGATCGGGGCCGTCCTGTCACAGGTTGATGAGAAGGGACTCGACCGCCCGGTGGCCTTCATCAGCCGGCGGCTGCTGCCCCGGGAGCAACGATGGAGCACCATCGAGCGCGAGGCCTTCACCGTAGTGTGGGCCCTTAAGAAGCTCCGGCCCTATCTCTTCGGTACCCACTTTCGGGTCCAGACCGACCACCGGCCCTTGCGGTGGCTAATGCAAATGAGAGGCGAGAATCCCAAGCTGTTGCGGTGGTCCATTGCCCTGCAAGGGATGGACTTTTCGGTTGAACACCGACCCGGCAATGACCACGCCAACGCGGACGGCCTGTCCCGCTTCTTCCGCCTTGACGAGGAGAATCCCCAAGGAGATGGGTGACTCTCCCTGCCTTCGGCTGGGGGGGACGCCTGTTGGACCCGGCCTCGTGGCGTGGTCCTGACTTCCCGGGGGTTGGGCCCATTCCCCACCCTAGCCTCCACGAGCTACCCGTTCGGGCCGCACGAGGTCACCTACACCTCGGGGCTCCGCCATTTTGTCGCCTGCCACGTGACCCTGCCCACCAGTCCTCCTGACTCCGCTCAACCCGGCCTCGGCCCCGGCAAGGCCCAGACATTGAGGCACCAAGAACTGGCCAGGGGGTATCACGTGAACACCTCATCGCCCTGGCGGAGGGCGGTATCGATGGGACCCCCAACCGTCCCCACACACCGAGGTGCGATCGGCCTCCATCTCTCCTGCGCCTCTCCTGCTGGTCGTCTGGCCGCTCCCGACCCGGCCTCTCCGCCCCCCGGGCGCAAGGGTCCGGACATCAAAGGGGCTCCAGACCTATATCTGGGGCGACCCCGCCACAGACTGGCAGTTGTATCCCGGAGTCGAGAGCCCTGCTGATTGAATCGCGGCCGACCCTACGGAGAAGAACTCTTGCTTGAAACCACCACGAGCCCTGCAGACTGCGTCGCGGCTCCTTCTTGCTGACACCTTGAAGCCCCCCGGACCATCGGGGCCCTGCTGACGCTGTCGCGGCCCAACCTCGCTGAAACCTCCCTCGGAGCCCTGCTGACGACGTCGCGGCTCGAGCTGAGCAGAAACCACCTTGAGAGCCCCGCTGACCTGGTCGCTGCTCCCCACGAACTGAACGCCAGAGCCCTGCTGACACCGTCGCGGCTCGACCCCTCCGAGACCCGGAGGTCCTCCAGCTTGAGGCTAAGAACTGGGCCCCCGGTACCCTCGTACCAAGCTCCTGCCGAAGACTGTCCCGCTACCCCTTCCCCCCTAAAAAGAGACACTGTGACTTTTGCGGATCCCTGGATCCCCTTTTTGTGTAAATATTGAACCCGTAACCTTTTAAAAGTGCTGATAAAGAATTGCTCATCTTGAGACAACCTCCTTGAGTCCGGTGCGGTGGTGTTACTGTGCTAGTCCATAATAAGAGAAGGATCTCCCAGGAGGCTTCTCTGCAGCGCTCGGCTACTTCGTACGGTGTGGGGGCCTCCCATGAGTGGTCTCGCCGACTCCTCGGGGTACGCCTTCCAACACAAGGGAGTTATCTTTTGCCCGGGCAAGAAGGAAGGGTTGCTTCTTGGTCTGAGGCCCGATAGTCTGCTTTGAGCCCAGGAGGGGGGAGAGTAATGGGCGCCTCGGGAGCTGTTGATGCGGGCTGCCTGATGGAAGGATGCAATCCACAAATAGGTGCACGGCTGTGTCGGAGGACGCCTTCCTTGGAAGTGGAGGGGGGATTAAGGGGTGTTGTGTGAATGTAGGAAGGTGGTAATGTGCAGCCCTTGCACCCCCAACTGTCAATTGGGTTGTAGAGTAGTGAGGCGTGGCCGAGTTGCTATGGTCTGTATTGAGAACGTTATTTTATTCGGCACCAAACTATACATTTTATACCACTGGGCTGCAGCACCATTGTTAATAAAGGTGTATGGTTTAAATACTAGCAGTCGCTCTTAGACGAACGTGAAAATTAATTTGTCCTAAACCATCTTCTATTAGCTCAAGGATCTATGGACATGACGGGTGTTAGAAATGGGATTTCTGGCTGGCTAAGGCTTGCGCCAAAGTCAGGCAGAAACCACCACTCTAGTCAGGGCAAGGAAGTTACACGCCAAAGATAACCCCTGCTCACCCCCTTGGTAGCTTGGCACGAGCAGACAGGCTTATCCCTGAGGCGATGTGTAAAGCGTTTGCGCGCGCACCCAGCAACAACACCCAAGGCCCACCACAAAGGAAACTCCACACAAGGTATTATATAAAAATAGCCTTTGTATTATACACAACACATTAGATAAAAACACACACTCTACAATGTGCCAACAGGCACGGGCAGAATTTACAAGGGATTATATATACAGGGGACAGGGCCACCTGGACCACTGTCAGGAATTAGCACTTTTTAGAACATAGGAATAATACTGTAGTACAAAATAACATATGTAGCACACAACCAGTAACTACTGGTATCAGGTAAGTACCACCTACGCAACCCTAACCACCTTAGGAAAATATTGCGCAGGGAATCAGGACCTCACTAGCACCACCTGTACTAGGGAGAAAACAACCACCTAAGTATCACAATACCTGTAGGGGTAAACGCACATTACACATGATGCATCACATTCAGAGGTGTAGAACAAGGGAAACACATGATGCATAAAATACATTCAGCGGTGTAAAGCAAAGCACATGACGCATAAACACATTCAGAGGTGCAGGAAAGGAACAATAGCGCCAAAACTCACATCAGCCACCACCTGTGGCAGTCCCTAGGCCAACTGGCCTTGTCGGGGCTAGGACGCCCTGTGTCCCAGCAAAGTCAGGGGCAAGACTGCGCCCGCAGTCTAGGCAAAACACCAAGCGCCCAGGAGCAACTGAGCACAGCCTACACGTTGCAGCTGCCCACTAAGTGCTGGGCAGCTGGGAAAATGCTGGGGCACCACTGTGCCTTTTAAACCAAATATAGCAGCCACGTGGAGCCTCTCTGGGCTCTAAAGTAATGATGCCCCCAAGAACGTGTGAGCCTCACTGGGCTTGTGCAACAAATAATGCCACCGAGAACGTTGTAGAGCCGAGCGCGGCTCTGAACCAACCAAGGCACCCCGTCGTTGGAGCCTCGTGGGCTCTGTTAACAATATGCCCCCGTAGAGCCTTCGAGGCTCTCAATGATAATGCTCCTGCAGTTAGAGGGAGGGGGGCCTCGTTGGAGCGGCCCACTGCCAAGCGGGGTCGCTCTGGACTGAATGCAGGTGCCCCTCTCCGTTGGAGCGCCACTAGCGCTCTCAACAACCAATGCTGGCCGGCGTGGGAGTCCCTCTGGACTTCTACACAATACTCATGCCCCCAGCGATGGAGCGCACCAGCGCTCTACATGAACAATGCGGGCCCCAACACAGCACCTCTCCTCCCCACCCTACCGCCTGGACTCACCGGCTTGTAGCTGGGGGGGGGGAAGGTTCTTCGGGGAGAAGTCGGCGGCAGTCTTTCGGCGGGGCAGCAGCGTCTCGCTGCCTCGCTCCCCCTGGAGCCGGGACTTCCTGCCTCCGCCCTGCGTGCTGATGATGCGGCGGTAGGAGTCCCGGTTGCCAGGCAACCCTCCGGCGGCAGTGAGGAACTTCTCGTGTTCCCTTTACTGAAGCGCGGGGTGGGCTCCCGCCTTCAGGTACAAAAATACGACAGGGCTCCTCGTCTCGGGGCACACACAGTGGGGTAGGCACCCGCGAGGGAGGCGATACGGGGTGGGCACCCGTATATGAAACAATAAAATAAGCGGGGTAGGCACCCGCCACCGAGTGCCACAATACGGGGTGGGCACCCGCCTTAAATCCGGCCAAAGCGGGGGAATCCCTACGTCGGGGTTCCCTCCTGGATTATCGTAGCGCCGCGCTACGGGCTCCAATGAAGGCGCCTTTCAGGGAAAGCGCTTCTTGATGCTGGGGGCCCAAATAAAGCGCTCCTAGCGCTATAAGTCCAGTAAAAGCGCTGCCAGGCGCTTAGGGATACAATTAAAGCGCTCCCAGCGTTTAGAGGAGGATAAAAACAAAAGTCCAGCAAAGTTCTCCCCTACATACAGCAAGGCAGGGGTGGGGGGGGCAAGGCTGGACCCAGAGCCAGCTCACTGGGCCTCCAGGCAGGGAGGTAGTCCAAGTGGCGGTCCTCTGGTCCAGCAGCAGCAGCAGCAGCCCCCCTCAGGCAGGATCCTGGCAGAGAACAACTTGTAAGGGGACACAGCCCCTTTTTATACAGTAAAAGTCTTTGTACTTGGTTCAGGGTGAGGGGGAAAACCAGTCGCAGCTGGTTGGGGAGCACCCTTGATGTGCTCAGCCCCTCACTCTATTCACTGGCAGGGCTAGGGTCGTCAGTCGCACCACAGGGGGCGGGGCCAGCATTGTGTGTGGAAAACCCTGCCCTATTCAGGACCCAGGTGTACTCCTCCCACCCATCTAGCTGCTGATCTCCCCATTCACCACTGGGTGACTCATCCTGACTCTGGGGAATCCCTAGCCCGTCACATGATATGACCAGCCAATCACGCGACAGACACACTGCACACAGAAGTGCCCACTTCTAGAAGTGGCACTTCCACACTAGGTACATGCACGCCGCACACATCATCGCGCAGCATTCACTCCCACGAGTCCGCACATACCAAACTCGGGCCTGCACACCCCACGCATCAGGAACTACTAGGGACACATACATTCCCCATGCATTCCTATGGGAGGGCAGGCCTATCTCACCACATGCACTCAGAGCGCGCACGCACTTTACCCTGGGACACAGGGAATGTGCGTAGAAACCAAAAAATCACCACACCAAGTCACCAGTAAAAAGCAAAAAAAGTTCAGGGGTGAACCTGCCAGAAGGGCCAAGTCCAACAACGGGTTTCATTTATCAATCTTGCCAGACCGGATTATGGGGCATATTTACAAGCAGGAGTTAAAAAATTATCGCCGCTTTTGCGGCCGTTTTCGGCGGATAAGCGGCGATAACTTTATCGCCTAATTAGCAAGGCAACGCTGACGCATGAAACCTTGCTGTAGCGTGGGGATTCTTAACGCCCAGCTTTGCATCTCTAATGAGATGCAAAGTGGGCGTTCCTGACCTAACATGACAGGAGAAATGTCGCTAAGCGACATTTCTCCTATCATCAAACCCCACGCTATGAAGCATAGCGTCAGGAAAAGTAGCGATAACCCCTGTTATCGCTACTTTCCTTACGCCTGCTTCAGGACTGACTTAGCCATGATATCCTATGGAGGGTGGATATCATGGCTAAATTTGTGAGTCCCTATCAGCAAGCTAACGCCACATTGCGTGATATTATCGCTGGGTTTCCAGCGATAATCTCACGTTAGGCAGTTAGCGTGAGAATTTTTATTGCTGAGGAGATAAGCATTGCTAATAGCACGCTATCTCAGTGATAAAAATCCACGTTACCCGGCGATAATTATCCTCACGCTCAGAGCGCTGAGCGATAATTATCGCCGGGTGTTGCTGATATGCCCCTAAATGCTTATACTAGTGTGCGCTAGACACGATTTACTGGAGCTTGGCAGTACTATTTGGCAAAACATGGAACCCTTAACGCTGACAAAGGCACTTCACCCATGCACCTTTATTTTGTAGATTAGCATAACCTATTTCGCGTCCCATCCCAACACCATTGAGGTCCTGCCCAACAGCCCATAATTGCGGTGGAGGGTAAATCGTTGATAGAGGATCATCTACTTCGCATGAATGCGATATGCAACATACGGTACAATGGCTGGTGGAAAATGTACTAGTGGCAGAGGAATCGGGTCTCTGAGATGCAACAAACTACCGCCCCTCGGCAGTTTATTTACGAGATTCGTGAGATCGAAGTACAACTTTAGACCGACTTTTCCTTTACTTTCGCATTGAGCGGTTTGCCCATTGTCCCCCAGTGTTTGCACAACCGTGTTTTCATTCGGAGTCGACATGTTTGCGTGTTGCACGTTGAACTAGCGAACCTCTACAGCCCTCCTGCACTTAATCCCACCTGTTATGTTGCGCCTGTGACGGAACAGGCACAACACGTAAAGGTCACATGACCAAGGCTTAATAAAGGGTCGCAAACGCACGTACACCAGTATGGCGACGGCGAGGTGACCAGTAGCTTACTACGTGGCTCCTGTGTATTTATTGCACCCCTAGGCCCAGTCACGGGCCATCCGAGAGTGTCTTCCCTGGCCGTGTGTCCCACCGGCCAGCGTCTGACACAACACTGGCGACGAGGGTCAGCGAGCCCTCACTACACGAGGAGCACCGATGAGGCAGCCGCGAGCTCTGTCATCGGCTCGCGGCACTCGTACCCCGGTGCGGTGCGCTCGTGATTTCCGCCTGCTGGCAAGGACTGTGAGGCGCCGAGAGTGCCCCATCGACAGGCGACCCCGGTAAGACAGCGCAACGCTGCTCCCTCGGCCCCACATCGGCGACCTCTGCTGAGTAACGCCCACGTGGTGCGGCGCCCCGTGTGGGTGCGTGTGAACGAACGCTTGGCCCCTGGAGCGCTACAGATTGGAAACGCTACCACCTTGGCCCCCCCCGCCTAAGCCGTTTATGGGAGAGAAAGTACCCTGCTGGGCCTGCCAGTGGCCTATTGTCAGCACGTAGGGGGACAAGTGAGGAGCAGGGCCTGCCACACAAGCCTGCCTAGGGGCAGTGAAAAGGGAGGGCCCTGCACAACAAGCTTGGCTGGGGTGCCCACAGTGACTGCCTGGAAAAAAAACCCAAATATAGCAAGACAGGGGAGAACCACAGCCCCCAGAGGACCCCCAACCTTTGCCCTCATCGTGCAAAACACAGCCACGCCCTCAGCCAGGCAGGGAGCGGCAAGTTGAGGCTGCCGGAGGGGTTGACAGGCACCAGCACAGAGTCACATCGCTGGATACAGCAATATTCAGGGATCCAGGGAGTTGCCACGACAGATACTGAGCAAAGCACCAATCATGTCCACAATACCCCCCATAGAGCCCTTCACGGTGGAGGGGTCGCCCTCAACTCTTGCACCCAATTGGAAGGACTGGCTGGACCGCCTACTCATCTTTTTTGAGGCCACTAAACGGGCCATGCTACTACACCTCGGGGACAAGGACATACACATCATCGCCAAGACACTGGTGGAGGCCACGCCCAAGAGTCACCACACACTGACAAACGCCCTCAATGGACATTTCGAACCAATGGCCAACCAAGATTACGAAAGGTTTGTGTTCAGACAGGCGCGCCAACTCCCAGAGGAGTCGCTGGACACCTATCATGCCAGACTAAAAAACCTAGCGTCCACTTGCGGGTTTTGCGACGAAATGGAGGAGATTCGGGGGCAGGTAATCCAGGGTTGCGCGTCCACCAAACTCCGCGAACGGATACTGGAGGAGTCCGGGAAGTCTCTTGCAGAGATACTAACCCTGAGACGCGCAAAGGAGCTGTCAAAGGCATGGGCGGCACATATGGAAGCGGCCCTCCAGGTTCCCGTGAAGTCCGAACCGGTGAACGCAGTGATGACCAAACCGCCAATGAGGTGGGTCAAGAAAGGATCCGGCGCATCGACCTCAGGCCATCAGAAGACGTGCGGATACTCTGGTGGATCACCTCATCAGGCGGCCGAGTGCCCCGCCTGGGGCAAGAGATGCTCGGGTTGCGTTCGGTTCAACCACTTTGAGAAAGTCTGCAGGTCCAAGAGATACCGCAAGTCCCGACAAGTGGTCAACGTCCTGCCCGAAGGAGAGAGAGAGCCAAGCGATATGGACGATGATGAGGAGGAAGAGCGAGTCGTACACAAGGTACATATGATTGGTGCCGTGACCCAGAAAGCGCGTCGCCTACCAGAGTGCAGCATCAAGGTGGGCTCACAAGAAGTCATGGCAGTAGTTGACACCAGTGCCACCATCAACATCATGGCCTCTGCCCTCCATCGAACCATGAGCCCACTGCCGGTACTACACCCCTCATCAATCACAGTATTTGCCTACGGTCAAGACACACCCTTGAAGATACGGGGCTGGTTTAGAACATCCATATCTCATGGGGCTCAGTCTATTACGACCAATGTCTACGTCACGGAAGACGGATAAGGAATGTTACTGGGGTGCCGGGCCGCCGAAGATCTCGGTGTAGTGACATTCGCCTTCGGGGTACACCAGGAGTCCATCCAACATCTCGTGACCGAGTTTGCAGAAGTCTTCAAAGGAATTGGCAGGTTTAAGGTCAAAGATGTCCATCTCCACATCGACCCCACCGTTCAACTGGTGGCGCTGCGGCATCGGCAAATAGCCTTCCATCTGCGCCTCCTGGTAGGAGAAGAGCTCAAGAAACTAGAAGCGGAGGGCATAATAGAGAAGGTGACCGGTCCCACTCCATGGGTTTCCCCAATTGTCGTCACCCGCAAGCCCAAGCAACCTGGCGCGGTGAGGATCTGTGTGGACATGAGGCTACCCAACGCCGCCATTAAGAGGGAGCGCCACATCACCCCTACCATAGACGACCTCATCGGGGAAATGGCCGGAGCCTGCAGGTTTTCCAAACTAGACCTGAGGTCCGGCTACCATCAGCTGGTGCTAGATGAAGCATCTCGCAACATCACAACCTTCTCGACTCACGTCGGGCTCCGGAGGTACACCCGCCTAGGCTTCGGTGTATCCAGCGCGGCGGAAGTATTCCAGAACATTATACAGGAGCTAATCGCAGACATCCCTGGCATCATCAACGTCAGTGATGACATTATGATCCATGCGAAGACCATCCCTAAACACAATGCTCGCCTCACTCAAGTACTTCGTCGACTGCGAGATGCGGGACTAACCCTTCAACGGGAAAAGTGTGAGTTCCTTAAGAGGAAACTACAATTCTTTGGCTACACTTTCTCCACCGAAGGTGTCAATCCAGACCTGGAAAAAGTCAGAGACATAAAAGAGGCTACGGCTCCTACCAATGTCACCGAGGTTCGCAGCTTCCTCGGTATGGTGAACCATTGCGGGAGGTTCATCCGAGATCTGGCCAACCTAACCCTACCCTTGAGGGAGCTTACCAAAGATGCTACCCCCTGGAACTGGAGCCCCGACCAGGCCAAGGCATTCAAGGAAATTAAAGAAGCACTCTCAGAGGCCACCACGCTTGCTTTCTTTGATCCAAGAAAGCTAACTCTGGTCGCAGTGGATGCGGGCCCCATGGGACTCGGAGCAGTGCTGCTGCAAAGGCGACACCATGATGAAGATTGGGCCCCGGTGGCGTTCGCCAGTCGGTCGCTCACCGAAACGGAGCAACGGTACTCCCAAATAGAGAAAGAGGCCATCGCCATTCATTGGGGGTGCTGCCACTTCCACCTCTACGTCTATGGGAAGCCCTTCGTGGTGGCGACAGACCACAAGCCGTTGGTAGCGCTGTTCTCGGGGACATCCACAAAACCACCGCCGCAAATCGAGAAGTGGATGATGCAGCTCCAGAACTATAACTGCAAAGTGGAGTACCAGCCAGGGTGGAAGAATCCCGCCGACTACCTATCTCGACATCCCCGGGCAGCCACGGTCCAGGAGATGGAAGATGCTGCTGACACGGAAGAGTATGTCCGGTGTGTCACAGCTCGCTCCTGCCCCCTTCCTCTCTCCATGGAGAGCCTCAGGGATGCCACTAGCCAAGACGAGTGCCTACAGCGGGCCAAGGCGGCCATACAAAGTGGCAACTGGCACAAGGCCAAGGAAGAATGGAGAATACTGACAACTGAAGCCCAGCGCGTGATGGACAGCCTATTCCATGTCCGGGACTAGCTCACCAAAGACGACACAGGATGCCAGCTACGAGGTCACCGGCTGGTGATCCTGACATCACTAACGGCGCAGGTTGTTCAGATGGCACACATAGGACACCAAGGCATGGTCTAGATCAAGTTGTGTCTCAGGACCAAAGTGTGGTTCCCACTGATGGACAAACTCGTGGAGGCCACCATCCGGTCCTGTGATCCCTGCCAAGTGACGGGGGAGCCACCCTGACCTGCTCCGATCATCATGGAGCCCAGACCAAAAGCCCCGTGGTCATGTGTCAGTCTGGATTTTGGTAGCCTCCCTGACGGCCGACACACCTTCGTGGCCATCGATGACTATTCTAAATACCCGGAGGTTGAAATTATAGCCACACCCAGTGCCACGGAGGTGATTCCAAAACTTGAAAAGATAATGGCTACCCATGGTCTCATACAAGAGTTGCGGACCGACAATGGACCTCCCTTCCAGGGGCAAGAACTTGCGGCGTATCTCAACTCACTCGGCATCCATCACCGAAGAATAACGCCCCGGTGGCCGCAAGCGAATGGCGAAGTGGAGAGATTCATGCGGACCCTGAATAAAGTAATCAGAATCGCTCATGACAAGGGACAGTCCCTAGAGCTAGCCATCTTCACGTTTTTGAGAAGCTATTGCCAAACGCCCCACACCACCATGGGCGTAGCCCCCGCACACCTTCTGATGGGCCGAGTGGTCATGGACTCCATTCCTTACCACCCCAAGTGGCAGCCGGAGACACCTGAAGATGACCGAATAGACCGGAGGCGCTGCTGAATGTACGCCCAAGTCAGTAACCGGCGGAGGGCCAAAGACCCCCAGTTCGGGAGAGGAGATGCGGTGTTGCTAAAAAATCGCCTCACCAGTGGCAAGTTTCGGTTGCCATACGAAAAAGGACCCATGGACAGTAGTCAGCGTTAAAGGAACCCGAATCACCGTAAATCGAGGGAGAGAGACGGTAACCCGCAACACGTCCCATTTCAAGAAGTATCAGTCGGACAGGGCCATACCCTCACCCTCTCGGTGTGAAGCGACTCCTGACATCGTGGCGTTTAGTGACGTCAACTCCAGTGGGGTGGTGGACATGCTTGCCCCCGAGAACGGCCGGGAGTCATTTGACCTTGGGAGATCCCCGGGTGGAAGCCCGGATGGTGCAGCACGAGAGAGCTGAGGCAGCAGTCCCGTGGCCTGGCCTGCCGAAGCCACGCCGGAAGCGGGAGCCCGGAACACCCAGAGCCGAGGTTTGTCTCAGCATCAACTGCCGGGCAATCCTGCACCATCCTGCCGACTGAAGGACTACCTCACGTAAGACTGTTCTTGTTTTTGTTAATTAAATATCGAACTCACTGATTTGACAAATTATGAGTCCAGTAGGGGAAAACGCCTAATAAAGTTGTTTTGATGTTTGTTGGGGAGGAATGTTATGTTGCGCCTGTGACGGAACAGGCGCAACACGTAAAGGTCACATGACCAAGGCTTCATAAAGGGTCGCGCACGCACGTACGACAGTATGGCGACGGCGAGGTGACCAGTAGCTTACCACGTGTCTCCTGTGTAGTTATTACACCCCTAGGCCCAGTCACGGGCCATCCAAGAGTGTCTTCCCCGGTCGTGTGTCCCACCGGCCAGCGTCCGACACAACACCCACCCACTCCCGTTAGTAGATTTTGAACATGCTATTTTAAATCATGACATTTATTGTAACAAATCAGGCTCGGGTCGCAAATTAAACTGCAGAGTGATAACTAATTTTTTATAAATCCAGTTCAGTTTTGAATGTAAACTACCCTTTCCTAACGCTTGGTTTTTTGACGTTCCATAGGGGGAACAGCAGCTTTCTTAATACACGGTTGCCCTCTTGTTGTGCTGCCATATTTTTTGGGCAGGGTTCCAACGTGATTCTTTGTGATGTCCTTGTTGAAAGCGAGTTGTGGCTGTTGCAGCCTTACTTAAATATGAGTGTCTCCATGGCCACTACCCCGTCCACAGGTACCCTCTTCTATCAGTGTAGGGGATGATGCGGTACAGTGCGTAGAACTGTTGTGCGAGCAGATTATGTATGTGGGCTTTTGGGGTGCCACTTACAGAACATGACTTGAGATGTAGCTTCCAAGCCTTTCCACCCCTTCTAATAGCAGAGGGAAGTGAGAGTCAATGAAATTATGCGGCAGGGTCGACTAAACTATGCTGGATGATGCGCCCCATTCTTTTGATGGAGTTACTTCATTATTAGTTTTGTCTCGCCAAATATTTCACGTCATTGGCACTCGTTTTACCAACCAATATAGGGGCATATTATCAAGCCAGGCGATAAAATTATCGCCGCTTTAGCGGCAGAAAACTGCCGCTTAAACGGCGATAATGGGCTTGATAATATGCTCTATGGAATTCCAATTGAAGCCCATGTTAGACGTCCTTCACATGTAAAGCGGTGATAATTTTATCGCCTGGCTTGATAATATGCCCCATAGAAATAAGCACCAAAGATTACTAGTTAATCTTTATGAAGGGCCTTCCGCTGCATGCACAAATTCACAAGTAAGTGAATATTCATCTTTATTGTGCATGAATTTTTCAAAACTGAAAACACATGAAGCTTTACTCCTAAGAAAAGCATAAGTAATGGGAACTTGGGAGAAGGGATGTCTCTACAATAAAAACAATATATTTTCGGGGTGAGGAGGGACATTTGTGTGTGCAATTCGCATGAGATATGAGCTAAGAATTTTCCACTTGTTGGAAATGTTGCATGCACAGCTCTTGTGGAATGATGTATTCTTGGAAATTCAAGCGATTCACAGAATTTCACGTGTACTCCTTAGAGCCTTTGTAAATCCCATTAAAGTAGGAAATCTATGCCAATCACAGAAGAAAACATGCAAGAAGATAAGTCTAACCTTTCAGCCTTGAGCTTTGGGAACCTGCCTAGTTGTCTCAAAGCAAACTTTCGAATATGTAAAGCCTTTGTCCCTCTCACACATATCTCTCACACATATCTCCTCTGCCGCTGTGTCCCAATGTCAGCCCCTCACCCTTCTGTTGTTTTCACATGCAATGTCAGCCACATAGGCTCGGTAGCATGCTATTCCACTGCCCCAAGCGACAGAGGAAAGTCTTCACTGCGTAAATTGTAGTGTCCTGAGGAGTGGACACTAGGACCTGGGAGAGGGCAATGCCCAGGGCAGGTCACCGGACACCAGTTCCGGTCAGGGGGAGGCCAAGGGGCAGTACACAGGAAGGGATGACGAGGAGCAGACGCGCGGCATGCTCGCTGCCTAATGTATAGAGAATAAAGAATACTTACACCTACTGCGTGGTGGTGGTCATTACAGGGCAAGCGACGCGACAACTGGCGACGAGGCGGGATCCAAATCCACGCGTCGCGGCGACTGTCGGAACCCACCCGGTCGCAAGCGACGCGACATAAATGAAGGGCATCTCCCTTAAAAAGACATGCTGTGCGCGGATCTGCCACTTCTCCAACTCTCCCGAGCTATCATTGCTATCGACTGACGGCTAGTGGCGCAGTAAGAGGCAGGTTAGAATTCTCTTGCCTCCGTTACTGGCGGAAATTGTTAGCCGAGATGGATAGCTATTCCTGCTAGTCCTCTCGGTTGCTGACAGTTATCATTGGATTCCATTGCTTCTGAACTCTGGAAGTAAAAGCACTGAGAACAAATCTACAGGCAATATTCCAAATTTCCCAAAACAACAGGCGATTTACAACATTTTCTGGAAATTTAAAAATTCTGGTTCATAAGTATTGTACCTTTGTAAATCTAACTCCTTTTCAATTAGTAATTTGTATTAGAATTTAGGTCACCAGGTGGTCAGGACCACAGGCTAATTAAATAGCTAAAAAAAAGCCAGAAAAAGTTAAGGCAAGTGTGGCATCATGGACCTTAAAATGTGTGATACAGCAGGAGAATTTAGCTTTAAAAAAGCGCCGTAATTTACACTAGGCATTAACACAAAAATGCTTCAACGAATGAGAAGCAGGAAAATGTACTTCTTCTATAATCGATAAATGCTTTTAGGAGATGCTGTAGGAGTGTCTGCCATCTGCCAGATATTAGACTTGGCTGAACCAGAAATGAAGGGTGGGCGCGTGAAAGCGAAGGAGAACCTTTGTCAAGAACAGTTGTTGGCAGTATATATTTGCCTACATCTGACGTATTTTTGACACATATACATGTGATGCACTATTCCAATTCACAATAAGCATTTGCGATGCAATAGGTCTCGCATTTATGAGAGTTTGAGCTCTTGGCATTGTAAATAACAATGCCTTTTATTTGTGTGTTGTTTTTAAAACAGAAATAAAAGGCATTGTCATTTACAATGCAAATAGCTTAAACTCTTGCAAATACAAGACCTATTCCATTGCAAATGCGTGCTATAAAAACAAGCATTTACAATGCAACAGGTCTTGCATTTTCTAAACTTTGACCTATTGGCATTGTGATTGCCAATGCCTTTTAGTTATGTGCACTTTGTACTTGTCGTTGCTTGCAGGTTTTCAAAACACATAAATAAAAGGCATTGTCACTTACAGTGTCAATAGCTCAAAATCTCGCAAATGCTTGAATTAACCCAGTATGGATGAGCAGCTGAATTGGCCCGACAGGGTTCAGGATGTAATCTTAAATTGCCAAAATATTTCTGAAGCAGGTGCACGCGCACACACACTGCGGTATCTAACTAGATTATGAAGGAAAGGCTGAGATAGAAACTGTTGATGAGATGAGTGCTTCTTATTTCAGTAAATTGTGTTTTTATTACTGGGAGATTTCAGAGGACGGAAGTAAGCTGTTTAAAACGAGGGGGGCGGGCGGGTAGCTCGGTACATTCAAAGTTGAATTGCTGGTTAAATGTGAAGTTCTTGGAGTCATAAGTTCGATTCCATCCTACAGCGGTTTGTACGTTGTGTGGCATGAGTTAGGCAGTAGTAACATCTGCTATTTACAGTGCTTAGAAACTGCAAAACATGTTGTATACATTATTACTGTCGTGCCGTCTGCTAACCTTGTGCAGGATTCTCGGCTTCTCGCTGCTGATCTCCCGGCTCTGTCATGTTCCACCTTGCTTGATCTTGGGCGCCCAGCCCCAGGCGTCTCTCTGAGTGGCAGAGTTTTACCCTGACAGAGGGGGTTGCTTTGCTCATAATGCATGGCCGGGTGATCAGAGGGCGGCGGACATGTTAGGAGGAGCACCGGCCATCTGTGCTTTCGATCAGGTCGTCTCATTGTGGCGAGATGAGATACAAAAACAACACACTGCTGCTCGCAGCTCGGTCCGGAATAGTTCAGAAACATTTCTGTTCTGAGATGACCTTAAAAAACAAACTAAAAATAATTGCTTTGACTCCAGAATGAACGCAGAGAACGTTACATCATTCCTTAGTCTGGATATCACCTGCCCAGGTTGCACCTCATTTCCCCAGATATAAAGTGATCTTTTATTGGGCTGAATTTAGAAAGTTAAAGAAAACAAGCATTGAAAATGCAATAGGTCTCGCCTTTGATTAAGTTAAAGCCATTTACTTTGCTATACAATACCATTAGCAAAGCAAATGGCTTTAACTTAATCAAAAGCGAGACCTATTGCATTTTCAATGCTTGTTCTGTTATGTTTGCAGCTGAATTGTCACGGCCCGCTGAAAGAGAAACATGAGCTGGAAACTGGGGGAGCCTTGCACGGCCCAGGAGCAGGCCGGTAAGCAGGCACGAGGCGACGTCCCTATGCCGGCCACCAGTCGGCACAGGTGAAAGCATAACAAGGTTGGGCCCCTCAGTGCAGTGAGACGAGGGCAAGGGAGAGCGCACACAAGTAACTGGTTTCATTTAATCCTAGACAACAACACAAAGGCATGTGGAAAGAATCACCGGGTACAAAAAATCTGAGAACAGGACAAGGGGCTATAGGGTTCACCGAGCCATCACCAGGTATGCGACACACGTGTGCTCACGAGGCATCGAGATTAGGGTGGCTGACCTTCCCTTTGAGATAAAAGAGCAGGGCACAGGCAGGATCAGGCTGGCAGGGATGCGGGTCACTTCACGGGACAGCAGAAGACGTCCGTCCAGTGTATCTGCGGCACACGTTAAGGGTTAATGTTTGTGATGTCTTATCTTTTACACCCCCTCCTCCAGAGTTAAGCTCGTTGAAGGAACGTTGACCATCCATTAGGGCAGAAAAACAGTGCACCAGGTTCTCAGCGCCGCTGCCTCGTACCAGAAAAGTAAGTATGGCAGGGATGTGGGCACCATGAGCAAGGGAAAGGGATGCGGAAACATAACATGGGACCACCCATAGCAATGGCCAAGGAAGGTGTGGGGCGATTCTCATACACATTTCTCTACCCATGCACGATCAGCCAAGTCGGTGGCTAGTGCTCGAAGGCATGGGCCTGGATAGCCAAGTCTCACCCTCTCTATTTTCCCAGAGGACAACAGTCGGGGACTCTCAGCCCAGCATGTCTCAAGATGCAGACTGGGCAGCATACATGCAGCTGGTGAAGGCAGAAGGTTTGGACTGGACGAGGGTTTGTTGAATGCACAAGACCCACGGTTTTTGGGGTTGAAATTGACATATCCGGTGCTGAACAGTTAGCCAACACGCACGCTGGGCCCTCAAGGCCGAAAAGGGCCCGCAGGCCAATGAACAAGGAATTCCCCACTGAGGTCCCTGCGCGAGAGCAAAAAACACCATTGGTTCAGCGCGAGGCAGACACCGTCGCAATGCCAACCATTAGCATAGCACCAGAAAACTCAGGGTCCATGTACAAAATGGGTAAGCTAATGGACACCATGATGAGTTTTATGGCAGAGTTCAAAACCTGTTTCGCCAGCCCGGGCCCCCGCCTTCACACAATGACTCAACCTTTGGGGGTAGTGGGTCCAGGAGATTGTGAATGTGTGAGGGAATCCAATCAGCGATCAGCAGACACAGGGCGCAGCTTCCCTCACTAAGGCGTCGACATCTGTTACACGGGTGGAGTCCATCGGGGCTACAGGCACTTCCACAGCAAGCGGCAGCACGCTAGCATCTACTAGCCCACCTCCCACCTCGTTGTCCCCCCCTCTCCGGCTGGCGGTTACATTGGGAAATGAAGCACAGTTCAGGGAGGCATACCACCGGTAGATACACAAGGTACAGCCCCGTTCTCTAGACAGACAGAGCCACCAAAGGTAAAGCCCATGGCAACGGACAGGTTGCCGCTGATAACAGTTGCCCCCCTGGTTTCTGGTTTCTGGTCACTGCTCACTGGAATGACAGGTCCCATTGGCAGCGAGAAAGGGGATCTGGTGATTGGAATTTGTTGATATGTTCACATTACTGATGCATGGTTTGGATGGGTTGGACACAAGAAAGATGGGTGGGAAGGAGGAGGACAGATAGTTGAAATACCAAGCATGGCCGGAAAAAAACAATAGAAAACTGGCTTGAGGCATTTTACATCCTGTCAGCGGTAGTGATGGAAAAACATCCGGAACAGGGTCCGGGGTTATTCCAATATTCTTGTGCCATTTATAATGAGGCCATAAAGTGGGGGGGGCATGGGATGGTACAATTATGATAGGCAGTTCGGAATGAAGATGGCCATGTGCCCCGAACTGGGCTGGGACCAAAAAGAAGTCCAGCTTTGGATGGAGCACACGGGCAAATCTACCCCGCAGCAGAAGGAATCTTTCAACAAAAATCAGAATGGGCAATCATCATCCAAAGGTCAGTACCAATGTGGGGACGCCACATCAAGCAGCCCTTTCAAGGTGTGCACCGCTGGCCAAAGGGATGGCTTCAAAAGCCCCTCACGGGCACTTTCAGGCTGTTCAATGCCGGGTCCTGCTCCTGGGGTAAAGCCTGCAAATTCACTCACAGCTGCAACAAATGTGGGGCCCCTCATCCAGCAGCGGCCTGTACCAGCAAGCAGGAGCCCCCCACGCCAAACAACAATAGGTTGAGCGGCATCAGTCGAACATCGACCCTCCCCCTTAGCATCCCCTCACAGCACAAATTGGTATTCAGCAGCCACCAGCTCAGAAACTGGACTCCCCCACAATGCAGACAGCTCCCTAGCCACTGCCTGCGCAGACAAGGGGCCATCACAAATACTCTTGCACAACCTCCTCCCGCTACTTAGACAATAACCAAAGAGGGACTACTGCTGGCGAATGGTTTTGTAGAAGGCTTCAGGGTCCCTTGTGTATGTCCACTGGTTAGCAGGGATGCAGACAATCTCAGTTCAGCGCAAGATCTCCCAGCAGTAGTACAGGATAAGGTTTTGAAAGAACTGAAATTAGGGAGGGTGGTAGGACCATTCCCTCACCCCCTGCTTGACAACTTTGTGGTTTACTCCCTGGGCTTGGTCCCTAAAAAGGAGCCAGGGAGCTTTAAACTGATACACCACCTGTCACTCCCCGAAGGGAAGTCAGTGAACCACGGGTTGGAGGGTGGAATTTGTTGGGTGTCATATTGCTTGTTTGATGGGGCAGTGGACATGGTCAGGCGGGCGGGCAAAGGGCTTGGTTAGCAAAGGCAGAAATTGAATCAGCTTTCCGCTTGCTACCAGTCCATGTTGACAGCCACCACTTGCTGGGTTTCCAGCTAGATGGACAGTTCTACTACGACAGGTGCATACCAATGGGTTGCACAGTGTCATGTGCTTACTTCGAGGCATTCAGCTGTTTCTTAGAATGGGCACTCTAAGGGGCCTATGGTGTAAAAGGGGTGACACACTATCTGGATGATTTATTTTTTTATTGGGGAGGAGGGGACGCAAGATTGCAGGGTGGCACTGCAGATTTTCCAAGGATTAACTGACCAATTAGGGGTTCCTCTTGCACCAGGGAAAATGGAGGGCCCAGCGCAGGTCCTGACATTCCTGGGCATCGAGCTAGACACAGTGGAGGGTGTGTCCAGACTACCAGCAGGCAAGATACAGGCCCTGATTCAGGACATCCAGGCAACGCAACGAAGGATAAGGCAACTTTGGGCACCATTCAGAGTCTCCTGGGTAAATTAAATTTTGCGGCAAAGGTGATCCCAGCAGGGAAGGTTTTTTCCAGAAGTTTGGCCAGGGCCACGGTCAACATAAGAAAGAAACACCATCTGGTTAGACTGAGCAAGGGAATGAAACAGGACCTCAGAATGTGGGCTGAATTCTTAGCTGACTTCAATGGTTCTCTTATCTGGAGAGCACCCTGGGCAGGCAGGCCTGAACTGTGCCTGTTCACAGATGCATCAGGCAGGGAAGGCTTCAGCGCAATCATGGGGAGCAAGTGGTGTGCAGAGAAATGGCCTAATGCTACGCACAAAAAGATCACAGCCAACGTTACAGTCCTGCCACTGTTCCCCATAGCAGCAGCCCTCCATCTATGGCCAGAGTCACTGACGTCCAGAAGGGTTCTGTTTTGGTCTGACAATATGGCAGTGGTACAGGCCATAAATGCACAATCAGCTAAGTGTCCATGGATGCTCCGATTACTGAGGGAACTGGTGTGGGCTTGCCTGCATAACAATGTGGAGTTTAGGGCTAGATACATCCAAGGGAGCTGATGCTCGCTCTCGTTTTCAGTGGCTTCGTTTCTGGAAGGCGTGGTCGTGAGTGAGAGCAGACATGACCCCCATTCCCACCCCAACTTTGGCACCATCTACAGTGGAATAGCGGTTAATGGAATTAGGCAAACTATCTCTAGCACCGGGGACCAGGAGGCGATACAAGGCCTGTGTCGCCACTTTCTGCAAGGTAGTAGGGTCCTGGGGCGGGGATACAACAACACCGGAGTACAAGTGTCAGCTATTTGTCTTGTGGGCCAACGACCAGGGCAAGAGCCACTCCTGGACCACGGAACCTCTAGCTGGTGTGAGCCTCCATGCCAAAATCAGGGGCAACAGGATCCTGCCAGGGCATTCCCCATTTGAGTTGCGCTTAAGGGATGGGATAGAGGGGAGACACAAGTACCGGATTCCAGGTCACCCATTGAATTCCTCATGCTACGGGGTATAATAGAGGAAGTGTACAGGGCCACATACTATCCTTTTGAAGCTAGCCTCTTCGCTGTGGCATTCAACTTGGCATTCTTTGGAGCCTTTTGAATAAGTGAGTTGGTGGTCAGATCTAAGAAGGATGGGTCTGGGGATGCTATAGGCAGACCGGACATTCAGCTCATAAGAATACATGCGAGAATGTCCAAAACATGGGAGGCTGCCTGCTAATTCATGTGGATCTCATGCCTCTCACCAAGTTCCAGGTTGAGCCGGTTATGAAATCATGCCTGGAGCATATTTACCATCTTGGTTCCCTTCTCCCCTGTCCTCCGTTCCTTTCATGTATTCCCCGATGTATTTATTGCCTTATTCTTCCTTAGTTGTCTACATTTTTGTTTTTCTCCCTATTGTGTAGAAACTTGCGAATTATGTAGGGTTGAACCCCTGCGTTCACCCTTTGAATCTGTCCACGGGGGAATATTCCCTCTTTCAGCGTCGTCTGTCCAGCATCCTATGCCCAGAATTCCTTAGGAGTTTACTGCATTCTGAACTTCTCTGGTAAGCACAGTGTAATAAACGTACTTATTTCTTTATACATCTCCTCGCAGGGTGCTTTTTTGATTATTCCATTTCATTCTATATTTCTTTGAACATTGTTTCTCTGAGCCGAATGCGGCCCCTATATACGTCCTTTCTAAAAGTCTAAACGGACGCTACAACCATAGCTAAGGAAATATTTCTCTTCCTTTGGTTGTTATTCATCTTTATTTATTTGTTCTTTACACCCACTTGCTGTTTACCTTTAACATGTTTCACTGGTGTTGATATTTTTTATTAATGGGTCCTAATACTCTCCAAGGTCTCTTTGGTGCATTTTATTTTTTGATACCCGACATCCCAACTTTAATTTTATTCTCGTTGGACTATGCCATGGCTGACACTGGTTTTATCCTCCTATTGATTTTTTGATTCTATCTAAATTCATTGTTTGATCCCCTTGTACAGCAGTAATTGGCTCGCCAAGACATGTATAAACTGAATGTGTCATTTAAGTTGTCTTTTTTTGCATCTTCATTCCTGTAGGTGCAATTGTGTGTCCTACACGACCTATACATCTATTGTCCTGACGAAGGTGTAGCCCCCACGGGCCAAACACCGAAACGCGCGTTGGCGTGATTTTCTCGTGTATATTTGGAAACCCTGTCTCCATCGTTGATTTGAAGGAAACACAAGACTTTTTGATCTGTTATCTCCATTGGATTTTGATTTAGATTCTTTTATGAACTATTATGTATGATTATGTCGAGTAAATGATGAGTAAATGAGTATGTTGTGTGAATGAATGTTGGTATGATTGACTCTTTGTACTGTGCAGTGTGGGACCTGTATATATATTTTTTGTATTGTGCATTTATTTTATCGTCTTGAGAAAGTTGATATGAATTGATTAAGTATTTTGAATCATTACATTAAAATACATTGCTATTTTGTAATTCATTGTTTGTTTGTAATTTTGCCTTGATTGTGTCCCATTGTCAGCTCTGGTGTTGTGTTGTCTATATTGTTCTGACCCTTTTTGGGCTCAAATATATCCTAAACTTGTAGGCAGGTGGCTTTTTTCAGTTGTATTTTGTCTAACTTCTCCCCTGCGCCATCTGCCTATTAATTCATTTTCAGGGGTCCCCCTTCTTATTGGATAGTCATGCCTGGAGCTGTCAGGTAACTCTGGCCTGGGAAAGCATTTTTCCAGCCATTCCTTCCATGTAGGAGCAGCCACCTCAGCCACCTCAGCATTTAAGGTTGGTCCGCTGCCTGACCACATCAAGAGAGTGGGGCAGTAGGAGTCACAGTACTGCAAGCGCTACATTTGCCCATAAAGGTTCAAAAGGGAAATAGGGGCATGCAAAGTAAATCAATGTGGCTATAGAGGTGTATCATTAGCTTGCAGTGTTGAAGGACTGGGTTATTCTAAGACCCAGCGGTGCCAGGGAACAACACCTGAAACCTTCGTGTGTTACCTGTTCTGGCGTACGAAATACACGGGACACTTCCAGCGACGTCAGAGATCAGCGTTTATTTACTGCAGGGATACAGAGGTCACAAGAAGTACACAACGTGTAGGTTCTCGGAGACTGCTTCGAATTGCAAAAGTGGATCGCTCCTTTTATACACGTTTTTGCCATTGCACAGTATGGCGAACAAAGGTTACAACTCAGTTCCCACAATAAACTTCAAAAGGGTCGTGTTCATGTTTCAGGAGGCCGGAACATAATTACAACAGTATTGCCGGTTCCCAACTGTAATAACATATCTTCTCTGCAATAAAACACATTCCATCCTGACCGTAAACACATTAGGAGAAGGGACGAAAACAGATGCAAAGAAAAGACAAGGATGCACAACAGATTAGAAAAGAGTGTTAGGAGTAATAAGGGAAACTTGATAACGGGATCAAAGACCTCGTGTCCAATGTATGCATGACTGAAACAATAGACCGGCACGGCAAGATGAGCCTCGAGCGGGGCCATCTGCCTTCGCCGTGTCATTTCCCTCATCGTAAAAGTCACACTCAAAGGAACACGTGTCCCTCGTGTAGGCTTGGTAGTCCCAGGGTCACGAAGCGGACAAAGTCCGTTCGCTGGCTACTTGAGGGCAAGAAACAAAATGGATGCTGTATCTAAAATGGAACCCGAGGGTTCGGATGAACAAACCCAAAAATAAGACGAACCATACGTGGTTGCATAGCGAAACTGCGTACACCCACTATACTCGTCATTTGCGGTTCGTAGACACCAAACTCATCCATATTCATCACCACTCAAAAGTGTCGTTCCGTCCCACACGGAACCTCAGACGCTCCTTTTGCCCTCATGTAGGCAAGCACTAGTCAAGATCGGAATCTATCTCAATATTCATCAGATCGTTCAGCTGCTGCTGGAACATCATTCTATTCATCAACGTCTCCTTGGTAACAGATGGCCGTCTTATACACGTTGTAGCACAAAGGCCACATAAGGCAGGACCACACTGTACACAAAGACAACACGTAAACAGAAACGTTACAACAACCCCTACGATCATCAGAATCTTCCAACCCCAAGTTGACATCAGGCCCCAAAACCATCCTAGAAGCGTCCAATTACCTTCGTCCACGTGTATGGACTCGGAAATCTTGTGCAACTTCGAGATGGCTTGGTAGACAGTTGGAGCATTGTCAGGAATGTAAATGCAACAACTCGAATGGATAACTTTACACACACCACCTCTATCTGCAAGAACAACATCTAGAACCATACGGTTCTGCAACGTCATGAGTCTATCCACCTGAAGCTCAGCTGTTAAATTACCAAGGGCACTTGCAGTAATATTAGCAGTCGATTCAACTACACGGGTCAACTGTCTTAGGTTCCTACTATTAACCATAGGTCCCCAAAACGGCAAGAAACCCTTAAAGAAGTCTCCTGCTTCTTGACCGGCAGTATCCTCTTTGCTAACAACGCCTCTCACAACTCTAGTTTTGTGATAGTCTGAGGCAACTGTGAAAGTCGGTGGTAAAAGATTCGCAATATAACAGGTACCCGAAAAATCACGGGGTAACCATGTATATGCGCGTTCATAACATACAAAATAAGTGCCCTTAGCGGTCAGAAAAACAGGGGAAGAGAGCATCGGTAGAACATACGTGTCAGTGCAAGCACTGTTCCCAAGTTGTGCTCTCGGATTTCGACCCAAGCCTTTCAAGCAGAAATTACCGAGGTGTGGTACAATCCATATTGGGGACGAGCTCTTAAGCTGTCTATCACCCACTGACGTACTATACTCAGCCTTGCTCAGATCCTTATAGGCCAGCACTTCTTCATCTGGGATAAGCGATGCGTCAAAAACATCTCTATCTAAATCCGCTATCGCTATCGCCAAAGGCTTGTGATACGGCCCAGGACCAAAATTGACAGAACGTGGCTCTCGACTGGGGTAGGAATCTAGTGCACTACGGAATATAGTTTGGAATGCTCGAGCTGAACCCTGGGAGCTGTAAGGAAGGACCAAATATGGAATACCCCTATCCATGGTATGTGGCATTAACCCACACACCCAACAATTGGTAGTATTCATCACCAATTGATGCTGATGTAGCAGTTGAACGAAGGAATTATTCATAAATTCCGCACGTCTAACTTGTTCATGCTGAGGCAAAGGATGAAAAGAATGGGGGAAACAGTGGTGAGGGAGCTTAGTTTAGGAGAAAGGGTAGGTGAAGCAGAAGGTAATAACAACTGTACTCCAAGATACACTCCACCCACCAACAACATAGATACGGTCAGAAACAGTAGGAACACCTGAAACAGAAAACATTTTGTTCGTACAACCCTCCGGAACTCTAATCTCTGCGCCGACATCCTTTCTACTTCCAACAGCTTAGAGAATGCCATCCTCTACAAACCGTCCGTGACGTACTTGACGCACTTCGTTCTGAGTAGCGATTATCAATCCCCAGGAGTTCCCAGGAATCGATAAAAGTAACCGACCTAGCGTCAGAAACCTGCTAAACAGAAAGGAGTACCCGCACGGCCCTACGGTAACCCGGATGGAAGGGTTTCCTCAAAACGGTCAGCTTTATTACAAATCTCTTAGCAGTGAAAAAGCACATAAGAACTCAAAAAGAAAGGATATAATTGTCCATAATGTTCATAACATCAAAAAGCAAATATACTACTAATTTTTATTAGTCCTTGAACGAAGAAAGTATCGACTTCTTCCAGGTCGAGTTTGCTCTACAAACAATTGTTCAGCTGGCACAACAGTGTTCGATAAAGTGGACAACGAGTCAGACCTTGGGTTCTCCGCTACCGATGACTCCGCATGTGGGTTTGGCAGTGACAAATCATCCCCCACAGGTTGAGCGTCACTAAACGGCACAAAGCGCAAAGGAGTCTCAGTTTCTGTTGCCGAAATCCCAGTCCTTACCCAACCGTCTGTTGGTAAAGGGATCGGTACCTTCTTCGTGTGGCTGGCGTGGACCCAGTTTTTCCGGCCCTCCAGTCGAACCGCAGTCCTCGTTGTCAACAAGACTTGGAAGGGTCCTACGAATCTTGGCTCCAAGTTACGTTTTCGACCAAAATTTCGGGTAACGACCCAGTCGCCTGGCCGGAGCTGATTTCCAGGACCCTCTGTCTGCGCCGATAGAGCTTCAAAGACCTGTTGATGGATTAACCGTAGTTTAGTGGTCAAATCATGAAGGTAATCAATTAGCATTGGATACTCAAGGCTATCAAAAGCCCTTGGCCTCGGGACTCCCCAAATATTCGCAGGGCGGCCGAACACAATTTCATATGGGCTAAGCCCTACTCGAGAGTGTACAGTCACTTGATAGGAGAGCCAGAGGCAAGGCATCAGGCCATGGTAAACCAGTCGTAGCCTGTATCTTTGCGAGTTTTAGTTTCAGGGTACCATTGTACCCTTCAACCAAACCCGCTGCCTGAGGATGATTAGCACTATGGAATTTTTGACGAATCCCCAGGCCCTTACACACACTCTGCATTACACTTCCCACAAACTCACTTTCATTATCCGACCATACGATCCGTGGCATTCCATACCTAGGAAAGTATTCCTTCAGCAGGATTTTCGCTGTGGACAGGGCAGTATTATCCTTAAGAGGATAGGCCTCAATCCATCTGGAGAACGCACAAACCACAACCAGAACATACTTCAGGTTATTGCATCTCTCCATATGGATAAAGTCCAGTTGGATGACCTCAAAGGGACAAACAGGAGGAGCAAAATGACCAGGTGGAGTGGGGGTGCCCTTGCCAGGATTGTGCATCAAACACACCATACAATTCTTAACCACTCTCTCGGCACACTTAGCAATACCCTCATTCCTCCATACAGGGGACAAGAACTTACATATTCCTTTCGCACTAATATGTGACCACCCATGAGCCATCGTCACAACAGCTAATACGTACGCATCTGGTAACATCCACCTCTGACATTCCGTCAGGTCAACCCAACATCCATGCATATCCAATTTTCCCGTACTTTCTTTCCACTTGGTCTTTTTGGCTTTAGTAGCTTCGTTCTGAATTGCTTTCACACTTTCAACAGTATTTTCACACATACCAGTCTCCGTCGGCCACCTCACTAAACTCGTGACATACATTCGGGTCGCAAAATCCTTAGCCGTTTCCTTAGCAATCTCATCCGCAAACGCATTACCACGACTAACATCATCCGTCACTTTCCGATGTGCACTACATTTAACGATCGCCACTTGCTTAGGCAATGTAAGTGCATCCAAAAGGTCATTCACGAGCTGCCCGTGCTGGATCTTCGTACCATGCGATGTCATAAATCCTCTTTCTCTCCACAGTCTTCCAAAGTTGTGCGCAACGCCGAATGGGTACTGGCTGTCGGTAAACACATTCACTCGCTTTCCTTTAGACAAAACACACGCTCTTGTCAATGCAATCAATTCTGCCGCTTGTGCTGAATTCTGATTCAATCTCGCAGTTTCCACAACCGTGCTCAACGTCACTACAGCATACGCAGTCGTCACATCGCCATTCGGCAATTTAAAGCACGAGCCATCCACATACAAAGTACCATCGGGATCTGTCAAGGGAGTGTTTTTCAGGTCCACACGACCTTTTGTTTCTTCCTCAGTTCGTAAATAGCAATCATGTGGCGGCACATCATCTGATTCCATATTAATCGGCAACAATGTCGCCGGATTCAGTACATTACAACGCTTGATCTGTATATGACTTGCCAAAAGGGTCAGCTCGTACCCAGACAACCTTGCACTCGTCAGATGTTGAGTTTTTGTCCGATTCAAGAGAGTATCGACTGCATGCGGAACCATCACCATGAGCATATTATCCATAACCAGACCTGCGGACTGCCGAATAGACGCCGCTGCTGCCGCCGTCGCCCTCAAGCAACTTGGCAACGCTCTAGCTACCGGGTCTAAGGTCGAGGAAAAATATGCACACGGGCGCTGCTTGCCACCAAATTGTTGCGTTAAAACACTCAACGCACAACCTTCCCTCTCATGGACGTATAATGTGAATGGCTTGCTGTAATCAGGAGTACCTAACACTGGAGCCGAACACAACGCATCACGAAGTTCGGAAAAACTTTTCTGACATTCCTCCGTCCATGGCAAAGGAGTCGAAACATCCTTGCACGTGAGAGCTATCAATGGCTTCGCTAACAGTGAAAAATTTGGGATCCACTGTCTACAGTATGACGTGATACCTAAAAAGGCACGCACATCTCTCTGAGTCGTCGGCACAGTCATTCGAGCAATTGCTGCGATTCTCTCAGGGGTCAACCTTCTTCCCGCCTTTGACAATAAGTGACCTAAGTAGGTAACTTCTTGACAACAATATTGTAATTTAGAAGGTGACACTTTATGGTGCAAATCACAGAGATGCTGTAACAGAGACACAGTAGCAGTCTTGCAAACTTGTTCAGTGTCCGCAGCTACCAACAGATCGTCAACATACTGAATCAAAGCCGCACCAGTCGGCAGCACAAATGCATCCAGTTGACTCTTAAGAGCTTGGCTGTAGATCGATGGGCTCTCACAGTAGCCTTGAGGTGCGCGTTTGAACCGGAAACTGCGACCTCCTAATGAAAACCCGAACAAATCACGACTTTCCTCAGCAATTGGAATGCTAAAGAACGCATTCTTCAGATCGATTACCGAGAACCATGACGCAGAGGCGGGAATCAGAGTCAATAAAGCTGTAATGTCGGGCACCACAGGAAACTGCGGGACAACAATTTTATTTACTTCCCGTAAGTCAATAACTAGACGGTACACGGGAGGCTTGGAGGGATCAGTTCGCTTCAGAATAGGCAACACGGGACTATTACACACGTTACCTCGCGTCTCCTCGATAACATCTTTATCGATCAGATCATAAATGATCGCTAATAGTGCCCGTTCACCATCAAGGGAGATACGATACTGGGGTATGCGTGGTAAGCGCGCATCAACTTTCAATTGAACAACATAAGGTGGTATATCCAGCAGGCCCACATCATTGGGACCTGTCGCCCACAAAGAAACCGGAAGAGAACTCAATTCCGGTGGGAGCTTATCAATCGATAGATACATAGGGGAAATCACACTCTCACCCAATGTAAGCTCCACACCTGTAGGAGAGCAGTACAAAGTCGCATGTAACCTCTTCAACAAATCCAAGCCCAAAAGATTCTCACCACAACCAGTAGTCAAAATCAAAGGAGCTTCTAACTCATGAGACCCAATCTTAAGGGGCAAGGGGCTAGAAACTGGATTGCTAACGGGGGCGCCAGAGAATCCAACGGAAACATTCGTTAAGCCAGACAAAGGCGCGTCAGGGAGTTTCGAATGCATAATGGAACTTTTTGCTGCACCAGTGTCCAACAGAAAAGGCTCAACGACGCCCAATGTGGCTACTGCAACATAAGGCCCTCTCTGATCAACCGGAACTGATACTTCTCCCTTCCTTTGTCTATGGCTGTCCTAGTAAATACCTTCCATATCAACATCACGCTCGACGTAATAGTCATCCACATGATACTGTGCAGATCTACCGGACGATGGTTCGCGTCGATCGAAACAATTCTGCGAGTCTGAGGAAGTGGCAAAACGCTCGGCCTGATTCTGAGTAACTCCACGGCCTCTACCACGTGAAGCTTGTTGAGGACCACTACGTCCTCCTCGAGCTGACACACCATTGTTCCTATCACTGAGAACCGGACAATTAAACTTCAAATGGCCCTCCCCTCGACAATACGCACATTGATTATATCCCAACACAAAACGAGGTGCGGGAGAGTCATTTCGCGTCTGCGATCTGGAAAACTGCGATTGCGATCGATTTGGCTGGTGCGAGTCACTGAAATTCGAGCGCGGAGGATATGCTTGCTGCAATAAGACCTTAGTTTTAAGATCCTTCGTTTTCTTATCTGCACGCTCACTTTCTTCCTTTTCTCTATTTTCGTAATATTGGGCCGTAGCCAATATTTGAGCAGTGGTAGAAACAGCCCACGAACTCTCAGAATGTTTCAACTTGTTGCTAAGTTCGGGCAACAAGTTCGATACAAACTTATCAACAAACAGTCGCTGACCACCCTCCGAACTCATGTCCTGGCCACTATGATCAACAAATGCTTCCTCGAATCTCGTAAAGAAATCGGAAACGCTTTCATCCCTCTTTTGCTTGCACGCGGACAACTTGTCCCAATTGACGCGCATCGCTGGCATAAGCGTTTTCATAAGGGTAATTATCCTCTGGGGCAAATCCACAATAAGCTGTTCAGGCTTAGCCCCGCCAACTTGCTGAGCGTCTGCCGCCGTAAGGGCAGCCCAGTCACCGCCTAACTCGGCCACGTGATTCTCGTGACAAATTTTCGCCCAAATCGGCTGAGGCACTACATTGCCAAACAACATGTCGATATCAGCAAGATTCATAACAGTAGCATCCACTAATTGGGACAGCTCCTTGTAATAACCTGCAGGATTTTTACGGGGATCAGGCAAAGTTTGCTTCACCTGTAAAACTTCCGATCGTTTCCAAGGGAGGTGTATCCACACTCTCTGGAAACGGCCTGGGACAGCAGGGTTAGCATTAGGATCACCTGGCATCCACACTGGGGGAACTTCCCGCATAGGATATTGACCAGGTTTTGCCATCCACTCTGCAGTCTCTTCTTTAAACAATGCCCGAGGTTGCACTGTACATCGAAAGTATAGCAAGCGTTCTAGAGCATCTCGAACCTTGTCACCTACAATCACACCAGCTGTGAACTGATGCTGGAGCTCAGAAACCTCAGACGGTACATTATCGACCACATCATGATCCCACTCCTCCTTCAACGATTTACACAGTTCTTCAAACACGAATCGTTGAGTGGGCGCATTAAACTGAGAAAATGTTTCAAACACTACACGCGAAGTGTATTTAACAGGATTACGAATCCATCTACGTGCCATTTTTACCAGCGAGTCACGTTCCCTACCATCAGGAAGCTGGCTGCGCCTCTGAGCAACATCTGAAAGAGTCGAGCCGAGTATTGGCCCAAAAAGCGGAGAATAAAGAGTAGCAACAGCAGTCAGGAGACGGCTACGAACAGAAGGAGAAGAGGAAGAAGATGCAGGTGCAGCAACAGTAGGAGTGGAGGCAGTAGAAGTAGACGCGGCACCAGGAGTAGCGGGAACGACAGACTGAGGAGGGACTTGGAAAGGCGCAGTAGGAAGAGAAGCCGGTAAAAGTGGATGAACGATCTGCGGCACAAGGGGATTCGGGAGAGCGGGAGGACCGGCGGGCTGACCAGCAGCCGCCAAAACAGCAGGTTGAGGAAGAGGTAGAATCACAGGACCCACAGTATCGGGAGCATAGGGAGGTGGTGATTTCAACAGATAAGACAATAGCGAATCCTCTATCGCTTCTTCTCCCGTCTTATCGACATTAGACGGTAGCACCGGATAACATTTATCCACCGCCATATGATGGAGTCGAGCACTAACTTCCTGCTCTTTCTCATCTTTGTCTCGCTGATACTGTTCTGCATTTCGCATCACCGTAATAACACCTTCTCTTTTATTTTTCTTATTCTGTTTGATTTCTTTCTGCTTGGCCTCTTTCCGCCATAACCGGAAGGAATCAAACATGGCCGGCCTAGCCTTCTTTTTAAACAGTTTAGCTTCCAAATTATCTAAGACGGCAGTTTCGAAACTACCATGGGATGGCCAACTAAGAACGCCATCATTTTTAGTGTAGCGGACCCAATATTCATTATACACGATAGGACCCACGCCATGACGACTATAGAGCTCGTAAATTGGAGTTCCAACCGGAGGTATCGGACACAAATCCTCCAGCCGGGAATCCATTCTGCAACATTTGAAAAAACCAAACAAAGTACTACGGCCAGGCATCGTGCACACTAGCCGAGTTTACAAACTTCAAGGGCTATCGAATTATGATATCCTCGCACAAAAATGCAAGACCCCCGGTTTTTGGCAATTGCAATCATCAAATAAAACCCAACAACTAAGAACCACAAATGCTATGGAACCATGCAAAACAACAAAGGAACACTGGGAGCGACCCACAAATACTTAACTGAGAGAACAATGGTGTCACCAGGAAGGCCCGTCTATCATCTCGCCGTACAAAGGACTACGCCAGGCGCCAAAACAGGTCAACAGTCAGGGTATCAGTCAGTTGCAGCCGTCAGGAGGCGGGGATCTTCGCGGGAAAAGACATCGGGCCACTTATTTCGACAACTGGATCGATGAAGCGGGGTGCACCTTCCCTCGGAGATTTCACACGAAGTTCCTCACGATCATCGGGCTTTGGACCGGTACCGTTGATGTCGAGCCCCACGTGGGGCGCCAACTGAAGGACTGGGTTATTCTAAGACCCAGCGGTGCCAGGGAACAACACCTGAAACCTTCGTGGGTTACCTGTTCTGGCGTACGAAATACAGAGACACGGGACACTTCCAGCGACGTCAGAGATCAGCGTTTATTTACTGCAGGGATACAGAGGTCACAAGAAGTACACAACGTGTAGGTTCTCGGAGACTGCTTCGAATTGCAAAAGTGGATCGCTCCTTTTATACACGTTTTTGCCATTGCACAGTATGGCGAACAAAGGTTACAACTCAGTTCCCACAATAAACTTCAAAAGGGTCGTGTTCATGTTTCAGGAGGCCGGAACATAATTACAACAGTATTGCCGGTTCCCAACTGTAAAAACCTATCTTCTCTGCAATAAAACACATTCCATCCTGACCGTAAACACATTAGGAGAAGGGACGAAAACAGATGCAAAGAAAAGACAAGGATGCACAACAGATTAGAAAAGGGTGTTAGGAGTAATAAAGGAAACTTGATAACGGGATCAAAGACCTCGTGTCCAATGTATGCATGACTGAAACAATAGACCGGCACGGCAAGATGAGCCTCGAGCGGGGCCATCTGCCTTCGCCGTGTCATTTCCCTCATCGTAAAAGTCACACTCAAAGGAACACGTGTCCCTCGTGTAGGCTTGGTAGTCCCAGGGTCACGAAGCGGACAAAGTCCGTTCGCTGGCTACTTGAGGGCAAGAAACAAAATGGATGCTGTATCTAAAATGGAACCCGAGGGTTCAGATGAACAAACCCAAAAATAAGACGAACCATACGTGGTTGCATAGCGAAACTGCGTACACCCACTATACTCGTCATTTGCGGTTCGTAGACACCAAACTCATCCATATTCGTCACCACTCAAAAGTGTCGTTCCGTCCCACACGGAACCTCAGAGTTAGTATTATCCCATGAGTTTGTCAGTTATTTAGTGTTACTTGATGCACAAGAGTGTATTGTGTATGTAAAATTAAATGGTGGTTGCAACTTCGCATTTCTTTATTTTGCCAGGACTCAAGGTGTGGGTGATCGGCCATTCAGGCATCGCTAGGGTGGCGCACTGGGCAGAAAGCAGGAGTTTGAGGCCTGGGTTCTGGGTTCTCCCACACACAGAGAGTCTGTTTGGGGTTCCTGGGCATGCGATGGCACAGCTTCCTCAATAAGCTGCAGCAGAGACTAGCAGGGGGTGGACCACTCCCAACATTTTGGTCATTCACCTTTGGGGCAACGGCCTGACGTTTTTGAGTAGAAGGGCACTTTTATAGGCTATGAAGACCACGGTAGGCGAAATTAGTAACTACATTGGGCAATGTGATTTATGGTGGTCTGAGTTCACCACGTCGAGGGTCTGGCACGGGGACAGGTGAGGGGAGGCCATTGAACATTCTTGTAGAAGGGTAAACTGTGCCATGCGCAAGTTCACGGAGCAGAGGGGTTTTGGCCTCATTCGACATGGACTCATACATGCCAACGCCAAAGGGTATTTGGAGGATGATGGTGCTCACCTGTCAAAGACGGGCATGGACCTGTTCTTGTTGGACCTGGGCAAAGCCTTGGAGACAGCGGGTTGTAAGCGAAGAAAGTTGCCTGCCTTGGTGGGGGGGCCCTGGATGTGATGGCTGCCACATCCGGAGCAGTGGCGGAGTTACAGGACGATCTGGAGGCTGAATGGTACATAGGGGTACGCTTTTCAGGAGCACAATAGGGGTGGGTATGCCAAACCCTAGGAGTTTTATGGAAGAACCGCTAGTCCTTTGGGCGGTTGTAGGCCTGAGCAACCGGGGGCTTGCCCTGACACGCTCCGCTCCTAAAAAGGCATGACACAAAATGGTAGCACCGATTGGGTTGGCCTGATGAGCAGTTGGCTCATCCGGCGGGCAGGGCAGCTTAAGTTAGTCACCGCTCCCTGCCCTTGGATCGCCAGTGGGTTGACCCACCACGATGACATATTTCTTATATGAAATAAACCTGCAGCAAAATGTTTCCCAACAAACATGTCTTGTGGGTTTATTTTATGGCTGTGCATGCTATGTTCTTTATGTGGGGTGAGGTGGCCTATATTGTCACTATAAATCAGGTTCTAATAATTGTGTGGCATCCGGACTTTGAGGAGTTAACACCAGTGCTTCCAGCTTGCGTTTTTTTTTTCTTGGGCACTGATATGTTTCTTCATTGTTGTGGGCAAGGATCACACTGGGAGCCTTATCTCCCCATTTAATTTCTTGCTGAATGCAGCAGTATTCGTGGAACTGAAAGCTGTGGTAATGGTCTGCTTAACAAAATGATGACACGTGTATACAATCATTTTATACTGCTGAATTCAGCCCACTGCTCAAGGGTTTTAGAAGCATTTTTATGCAGTCCTGCACTTGTCACCCAGACTCACCCAGAGACTCAAACACTGTCACACACACTCATTCACAAATGCTCTCACAATTGCACCCACAGGCACACACTTCCAAACACACATATCGAAGCCTGACTTCCAGCAATCTCACTCGCTTAAACACAGTTGCGCGCAAAAACCCTTTCCAGATTCCACCGACTCACATTTACACCCTCAAAATACAATCATTCAGGTACACACACACACAACATGCTCACTGTGATTTTCAAATAAATACACTTCAAACACCCAACCAGAAGCTTGCACTGCTTTTTAACATCTAAAATATGTGGAAAACAAAAGGAGAACAAGGAATAAGTAGAGGGGTACGTCCTCTTACCCAATTTGACAGTAAAGAACAACGTGGACGGACCCACAGATAAGTAGTACCATTTATATTGACTCAGTATTATGTCACAGAGAACAAATATTCAGTGGATTTGTAAGAAGACCCCTCACTCACCAACCTAGTTGGTGGCATGCTTCATCATTGGGATCCCAGCTGGGCTGCCGAATGAAACCCATCTGTGCTACGACGCCTGATTACAGCGGATTGGTTTAGGTGAATCAGTGAGGTGGGTGCTCAGAAAGTGGTGAGGTTAAACATGTCTCTAAGAAATGCCCAATCAAAAATGTAATTAAAGGGTCTTAGGACATGGTAAAAATTAACTCGGGATACAGTGAAGATAACAATGTTACTTCAATATCCCTTAGGTGTAGGTCAACATGTTTCAGCCTTTTACGTTAGTCGTAAGGCTTTGGTCAGGACCAAAGTGTTAAAAAATAGGTGATGTGGCTACAAAAGTGGAGGTAGCCATGTGAGAGAATTCTTAGCACACTCGCTAAGGTGTGTTGTATATGTAGTAGAAGCACCGTACTTACGGTTCCACTTAATGGTTGAAATCTGTAAAAGAAAACACACAACATAAAGGACATACAAATAGATAAAATAAATGCATTGAACACATGACTGTCCACACTTGCATGCTGCGCGTATTTGCAGTGCTCTGGAGCATCTGGTGAGTCAAAACTTTTCTTAGTAATGATTCTGTTAATGGTGTTGCATGCGATAATCAAGGGAATACTTTTGTAGCCCAGCTGGGACCCCAATGATGAAGCATGCCACCAACTAGGTTGGTGGGTTGGGGGTCTTCTTACAAATCCTTTGGATATTTGTTCTTTGCAACATCATACTGAGTCAACATAAGTGGTACTACTTATATGTGGGTCTGTCCACGTTGTTCTTTACTAACATCTAAAATAAACATTGGCAAACCAGTAGATTGTTTTTTCACAGCTGCCAGATTCCTTACTGCCTCTATTCCTGAAGGTTTGCTGATTTTGATATTTGGGCTCTATCACGATTTGTGAAATTGAAGGCTTTTAATTTTGAATGGGTGGGAAGTGCCATCATTATTGTGGATAGCTGTGTTTACCCTTTAATGTTCAAAACTGATGCTTCAGGTTTTAAAAATAGGATAGAGTGACGGTCTATTCAATACGTCTGGGATCATATTTTCCTTGCATAGTTTTTTCTCTTTTCTTAGTCTCTTGATTTAGTTTTACAGTAAAAATGTGAATTGCTGACTTTTTTATTGGTTAATTATCCATGTTAGCAGAATGCAGCTTCATCTCACTGTCATGCTCTGTTATGGTTATCTATTCCTTAAGATCCCTGATGACTTCTGCCTGGGAATTATTGATGGCTATAGACATTAATGATGCAATATGATAGAGTTCTATGCTCACTGGAATGGTTTTAGGATCTTTCAGAGGAAAGTTTGATTCATCTGATTAATTCTGAGAGGACTCCACCTTGCTGAGCTGAGCTTGTCCTTATTGGGAATATCCTGAAGTGAAGTGTGGCCTGGGCTTAACTCGTTTATTTCGCCTTATGAGGGGGGTTCCTCATCGTTTTCCCTTACTGCCGTAGATAGTTTCACTGTCTCTTTTCCAATGGTTATTACACTTTTGGACTTATAAATTAGGTCTCTAAGCCCAGTCCTGATAGAACCATGATCCCCAAGGGATCGGATAATAATTGAGTTGTCTCTTGAAACCTTTTTATAGTTTGTACAAATTTGGATTTGGTACTTCTGATACTTGGTGTGTGTGCCTATGGTTAGTAGCAGGTACAGCTATGGACAAGGCTGCTTATTTGTGCCTTATTCTCCACCTACAGTCCACGTGTGTTCAATACCTGTAGAACAGCGAGAAGGACTACTTCTAATATTCATTATTATTTTTGTACCAAGAGTACCAGTGGGGCGATTCTGTGCACTCAGATGTCTCTGAGTCCATTAGAGTAGGAAGCTGTATCTAGACCATTCTCCTTGCTTTTAAAATAAAAAGTCCTTCTTTTTGGTACAGTGGAAGGCCAAGGTTACTTTCCAAGTTTTAGGCTGAAATTGTAGGTTATAGTACGTACATCTTGCCCTAAATCCTTTAAAAGACTGCACACCGCTGTGCACCACTTTGCCTGACTTTTCTCCATTGTAAAATCTTGATAACTCTGTGCCTGAAAGAGGGGGTGTGAGGACAGTTGACGGTGCAGGTGGTGTGCATGTGTGAATGAAGATAGACTGCATGGTTAGTAAGTGAATGTGAGAATGTGGAAAGAGACTTGTCTTGCATTTATCACTCCTTGCTGTGTTTCAGCAATACATTTCTGAGTGTTTCATCCTTGCCTTGAATTAATGCTGCATAATTCTCTTGTATACCAATGCATTTTGATCTCTTTAGGTCTTTGATGATTTATTCCATGAGCTTAAGCATTCATTGTGCGTTTGTCTTGTGACAAAATTATTTGGGTATGTGCCATATGTGAAACTATGTACGTTGGTGAATATCTAAATTACTTTTTCCTGGAGATGCAGCAGGTGAAGACATTTGGCAGGCAGGGGAGAGAGCTGCAAGGGAGGGGTCATTGTGCAGTGGGACATCCCACCTTCTGTCTCCTCCTACAGTTGCATTCCAGGATCTTTAAAATAAGAGTGTCTGTGCGTGGAGGCATCCACTGTGCAGAGGGATCCTTTGAGCACAGACTGAAGCACCTATAACTGCAGTGACCTCTTCAGACACCAGGTAAGGGACAAGCAATGTGTGTGAATCCAAACCAGCGCTCCTGCTGCAGGTACTAACCCAGACCAGTAACTAATGCAATGGACTGGCCCTGTCTGAGGTAACAAAGCTAACCAGGGTCAGACCTAACTCTTATCTTGTGGCTTATTTACTGTTCCTTCTGATTGTTCATGAGAAACATTTTATTTCAAAATAGAGAAAGTGTTTTAGCGGTGCTGTACTTAGGAGAGCCAGGTAGCAAATCTACAAGAAATAGGACTTTGATCATTCGCATGCCTAGGCTCACGTGGATTTACTTTAACTCAAAACATTCAGACGTGACAGTGAAAATAATTAATTTCCACACGTGCTCTTTTCTCCCATGCCCAGGGATTTAGAGGTGTGAAAATGTGCACTTGAATACACTTTTTCTTAGTTTTTTTCTCCACCGAGAACAATCTTTTTCCATGTAGAGATAACTCTACAAAACAGGAAGATTTCGACTACTCCTTCTTTTCTGAGGGTGTTGTCACTTGTCCATTTATGTTGATTAACTGCAGTTGGAATAATTATGGATTGTGAGTGAGTAAATGCTAGAGTCAGTGACTGAACACGTAAATATATGGGCTTGTTTGTGGAATTTGAATAACAGGGACCTCGCCAGGCAGCAAAAGACAGAGTTTCATGGTGACATGCAAATATACAAACAGTGATTCATAGAGTGTACTGTTACTGCATCATGTTCTTCGATGGAGTGGGCTGCCGTGGGGGCTGGGCACAGGGCCTGGCCATACACTTGTCATGCATTGCTTATAGCCTTACACATTACATCACTCAAAGCATGTTCTAAGACATCATTGATAGCCTCACTGGTGACCCCACTATGCACAACTATCATCCAACAGAGAGGTGTCAGGAAAGAGGGCTGTCTTTCCCCACACCCACCTGTGCACAACCAGGTGTCAGCGGCGAGGCTGGTCCCTTCCACCCACTATTAAGCATACACATGACACTGTGGAGGGGGGGTTAGTGGAGAGGTTAGTTCCTCCCTATACCCTACTACATACATCCAACGTCCTGGGAAAAGCTGTCATCAAAGAGGTCAGTTTCCCATACAGTCTACTATGCACACCTGTTATCTAAGACAGGAATGTCAGTGGAGAGGCCAGTCCCTCTGCATGCTCTACCATGCACACCTGTTATCTGAGAGAGAGGTCTGAAAGGAGAGGGCAGCCCCTACCAACACACTACTATGCACACCTGTTATCTAAGACAGGAATGTCAGTGGAGAGGCCAGTCCTTCTGCATGCTCTACCATGCACACCTGTTATCTGAGAGAGAGGTCTGAAAGGAGAGGCCAGCCCCTACCAATACACTACTATGCACACTGTTCAACTGAGAAAGGGCCCATCTTTACTAACCCTGGGCGTAGTAGGCATAGTGGGGCTACGTGGAGCATCGCGTAGTGTGGCCAAATCTACGCACAGTCGCGCGCTCCGCTCGCGAGAAATGCGCATGCGCGGGCTTCCGCGCATGCGCATTTGCGAGGAAGAAGTTGCGGTTGCACCAGGAAGAGGGAGCCCCGGGACGCCGACCTCAGGTAAGGAATTTTCATAATTTAAAATAGTTTAAATTATTTTAAAATGAGGTCGGGCGGGAGGCGGGTGGGGTCAGCTCTGCTCCGCCGCGCCGTGTGCGTAGTGCTGCCTGCTACGCCTACTTCGTGGAGCACGAAGCAGGCAGCACTACATACACTCCGTGGGCAGAGCAGAGCACTCCGCCCACCCTTAATCTTTACCCACTCACTACTAAACACAAATGTCATTTGAAAGAGAGTTCTCAAAGGAGAGGCTTTCCATTGCCACATCCTACCATCCATATCTGTTATCTGAGAGAGGGCCAGTCATTCCCCACAAAATACTATGCTCACCAGTCATCTGAGAGAGAGGTCTGAAAGGAGGGGTCAGTCATTCCCCACACCCTACTACCCACACCTGTCATCTAAGAGAGAGGTCTGAGCAGAGAAGGTAATCCCTCCCCACAGCCTACTATGCAATTCTGTCATGCAGAGACTGATCTCACTGTTGGTATCAGCCCCTGCCCACACCCTCCTTTGCACTCCTGTCATCAAGGAGAGAGGTGTCAGTATATGGAGGGTTGGCTGCAGGCCCTTTGACATGCACCGCAGGGGGTGTATTTATGTATAATAACTAAATATTGCTTTACTTTAAATAAAACTTGTAATTCACTGAATAAAACAAAAGTTAAAGTATTGTTTTAGTTAGGTATCATAAAAAGATTTCTTTTAAACTTACTCATTCACTTGAAAAACCAAAGGTTAAAGTAACATTAGAGTTAGGTCAATATATCAGTGACAACATTAACTCTTAGAACTACAAATACAAAAATTCACCAGTTATAGTTAGGAGCACTAGCTATAATTTACGCCCCACCATGCACTGCTTATGACTTTAAATATTACCTCACTCATGACATCATTTTTGAAATCACTGATGCCATTTCAAATTACATCATTGATGACATCACTGATGGCATTATCCAATGAGTGTGTTAGTTTGTTTTATATATTTCTATAGTGGCAAGTGACTACCATATTACTTTTCTACCTATTCGTTTAGAGTCTGGGTCCAGCTAATCATGTAAGTGTTCACAAAACACATGAGCTCCTAATGCACCATTGGTGTGTAGAGCTTTTGAACATATTATAAATATTTGTATTCAAGAGTATCTCTGTGTGCATGTTGTAGGAAGGTGGAATCTGATTGCATGGCTGCCCCCACTTTATTCCTGGTTTTTAGCTGGTTTTCAACTTAGTCTGGCTGGAATCCTGTTATTCAGGACTCCAGCCTATCTGCTTTCTCCCTTAAATTGATTACCAGTACTTTAGGTAGACTCCAGATTGGATTCTGGGGTACCCTTATAAGTCCCTAGTATATGGTATACTATGTATCCAGGGCATAGGTACCCAAGAGGCCTACCAGGGGCTGAGCATGTATCATGCCACCCCTGAGAAGCCTTCCAAAATGACACCACAGAACTGCTACGGCAGCCTGGGTAAGGTGGTGCATGCAACCCTTACTGAGATATAGGTTCACTATATCTCTCCATATCACTGCACATATAAACCTATCAGTCAACCCTATGGCAGGCCTTACCAATCCTGAAGGCAGGGTGCTGAGTTTTATGTGAGAGGGTGCCCATGCATGAGCAAAAACCCTCTGCAGCCTTCAGAACCTTTATTCCGGGGTTGTTTGTGATGCAGCCAAACCATATACTCTTACGTGCATTATAACCGAATGGCAAATGCTAACTTTGCGATGGCCGCACAGAAACATGTCATGTTTGTTGTCAAACAGCTTGGAATCATACCCCCACACTAGTAACTGATGTGGGAGTATGATCCCACTCTTCTAGAGGGAGAGACATGACAGCACCGTTATACCCGGTACCAGCTAACAGAGCCCTGGCATCACAAAATGGGTGCTGCCAGCCACAGACATGAGTCTGCACTCCTGCTCCTCGATGAAACCCTGGCAGGGGAGGCCTGGACAATAAGTTTCCTGTCACAGGGAGGTGTCACCCTCTTCCAGACAGGCTTTAGTGTATTGGTGCTGGGTGGGTGCACTACAAGAGTGCTTTGAAGTCTGCACTGGGGGCACATTTGGTGTCCCTGTACATAGTCCAGCTCAAACCGGTTGCAGGGGCTATCAGCCCCTGCTCTGGCACGAAACTGGACAAAGGAAATGGTTGTAGCAACCCCTCTTTCCTGGCCCTCCCATAGATGGGTCCCTAAAGTTTTTCCACCCCATTCCTTGGGTATAAGATAGGAACCCCTGGCTACAGGACTTTGGATTACACCTGGAACAAACTCTGATACTGAATCCTGGAACTTCGACGATATACATTGAACTAGATGACTGAAAAATCTCCCTTGGAGTAAAGGAATTACTCCCCTGCAAGGCAGGCACCAAAAGACGCATCTGGCCGGTTTGCATCTCCGAAGCTCCCGCCGGACTCTGAAGAATTTTGCAACACAGGAGGTGGGTTTACATGGTCTTAGAGGTTGATCAGTGCCCACAGCAAGCCTGAGGCCCATATCCCTTGTGGCGACCGTTCAACCTGAACCCCTTGACACTGCAGTCACTTTGCAGAAGCATCAGCTTTCCAACGACTCCTGCAGCTGAGATTTGGGTTACTTGTAGCCCTGACCCAAGCAGCATTTTCACTGAAGATTGCCCGCCCACACTCCATGAGTGTTCCGTGACTTGGCCCTTTGTGTTTTCTCTCGAGGTCCCTTTGCGATCTCTAGTCCGTCGACTGGTAGGTCCCTCTGAAGGCAACTCTAACTCTAATTGGGCTTACCTGGTTACTCCAGAAGTGGACTGACTCTCCATTGCTTGAGGAGTCCCCAGGACATTGCTGGTCCGCACCGAAGCATCTTTTCTCTTCCTGCATGGGTTGCTGTTGGCAAGGCTTGTTGGGTCCAATCCAGACACCGACACCGCAGTACTCAACATCCTTTGTGGGACAGCTCGAATCCAGCTCCTGGTCATCATCGACACCTCCTGGTCCTCGTGGCTGCAGAGTCAATGACATTTATTAATTAAAATACATACATAAATTGCACAGGCTAAAATGTGAATACTCATCTGATGCTTCTAAAAAGTTCTACCCCAGTGTACCTAACCTAAGTGTACTATGAGGTAAGAAGTAGGTGCTGTTTTCTAAAGTATAGCTAGCTATAGCTATAGTTTTAGTTTCGCCAAGAGTTGCCAAAAGTTTCTCTAAGTTCTAGTCTGCTCCATGCCTTAGAATGTGTGAGGTTGAAATCTCTTTCCGGGACTCGATGTCTAACACCCTGCAAGGGGAGTCAGAAACACTGGAGCTGGATTCTCTGCGAGGAGGATGATAGCGTCTGGTCAGTGCATCAGGCTGGAACTCGATCGCCTTCCGAACTTGCCGTGGCGAACCGCATGTAGGCAGTCGAGCTGGACCGTACCCGTGGTTTGCCAGGGCAAGTGCAGGTATATTTATACCTTGAAGGTGTTTAGGAATGCCTGTATTGACGTAAAAGTCGGGCATCGGAACGTCATGAATGAACCCCTAAGGAATAGATGTTCATGCATAATAAATGAGTTCTTGGAGAAATCAATATCCCAGCAAGGGAAATTCCTAAAGGCTTAAGAGTCTGGTTTTCCAAGAACTCGTTTTGACGTGGATGGACGGATGTAGGAGACCATGCCTGTATTTGGGTAGCATGGACAATGCCTGAATAAGGGCTGGATTTTCTATGCCTAAATAAGGGCAATATGAATTGTACCTATATAAGGGCATAAATCGGGAAACCTATATACGGAATCTAAATCTACACACAACACCCACTCCAGTTTTGTTTGAACGACATTACTAAATATTAAACATACTAAACATGTCTAAAATAGAATATCGCATGATAATCGAAAACATGCTAAAACATATCTAAAAACATATGTCCTAAAAATTAATTACAAACCCATTGCTATGCATAAGGTGCTGTACATATTAAAAGCAGTGTTTCAATCTAAGTATATGCGTGCGTTGAAAACGCCAACAAGAATGAACCATAAATATATACATATGATGTAATGGCTCATTAATACAAAAGAAAAAGGGCCAAAACCATTTCATATAAGCAGATTACTGTGCCAAAAAATGAAAAAATACAAATTTGGAAAAAAAAATTAATCAAAGGGAAAAAAGTTCCAATGTTAGTCCCTTGTCTGAAAAGAATGAAGGCCAAATTCAGAGTCTCATTGGAACACTGTGTGCCTGAATCAAAATCAGTGTGTGGATCTAGAGAAAACATGAAATGTTCTAATCCTGTAGACAAAAAGTCGTCTACCGTTGTAGGTGAAAGTTGGAATACCTCGTTTAGAAAATTAACTGCACATAGATTTGAACTATCGCATTCAGCAATGGACGCATCAGCAATGTTCAAATCGGATGTTACCTGCGTGCCTGTCGTTTCCTCTCGTACCTCAGCAGTAGCAATTTGCGTCCGTGAGATCTCAATGAATGCCGTCATCAGAATTGGTAGCCGCTGGGGACAGCACAGAGCATGGGCCGTTACCGGGTCCAGCAGAGTATCAATATCCATAGGCATGACTGATGGGAGTGTTAGACAGATGTCTAGCATGCATTCTTCACCGCAGAGCAGGCAGCGTAGAACAGGTAAGATGCAATCTTGCCAGATTGGTCTGAATGACAGAAACCATGTGGTGTTTAATTCTTGCAGACGAGGTAAACCCAAAATTTGGACGATGGGCTCATGACACTTCATCTCCAAAAGAGCTCTCTCCATGGTGAGTTGGGTGTCAATGGTGAGTTGGCTTGCCAAATCGTAGCAGTAGGAGCAAAAATAGGATCCCTATAATGAGTGCTAAAAGGAGCAGCAGTCCGCCAAACACAGAGTGCACAAAGATTGGAAAAATTCCGAGGACTGTTTGAAAAGGTGCTAACAGTCCTGCACACACGTACTTAAATACATGTATAATACCGCTCGTATCAGACATGTTTAATATACGACCTAACATTTCTGAGAAATGTACAGGGCAGTTTGTATACAAAAGGGTATGTTTCTCGGCAGAAGTCCTTGCGACTTGGAGATCATAGGTTTCTTTGGCCGAGGTCAGTGGCACGGCTTTCTGTAAAAGAATGGCTTTCATTCTGCTTAGAGTATTAATTCATATAGAAGAGATTCTCAGTGAAGGCCATAAAGGCGACTCCCTGACTGTATCTATTTGTGGAAACAAGACTTGCATACAGCAAGTGACCCTGGATATATCCGTAACTAGATATGGAATACCTGGCAACATACCACAGCAGCTGTGATCATTCAACAAAATGTAACTCCCATTAGAAAGTTGGCTAACAATTGGATTAATCGCTGCAGCCGGTGAACCTTGTAGGTGACAGGATAAGTTTGTAATGGACCCATCACAGGCCCCGTGCAAGTTAATACCCTGACAAAGGAGAGAACCGCTTAGTGTGTGTTCACAGTTTTCTCCGCTAAGAAACACTTCACGTGCCCCACTCCAACATCTATGTGTGTAAGGTAAATCCCAGGATGTCTTGATGTATCCTTTACCCAACCTTACATATTTGCCAACTGGTATATGTTTTAGGCAATATTGAAAATGGAAAGGTGCAACAGTCAGAGTAATTTTACCAATAATGATCCACTCAGTAGCTGTTTTTTCTGCCACCATGAATGGTAATTTTTCCAGTTTTTCAATGCTCAGCATAGTGTAGTCTGATCTGTTTATCAGTGAGATTGAATTCTGAAAACAGTGACGTAGTATTGATTAAACGCCAAGGCACATAGCCTGCACACAAGTTTTGTAGCGTCCAGAACAATAGCATGATAGAACATAGCTGAGACTGACCATGTTGCAACATGACCAAGTCTTGTTCCATGATGTCTATGACAGAAGACACAATGCTGCCCAATGAATTTATTCTGGACGACAGAAGTCGTTAACCCATTGTCTACAACAGAGAGAGTTTTCTCTAAATTAATACGATCAATTTCTCGTATTCGTTCTGCAGTCTCTGTTTGGGTAACCTTCCATGCTTGATTATAAGCAGTGTAGATACTGGCATATATGAAACGTTTTTGATGCAGTTTTCCTGGTCTTAGCAAGAATTCCCTAAGGTCTGCGCCTTCTTGAAGCAAAGTTAAGTGTTGTTTTATATCCTTCAGTGTAGCTCTCTGTAGCCAATCACGGCAAAGTTTCCCTACACTGAATGTTGTTACTACCCCTGGATGTTGTCTTTGAACATAGCGTGGGACTGGCCTATTGATAGTGAAACCCTGTGTTTTGTTCAGGAATCGATCTTGACAGTTATTCGTGTCTGTGGGCCAGAGCAACCTTTTTTTCCATTCTGGATCTGATCTGTTGTTATGCAAAATATTATGTATGTCGACCTCCCCCTGTGTAGTGCTATAACTTGCAGGTATAGGTATGGTTGGTGTGTTCATGTCTTTGATCCTGGCTAATCCAAGGCAAGACGTTTGCTGGACAGTGTCATTCAAAAACATAATTTGCTCAGGGATGATACAGGCTCTAAATAAAGCTTCTACCCCTTGTACTTGCCAATCTTTTGTACCCCAGACAGTTTTTGTCTCAATGTTGTCTTTCCAAAAGTCAAAACCTTGTCTAGACAGTTGGGCAATAAAGGCTGCAGAATAAATCTGTTTCACATTAGGTAACATATTTTTCGTTCCTGTCTTGTTCACATATTTAAAGTAAAACGTTTCTGGATTAGACAAATTATAGCTTGAAAAATATGGAAATTTAATTGTAAAAGTTTTCGAACTACCCCTGAGGTGTAGGACAATGTTCCCATTGGTTATACATAAATACATTTCTAGGTTTTGCAGATTTATGCAAGAAATGATGACCATAGTGGTTATAACAATACATTTGTTCATGGTCTGATGAACACTTTAAATATTCATGATTTGTGAATACAGTAGACATCTCTAGATCAGATATCATTTTATTAACAGTCTCGAAGTCCCAATCATCAGAAGAGGTACTAGAGGTAATAATGAAATCTTAAATAAATGTAGAATCTTCAAAAGTTCAGACGGGCCAAAAATGTCATATTCAGTTTGGTCCCAAACTATACCATCATGTATAGGAACGGCTGTGATGTTCACTGCTGACAAGTCTCTTGCTTCACGATGGGATGATTTGTGTGGCTGGAGAAGTAAGTTCACTCTTTTACTTGCTGTGTCCATTTGAATATATCTTCCATTTATCAGCATACCCAGAGTTAATACCAGAGTTAACCAAAGTACTAAGAAGAATATTCCCAAAACAATCCGTAGTTCAATCCATGGTGAAACCAGATAAGTCTTTTTCAGGAGATGAAAAAAGTCTGTTGCTTGTTCTTTGAAAGTTCTTTGTGCTGGCGTTGTTTCAGGTTCGCTGGGATCCTCAGAAAATGTATCAAAGTTCATGAAATAGCCAGAGGAAGTTCTGTCAATGGTTGGAATTGCATCAGCATTTGTTCAATTCGCTAGAACCAGTTGATCACTTGTTACTTTGTTGTAGACATGTGTATCAGGATGAACTGTTATTTGGGTTTCAAGAGGGACAAGTTCCATAGATTTGTTTCTTAGTCCTTTATTTCTCACTGCAGAATCTTCAAAGGTGATGAGTCTCTCAGTTTGAACCTCTTGGTTTGTAGCTATAGGAGTGCGTCTACGACATTGGCGGAGTCCACTTGGCCTACTGCTTAGTATTGGCCATATAGTGTGGTTTGATCAGGTCGATGGACACAAATATTTTCTCTTTTTTACCAGCAAGGGGCGGCAGTAGTACTGTTCTTGATCCATGGATTGCTAGGACAGGTACTGGTTGTCTGTAAGAAGGCCCAAATTCCTTCTTGTCCGCGATCTTTTCTCTGACTAGATCACCAAGTTTTTGGATCCAGACAGGCCTTGCTGGGATGCCCGTTTTTTCCGCAGGGATGGTTGGCTTCAGGAGCACATTGCTTTGTTTCGTTCTTTGTTCATTTAAGTCCTGTAAAACAGCCAAACAATCTTTGATATCAAATTTCTTATTTTCCATCACTGTGCCTTGCATATCAAGGTCCGGTCCCAACATCCTAGTTCCAAATAGAACTTCATATGGAGTGACACCCCCTAAAGAACTTCTTGGCAAGTCATTAAGGGCGCATTGGACCCCATAAAGGTGTTTGACCCACCCATCACCCGAACCTAATACCCTAGCTGTTATAAACTGCTTTATGTCCCGTTTTTTTCTTTCCACAACAGAATTTCCTTCCGGATAAAATGGAGAAGAATACCGCAAAGCTACGCCCAAACTGGCCATGGCTTCTTTGTAAGCTTGAGAGCTAAACGCAGGACCCTGTTCAGAATGCAGTGTGCCAATTGCATATGTGCAGATAAAGACTCGCAAATCTTTTATAACAGTTCGAGCGTCAGCCGAGCGCTGAGGCCACATCCAAAGGAACCTAGATTTAGTGTTTGAGGGACTGTATTTATCCAAGAGGACGCCTGCACATAGATAGTCTAATGCTGTCTAATAATGGTGTCTGAACTGGGCTGGCTATGTTGTAGTCAGGTATCTGGTGACGTTCAGTACTGCGATCTCTATTGCAGTCTATGCAGTTATTGATGAAGATATGAATCAGTGTATTCATTCCTGGCCACCAGTACATCTCTTTTAGTTCTAAAATTGTTTTAGAGATCCCCTGATGTGTCAGACCCTCTCCCAGATATGCTTCGTAAATCAAAGCTGCTCTTCATTCCATGTTTGGTATTACCCTATCCCCCACTCCAGGGATTCGAGCAAACGGAACATTGTTCGCATTCATTATAAATGAGTATTTGAGTGGAAATTTTTTAGGTAAAGCTGCACCGCTGCCTTTGCTTGAAGCATTGACAGCCAGCATTATTTCACTGGCTATTTTCATTTTTGAACGAGTGATTGCAGCTACGGAAGCCGTTTGCACAGCCCCTTTAGCGGCTTCATCAGCCAATGAATTCCCTTCAACGTGAACACCATCACGTTGATGACTCAGCGTGTGTATCACCTGAGTGTTTTGTAGTCCTTTTAACTGAACTACTTGTTCCCAAAGCATTTTATGCTTGATTGTGCCACCTTTTGCATCCTTGAAGCCAATTCTGTAAATATTCATTGTAAGATTGAGCACAGTAAAAAGAATCACACACTATGAGTGTGGGGAATTTGCGATCCGTGTTTTCAAGTGCCATCATAAATGCTTGTAGTTCAGCTCGCTGAGCTGTACAATCTCCTAGAGATTGCGTTTTTGTCACCATTTTTCTGAATTTGCCATCGCGCATACAACCTTTAACGATCACGCATGCTGCACTGTAAGCTTGTTTACTCCCCGTAGTGGGTTGAGCAGATCCATCAGTATATATTATAAATTCATACTGATCAAGAGGGAGAATTTCAATAGGCAGAGGACATTTGTGTTCATATTGCAGGAATGCTTGTGTTTTCAGATAAGGATTGATAACAGATTCAACATCAGTTGCAGCAAGAGAATGAACCCATTGCATCCATCTCGGATGTAAAGCTTTTGCATTCAGAATTCTAGCTTTAGTAACTGCCTCTAAGGCTGGTACAGGAGTCATGGCCATAATGCGTTTGCCCCGTGCTAGGGATCTTTCTTTTTCTACAGCGGTTTGAACTTCTGTCAGGATCTTTTCTGTAGAAGTGAATTTCATTTCTGCTTGTGTGTACAAGTGTGATTTGTATGCAATTGATACTTTTTCACCTTCGTTAAAAGTTAAGTAGGTGAATCCACATTGACCCGGAATGATTCGGATCACTAAGTTGCGTACGTTTATGCGTGTTTTCGAATGTGTTTAGTTGCTAACATGTCTGTTTGAAGTGAACGCAGAATTTATGTGCGTTCTTGTGTCCAAGTTGTGGTTTTGAAATCAGGTTTGATTAATTTGTAGAGAGGTTTAAACCTCTCTGCGTAGTTTAGAATGTATGTTCTTCCAAAATTCAGGAAACCTAGAATTGACTGTAAGTTTTTCAGCATTTTTGGAGGTTGGAGCAGCGCACACTTTTCTAAAAAGTTGGCTGCCAGGCTTTTGCCTTCACTTGAAAGTTCATATCCTAGGAAAAGGACTTTGAGATGGGCAATTCTGGCCTTTTTAAAGTTGAATTTGTAACCGTCAGAGGAGAAGCCCAATATAATGGTGTTCACCGTGTTCAAGTGTCTGTCCAGGTCATCGTCTGTCAGATAGATATCATCGACATATAACAATGCCCCATCATCATAAATTTGTAGTAACTCTGTTACCCTTGCTGATAATAACCCCGGGCTATTTTGGAACCCCTGTGGCAGTCGAAAAAATTGATGCTGGGTCCCCATTATTGAGAAAGCGGTCAAATATCTACTTTCAGATGCAATATTTTGACAAAAGAAAACATTTGAAATGTCTAATGTGGTTTTGTACTTTTTACGCACAATGTTATTCATTAATGCTGTACTGTGTGCATTTTGCACTGCAAATGTTTTACAACATGAGTTTAGGTGTCTGTAATCCAAAACTAGACATGTATTGTCTGGTTTGGAAACAGGAAACAAAGGACTGTTCATCGATCAGGTGCATTTTTCAATCACCCCCTGGTATTCAAGTTGATCTAAGATCTCACTGACTTGTTTTTTAGCTTCTTGCTTAACTGGGTACTGCCTTTGTACAGTTGGTTGATTTTTTAACTGGATTTTGAGGTTAAGTGAGCCCTCATCCCATCCTAAATGATTCTTGTATAGTGCTGCGACTTGGGCCACTGCCCATTTCCTGGCATAAGTATATTTTAAATGGATTGGAACATCGTTGGAGAAGCCTGGCATAATGATATCTTTGCCATGTGAGCACTCTCTGACAAATTCTGCTGGCCAATCCCGTTCTGCTAGAAGTATACCATAACCCCTTGAAAGATGCTCCCAAAAGAGTGCTTTCACTTTTCTTGGTATGTCTCCCTCCATGTGGAGTTTTATTTCATATAACCTATGCGGTGAACTAACCGTGGTATCTGCAGTTTCAACTTGAATGTCCTCATTCATGTCCACTGTCTCCAGAAGCCCCTTCAGGTTCTGGCAAGCTACTGTAACTTCTGCTGCACTGTCCAACATTGTCTGAGTCCATTCTCCATTCTTGAGTTGTATTCTCAGAATCCTCGGCATGTCTGATCTTCAGACCTGCTACTTTCTACTTGGAGAATGGAGGTGTTTGTTTGTTTTTCTGAACGTGTTGATCGTCTTTGGACTTCACGCGTTCTTCTTTGTTCTCTGACCGTCCTCTTCTTTTGGATGTCTGATGATATCTGAAAGGTACGAGAGGAACGTGTATCAGTATCTTAATATCTGTCAAGTTTTCTCAAATTATCCCTATTCCTGAGGTTGTACCTCCTTTAAGAGTGCTCCTTTTGAGGAGATCTACCGCGGGATTGAGAACGCTTCTCTTTGGAATGCTGTTTGCTATTTTCCCACTTCTTTTTAGAAGAGGTAGGAGTGTTTTTAGGAAAGACAGTTGTGGTTTAACTGTATATTTCTATTAGCTTTTTTATGTTATTAAGTAATTCCTCGTCCGACATTGATTCAATGTCAGGGTCAGGTGTGTAGCCGGCTAAAATTGGCCATGTTGCTCCTGGTCTACCTAGTGGACTGAGCCTGGTAATGTGATTGTAATGTTTTAGGGCACCTTTAAACCAGAGCTCATGCTCCTGGTATGTGAGTGGAATAATCAATATCCTCAAAAGGAATATATTCCTCAGGTGGATCATCTTCTTTGTAGAAGTGAAGCAAGTGTGTTACTGGATTTGATTCTGGGAATACTATCCATGAATAGACTAACTCTGTCTGGTGAGATTCATGTGCTTCTATCACAAAAACTGCTCTACCACCTCTTGGTGTTAGGCCATGTTTTATAAGTTTTAGCGTGATGACTCTCCTTAAATTTGGATGGATGAATATAGTATCTTCATTGGTTTCTTAAGAACCTGTACGATTAAAAGCTGCTGCGACTTGGTCGTCTACAGCCCCACCGGTCACAGTGTTTGTGCCGTTTTCGGTCATTGTTTAATGAAAGTTTCAGAGTAAGTTTCAAGGGAACAAAGATAAGGTGTACAATATTTTGTAACACTATATCCTTCAACGTTGAACAAACCAAACAGCTAATATATAGGATATTTGTCCTACTCAGCTATGGCGGATATTATTCCTACCCACTCCAGACGTCTTATGGGTCTCTGAGAAAAGCACGACTGAGGTACTCCAGTATGTAGCTTTAAATTAGTGCCTTACATAACCATTGGGCGCCATGTAGTGTATTTCCTATATTCCTGATAGGCTCTGCGCATTGGAATAATATACACTATAGATTTGACATAAGACAGAGGTCAGTATGTCTCTATCGAGTACATTAAACTTAATTACTTGTGTGTGCCAGCTAACTCAGAGGTCACTAGAAACTTCTCGAATATACAAGAAGGGATTAGTTTCTGTCAACCGCATAAACAATACATTACAACTTTGTTTCCCTTAGAGTCAGAACAATCTCAGAACCGTGGAAACAATAGATAACAGTTTCACTCAGTCAATCGGGCATGCTTTGTTTCTACAGAGTTTTCATTCGTCCTGCCTGGCAGCTTGGAACTGCATTTAGCGCTGTGTTTGAAGCGCGCTTGTTTTTAAGTACCCGTTTTTCATTTGTTTTAATTTCCTTTCTATTTGCCCTGTTTTGAGTGGGGTAGCTGTCCCCTTACCTGCATATAATTGGTTCGCTCACCGCTGCTTAGCGGGTCCGGTTCTGAGGGTTTAGAGCTTAGCCTCGATCTTTGTTTGGACGCCTTCTTGGGAGGGGCAGTGACGCTTTGCCAGCGCCATATTGAGTGACCTAGGGGGGCGGTTCTCACCTCACCTGGTGGCCCTACTTAAACCAGTCCTCTGCGCGCAGCGGGATCGCGCAGCGGGTGCGCCCTCGCTGTGCCTGAGTCTTGCTAGAGTCCTGCCGGTCTGTGCCCGTCAGCATCTCGGAGGCATTGGAGCGGCGGCTGGGGCTACCTCTGTAGGATTAGGAGTGGTGCCATTAGGATGGTACGTTATTCGTCACAGGAGCTGCGCTCCTTGCATAAGGTATCGGGCGCTTGCCATACAGTCTTTCCTGGTCGTGCTAGGGGTAAGAGGCACTGCCCGGTCTGTGGCTGGACACCAGGTACTGTCCCGACTATCCAACTGAATACGGGACTGGGCAATGTGAAGCATATCTGCATGCTTTTAAATACTAGATCTGTGCCCAGACATGCTCAGGAGATCTTTGATCTCATTGTTACAGAAAAACCTCTTTGTCTGATGTTGACAGAGACATGGCTTGGGGATTTGTCCAATCCTGATATCGCCACTCCAATTCCTCCCGATTATAATATTTTCAGGCAAGATAGGCTGGAGGGGAGGGGTGGAGGTGTGGCACTCGTAGTGAATAAACTTGCCGCCTGTTCCATTATTCCTATGGATGCTATCACAGGCTCGGAATCCCTCGCCTTCTCTATCGTACTGACCGCCCACCAAGCTCTTAAAGGGCTGTTGGTTTATAGACCTCCTGGACCGGCCGGTTCCTTCTTCGAGGAGCTGCAGTCAGCTATCTCGATGTTGGCCTTAAGAGCGGAGCATTGTGTGTTGGCTGGAGATTTTAACTTTCACATGGATGTGGGAGAGGACCCTGAGGTGTTTAGATTGATTGATATTACAGCCCCTCTAGGCCTTTTCCCTTACCTCTCCGGTCCAACACACGATAGGGGCCATACCCTGGATCACGTTTTTTCGACGCTCCCCATAGAGGGGCTATAACTTCTACCGGTGCTTTGGTCTGATCATAGATTCGCCAAATTTTATGTGCCAGGCTTGGAGAAACCCTCTAGTACCGCCTTTAGACAGCAGGGACTAGGAGTGAGGGCATTCCATCAGGTGACCCCAGAGATGCTAGCTCAGGCTTCTCTTAATCATCCTTGCCCCTTTTCGGGCGATCTGGAACGGGACCTTGAGTCTCTGCAGGCGTGGTTGATGGACAGGCTAGATGATTTCGCCCCTGTGAGGACACCCCGAGCATCATCAAAGCGGGTTTCTGCTCCTTGGTTTACGGAAGCACTGTCAGCCTCTCGCCGACAGTGCAAGGTGGCTGAAAGGGCGTGGCGCTCACATTATGACCCAGCGGCCAGGCTGCTGTATAGGACCACGATTAAATCATACCATCGTGACATCCTCTTGGAGAAAAAGGGCTATTTTGCTAGGAGAATAGAGGCCGCCTCCAATTCCTGCAGGGAGATTTTCACCATTGTGAGGGAGTTCACAACTCCACGGTCTAATGTAACCCAGGCCGCGCCCACTGAGTCGTGGGTTTCTGCTCTTGCCAACTTCTTTACAGCTAAGATTAAGTTGCTTCAGGACTCCTTTCCCTCAAGGATGGTGGAAGCGTATCTCAGCTCTGTGGATGGGCCAGTTCCATCGGCTCCCGTGGAGTCCATTTTGACCGATTTTCCGCCTATTTCAGCTGCATCGTCATTGGCATTAATGGCCAATCTTAAATCTGGGTCGCCTCTTGACCCATGTCCTGCCAAATTTTTGGCAAGAATGGCGGCGGTTGTAAATCCTTTGGCAAATCCACTCTTGAATCCCTCTCTGTGTGAGGGGGTGGTCCTGCAGGTGTGGAAGCAGGCGATAGTGATCCCCCTCCTCAAGAAGCCTGGTTTAGATCCCGAGGAGTTGGCCAATTATAGGCCAATCTCTCTTCTTCCTGCGTTGCCCAAAATTGTGGAGAAGCACGGGCATACCGTGCTCTCTGGTTTTTTGGAAACCAACGGCCTGCTTCATCCTACTCAATCTGGCTTCCGCCCCAATTTAAGCACCGAGACTGCGCTTTTGGAGGTTTCTGAAGCCATTAAGGAGGCACTGGATTCAGGAGGTAAAGCTATGCTTGTCATGCTTGATTTGTCGGCGGCCTTTGACACCGTCCCCCACAAGGGTCTCCTCGTCAGACTTCATGAGATCGGTCTGAGGGGGACGGTGTTCAGCTGGTTTAGATCTTTTTTAGCGGGCCGTCGACAAACGGTCTGGGTTTCCCCAAGCTCTACCGTGATGCCGCCTCTGGGAGTCGGAGTCCCACAGGGCTCTGTGTTGAGTCCGACTCTTTTTAACATCTTTATGACTCCATTGGCCGCTCTGGCGGAGTCCTTGGGGGCCCAGATCGTATCCTATGCCGATGATACTCAGCTCCTCTTGACGTCTGGGAAAGGAGAGGAGTTTGACGGAGAGAGTATCCGGGAGTGACTTGGGGCTGTTTTTAAATGGTTCCAGCGGAACAGCCTTAAATGCAACTCGGATAAGTCGGAGGTGCTTTTTTTTGGTTGTACCTCTGATCCTGATTGGCAGGAATGGTGGCCGACTAATATGTTTCCACCTGCGCATTCCTCCCAGCAGGCAAAAAATTTGGGAATCAAGATCGATAATGGTCTGACGTTGAGATCTCAGATCCTCGGTCTTACAGGCACATGTTTTGGCCTCCTGAAGATGCTCCGGAAGTTTCTTCCTTTGCTATCAGAAGAGCATAGGAGGATTACTGTGCAGGCCTTAATTGGCTCCAGATTGGACGATTCTAATGTCCTATATCTGGGCCTTCTGGAGTATCTGCTACAACGCCTTCAGGTGGTGCAGAATTCGGCTGCTCGAGCTATCTTCGGCCTTCATAGGCGAGCCAGAGTGTCTGGCCTTCTGCAGTCGCTTCATTGGGTGCCTATCCGGAAGCGGATAGTCTTTAAGGCGTTGACGCTGGCTCACAAGGCACTCTACGCCTCGGGCGCGAAATATCTGCAAAGGAGGCTTACTTTTTATTGCCCGGTTCGATCTTTGCGATCCGAATCTCTCTTCCTTGCGGTGGTCCCTCGAGTAAAGAGGGCCCGCGTAGGGGGTCGCTCCTTCAAGCTGAAGGCATCGCAGCTTTGGAATGCCTTGCCATTGTCTGTCCGTAGCATGTCTAACTTGCTGGCCTTTAGGAAGGGCCTTAAAACTTGGCTCTTTGCCTCCTAGCCTGTTTCCTTCCTTTGTTTTGTTGTTTTCTTTTATCTTTCTGTGTTATGTTTTTATGTTTACAAGCTGCCAATAAAAAGCGCTGGGACACTCCAATGGAGTAGCCGTGCGCTATAGAAATCTTAAATAACATAACATAACAACAGAGTTGCACAGAACTAGAGAGACGGGCGTTTCAATAAAAAGGGGTTATTGATCAGTCTTATTTCTCATGCAAGAGATATGAACTGCTACAATCATAAGACAGGCTGCAAAGTACAATATGTACAGAGTTAGCAGTAAGATAAAATGGTGAACACCCTAAATATCGATTCCGAAATATCAACTGCCCAGAATATCGAAGTTAAAATATAGAGTGGACAGATTATCGAATTATCAAAATATAGATAGGTCAGAATATCGAAATTGGGGTACGAAATATCGATTTCCATAATATAGAATTTAAAAATATAGAATTCCATAATATCGAATTTTAAAATATAGATTACCATAATATCGAATTTAAAAATATAGATATCTATAATATCTTTTTTTTTTTAGTGTAATGTATGGTAGTATATGTGTTAAAATTATGTAGTATTTTTGTAATGTATGTTTAATTTATTTAAACTAATGAATGTTATGTAATTTAATTTTTGCGTAATTTAATTCCTTAGCGGGTTGTGGGCTTATAGGAGAATAGGGTGGGAAGTAATGTAATTATGGATAATTAAATATTAATTATATTTATATGTTTTGATAATTAATTGATTGATAATTAATTATTAATTGGTAATGAATTTTTATTAATTGGAAATTAATTTATATTAATTGATTAATTGATAATTATGTTAATTGTATTTTTTATTATTAGAAGCGGGTTGTGGGTTTGTAGGGGAATTGGGTGGGAAGTAATGTAGTTGTAATAAAGTAAATAAGTATTTTTTTTATTTATGTGTATTGATAATTAATTGATAATTAATTATTAATTGGTAATTCATTTGTATTAATGGGTAAATAATTTGTATGAATTGCTAATTATTTTTTATTAATTGCAAAATGATTTTTATTAATTGATTAATTGATAATAATGTTAATTGTATTTTTTATTATTGGGAGTGGGTTGCGGGTTTATAGGGGAATTGGGTGGGAAGTAAATTAATTGTAATAAAGTAAAAATTATTTTTTTTATTTATGTGTATTGATAATTGATAATTAATTATTCATTGGTAATTAATTTGTATTAATTGGTAATTAATTTTTATTAATTGCGAATTAATTTTTTTAATGGTAATTAATTGTTATTAATTGGTAATTATTTTTAATTAACTTTTTATTGGTATTGATAATTTATGTAATCTTATTTTTAAAATAAATCATTACTTTCCCTACTTTTGCACTCTCAGGAGTGGGAATAGTATTTTTTACCCTCCCGCTAGCCAACTCTTCCCCTACTGTTGCACTCACTGGAGTGGGAATAGTAATTTTTACCCTCCTGCTATCAAACGCTTTCCCTACTGTTACACTCTTTGGAGTGGGAATAGTAATTTTTACCCCTACACTATCCTGCGTTTTCCCTACTGTTGCATTCACTGGAGTGGGAATAGTAATTTGTAACCCTACGCTATCCAACGCTTTCCCTACTGTTGCACTCACTGGAGTGGGAATAGTAATTTTAACCCTCCCGCTATCCAACGCTTTCCCTACTGTTGCACTCTTTGAATGGATTAGTACATGGTGCTGAATGGGTCACTAGAGGAGTGCAAGAGGTGCGACAGGGTGTTTGCTGGAAGTGTATATATACTGACAGGGGAATTGAAGGTGTGTAAGACAGGTGTGTAGGTGGTTAGAGGACTTCATGCATAGTGGATAGGCGTTTGAAGCAGTGCATGTGTTAAAGCCTGGGTCACTGCATGAGTACTTGGGTACTGAATGAATGATTAGAGTACTGTAAGGAGAGTGCCTGGGTGAATGTATAAGTGTTTGGGTTTTAGCGCAGTGTTTGAATTAGTACATGGTGCTGGATGGCGACTGGAGGAGTGCATGGCGAGTGACAGGGTGATTGCTGGAGTGCATAGTTACTGCCTGGGTAATTAAAGGTGTGAAAGACAAGTGTGTAGGTGCTTAGAGGAGTGCATGCATAGTGGGCACGGGTTTGTAACAATGCATGTGTTAAGGCCTGGGTCACTTCATGAGTACTTGAATACTGAATGAATTATTAGAGCACTGTGAGGAGAGTGCCTGGGTGAATTTATAAGTGTTTGGGTATTGGCGTAGTAATTGGATTAGTCCATGGCGCTGAGTGGATGACTGGAGGAGTGCATGGGAAGTGACAGTGTGTTTGCTGGAGTGTATAGGTACCGCCTGGGGAATTGAAGGTGTGAAAGACAAGTCTGTAGGTGGTTAGAGGACTGCATGCGCAGTGGAAAGGAGTTTGTAGCAGTGCATGTGTTAAGGCCTGGGTCACTGCATGAGTACTTGGGTGCTGACAGAATGATTAGAGTACCGCAAGGAGAGTGCCTGGGCGAACTTATAAGTGTTTGGGTTTTGGCGCAGTGTTTGGATTAGTCCATGGTGCTGGATGGCTGACTGGAGGAGTGCATGGGGAGTGACAGGGTGTTTCCTAGGGTGTATAGGTTCTGCCTGAGTAATTGAAGGTGTGAAAGACAAGTGTGTAGGTGGTTAGAGGATTGCATGCATAGTGGGCAGTGGTTTGTAGCAGTGCATGTGTTAAGGCCTGGGTCACTGCATGAGTTCTTGGGTAATGACTGAATTATTAGAGTACTGCAAGGAGCGTGCCTGGAGGAATCTATACGTTTTTGGGTTTTGTTGCTGAGTTTGGATTAGTACATGGTGCTGGATGGCTGACAAGAGGAGTGCATGGGGAGTGACAGGGTGTTTGCTGGAGTGTATAGGTACTACCTGGGTAATTGAAGGTGTGAAAGAGAAGTGTATAGGTGGATAGAGGACTGCATGGGTAGTGGACAGGGGTTTGTAGCAGTGCATGTGTTAAGGCCTGGGTCACAGCATGTAAATTTGGGTACTGACTGAATTATTAGAGTACTGCAAGGAGAGTGCCTGTGTTTATTTATAAGAGAGCTTAGCATAAACCCCAGGACACTTTACACAAGGTCAGGTCCATCTGTTTCTGTTTTTGTGTCATTAGGAAATGAAGGGATTTGCCCAGAATCACATGATGCTTTGGGGACACAGTGGTTGAACTTGGTTCCCCAGTTCCACGCTGGCAGGTCTTACCCGTAGGGCGGCTACAGGTTCTCGGTTTATACTGGAAATCTAGGCACACACCTGCTGGTAAACCCCGCACCTATGCTTAGATATGCGCCAGGCCTAGTGCTTTCACAATCACTGCGTTGCATCAAGGCACTACAGGCCTGTTTTTAACCAGGCGTATTAGCTCAAAAATCACGCAAGGAGACCTGCTAACTACAAGCCTTGGTGAAGGCTTTACGCATCAAGAGGGAAACTTCCAGCCTGACCCGTGGGTGACGAGTGACGCTCAAAATAAAATGTGCTGCGTTATCTCAGTTAATGCAAATTATTTTTGTCACTGGTAAAACGAGGCACATACTGCAGGAAAACAAACTTTTTACATTTGTTTTTATCTAAGTTGGCCTCAAAGGTGAACACTTTAACAATGGAGCACTACCTGGGTTGAAAGGGACGTGCCACGTCATGTTACCTGTTTCTTAGCTCAAAGCATTACCATTGTGCCTCACTCCCACTCACAGCTGTAGCCAATGGCGGGGTCTCAAGATAATCCCTCAGCCCAGGCTGGGACTGCTGCACGAATAAGGGGCCACACATCAATAACAAACTGAGCCCCTCCCCCAGGGGCGCTCATCCAGGTACTATGAAGCCCCCCACTCCATCCCAACTTATAGAAGGCACCCATTTTCCTGAAGTTGAGCCCCCGGGAGGTCATCCAGGTGAAAAAGCCCCACCCCCAATAGGAAGGTGGACAGAAGGGCGCATCCAGCTGATAGAGGATCCTGACCCATCAGTGTACCCTGATCCCACAGGACGGTGACAGAGAGGCTCTGGTGACCTCCAACCAAGGGTGGCTCAGGTCCCTCCTTGAAGCAGGACCCCCATGCCTGGACATGTCTAGTGCCGTGACGCCCCCGCTGGAAAGCACGAGGTGCACCTGCAGCTCATTAAGGACTTCCTGCTGCACGAGGAGCTGTGGCCAGTCTGGGTAGTGCCTGTGGATTCTAAGGGAGTTAATCCCCCAACTTAAAACGTGCCACGTTTGCACAGTGGTGAAGGGAGGGGGTGGGGCCTGAGGTGACATGTGTGCAAACACGCCCTGTGGCGCGTTTTCAGTTGAGGAATTCATTCCTCTTCATTTCTGAGGGTCCCTGGGGCCAACTAGTCCACCAGATACCTCCAATAAGCACCAAAGAGCTGCGTTGCAGAGTGTTGTAAAAACGGGCATAGCCTCTGAACACCTCTCTGCAACGCAGGTCTCTGGCGCATACAGGTGGTTCCTGGTGGGCTAGTTGGCCCCCAGAGACTCTCAGGATTGAGGAGGAATTAATTCTCCAACTTAAAATGCCCTACAGGGAGTGTTTGCACACATGTCACCTTAGGCCACGCCCCCTTCCTTCACCATTGTGCAAACGAGCCCCGTGGAGAGATGTAAGTTGGGGAATTAATTTGCTTTCAATACTAAGGGTCCCTGAGGGACAACTAGACCAACAGGTATCTCCAGTATGTGCCAGGGAGCTGCGTTGCAGACAGGTGTTCAGAGGCCATGCCCCTTTTTACACCGCTCTGCAATGCAGCCCTGTGACCCTTAGGATTCAAGGAGACTTAATCTCTCAACTTAGAACGTCCACAGGGCATGTTTACACAGTGGTGAAGGAAAGGGACGGGGCCTGAGGTGACGTTTGCAAACATGCCCTGTGGCGCGTTTTAAGTTGGGATAATGATTCCCCTTCAATCCTGAGGGACTCTGGAGACAAACTAGCCCACCAGGTGCTTCCAGTAAGCGCCACAGCGCTGCGTTGCAGAGAGGTGGTGCAGCCCATGCCACTTTTTACACCTCTCTGCAACACAGCTCTGTGGCGCTTACTGAAGGTACCTAGTGGGCTAGTTGGACCCTAGGGACCCTCAGGATTCAAATGAACATAATTTCCCAAATTAAAATGGACACAGGATGTGTTTACACAGTGGTGAAGGGAGGGGACGGGGCCTGATGTGACGTGTGCAAACACGCCCTATGGCGCGTTTTAAGTTGGGGAAATAATTCCATTTCAATCCTGAAGGCCCTTGAGAGCTAACTAGCCCACCAGATGCTTTCAGTAAGCGCCACTGTGCTGCGTTGCAGAGAGGTGGTCCAGGCCGTGCCACTTTTTACACCTCACTGCAACACGGCTCTGTGGTGCTTACTGGAGGTACCTAGTGGGCTAGTTGGACCCTCAGGATTCAAATGAACATAATGTCACAACTTAAAACGGCCAGTGGAGGTGTTTACATAGTGGTAAAGGGAGGGGTACACTCCTTCCACATTGCTTTGAGGTAACTACTCATAAAATTTGTACCTGGGTCAGATAGGACCTCCTTAGGGAAACCCACCCTGGAAAAGAATCCCAGGAGGGCCCTTGCCACCACAGGTGCTGTGATGGTCCTAAGGGGAATAGCTTCTGGGTATCTGGTGGCATGATCCACTACCACCAGAATAAACCTGTGCCCAGATGCTGTTGGTGGGTCAAGGGGACCAACTATGTCAATCCCTACCCGTTCAAAGGGAACCCCCACCACAGGTAAGGGTATCAGGGGGGCCTTTGTGGATTTACCTGCCTTGCCACTGGCCTGGCAGGTAATGCAAGAGCTACAGAAACTCTTACAGTCCTCACTCATTTGAGGCCAGTGAAAGTGAGGGACAATTCTGTCCCAAGTCTTATTTTGGCCTACGTGTCCTGCCAAGGGAATATCATGGGCCAGTGTGAGTAGGAAACCCCTGAACTTCTGAGGTATGACCAACCTCCTGGCTGCACCAGGTTTGGGGTCTTGACCCTCAGAGTACAGGAGTCCACCATCCCAATATATCTTCTGGGTTCCACTAGCATTCCCGGCAGCCTCAGCAGCAGCCTGCTGTCTGAGGGGTTAAAGAGTGGGGCAGCTCTGCTGATCTATGCTCAGGTCTGCCCTAGAAGGTCCCCCTGTCCCCAAGAACTCAACCTGATCAGGTTCAAGCTCATCTGGGACAGTTCCTTCTTCAGTTGTCAGATCCTCTTCTGCTATAAGAGTCTCTTCAGACTGATCCTGGGGGGAAGGCACTGCCTTACCCCTGCTACTCCTCCTCTTGGAAGGACCTTGGTTCATTTTTCCAGGATCCAAAGCCTGTTCAGTTTGTGTCAGCTTTGCTTTTGACGTTGTCAGGGCAAACACTTCTGCTGGGATACCCAGCATCGCTGCATGGGTAGTTAGCTCCACTTCAGCCCATGCTGAGGTCTCCAAATCATTCCCCAGCAAACATTCTACTGGTAGGTCTGCACTCCACACAACCTTCTTTAGGCCAGTTACCCCTCCCCAAGAGAAGTTAACAACTGCCAGAGCATGGTTAGTACTTACATTGCTTGCCTTGGTCACCCGGTAAGTTTGTCCAAGTATGATCTGGCTAGGGTCCACAAGGTTCTTAGTCACCATGGTGACACTGGCCCCTGTGTCCCTGTAAGCTAGAGACTCCCTTCCATTTATTCTAGGTTGTTGCTTGTATTTGCCCAGACCACTAGGACAGGTCCCCATCACAAACTATACAGCCTGAGTAGGCATTCTGACTAGGCCAGATTCCTCTCCAGATCCCAGGGTCAACCCTACTATCCCCTTGTTCTGTGTACCACCACCTATAGCTGGAATAGGGGGAACAGATGCCTTAGGGGCAGGTGTAGTGGTACTTGTGGAGTCTTTGGCCTTGTTGCAGTCTGAAGTCCAATGGGTTTTATGTTTACAGATTTTACACCATGGCTTCCTTGGCTGCTTAGCTTTGTTGGGTTGGGAATTATCAGATGCTGATTTTTGGGGGCCTGTTGAAGACTGCTGGTCTTTTCTCTTTTCCCTACCCTTCTCAGAGTTTTTGGCATCTTCCTTTTTAGTTGCACCCCCCAAGGGCTGGACCTTTTGCTTGATCCTGGTTCTGACCCATTTGTCTGCCTTCTTTCCCAATTCTTGGGGAGAGGTCAGATCTGAGTCCACCAGGTGCTGATGCAAGAGCTGATTCTGACAATTATTAAGGATCTGCTACCTCATAATGAGATTGTACAATCCTTGGTAATCATTTACTTTGCTGCCAGTTAACCAACCTTCCAGAGCCTTAGTAGCACAATCTACAAAGTCTACCCAATCTTGATTCTGTGCTTTCTGGGTATCTCTGAACTTTAACCTGTATTGATCAGTGGTTAGGCCAAACCCATCTATTAAGATATAATAATCATCTGCATCCTCTTCTCTGACAGAGAGGAGCGTGTCTCTTCCTTTGTCTGCAAAGGAGAGCCATAAGATTGCTGCCCACTGCTCTAATGGGACACTCTGAACTTTACAGGCCCTCTCAAGTGCAGTGATCCATTTATGGATGTCATCCCCTGTCTGATAGGGGGGCACAATCTTATCTATCCTAGTGGTAGCTGTGGAGAGCAGCCTTCAGGCTAAGTCTTGAAGGAGTGTTAAGCTTATTGTTTTACCATAGATAACCTCTTGAATAACCAAATGAAAGAGTAGTCCACACAGGTATATATATATATAAAATATATGTATTTATTCTAGGAATAACACCACTAGTCTCTTTATGAGGCTAGAGGTAAAGATACAATTCAAACAAGCATTGATAGTTACAATAAATAGCACTGGAATCATAGGGCCCCAGGGGGGGACCAAACCATGTATCAAAAAAGTGGTTAAGAACCACGACAATTCTACAGACAATTCCTAGGGCATTTAGGGTCGCTGGCCCCTTGTGAAACCACCCAAGGTAGTGAGGAAGGGGACCCACGGGAGACGCGTGCAGTGGCTAAAGCTACTGTCGGGATCTCTATTAAAGCTTATGTAGAATGTCGCGGTTGAATTTAACAAGATTAAAAACACTTTTAGCAGGAGTTCAAGTTCAATACTTTAGAGTTAAGCTTTTGAAGGGCCCACACTCACGAGAGTATCGAGGTACCACTGTTACCTGCCCCAGGGAAGCCGGGTGCATAGGTCGTTTTCGAAGTCGGGTCGCGGGCTGATTTTCAATGGCAAAACGTGAAGAACTGCTGCTAGCAGGAAGCATCGTCGATGTCGTGAAGAATGAAAATGTAGATCTTGAAGAGAAGGACCTGAAAGCAGAGGGGACAGAGTCGGGTCACAGCACAGTGACCAGGGGGCTCAAGAGAAGGAGCTCTTCAATGTCGGGTGCTTCCAGGTAGAAGAGGTGAGGCTTGGATCATCAGCCACTGGGTCCAGGAGGCATCAAGGAAGGCCTGCTTCTGTAGGGCAACTGTGCAATGAAGGATGAGGGGTGTTGCTGTGTTAGTGTCTGGATTGGATCCACTAAGCCTTGGCAACCACAACCCACGCAAGAAACACAAAACTGCTACTGGTGCAGACCCATGAGGTCTGAGCATGGTCTCCAGTGAGGAGACTGAAGAGCAGGCCTGGAGCAACCAGAGGAACTCTTGGAATTTAAGATTGACCTCCGCTAGGGCCCACAAGTCAAGAGACAAGGGCCTGCAGGAGGCAAAAATTTGGCATGCATAAAGATGCGCTCACGGGACGCTGGCCTGGGCTAGGGTGTCGATCTTTGGCACAGATAATGCTGAGAGGTGGGTTCAAAAATGGGCCAAAGCACAACTTCCCCACTCATCGTCTTTGTGTGCTATGCAAGAGGTGGCTGATGTCCTGGGGTATTTGGGGTCTTGGCACCCACGGGGTCCACGGTGCTGAGTTTTGCTGTGCTCACCTACTGGCCTCTGCGATGCTTGGAAACCCACCTCTAGGTAGGAAATGGTCGTCGATGTCTGTAGGAGCAGCGAGGTTCCAACCAGGTCACTTGCAGTATTTCAGGTGCCTGCCAAGAAGGGGGTAACTCCTTTACCCCAAGAGAGATTTCTTCCTTTAGCTGTGCGGCAGCAAGTCGAAGTTCAAGTCTGTGAAGTTCAAGAATAATCCGAGGCTCTGGGGACCCTGTATTCACCTTTATCCAAAGATTAGGGGAGTGTCCAGATCAGAGCCCACCAATGAGATTTCAGGCGGGAAAGAGTGGCTACACTTTCTCCCCTTTGTGTGGTTTCCCACCTGGGCAGGGGACAGGATGCCCCTGCACCGGTTTGAGGCAGTGTATGCAGAAGCATGCACTGGAGAAGCCTATGTGCAAGTCTGAAAGACATCCTGTGGTGCACCCACCCAGTTCCAATCCACATAGTCTGTCTGGGGAGTTGGGAGCACCTCCCTGCAACAAGATCCCTATTGTCCAGCTACCATGGCTGGAGTTCTGCCCTGCAACAGGCAGCCAGACTCGTGTGGGTGGCGGGTAGCATCCATTTTGTACTACGTGTGCACTTTTAAATTGGTGTCTAAATTCTGCCGCTTTTCCCATATCACCCCTTTAGCAGGGGGGAATCATGCCCTCAGTCCCATGGCTGGATTGGGGGTATGATTCCTACATGTTTGACACCAAACACGATATGGTTCTGTGTAGCCATTCTCAAGTTATCACGCTATCGCGATTTACTTATAATGCGGTTAAGAGTATATGGTATGGTTACACTACAAACAACCCAGCAATGGCTTTATGAAGGTTGCAGGGGGGCCCTACTCAGGTAGGGGCTCCCCCTCACACATATCTCAGCACCCTGCCTTGTAGGATTGGCAAGGCCTGCCTTAGGGGTGACCTATGAGGATATATGTGTTGTATTAAGTGGGATACAGGATACCTATATCCCTGTAAGGGGTGCAAGCACCACCTTACACAGACTACAGTAGTTGTCTGGTGGTGTCATTTGGTATGGCTGTCCCAGGGGTGGCACAATAAGTGCTGCAGCCCCTGGTAGGCCTCTGAGGGACCCATGCCCTGGGTACCTAGGGTACCATCTACAAGGGGCTGACAGGGTGTCCTCAGTATCCAATTGGAAGGTACCTAGGGTACTCACATCAGTTTAGAGAAGAAGCAGATAGGCTGGGGTCCTGGATAGCTGGGCCACAGCCTGGCTAGTGTCATAAAACAGTCACAACATCAGCAAAAAGTTGGGGGCAACTATGCAGTTGATGCCACTTTCCTTCAGTATCCATACACTTCCAGCACAAACTCTGTCACTCCCCTTGCACTCCTCTAGTAACCCATTCAGTACCATGTACTAATCCATTCATTGCGCTAAAATCCAACCACTTATAAATTCACCCAGGCACTCTCCTTGCAGTACTCTAAACATTCAGTCAGTTCCCAAGTACTCATGCATTGAGCCAGGCCTTCATGAACAATATTGGAGGTAGGCTGGAAGCAGTCAAGCTGAGCCTCTAATAGATTAAACAATTGGACTGCTAATACTGCCCTGAAACGTAAGACTCTATATTATTTCGGAGAACACATTTTGAAAGAATAAAACAAAACGTGTCAGAAACGTATTTTTTGTTTGAATTAATCAATATTTAATAATATTATTTTTAGAATTTTTTAGACCTTCCTGTTGCCGAAGCAACTTGATTTAGAAAAAAGAATCACAAAGGATAGAAAGTTCTATATACAAGAAACGCCTGTCCACTATGCATGCAGTCTTCTAACCACCTAAACACTTGTCTTTCACACCTTCAATTCCCCAGTCAGTATACATACACTCCATCAAGCACCCTGTCAATCCCCTTGCACTCCTCCAGTGATCCATTCAGCACCATGTACTAATCCATTCACTGCGCCAAAACCCAACCACTTATAAATTCACTCAGGCACTCTCCTTGCAGCACTCTAATCATTCAGTCAGTACCCAAGTACTTATGCAGTGAGCCAGGCCTTAGCACATGGACTGCTTCAAACACCTATCCACTATGCATGCAGTCCTCTAACCATCTACACACTTGTCTTTGACACCTTCAATTCCCCAGTCAGTATACATACACATCCAGCACACACCCTGACACTCCTCTTGCACTCCTCTAGTGACCCATTCAGCACCAAGTACCAATCCATTCACTGCGCCAAAACCCAACCACTTATAAATTCACCCAGGGACTCTCCTTGCAGTACGCTAATCATACCCAAGAACTCATGCAGTGAGCCATGCCTTAGCACATGGACTGCTTCAAACTCCTATCCACTATGCATGCAGTCCTCTAACCACCTACACACTTTTCTTTTACACCTTCAGTTCCCTAGTCAGTATCCATACACTCCAGCAAACACCCTGTCACTCCCCTTGCACTCCTCCGTTGACCATTCAGTACCATGTACGATTCCATTCACAGCGCCAAAACCCAAACACTTATAAATTCACCCAGGCACTCTCCTTGCAGTACTCTACTCATTCAGTCAGTACCCACGTACCTTTGCAGTGAGCCAGGCCTTAGCACATGGACTGTTACAAACGCCTATCCACTATGCTTGCAGTCCTCTAACCACCTACACACTTGTCTTTCACACCTTCAATTCCCCAGATAGTATCCATACACTCCAGCAAACACCCTGTCACTCCTCTTGCACTCCTCTAGTGACCCATTCAGCACCATGTACTAATCCATTCACTGCGCCGAAACCCAACCATTTATAAATTCACCGAGGCCCTCTCCTTGCAGTATTCTAATCATTCAGTCTGTTCCCAAGTACTCATGAACTGAGCCAGGCCTTTGCACATGGAATTCTTCAAACACCTATCCACTATGCATGCAGTCCTCTAACCACCTACACATTTGTCTTTCACACCTTCAATTCACCAGTCAGTATACATACACTCCAGCAAACACCCTGTCACTCCCTTGCACTCCTCCATTGACCCATTCAGTACCATCTACTAATTCATTCACTGCGCCAAAACCCAACCACTTATAAATTCATGCAGGCACTCTCGTTGCAGTACTCTAATCATTCAATCAGTTCCCAAGTACTCATGAACTGAGCCAGGCCTTATCACATGGACTGCTTCAAATGCCTATCCACTATGCATGAAGTCCTCTAACCACCTACACACTTGTCTTTCATACCTTTAATTCCCCAGTCAGTATCCATACACTTACAGCAAACACCCTGTCACACCCCTTGTACTCCCTAGTGACCCATTCAGCACCATGTACTAATCCATTCACTGCGCCAAAATCCAACCACTTATAAATTCACCCAGGCACTCTCTTTTGTTTTTTTTTGTTTTTTTTATTGTCCTCATCTCACCTGATCAAGCGGCAGCGGATTTGATAGCCAACAAGTAAGGATGGAAAAGGGAAGGCCCAACGGCTTACCGCGCTTGCTTGGGGTCACCAGACCCATCCCTTCTGATGTTTCTCAGGGATATGGTGTAATCATAGGACTAATGGTAACAAGCTCAGCGAGCGACCCCAACGCATTAACGGATGCCAGATATTTAAAGCCTTATCCACAGAGCGCTCATACTCCAGCCTTGCCATATTAAATGCCGCATTCAGCCAATCCTCTCTTTTCAGGGGGAGAGGATCCTTCCATCTCTTGCAAATCTCTCTCCGTGCCAATAATATCAAGTACATTTGTAACCCTTTATCTTGCTCGGTGGCAGAGCTAGTGAAGTGCCCGTCGGCTCCAAAAATCACCAATGAGAGATTTACTTCCACCTTAGATTCAAAAATATCCCGGAGGGATAACCCCACTTCAATCCAGAATGTCTCCAGATTGTCACATTGGAAGAAAAAATGCTCATCATTGGCTAACGGGGTATGACACCTTGGACATTTAGGAGGAGGGAGGGGGGCAAACTTAGCAATCTTATAGGGAGTGTAGTAAACTCTATTTATAACAAAAAATGATTTTTCTTTAAGCAGGCTGGCTTTATAAATTTGTAAAGAGTTTTTAAAGAAGGCTCGAAGAGGGCGTCGACTTGGGGGTCCAAGTTAGAGGAATTCCATACTTCAATCGCCTTGGGTATTTTGATGTCATCTGCCGCTAGAAGAAGATTGTACCAAACCGAAATCTCCTTCTTTAGGGACCCTTGCTGACACAATCTCTCGATTTCCCCATTTCCTTTTATCTCATCCTTCTCCTTTTCCACCCCAAACCAAGAAGTTATCTGAAGGTATTTGAATCTAGACAGACCTGGACCTATCTTGGTTCTTAGGTAATCCCAGGGTAGAACACCTTCACTATCCAACAGATCTGACCAGACAGAGATACCAGCACATTTTATTGGGATGGCTAGGGCATCCTTAAGCCAAAGAGGTGTGCCAGGGGAATCCCAACTAGGAGCCAGGTCTGAGAAGTAACCAATCCCCCAACTCGATCTCACCTTATACCATAACTCTAGAGCAGCCCTCAGTATCTTTAGTCTAACCCACTTGAAGAATCTAGGGGAACCAAATTTGTAGAGAAAGGCCTCTCCTCCATCCCCTCCCTCAGTTCTAACCATGTCAGCTAAAAGTTTGCCCCAGCTTGACTCATCCAGCTTCCCCAACAACATTCGTGTGCTCCTAATATGAAAGGCTGCTGCGTAAAGGCTTAAGTCTGGAAGAGCCAATCCGCCTTTACGGAGTCTGCGCCTAAGCTTTTTCCAGGATAGCCTTACTCCCTTATCGCCCCATATAAAACTCCCGATCCGACTATGTATTTTATTAATACCCTTCAATGAAAATGACAACGGGATGGTGGAGAATAGAAAAGAAAGTTTGGGAAGAATGATCATCTTTACAAGGTTTACCTTGCCAAAAATCGTCAAGGGAAGATTGCACCATTTGTTTAGCAGACAGATTAATTCTTTGAAAACTCTATCTAGATTGATTTGCGGAATTCTATCGATATCTGCGACCACTTTGATTCCCAAGTATCTGAACTCAGTAGAGACCTTTCCGCTCCAGTTGTCTATGTTCCAGCACATGACCTCCATTTTGGAGCTATTCACTGCATAGCCGGACACAGCACCAAATGAGGCGACTAGATTTTCTAAAACCGGGATCGTGATATCCGGATTACCAGTATATACTACTAGGTCGTCCGCATATAGAGCTAATTTCGAGCTGTAAGGGCCAGATTGAAAAGGAACTATTAGATTATTTAGCCTAATCGCTTGGGCCAATGGTTCAATAGAAATATTGAACAACATTGGGGAGAGCGGACAGCCCTGCCTAGTCCCTCATTGGATGTAAAAAACAGAGGTGAGCACACCATTCAGGAGAATCCGGGCCGAGGCCCCCAGATAACATCTCTGAAGGGTCTCAATAAAGATCGGGCCAAATCCCATCACCTCAAGGACAACCCACAAATAGATCCAACAAACTCTATCAAAGGCCTTGGCCGCGTCCAGCGCGACCAAAGCCATGGGAGCCTGTCATTGTACCGCCAGATCTATATTACCTAGCAGTATATGAGTCAGATCTTCTAAGTGTCTTCCGGCCATAAAACCCTTCTGGTCCTGATGGATCAACTTCGGGGCCAGTTTTGCCAATCTCCCCTCTAGAATGCTGACAAAGATCTTATAATCGGTATTCAGCAGGGAGATCGGTCGATACGAATCTGCCTTAGTGGGGTCTTTACCTGGCTACAGAATCAAAACCAGAATGGCTTCCTTCCATGTTGCAGGGACCCTGCCTCCTATAAAAAAAATAGAGTTAAAGATTATCTTTAAAGTCGGTGCTAGTTCGTCCGCCAAGAGTTTATAAATCTCACTTGGAATTGCATCGGAACCAGCCGCTTTTTTGTTCTTCAATCTCCTAATTTGTTCCTGAATTTCTTCTTCGGAAATGGGAGCATCTAACCATAATTTATCCTCTGAAGATAACGCTGGGAGCTGTTTATCCCCTAGCCATGCTCTTATTGCTTCAAGAGTTGGGGCAGACCCCTCCCTATATAAATCAGAAAACAGAGATAGGAGACAAGTTTGCATATCCTCAGCTCTATTTGAGATCTCTCCTTCGATGTTTACTACAAGGTCTTTAATATCATTTTTAGATCTATCAAGTCTAGCCTTCCAGGCCAACATAGCCCCAGCTTTCTCCCCGTATTCCAAATTTTCCATACGAGATGCTTCCCACTGTGCTCTACATTTATTATCCAGCTTCACCCTATAATTCTGTCTCGCATTATCAAGGTCTAATGAAATCTGTCGGGCTTGCTCAGGATCATAGGAGACAGATAACCAGGCAGACTCTAGCTGGCCAATTCTCCCTTCTAGATCTTTTACGGCTTTGGTCTCCTCTCTATTAATTCCTGAAATTAATCCGTGGAGGGTCCCTCTAAGACTGGCCTTATACGCATCCCACACAAAATCAAGCGAGGCACTCCCGATGTTACTGGGGAAAAAGTTGATGGAAAATGTCTTAATAGCTAGTATTACATCAGGGTTATTGAGCATTGCCCTCTTTAGTGTCCACCTTGTCTGCCCTCGATCTTTACCGCTAGAGAGTTTTAAAACTAGAGGGGCGTGATCTGATATATGGCTAGGTAAGATAGTGATCTGCTCGATGGCCCTTTGCGACAGACTAACACCCAGGCACTCTCCTTGAAGTACTCTAATCATTCAGTCAGTACCCAATTACTAATCCAGTGTCCCAGGCCTTAGCAAATGGGCTGCTTCAAACCCATATCCACTATGCATGCAGTCCTCTAACCATCTGCACACTTGTCTTTCACACCTTCAATTTCTGACCCATTCTGTACCATGTACTAATCCATTCATTGTGCTGAAACCCAACCACTTATAAATTCACCCAGGCACTCTCCTTGCAGTACTCTAAACATTCAGTCTGTTCCCAAGCACTCATTCATTGAGCCAGGCCTTAGCACATGGACTGCTTCAAATCCTATGCACTATGCATGCAGTCCTCTAACCATCTGCACACTTGTCTTTCACACCTTCAATTCCCCAGTCAGTATCCATACACTTCCAGCAAACATCCTGTTAATCCCTTTGCGCTCCTCTAGTTACCCATTCAGCACCAAGTACTAATCCATTCACTGTGCCAAAACCCAAACACTTAATAAATTTACCCAGAAACTCTCCTTGCAGTACTCTAATCATTCAGTCAGTACCCAAGTACTCATGCAGTGATCCAGGCCTTAGCACATGGACTGCTTCAAACCCCTATTCACTATGTATGCAGTCCTCTAACCACCTACAGACTTGTCTTTTACACCTTCTATTCCCCAGTCAGTATCCATACACTGCAGCAAACACCCTGTCACTCCCCATGTACTCCTCTAGTGATCCATTCAGCACCATGTACTAATCCATTCACTGTGCCAAAACCCAAACACTTATAAATTCACTCAGGAACTCTCCTTGCAGTACTCAAATCATTCAGTCAGTTCACAAGTACTCATGCACTGAGCCAGGCCTTAGCACATAGACTGCTTCAAATGCCTATCCACTATGCATTCAGTCTTCTAACCACTTACACACTTGTCTTTCACACCTTCAATTCCGCAGTCAGTATACATACACTCCAGCAAACACCCTGTCAATCCTCTTGCTCTCCTCCAATGACCCATTCAGCACCATGTACTAATCCATTCACTGCACCAAAACCCAACCACTTATAAATTCACCCAGGCACTCCCCTTGCAGGATTCTAATCATTCAGTCAGTACCCAAGTATTTATGCAGTGAGCCAGACCTTAGCACATGGACTGCTTCAAACCCCTATCCACTATGCATGCAGTATTATAACCACCTACACACTTGTCGTTCACACCTTCAATTCCCCAGTCAGTATACACACACTTCCAGCAAACACCCTGTCCTTCCCTTGCACTCCTCCAGTGACCCATTCAGCAACATGTACTAATCCATTCACTGCGCAAAAATCCCAACCACGTATAAATTCAGCAAGGCACTCACCTTGCAGTACTCTAATCATTCAGTCAGTACACAGGTACTTATGCTGTGAGCCAGGCCTTAGAACAGGGACTGCTTTAAACCCCTAACCACTATGCATGCAGTATTATAACCAGCTACACAATTGTCTTTCACACCTTCAATTCCCTAGTCAGTATCCATACACTTCCAGCAAACACCCTGTCACTCCCCTTGCACTCCTCCATTGACCATTCAGTACCATGTACTATTCAATTCACTGCGCCAAAACCCAAACACTTATAAATTCACCCAGGCACTCTCCTTGCAGTACTCTAATCATTCAGTCAGTACCCAAGTACCTTTGCAGTGAGCCAGGCCTTAGCACAAGGACTGTTATAAACGCCTATCCACTATGCTTGCAGTCCTCTAACCACCTACACACTTGTCTTTCACACCTTCAATTCCCCAGATAGAATCTATACACTCCAGCAAACACCTTGTCACTCCTCTTGCACTCCTCTAGTGACCCATTCAGCACCATGTACTAATCCATTCACGGAGCCAAAACCAAGCCACTTATAAATTCACCCAGACACTCTCATTGCAGTACTCTAATCATTTAGTCAGTTCACAAGTACTCATGCACTGAGCCAGGCATTAGCACATGGACTGCTTCAAACGCCTATCCACTGTGCATTCAGTCCTCTAACCACCTACACACTTGTCTTTCACACCTTCAATTCCCCAGTCAGTATACATACACTCCAGCAAACACCCTATCAATCCTCTTGCACCCCTTTAGTGACCCATTCAGCACCATGTACTAATCTATTCACTGCACCAAAACCCAACGACTTATAAATTCACCCAGGCACTCTCCTTGCAGTACTCTAATCATTGAGTCAGTACCCAAGTACTTATGCAGTCAGCCAGGCCTTAGCACATGGACTGCTTCAAACCCCTATCCACTATGCATGCAGTATTATAACCACCTACACACTTGTCTTTCACACCTTCAATTCCCCAGTCAGTATCCATACACTTCCAGCAAACACTCTGTCACTCCCCTTGCACTCCTCTAGTGACCCATTCAGCACCATGTACTAATCCATACACTGCGCCAAAACCCAAACACTTATAAATTCACCAAGGCACTCTCCTTGCTGTACTCTAACCATTCACTCAGTATCCAAGTACTCATGCAGCGAGCCAGGCCTTAGCACATGGACTGCTTCAAAACCCTATGCACTATGTATGCAGTACTCTAACCACCTACACACTTGTCTTTCACACCTTCAATTCCCTAGTCAATATCCATACACTTCCAGCAATCATCCTGTCACTCCAATTTCACTCCTCTACTGATCCATTCAGCACCAAGTAGTAATTAATTTACTGTGCCAAAATCCACACACTTATAAATTCACCCAGTCACTCTCCTTGCAGTACTCTAATCATTCATTCAGTACCCAAGTACTCATGCACTGAGCCAGGCCTTAGCACATGGACTGCTAGAAACGCCTATCCACTATGCATGCAGTCTTCTAACCACCTAAACACTTGCCTTTCACACCTTCAATTCCCCAGTCAGTATACATACACTCCATCAAGCACCCTGTCAATCCCCTTGCACTCCTCCAGTGATCCATTCAGCACCATGTACTAATCCATTCACTGCGCCAAAACCCAACCACTTATAAATTCACTCAGGCACTCTCCTTGCAGCACTCTAATCATTCAGTCAGCACCCAAGTACTTATGCAGTGAGCCAGGCCTTATCACATGGACTGCTTCAAACCCCTATCCACTATGCATGCAGTATTATTGTAGGAGAGTAGGATCTGCTTCACATGGGTACCCCGACTTTTTGCTGGTGTTTCACTGGTTTTCGACCTTAGTCTGGCTGTGGCACTGCTAATCAGGACCACATCCTAGCTGCTTCCTCTCTAAAATGGTTTCCATGTACATTAGGTACATATCTAATTGGATTCTGGAGTGCCTTATAAGCCCCTAGTATATGGTATACTCTCTACCTAGGGCATAGGTACCTCAGAGGCCTACCAGGGGCTGCGTCATGTATTATGCCACCCCTGGGAAGCATTCCAAAATGACACCACAGGTCTGCTACTGCAACCTGGGTAAGGGTGTGCTTGCACCCCTTACTGTGGTATAGGCTACCTATATCACTACCTTATACAGACACATATAAACCTATAAGCCACTCCTATGGCAGTCCTTGACAATTCTGATGGCAGAGTGCGTGGTTTTATGTGAGAGGGTGTCCAAGCATGAGCTGACCCCCTCTGCAGCATTCGGAAATACTTCCTTATGGCTATTCTAAGATACAGCCATACCATATACTCTTAAGTGCATTATAACCTCGCGGTAAATGCTAACTTTGGGATGGCTGCATAAAAACATGTTGTGTTTGGTGTCAAACGCTTTGGAATACTACCCCCCCCCCCACCAATACTGGCGGCAGGGCTAGCATTCCACCCTTCAAGATGGAGAGACATGTTCACACTGGCTAAACCCGGTTATATCCTTTCAAAGCCCTGGCATCACAAAATGGTTGCCACTGCCACAGACACGGGTCTGGCCTCCTGCTGCTGGGGAAAAATCCGGCAGGGGAGGCCTAGACAATAGGTTTCCTGTCACAGGGAGGTGTAACCACCTCCCCAGACAGGCAGATGTGTATTGGGGCAGGGTGGGTGCATTCAGAGAATGCTTTTGAGACACTGCCTGGGGCACGCAAGGTGTCCCTGTGCATAGCCCAGTTCAAACTGGTTGCAGGGGCACTCAGCCCCTGCTCTGCTGTGAAACTGGACAAAGGGGAAGGGGTGTAACCACTCCCACCCCAAGCCCACCCATAGGTGGAGCCTTAGAGTTAGTCCATCCCATAAACTTAGTATATGTATAGGAATCCAGTCCCTAGGACTTTAGATTACCCTGGACGAACCTCTGAAACATATATCCTGGACCTTCGACTTTCTATCACGACTAAAAGACGGAAGAAATCTCCCTTGGGGTCAAGGAGTGACTCCCCTGCTTGGCAGGCACCAGAGAAGCAACTGACTGGTCTGCATTACTGAAGTTCCTGCCGGACGCTGAAGTCTCTGCATCCCCAGAGGTAGATTTCCAGACTTCCCTTAGGATACCCTGAGTCCACAGCAAATTTGAGGCCCGTGTCTATCGTGGGTAATGTGGAACCGTGACCCCTGGACACGGTGAACTTTTGCAGCAATAACACCTTCCTGTTCCTCCTTGAAGTTGTGCTTTGGGCTCCTAGTAGCCCCAGCCTTGAGCACCTCCTGCACCGAAGATTTTTGGCCTCCACTCCACGAGTGACCCATGGGCTAGCTTCCAGTGCTACCGCTTGAGGCTCTTTTGTGATCACAAGACCATTGGCTAGCAGGTCCCCATGAAGACAACTCCACTTCTGGTGGGGCTTTTCTGGTTGCGCCAGACTTGCTCTTACTTACGCTTGCTGGGTCAGTCCATCAGACCTTACTGGTCTACACCGCAATCCTTTCTCTGATTTCCTGAGACTTGCCAATGCCAAGGCTTGTTGGGTCCTTTCTGATCGCCGACACCGAAACACTTGACAAACTTCATGGCACAGCTCGAATCCACCTCATGGACTTTGTCGATGCCTCCTGGACCTCGTGGCTGAAGAGTCAAGACACCCATCAACTCACCTGAAGCACCCGACATCTGTGAGCATTGGTCCATCTTGCCCTAGGTCACTGGCAAGTGACCCAGACTCTGTCCCCAGCGCTTTCAGGTTCCTTACATCCTAGATCCAGGCTTGGATCTCTCCCGACACTTCTCCTCTTCACGGCAGCAGCAGTTCTTTGCAGGCTTCAATTGAAATCGACGACGCAACCGGACACCAAAAGACACCTATGCACCCGGCTTCCCTGTGTGAGGTAACTCGAGAACTCCGGTACTCTCGTGGGTGCTAGCCCTAGCACTGCCTAAGTCCAAGAGGGTTTGGTCCTGACTCGATTAGAAGTGTCCCTAACCTTTAAAATTCCAACCGCGACATTCCTCATAGAAGGGATTAGGAACCCGCGGTTGTGTTTCCACACTGCATACAGTTCCCGTGGGTCCCCTGTGTTCCTACCTTGGGAGATTCCTTGGGGTCCCAGCGATTCTAGAGGCAATAGGCCTAGTGCCTATTACAGTTGTGGTTCTTATACCACTTTTTGAGTATATAGTTTGGTACGCCCCTAGGGCTCAAACGTGTATTTGTGCTTTTACTGATGCCTAATCACTTGTAACTTTAGTACTTCGAACTCCAGTCTCATAAAGAGACTAGAGGGGTGTGTTTAACCTTAAATACATATATTTTGAATATATACCTGGTGTTGTCTTTTCATTTGATCATTCAGGAGATTATAGACTGGTAAAACAAGCTGCATTACATTCCTTCAAGACTTAGCCTGAAGGCTGCTCTCCATAGCTACCACTAGGATAGCTTTCACATAAGGTTGTCTTTAACCATTCACCATAAGGGGTTGTTTGGACTGATACAGGGTGCCCACTAGAACTAGTGGACAGCATATATCAGCCCCCTTCTCACATTGGTATGCAGCGAGTGGGATTCCAGCTTGCTATTGTTTTACCAGATAATCTCAATTGAATTGATCAACTGAAAACCTCTAAAGGTACCAGAGGTACATATAATATCAGGTTTAGCTAAAGTAAGTTCTACTGAACTTAGAGTTGTGTGTTAAGGGATAGAACACCCTTTCTACAACTCAAGAGAGTTTAGTAGGCCACACTAGTGTAGGTAGTGCAATACACCACACCACATTAGTAATGTTTAACCAGCCAGGAACCACTGAGTCCCTACCTGGAACCAGTGAGCTCCTTCCCTATAAGTATGAGGATCTCTCCTTTGCTAGACTTAGGGCCTTATGCACCATTAGGAAGCTGAAGACAGTCAAAAGTCCATCCACGCAGCATCTTATACAGATAAAAAAACTGGATGATATCACAAGTTCTAGTGGGCCTGTAGATGGAGACAGTGTGGGTGGGGCAGCACCTGAGAATGGGTCCAGGGGTGGAAACTCCCCTGACCCTTCCTCTGATGCTGAACAGACTGGTGAAAATGACCAGACTCTGGTGGACACAGACCATCAGGATGAGGATGAGGACAACAATGCCCCTTCCTTCATTCCTCTTGGTAGGCCTCAACACAGGGCTAGAAGGGATAGATCTCTGTCAAGGGGATCTATTCAGTCTAACTCCTCTATTGGAACCTCTGTTTCTTCTCACAGAGGGTGTGAAACCTCCCAGGAGAGGAGAGAGAGACTGCTGAAGTATGAGCAAGACAAGGTCAACCTCATAAAGCGGCAGATGGCCTTAGATAGGGAAGCCCTGGAGCTCTACAGAGCTAGTAAAAAGGAGGGACTAGAGTCCCTTGGTGGCAGCAATTTCCCTAGAGATAGGGAGAGGTCTTATGACCATAGAAACCTAAGTAAGATTGTCCCTCCCTACCGGAGTGGGGATGACATCCACAAATGGATAACTGCATTGGAGAGGGCCTGTAAAGTACAGAAGGTCCCTCAAGGTCAGTGGGAAGCAATCTTATGGCTCTCCTTTGCAGACAAAGGTAGAGACAAGCTCCTCACTGTAAGAGAAGAGGATGCTGATGATTACAAATTCTTGAAAAGTGTTCTGATAGATGCGTTTGGCCTAACCACTGAACAATACAGGTTAAGGTTCAGAGATACCCAAAAGGCACATAATCAGGACTGGGTTGACTTTGTTGACTGTGCTGCTAAGGCTCTGGAAGGTTAGTTATTGGGCAGTAAAGTCTGTGACTTCAAAGGATTGTACAATCTGATAATGAGGGAGCAGATTCTTAATAACTGTCAACATCAGCTGTTCCACCAGTACCTGGCAGAGTCTGATCTGACCTCTCCCCAAGAATTGGGAAAGAAGGCAGACAAATGGGTCAGAACCAGGGTGAGGCAGAAAGTACAGAACCAAGGTGGTGACCCTAAGAAGCAAGATTCTTAAAACTCTGATAAGGGTGGGGACAAGGGTAAATACCAGAAGTCTTCACAAGGACCCCAAAAATCTTCTTCATGGGGGGATTCCTAGTCAGGAAAGGGAAAAGGCCAAAAGAAGCCCTGGTGCAAAATCTGTAAGCAGAAAACTCACTGGGCTTGTGACTGCACCAAGGCTAAAGAAAATACTCCAACCACCACCAATGCCTCTAAGGCACCTGTTCCCCCTAGTACAGTTAAAATTGGTGGTGGAAATACACAGAATAAGGGTGTAGTAGGGTTGACCCTGGTTTCTGAGATGGACTCTGGCCTAGTCAGAGTACCAACTCAGGCTGTGCTGGGGGCATGGATATGTCCCCCTTTGTGAGTCCCAGTAACCTGGGCAAATACAGACAGCAGTCTTTAATTAATGGAGTAGAAGCTTGGGCATTCAGGGACACAGGAGCAAGTGTCACCATGGTGACAAAAGATCTTGTGGATCCTGGGCAGATTATACTTGGTGAAATGTACCAAGTGACCAATGCTAGCAACGTCAGAACAGACCATTCTCTGGCAGTTGTTAAATTCTCCTGGGGAGGGGTAACTGGCCTTAAGAAGGTTGTGGTAAGTGCAGACCTACCAGTACAATGCTTGCTTGGCAATGATCTTTAAACTTCAGCTTGGGCTGAAGTGGAGCTCAGGACACATGCAGAAATGTTAAGGATCTCTGCACATGTCTTTGCTGTGACTAGGTCACAGACTAAAATGTCAAAAGCTGTACAGGCCCTGGATTCTGGAATAATGGACCAGGTGCCTCACAAGAGGAGGAGCAGTAGGGCAGAGCCTTCCCACCTGTCTCAGGATGCTGATCAGTCTCCTCCGGGAGATGATCTTGAGCCTGAAGAAGGAACTGTCCCAGAGGAGCTTGCACCTGACCAGGTTGAGTTCTTGGGGACAGGGGGCCCTTCCACCTCTGATCTGAGCCAGGAGCAGAAAACCTGCCCCTCTCTTGAAACACTCAGACAGCAAGCTGCTGATGAGGCTGCTGGGAATGCTAGTGGCACCCATAAAGTTTATTGGGATGATGGACTCCTTTACTCAGAGAGTAGAGACCCCAAGCCTGGTGCATCCAGGAGGTTGGTTATACCTCTGAAGTTTAGGGGTTTCCTATTGACAAAAGCCCATGATATTCCCCTAGCAGGACACTTAGGCCAGAACAAGACTTGGGACAGAATTGTTCCTCACTTTCACTGGCTACACATGTCTGAAGACACAAAGGAGTTTTGTCGCTCCTGTGTAACCTGCCAAGCCAGTGGCAAAGCAGGTGGCACTACAAAGGCCCCCCTGATACCACTACCTGTGGTGGGGGTTCCCTTTGAGATGGTTGGGATTGACATTGTTGGTCCCATGGATCCTCAAACTGCATCGGGGCACAGGTTTATACTGGTGGTAGTGGATCATGCCACCAGGTATCCACAAGCAATTCCCCTAAGGACCACTACAGCACCTGTAGTGGCAAGAGCTCTCTTGAGTGTGTTCGCAAGAGTAGGTTTTCCAAAGGAAGTAGTATCTGAAAGAGCTGCAAACTTTATGTCAAGTTACTTAACTGCAATGTGGAAGGAGTGTGGAGTGAATTACAAATTCAGCACACCCTATCACCCACAATGCAATGGTTTAGTTGAAAGGTTCAACAAAACCTTAAAGGGCATGATCAAAGGACTCCCAGAGAAGCTTAGGCGAAAATGGGACCTTCTCTTGCCCTGCCTTTTATTTGCATACAGGGAGGTGCCTCAGAAGGGGATTGGCTACAGCCCATTTGAACTTCTGTTTGGTCACCCTGTCAGGGGTCCATTGTGTCTGGTGAAGGAAGGATGGGCCTTACCTCTCAAGCCCCCAAAGCAAGACAGAGTGGACTTTGTACTTGGTATCCACTCAAGGATGGTTGAGTATATGAAAAAGGCAAACAAAAACCTTAAGGCTAGCCAGGAACTGCAAAAAGCCTGGCATGACCAAACGGCTGTGCTGACTGTTTATCAGCCAGGGCAGAAAGTGTGGGTGTTGGAGCCTGTGGCCTCAGCAACTCTCCAGGACAAGTGCAGTGGACCCCACACTATTGTTGAACAGAAAGGGGAGGTTACCTACTTGGTAGACCTTGGAACACATAGGAGTCCCCATAGGGTTCTCCATGTCAACAGGCTGAAGCCATATGTGGACAGGGCTGACATGGGCTTGCTCATGGCAACTGATGAGGGACAGGAGGAAGAGAGTGACCCACTCCCTGACCTCCTCTCACAGAACCCTGATGATGGGTCCGTAGATGGTGTAGCCTTGGCAGGCAGCCTCGCTGCCCAGCAGAAAACTGAATGCAGACAGGATCTCAATCAGTTCAGGCTCATGTATTCACTGACTCCAAGTCAGACTATCTGGTGCAATCATGAAGTGGACACTGGGGACAGTCTGCCTATTAAAAATAAGATTTATAGGCAACCTGACCATGTCGGGGACTGTATCAGGACTGAAGTCCAGAAAATGTTGGATCTGTGTGTGATTGAGCCCTCAGATAGTCCTTGGGCTAGTCCAGAGGTCCTTGTGCCAAAACCTCACACCAGTGGTGGAAAAAGAGAGATGAGGTTTTGTGTGGACTACAGAGGCCTCAATGCAGTCACTAGGACTGATGCCCATCCAATACCAAGGGCAGATGAGCTGATAGATACTTTGGCCTCAGCCAAGTACCTTAGCACATTTGACTTGACAGCTGGCTACTGGCAGATCAGGCTAGCTGAAGATGCAAAGCTAAAAACATTTTCTACCCCTAGTGGGCACTATCAATTTGTGGTAATGCCCTTTGGTTTGAAGAATGCACCTGCCACTTTCCAAAGGTTGGTGAATACAGTTCTCACAGGCCTGGAAGCCTTTAGTGCAGCATATCTAGATGATATTGCTGTGTTTAGCTCCACCTGGGAGGATCACCTGGTCCACCTAAAAAATATTTTGGAGGCTCTGCAAAAAGCAGCCCTAACTATCAAGGCTACTAAGTGCCAGATAGGGCAGAGTCAGATTGTATACCTGGGCCACCTTGTAGGTGTAGGTCAGGTTCAACCATTGCAGAGCAAGATCCAGACCATAATGGAATGGACTGCTCCAACTACCCAGACTCAGGTGAGAGCCTTCTTAGGCCTAACTGGGTACTATAGGAGGTTTGTCAAAGGGCATGGATCAATAGTGACACCCTTGAATGACTTAACTTCTAAGAAAATGCCCAAAAAGGTTCAGTGGACAGCTAGCTGTCAAAAGGCATTTGATGACCTGAAGCAGGCCATGTGTACTGCTCCCATTCTGCAGGGTTCTGACTACTCCAAAAAGTTCATTGTTCAAACTGATGCATCTGAATTGGGGGTTGAGGCTGTACTGTCACAATTGAATGAAGAAGGTCAGGATCAGCCAGTAGCTTTCATAAGCAGAAGGCTGACCCCTAGAGAGAAACGTTGGTCAGCTATTGAGAGGGAGGCCTTTGCTGTGGTTTGGGCTCTGAAGAATTTGAGGACATACGTGTTTGGTACTCACTTCTTTGTTCAGACAGACCATAAACCCCTCTTATGGCTAAAACAAATGAAGGGTGAAAATCCCAAACTGCTTAGGTGGTCCATTTCCCTACAGGGGATGGACTGGGAGTAACCATGCCAATGTAGATGTACTCTCTAGGTATTTCCACTTAGGACATGAAGACTCAACTGGTCAAAGTTAGTTTAATGTCCCTGCGTTTTGAAGAACCAGGCTTTGTCAGGCCCGGCGGCGCAGGGTACGCCTGAAATCTTCGGAGTTCGCCTTCCAAATTACAGAGACACGGAACACTCTGTTAGCATAGGAACTTCACTTTATTTAGCTGCAGCTAGGTACAGTTGTCCCAGAAGTACATCGTAAGTAGGTTCTTAGGAGACTGCCACTTCAATCTGTGGCTTACAATCTTTTGTAGCGCTGGAATCCCCTAAAGCAACACCCCCCTTCATGTGTAATAAAAATACAAATCATCCACGAGAACACATTCTTTGTACAAGATACTGAATAATGGGCAATACAAATTCCTTCCCTAAGGTCGTGTTCCCTATCTGACCCGACAGGTCAGGTGGCTTAGCCATTCCTTAGCTAAATTAATTTACGACAGGGCGCGTGTGCGTGCTGGGGATGCTAATTCGTAAAACATCTGTAGGGGCCGGAGAACGGTCACCAAGGGTCAATAGATGGTTATCTAAAGAATTGCCTGCTTCGAGCCGAGGTTCACGAGGTGCAGGATGGGCTTGGCTCGGGAGAAACAGAGAGGTCGTGTTAGATGTATAACAGTGTAAAATACGAAAGACACGCTATTAGCGTTCGAGGTGCCTGAGTGAGGGCAACAGTGCCATAATGTGATTAAAACAGGATGGGGTAAAATTTAAAGTTCCTCAGACCCTCCTTTTGCCATTACTCAGGCAAGAGAAACATAGGCTGTTGTTAATCTGAATCGACTTCAATGGCCATGAAATCTATAAGCTGTTGTTGCAACATTACTTTTGCGCTCTCTGCTTTCTGGGACACAGGATATGGAAGACACAGGGTAGCGCAGAGCCCGCATATAGCGGGACCACATTGTAGGCAAAGGCAACTTGAGAAGAGAATAGCCTAAATCGCTCCGACAAAGGTAAGAACCTTCCATCCCCATATAGACAGTATGTCCCCAAACCATCCTATCAAAGACCAGTTTCCTTCATCCTGATGGACGGACTCGGCGATCTTATGCAGCTTAGAGATGGCTTGGTATACTGTAGGGGCGTGGTCTGGGATATAAATGCAGCAACTTGATCCGATCAATTTGCATACGCCCCCACGGTCAGCAAGAAAAATATCTAGTACCATTCTGTTCTGAAGCATGACGAGGTGGTCAGCAACGAGTTCTGCAGTGAGATTACTCAAAGCTCCAGCTGTTTCATTGATAGTGGCTTCTACAACTCAAATTAGTTGCCTTATGTCCCTACTGTTGGCTATTGGGCCCCAGAATGGGAGGAGTCCTTTCAAGACATCCCCGGCTTCCTGTCCTGACGTATCCTGGTCAGATGTCACCCCTCTTTTCTGTAAATGATGTTTGGCATCAGCTATGTATGTAGGGGGCAACAACCAAGCGATATAACAAGTGCCTCTCCAGCTACCAGGTAGAGAAGTATAAGCCTTATTCCCACATACAAAGTATGTATTACGTGAGGGAACCATGCGAGGCCAGTCTGTTCCATTCCCATTCAATGTCACAATATGTTGGCAGTTGCTTGTACCCTTATACTCGGACCCCCCTTTCCTAATACAGAATGGTGCTTGTCCGCATACCACTAGAAAAGTCTGACCTTTCCGAGAGGTTTTATTGGAGGGCAGAAAGTACAAGTCTGTAGATCTGGTTTGACGATCAGCATATTCTGATTTCTCACTACTCGTCCCATATACCCTTTTTCTGTCCCGCCAACATAAGTGATACAGATGTCCTCCCAAGCTTCTCACGTCTTGGGTATCACCATCTCTAGGAAATACCCAACTGGCACTTAGTTCCCACCATGCACTACAAGAACCATTAAAGGAAAAAGGAAGGGTAAGATATGGCATCCCAATGTGCCGCTGAACTTGGCAGGAGGCCACAAACCCAACAGTTTGTCGCATTAGTTGCCAATTGATGTTGGTGTAGCATAGAAACAAATGTGTTGTTACGGAATTCGCCCCTTCTTGACTCAACACGAGGTGGTAGAGTAACAAATGTATGCATCTCAACGGTGACTTTGGTAACAGGCTGCGTAAAAAGTGCATGTAGTCCCCATCCTATGCTAGACAATATAATACATATTACAATCAATACTATTAAGACTACTACAAAACGATTATGCAATAATTTACAACGCTTCGTGTTCATTGTTCGTGTTTTGTTCAGTCCCTCTTTAACAGTCATTTCCATCTCTAAAGGTTGCCCGTGACGGGAGGTTGCTTCACTCAGCTGTGATTGTCCGTAGTTTCCTTTATTTTCCTACAAGTCCCACAGGCCTAGTGCCACAACTTGGGTCACAAGTCTGAGACTTCAGTCACGGCCCTGCAACATGTGGAAATCGGGATAAAAACAAACAAAGTCAATGAGGTACTATTGAGGTATTTCTCTTCAGTCTGGGCCTCAAATTGTATCTCTGGGAACCAGGTACAGTTTGTTCTTGGAAAAGGAGATGTGGTTCAGTAGTGTCCAATTTCGATGACGATGGTACAGTTGCTTGGAAGACCTCGCTGTCGTTTTTCTGTGGTCTGGCAGAGTCTAGGTGTGCATCGCTAAACAGTTCAAATCTTGGAATCTTTTCGTTTTCAGAATCGCCAATTGGGTTACGAACCCACTGATCATAAGGCAAAGGTAGGGGCACTTTCTTGCAATGTACCCCATGTACCCAGTTCTTTTTGCCGACGACCTTTACTGCAGTATGCGTTGCGAGGAGTACTTGGCGGGTTTCTCTCCAGCGAGGTTCCAAGTTCTTCGACCTCTGGAAGTTTTTAATGCAGACCCAGTCTCCTGGCCGTATGGTATGACCAGGATCCGTTGAAGCCTGAGGCAAAGTATCTTGTACCTGTTGGTGAAGGACACGTAGCTTAGTGGTGAGTTCATATAAATAATCAATTAACAATAGATGCTCTATCTCAGAGTATTTCTTGGGCCTTGGTACTCCCCAAACATTTGCCAGGCGTCCGAACACAACCTCAAAGGGGCTAAGCCCCATATGGGAATGGGTGGTTGTTCTAGTAGATAAGAGAGCCAAGGGCAAGGCATCATGCCAAGCCAGACCCGTGCTGGCTTGAACTTTCGCCAATTTAAGCTTGAGAGTGCCATTATAGCACTCCACCAAACCCGCTGACTGAGGATGGTTTGCTGCGTGAAACTTTTGTTTGATACCAAGACCAGCACATACTTTCTGCATGATCTGACCCACAAATTCACTCCCGTTGTCACTTCACATAATTCTAGGTAACCCAAATCTCGGCAGAAACTCCTTTAAAAGGACCTTCGCCGTCGATAGAGCAGTATTATCTTTCAGGGGATAGGCCTCTACCCATCGGGAGAAGGCACATACTACGACAAGAACGTATTTCGGATTGTTACATCGTTCCATGTTAATGTAATCTATTTGCAATACCTCAAAAGGGTACGTTGGGGGAGCAAAGTGGCCTGCTGGTGTTGCTGTTCCCTTCCCCGGATTATGCATCAAACATACAATACAGTGCTTAACCAGATTGTCTGCGCATTTAGGTATCCCCACATTCTACCATACTGGGGCCAGAAGTTTGCATATACCCTTTGCCCTGATGTGGGCTGGACCATGTTCCATGGTCACTATTGGTAGCACATAAGCATCTGGTAACAACCAGCGTTGATGTTCTGACAAATCTATCCAGCATCCTGTCACATCCAACCTTCCCATACTTTCTTTCCACATACTTAATTCTTTCTCTGTGGCTACCGCCTGGATAATTTTCACACTGTCCACAGTATTCTCACACATCCCACCTTGTGCAACCCATCTAGCGGAGTCCACAACATACATGCGGCTAGTGGTGTCCTTAGCTGTCACTTTCGCTATCTGGTCTGCAAAAACATTTCCTTGACCTACATCATCAGTGATCTTCCTATGTGCGCTACACTTCACAATTGCTATCTGAGTGGGCAAGGTAAGCGATTCAAGAAGGTCATTTACTAATTGACCATGCTGTATCTTAGTGCCATGGGATGTGAGAAACCCTCTTTCCTTCCACAGGCGGCCAAAACTATGGGCCACTCCAAACGCATACTGACTGTCAGTGAACACATTCACCCTTTTTCCTTCAGCCAACACACACGCTCTAGTCAGTGCTATCAATTCAGCTGCCTGGGCTGAATTATGTATAATCCGTGCTGTTTCCACAACAGTGTACAAGGTAGTGACTGCATAGGCTGCAGTTGTTTCGCCATTGGGAAGCTTAAAACAGGAACCGTCCACCCACAGGGTCCCATCCGGGTCCGGGAGTGGAGTATCCTTCAAATCAACTCTGCCTCTTGTCTCTTCCTCCGTACGGAGGGAACAATCATGTTGCTCCGGTGTACTATTTTCTACTGGAATTGGCAGCAATGTTGCCGGGTTCAGGACATTACATCGTTTAATGTGTATGTGGCTAGCCAAGAGTGTCAGTTCGTACCCCGAAAGGCAGGCACTCGTAAGGTGTTGCGTCTTTGTTCTGTTTAGGAGGGTGTCCACTGCATGCGGCACCATGACAATGAGGGTGTTATCTAATACCAATCCGGCAGACTGGTGAATGGAAACTGCTGCTGCTGCTCTCAAACAGCTAGGTAAAGCCTTGGCCACTGGATCTAATATGGCAGAGAAATAGGCACAGGGATGCTGTCTGTCCCCGAATCGTTGCGTTAAAACTGATAATGCGCAACCTTCTTTCTCATGAACATAGAGTGTGAAAGGTTTACTGTAATCAGGAGTACCTAACACAGGAGCAGAGTATAAGGCAGTACGTAGATCATTGAAGCTTTTCTGACATTCCTCAGACCATGGGAGAGGGTGTGGTGTGTCTTTAAGAGTCAGTGCCAACAAGGGTTTCGCCAGAAGGGAGAATTTGGTGATCCATTGTCTACAATAAGAGGTAATACCTAAAAAGGCACGCACCTCTTTTTGCGTACAAGGAATAGGCATTTGCGCTATTGCTTGGATATGTTCTGGGGTCAATCGCCGTCCCTCCTTTGACAAGAGATGACCTAGGTAGGTAACCTCTTGGCAGCAATATTGCAATTTAGACGGTGAAACTTTGTGATGGGGGTCAGATAAGTGGCGTAACAATGAAACAGTAGCCTTTTTACAAGTGTCCTCTGAATCAGCTGCTACTAACAGGTCATCCACATATTGAATGAGGGTGGCACCTGGCCGTAAAGGCATAGAGTCGAGCTGTGATTTTAATGCTTGACTGTAAATGGAGGGGCTCTCACAATACCCTTGAGGAGCTCTTTTGAACCGGAAGCTTCGGCCTGCTAAGGAGAAGCCAAAAATATCCCTACTTTCCTCAGCAATAGGTATGCTGAAGAACGCATTTTTGAGGTCAATGACAGAAAACCAGGAAGCTGAGGCAGGTATCATTGTCAATATGGCATTAATGTCTGGGACAACAGGGAATTGAGGCACTACAATCTTATTGACTTCTCTGAGATCGATCACAAAACGATAAACAGGTGGCTGGGAGGGGTCGGTCCGTTTAAAAACAGGCAGAACAGGGCTATTGCATACATTTCCCCTAGTTTCTTTGACCACACCATTTTGTACCAAATCGTAAACTATAGATAAAATAGCTTTTTCGTCGTCACTGGAAATTTTATACTGTGGAATGCGAGGAAATTTGACATTTGGCTTAATAGTTACAATGTAGGGTGGAATTTGTAGGAGGCCCACATCATTGGGGCCTGTGGCCCAGAGGGTGGCAGGAAGAGACTGTAATTCAGGAGGGAGCTGGCCTGTGAACAAATACATCGATGACGTCGACCCCTTACCTAGGGTAAGACACACACCAGAAGGAGAACAGTGCAATGTCGCATACAATCTCTTCAATAAATCCAAACCCAACAAATTTTCACCACAACCGGTTGTTAAAAGGAGCGGAGCCTCCAATTGGTAAGGACCTATTGAGATGGGCAAAGGGCGTGAAACTGGGTTTTGAACTGGGGCGCCAGAAAAACCTACAGAAACATTCGTACAGCCAGACAAAGGTGCCCCAGGGAGTTTAGAATGAATTATGGAGCTCTTTGTCGCACCAGTGTCTAATAAGAATGGTTCTGTAACACCTAGTGCTACCACATCGACATAAGGCCCGCTTTGATCCACTGGAATTGATACTACTCCCTTACTTTGTTCAAGGCTGTCCTAACTAGGTTGGTAATTTTGGCTCTCACCCTCGGTATAATAATCATCATTGTAATAGTTGGTAGACTGAACATTGCGCTGGTCAAAATAGTTCGTGGAGTTTTCAGGGGGGATAGAACATTGGTTATTAGGCGGTGTGCCTCGTCCTCTACCCCTGGGTGCTGACTGATAACCTCCCCGGCCTCGTGACCCGGGGGTGCCGTTCGTACGCTGCAACAAAACTGGGCAATTATACTTTAAATGGCCTTCTTCTCTACAATAGGCGCATTGATTCTGGCCCAGCGCGGGTCGGGGAATAAAAGAAGGCCCCGGCCTCTGCGGAGGTCTCTGAAATTGTGGAGGCGGCTGATATTCGTATTGAGCAGGGCGAGGAGGATAAGCCTGTTGTAAGAGAACTTTCGTTTTCAGCTCTTTCGTCTTTTTATCTAGTTTCTCTCTCTCCTCTTTATCCCTATTCTCATAATACTGAGCAGTGGCCAGTATCTAGGCAGAAGACGACACGGCCCACGCACTTTCAGAATTCTTTAATTTATTTGATATTTCCGGAACCAAATTGGACACAAATCTATCTACAAACAGTCGTTGGCCACCTTCCGTGCTCATATCCTGACCACTATGATCGATGAACGTCTCCTCAAACCGTGTAAAGAAAAAGGAGACATTTTCGTCCGCTTTCTGCTTACAAGCTGCTAATTTATCCCAATTAACTCGCAGAGGGAGCATCATAGTTTTCAGTAAGGCGATAATTCTAGCTGAGAGTTCTGTGATTAACGGCTCTGGTTTAGCACCACCCACTTGGAGTCTGTCTGCGGAAAGTGTGGCAGCCCAATCACCTCCCAATTCTGCAGGGTGGTCTTCCTTCCGGATTCTGGCCCATAACGGCTGTGGGACCACATTACCCATGAGCATGTCTATGTCGGCCAAATTCATAACACATGCGTCAACAGTTTGGGACAACTCTTGATAATACCCAGCAGGATTTTTACGGGGGTCCGGTAACGACTGCTTAAGGGCCAATACCTCGGAACGCTTCCAAGGAACGTGCACCCACACACGCTGAAAGTGGACAGGTATAAGAGGATTGTTTCCCTGAGCTGCGACCTCCTCTCTCCACACTGGGGGAACCTCCCTCATTGTCAGAACCCTCTTTAATGCGCAGGAACAGAGATGCCTTTTCCCGACACCACCTCCGAGAACCACCAACGCAGCACAGAGATAAGATGCGTTAATGCCTTCTCCAGAGGGGGTAGGGGGATTTGGATAAAATAACAAAAGAGAAGAGACTGCCACTGGTTGTCTGCTTCCTGTTCTTATCTTCTTTCAGCAGAGCTGACTTCAGGTTAGGTCGTTCTGGAGGCTAAATAATATAGACTTATTAGTTCTTCTAAACTTTAATCCTTCCTGCGATAACAGTCTATATAATTAACCCCTTTTACATACCAGCTTTCTAACTCAGTGTTGCCTCTCTTCTATGTGTTGGACAGCTTCTCCCTGCTCCGTTACTCACTCCTGTCGTACCAAATGTTTATACAGTAAATTAGTTGTCTTTTCTTAATACCTCAGAGCATTCTATTTAGTTTCCAAGACCTTATCATACCTGTCCTTTTCTTACTCTTAGAGATGTTGTAATACTAATACTTCTTTATCTTTTTACTTTGCAGGAACAGTTCGTTGTGAGAAGAACTCTGTAAGTACTAGCAACACTTATTTCCTTATTTACATCATAACTTTTACTACAGTACTATGGTATTCTAGACTTAGCTCTGGTCGCTTCACGTAGGACTCCAGACTCTTCACTCAGCACTCCTGTCAGAAGTTTTCTCGACGAATAGAGCTGACGCGCCACACAGACGCGTAACTCTCAGACTAATGCTTTTCCTCCTTTAAACGGTGGGCGGGTTACTCAGTAGTGCAGTTGCGCATCGATTGATTTCTTTTTGAACTGCGCATGAGTTTCCTGACGAACACTACTTCAAGAAAAAATGATGGCGCTCCAGGAGAAAAAACACCCTTTCACGCAACTAGGCTCTGCAGCGGATGAAGACTAAACTTCAGAAGTTCTTTTCCTCAGGTAAAACAATGGGAAATACCCTCACTAAACTAACTCGGAATCACGGGGAAACGTTACCGCTAGGGTGGCGAATTCAGGTGAAGTGCGCCAACGTTCTAAGTTGAGCGCTTCACATAGAGTTCTGGAACAGTGGGAAAGACTAGAACGTCAACTCTGCCTGAGCGTCGGCCATCTTAAGGTTCCTTACTTCCCAGGCCTCGCTCCAAGTCAGAGTTCTCAGGATCTTTTTATATTTCCTTGGTTGATTTGCATTGATAGTGCAAAGAGACGGCTCCTTGTCAGAAGTGGTTCTGACAGTACCCCCTCTCAAAGGAGGTCCTTCCAATCTTGGCTTCTGAGGAAAAGTTTGATGAAAGGATCGTATCAAACGGGGGGCATGGACATCAGAACATTTTTCCCAAGATCGCTCTTCTGGGCCATAGCCTTTCCAGTCCACCAAATAGTAAACTGTTCCTTTCGATTTTTTAGAGTCTAGGAGTCTTTTAACCTCAAATTCTACTCCTGATTCTAATTGCACTGATTTTGGAGGGAGGTTTATTCTAACATCTGGGGACACCTCTTTTAGTAGGGAGACATTAAATACTGGATGAATCTTCATTTCTGGTGGCAAAGTTAAACGATAAGTCACTGGATTAACTACTTTCTCAATGGGCTAAAGGACCTACAAATCTTGGTTGGAATTTTCTATCTCCTTTGAGTCTGAGATTTTTAGCGTTCAGCCAAACCCTATCTCCTACTTGCAGTTTAGGACCTTCCTTTCTTTTCCTGTCAGCGTATTTTTTGTATGTCTGCTTGGCTTGTATTATGTTTCTTGTGGCGGTCTGATGGACTTGGGCTAGATTTTGTACCACTTCCTGCACTGCTGGGACTGAGATTTCTTTACCAATTACAGAAGCATTTGGATGCCTACCATAATTTAGATAGAAAGGGGAGAAACCTGTGGTGACATTCTTAGCATTATTGTGTGCGAACTCTGCAGCCCACAAATACTCTGGCCAATCCCCTTCTTGGTCTAACAAAAATAACCTTAAGTACTGTTCTAGCTCCTGGTTGACTCTCTCAGTCTGCCCATCTGTTTTTGGGTGATAGCTAGTGGAATATTTGGTTTCTATTCCCATACTGTCCATGAAAGCCCTCCAAAAGCGAGAAAGAAACTGGGAACCCCGATCTGAGATGATCACTCGAGGAACTCCATGTGCTCGCACTATGTGTATGCCAAAATGGTGAGCCAGTTCTTTAGCTCCCGGAAGTCCCTTCAATGCAACAAAATGCACCATTTTGGTGAATGCATCCACAAATACTAATATAGTGTTAAAACCCTGACTGAAAGGTAGGTCCACTATCAAATCTACTGTGACTGTATGCCAGGGGTGTGGGGGTGTGGGCATAGGTTGGAGATACCCACTAGGTGACTATCTCTCCGACTTTCCTCGCGCACAGACCCTGCAAGCCTTCACATAGGAATGAATGTCTTTTGTCATTTGCGGCCACCAATAGTTTCTTTTAATCAGGTCTTCAGTCTTTTGCATGCCCTTATGTCCGGCCAATTTACTCTTGTGATTATTTTCTAAAACTAATTGCTGAAGCTCTAAAGTAGGCAGATATAGTTTTTCTTCATGCCATGGTAATCCATGTTGAATTTTTAGAAATGGTTCTTGCTCTGCCCAATCATGCATCTCTTTCTGTGACATTGCTCCTGCTACCCTTTCCTCGAGGGTTCCTTGACTCACCGCCCCAAGTATTTGGTGTTCAGGAATGATCGTCTTCGATTCTTGATCATTTTCAAGCCTTTCCATATCCATTCTTGACAGAGCATCGGCCTTTCCATTCTTAGTTCCTGGTCGGAAAGTGATCACAAAGTCAAAATCCGCAAAGTACAGTGACCATCAAAGCTGTCTCGGGGTAAGGGTTTTTGCAGATTTGAGGAACTTCAAGTTTCTATGGTCTGTGTACACGGTCACCGTATGTCTCGCTCCCAAGAGATAGTGCCTCCACTCTTGGAATGCGTCTTTGATCGCCAATAACTCTTTCTCTGTGATGGTGTAGTTAACTTCAGCTGGTGTTAATTTTCTCGATCTGTAAGCCACTGGATGGAGTTGTCCAGTCTTCTTGTGTCTTTGCGAGAGGACCCCTCCAATTGCTAGATCTGAAGCGTCCGTCTCCACATAGAAGGGTTCACTGGGGTCTGGATGTAATAGAATCGGTGCGGAGGTAAACTCTTTCTTAAGAGATCTAAAGGCTTCTTCAGCTTCCTCGGACCATTCAAATGGAACTCCTTTCTTGAGCAATCGAGTAAGGGGAACCAATTTGTGCGAAAATTCATTTACAAACCTCCGGTAAAAATTGGCAAAACCAATGAAGCTTTGCAATTCTTTCACACTTCCAGGAGATTTCCATTCCAGAACTGCCTTAACCTTCTTGACATCCATCGTGATTCCACTAGGCGTGAGCACGAATCCAAGGAATTCCACCTCTCTCACACTAAAGGCACACTTTTCCAATTTTACGTACAAGTTATTTTCCTTCAGTTTTTGTAGAATTTTCTTTACCTGGCCTGGATGTTCTTGTTCAGTTCTGGAGTAAATCAATATATCGTCAATATATACTATGATGCATTGATCAATATACTCACTCAAGACGCTGTTTATAAAATGTTGGAAGGCTGCTGGTGCGTTGCATAAGCCATAAGGCATGACCTGGTACTCGTACAAACCTAGTTTTGTTCGGAACGACATTTTCCACTCGTCTCCTTCTCGTACCCTGATCAAGTGGTACGCCCCTCGCAGGTCTAGTTTCGTATAAATCTGTGCCTCTTTTACCTGGTCCAATAGTACAGAGATGAGAGGAAGGGGGTACCGATTCTTGATGGTGACCTTATTAATCGCTAGATAGTCAATACAAGTTCTTAACTCGCCTTCCTTCTTGGGCACAAAGAATAAAGGGGAGGAGACTGGAGACTGAGACGGACGGATGAACCCGTTGGCCAAATATTTCTCAATGTACTCCCTCAAGTGTTCATTCTCTTTTTCGGTTAAGGCATACACTCGACTGCAAGGCAATTGGGCACCTGGCTCCAAATCTATTCTGCATCAAATGACCGATGTGGCGGTAACTTTTCCGCCTCGATCTCATTGAGCACTTCCTCAAATTCCTTGTATTCAGATGGTATTTCACATGTGTGAATTACTCCCACAGAAATTTCTTGCTCACTCAAGGAGGTTGCTGGTCCTGATTCTTTAGGTTCCACGAGATGATTAAAACAGTTCTCTTTGCAGAAGTCTGAATTCATCTTCACAGTTCTTGCTCCCCAATCGATACTTGGATTGTGTTCCGTTAACCACGGCAGGCCCAAGATAATCTGGAACTGAGGAGCATCGATCAAATTGAACTGAATAATCTCTTGATGTTCCTCTTGAAATGTTAATTCCACTTGCTCCGTGTGACTAGTGATTGGTCCGGAGGAAAGATTTGTTCCATCTGCTGCTCTTACTGGCTCACTTCTTGACTTCAAGATTGATCTTAGACCAATGCTGGCTGCATATTTGATATCGCAGATGTTCCCTGTTGCCCCTGAATCGATCATAACTGATACCTCAGTTAGAATGACATTTCTGAATTTTAATTTCATCGAAATCACAACGTGTGGAGACGAAGACTGTAAAGTATTGGCGATATGGTGTTCTTCCGGAGTTGTCTTATCCTCTGCACCTACCAACCCAACTCCTCCTATTGGGGGTGCTTGAAGTTTTCCTTCTCCTTTGAGAACATTTTGGGCTTTTTTGGACAAATTCTGACAATGTGTCCACTTCCTCCACAATACAGGCACAAGTTACTCTGCCGTCTTCTCTCCTTCTCCTCCTTGGTCAGAGGGCCCCGTACCACTCCAATCTGCATAGGTTCAGTACTAGATTGGCTGTCTGACACTTTTGTTGATTCATTTTTTGTTCTGTTGAATCTTGGCGTATTAAATTTAAAATCCTTCCGTCTTTCACCCCTCCTCTCACTTTGACGGAAATCTATTTCCAGAACAAAATCGATTAAGGCAGAAACATCGGTAGGTCTATTCGGAATTTGGGCCAAAACATCCTTCAGTTCGTCTTTCAGTCCGCGATAGAAGACTGCTGCTCTCTTGCATTCCGGCCAGTCCGTTTCTACAACCAATTTATTGAATTGAGCAAGATATGCTACAAGATCCTTGTTACCCTGCTTTAATTCTAAAAGTTCGTTATCGGTGGCTTGATACATTTTTCGACGATCAAATATCCTCAAAAATTCTTTTTTGAAATCTTCAAAATTATAAAAAAGAGCATCATCTCTGGTGACCAAGGGCATGGACCAGCTAGCGGCATCACCGCTCAGGTATGACAAAATAAAGGCTACCCGGGACTGTGCGTCTGGAAAAATCGAAGGACGACACATAAAGTGCAATGAGCACTGCGTCAAAAAGATTTGAGCCTTCTGAGGGTCACCACTAAATCTTTCTGGGGGGGCTAGAGGAATCACAGGAGATAAAGAATGAACTACATGTGTTGTTACACTAGAAGTGGAGCCTAAGTGTTCACCTTCTGTGTCTGGGAATTTCAAACTGGAAGTTGGATGAAAACTAGAAATCTTAGCTGCCAGCTCGACCGTTTCCCTCCTTGTGTCCATTACCTCCTGTCTCAAACCTCTATTTTCATCTCTAACTGCGGTTAATTCTTTTTGTATTAAATGTAGGACCTCACCTAATTTTTGCAATTCCAAACCTTCAGCCATTCTGTTCGGGCGCAATTAAAAATGTGGGCACTTCACTCTGTCAGAACCCTCTTTAATACGCAGGAACAGAGATGCCTTTTCCCGACACCACCTCCGAGAACCACCAACGCAGCACAGAGATAAGATGCGTTAATGCCTTCTCCAGAGGGGGTAGGGGGATTTGGATAAAATAACAAAAGAGAAGAGACTGCCACTGGTTGTCTGCTTCCTGTTCTTATCTTCTTTCAGCAGAGCTGACTTCAGGTTAGGTCGTTCTGGAGGCTAAATAATATAGACTTATTAGTTCTTCTAAACTTTAATCCTTCCTGCGATAACAGTCTATATAATTAACCCCTTTTACATACCAGCTTTCTAACTCAGTGTTGCCTCTCTTCTATGTGTTGGACAGCTTCTCCCTGCTCCGTTACTCACTCCTGTCGTACCAAATGTTTATACAGTAAATTAGTTGTGTATTCTAGACTTAGCTCTGGTCGCTTCACGTAGGACTCCAGACTCTTCACTCGGCACTCCTGTCAGAAGTTTTCTCGACGAATAGAGCTGACGCGCCACACAGACGCATAACTCTCAGACTAATGCTTTTCCTCCTTTAAACGGTGGGCGGGTTACTGAGTAGTGCAGTTGCGCATCGATTGATCTCTTTTTGAACTGCGCATGAGTTTTCTGACGAACACTACTTCAAGAAAAAATGATGGCGCTCCAGGAGAAAAAACACCCTTTCACGCAACTAGGCTCTGCAGCGGATGAAGACTAAACTTCAGAAGTTCTTTTCCTCAGGTAAAACAACGGGAAATACCCTCACTAAACTAACTCAGACTCACGGGGAAACGTTACCGCTAGGGTGGCGAATTCAGGTGAAGTGCACCAACGTTCTAAGTTGAGCGCTTCACATAGAGTTCTGAAGCAGTGGGAAAGACTAGAACGTCAACTCTGCCTGAGCGTCGGCCATCTTAAGGTTCCTTACTTCCCAGGCCTCGCTCCAAGTCAGAGTTCTCAGGATGTTTTTATATTTCCTTGGTTGATTGGCATTGATAGTGCAAAGAGATGGCTCCTTGTCAGCAGTGGTTCTGACACTCATAGGGTAGTGTTTCAACTTTCGCCTAACAGAAGAATCGCGTTTTGGCAAAGACCAGCAAGCAAACATCATTCTGAACGTGATGAGTGTTCCTATTGCATCCTCGACCTCAGCGCCCACAATCAATCCCTTATCAAACTCGGCCTGTACATTTAGCAGGCCCTGGGGAACTGGCCCCAGTCCCATATCTTCCCATTCTTCAATTAAACATTTGCACATAACATCAAAAACGTATCTTTGCGTAGGCGCTTCCCGCTGGTGAAAGGTAAGCATAATGTCCTGCAAGGTATACTGCGAGCCGTTCAGGAGACATAATATTAGGCGGAGCAGGTGAGGCGGTTGCATTCACATTAAGCGAAGCAGGAGAGGGAGTAGCATTCACGAAGGGAGCCGACGGGAAGGGAGAACTCGGTAATGCCGGAATAGGTTGTAATGGGGGTGCGGGAACCAATTGGGGAGCGACGGGCGGAACAACAGGTGGAGCAGGTACTAACGCTAAGGGTGCATTCGCTCTCGGGGGAGGCGGTTATGCGGGAGGTACATTAGTCCCCTGCGCGTAGGGCGGGGGTAGTCTCAACAAATGAGACATTAAAGGGTCCTTCTCTGCGTCCGCATTTTTCTCAGCATGGGGAGTCGGCAACACTGGATAACATCTATCAACCGCCATACGATGTTGCCTATCTAGAATCTCAATCGTACGATCGGTCTCATCACTTGTAAATTGCTGAGCAGCTTGTACAATAGTCATATTTCTCCTATCTTTTTTAGCTTGTTTAATTTCTTTCTGTTTCGCCTCCTCCACCGTAAAACACCATCTTTCCTGGTATAGCGAACCCATGCCTCATTAAACGCTATGGGGCCAATACCATGTTTAGAGTATACTTCATACGTAGGAATTCCGGCCGGAGGAATTGGACAAGAGTCCTCCAGTCGGGAATCCCTATTGGAACCAAAACCAAACCAAGTACCAAACTTATTAAAACCAGGCATCGTTAGCACACTAGTTTTCTTACAAACTTCAAGGGGATTAATTAGTCACTTTATGGTACACAAACTGTACTCACCCCTCGGTTTCGGATTTTGCAAAAGTCGAACAAAACAAAACAAAGACAAAGGAGTGGCCACTATACTTAACTTATCCAGATGAGTCCCACGCCAACAGAGGTCCGTACTAATGTCTCACCATACCAAAACCAAGAGGGCCAAAGCGTGGCGGCAGTCAGGGCAGCAGGTCTTCGCAGCCGTAAGAGGGGAGAAGCCACGCTGTAAAAACCGTCGGTCCACTTACGACATGCAGGGGTCGATCACGTGGTGCGCGTCCTTCGGAATTTGCTGGCGGGGCTCCTCACGATTCTCGGGCTGGATCCACGTCCTCTGAAGCCACCTCACGAGGGCACCATTTGAAGAACCAGGCTTTGTCAGGCCCGGCAGTGCAGGGTACGCCTGAAATCTTCGGAGTTCGCCTTCCAAATTACAGAGACACGGAACACTCTGTTAGCATAGGAACTTCAGTTTATTTAGCTTCAGCTAGGTACAGTTGTCCCAGAAGTACATCGTAAGTAGGTTCTTAGGAGACTGCCACTTCAATCTGTGGCTCACAATCTTTTGTAGCGCTGGAATCCCCTAAAGCAACACCCCCCTTCATGTGTAATAAAAATACAAATCATCCATGAGAACACATTCTTTGTACAAGATACTGAATAATGGGCAATACAAATTCCTTCCCTAAGGTCGTGTTCCCTATCCGACCCGACAGGTCAGGTGGCTTAGCCATTCCTTATCTAGATTACTTCGTAAAACATCTGTAGGGGCCGGAGAACGGTCACCAAGGGTCAATAGATGGTTATCTAAAGAATTGCCTGCTTCGAGCCGAGGTTCACGAGGTGCAGGATGGGCTTGGCTCGGGAGAAACAGAGAGGTCGTGTTAGATGTATAACAGAGTAAGATACAAAAGAAACGCTATAAGCGTTCGAGGTGCCTGAGTGAGGGCAACAGTGCCATAATGTGATTAAAACAGGATGGGGTAAAATTTAAAGTTCCTCAGTTCGTGGGGGGTTGTGTAGGAGAGTAGGATCTGCTTCACACGGGTACCCCCACTTTTTGCTGGTGTTTCAATGTTATTCGGCCTTAGTCTGGCTGTGGCCCTGCTAATCAGGACCACAACCTATCTGCTTCCTCTCTAAAAGGGTTTCCATGCACATTAGCTACATATCTAATTGGATTCTGGAGTGCCTTATAAGCCCCTAGTATATGGTATACTATGTACCTAGGGCATAGGTACCTCAGAGGCCTACCAGGGGCTGCAGCATTTATTATGCCACCCCTGGGAAGCACTCCAAAATGACACCACAGGTCTGCTACTGCAACCTGGGTAAGGGTGTGCTTGCACTCCTTACTGTGGTATAGGCTCCCTATATCACCACCGTATACAGACACATATAAACCTATAAGGCACTCCTATGGCAGGCCTTGACAATTCTGAAGGTAGAGTGCTTGGTTTTATGTGAGAGGGTGCCCAAGCATGAGCTGAGCCCCCTGCAGCATTCGGAAATACTTCCTTATGGCTGTTCTGTGATACAGCCATACCATATACTCTTAAGTGCATTATTACCTCGCGGTAAATGCTAACTTTGGGATGGCTGCATCAAAACATGTAGTGTTTGGTGTCAAACGCTTTGGAATACTACCCCCCCCCCCCACCAATACTGGCGGCAGGGCTAGCATTCCACCCTTCAAGATGGAGAGACATGTTCACACTGGCTAAACCCGGTTATATCCTTTCAAAGCCCTGGCATCACAAAATGGTTGCCACTGCCACAGACACGGGTCTGGCCTCCTGCTGCTGGGGAAAAATCCGGCAGGGGAGGCCTGGACAATAGGTTTCCTGTCACAGGGAGGTGTAACCACCTCCCCAGACAGGCAGATGTGTATTGGGGCAGGGTGGGTGCATTCAGAGAATGCTTTTGAGACACTGCCTGGGGCACACAAGGTGTCCCTGTGCATAGCCCAGTGAATCGATTAGGACATGGTGCTGAATGGGTCAAATGGGCCAAACAATTATAAATTTACCCAGGCACTCTCCTTGCAGTACTCTAATCATTCAGTCAGTACCCAAGTACCTATGCAGTGAGCCAGGCCTTACCACATGGACTGCTTCAAACCCCTATCCACTATGCATGCAGTATTAAAACCACCTACACACTTGTCTTTCACACCTTCAATTCAATGGTCAGTATCCATACACTTCCAGCAAACACCCTGTCGCTCCCCTTGCACTCCTCCAGTGACCCATTCAGTACCACTTACTAATCCATTCACTGCGCCAAAACCCAAACACTTATAAATTCACCCAGGCACTCTCCTTGCAGTACTCTAATCATTCAGTCAGTAACCAAGTACCTATGCAGTGAGCCAGGCCTTAGCACATGGACTGCTTCAAACCCCTATCCACTATGCATGCAGTATTAAAACCACCTACACACTTCTCTTTCACACCTTCAATTCAATGGTCAGTATCCATACACTTCCAGCAAACACCCTGTCGCTCCCCTTGCACTCCTCCAGTGACCCATTCAGTACCACTTACTAATCCATCCACTGCGCCAACCCAAACACATTTAAATTCACCCAGGCACTCTCCTTGCAGTACTCTAATCATTCAGTCAGTACCCAGGTACTCATGCAGTAAGCCAGGCCTTACCACATGGACTGCTTCAAACCCCTATCCACTATGCATGCAGTATTAAAACCACCTACACACTTGTCTTTCACACCTTCAATTCAATGGTCAGTATCCATACACTTCCAGCAAACACCCTGTCGCTCCCCTTGCACTCCTCCAGTGACCCATTCAGTACCACTTACTAATCCATTCACTGCGCCAAAACCCAAACACTTATAAATTCACCCAGGCACTCTCCTTGCAGTACTCTAATCATTCAGTCAGTAACCAAGTACCTATGCAGTGAGCCAGGCCTTAGCACATGGACTGCTTCAAACCCCTATCCACTATGCATGCAGTATTAAAACCACCTACACACTTCTCTTTCACACCTTCAATTCAATGGTCAGTATCCATACACTTCCAGCAAACACCCTGTCGCTCCCCTTGCACTCCTCCAGTGACCCATTCAGTACCACTTACTAATCCATCCACTGCGCCAACCCAAACACATTTAAATTCACCCAGGCACTCTCCTTGCAGTACTCTAATCATTCAGTCAGTACCCAGGTACTCATGCAGTAAGCCAGGCCTTAGCACATGGACTGCTTTAAAACCCAATCCACTATGCATGCAGTCCTCTAACCACCTACACACTTGTCTTTCACACCTTCATAATCATTCAGTCAGTACCTAAGTACTCATCCAGTGACCCAGGCCTTAGCAAATAGAGTGCTTCATACCCCTATCCACTATGCATGCAGTCCTCTAACCACCTACACACTTGTCTTTCACACCTTCAATATCCCAGTCTTTATCCATACACTCCAGCAAACACCCTGTCACTCCCCTTACACTCCTCCAGTGACACATTCAGCACCATGTACTAATCAATTCACTGCGCCAAAACCCAAAGACCTATAAATTTACCCAGGCACTCTCCTTGCAGTACTCTAATCATTCATTCCGTATCCAAGTACTCATGCAGTGAGCAGGGCCTTAGCACATGGACTGCTTCAAACCCCTATCCACTATGCATGCAGTCCTATAACCACCTACACACTTGTCTTTCACACATTAAATTCCCCAGTCATTATCCATACACTTCCAGCAAACACTCTGTCACTCTTCTTGCACTCCTCCAGTGACCCATTCAGTACCATCTACTAATCCATTCACTGCTCCAAAACCTAACGACTTATAAATTCACCCAGGCACTCTCCTTGCAGTACTCTAATCATTCAGTCAGTACCCATGTACTCATGCAGCGAGCCGGGCCTTAGCACAATAGACAGCTTCAAACCCCTATCTACTATGCATGCAGTCCTCTAACCACCTACACACTTGTCTTTCACACCTTCAATATCCCAGTCTTTATCCATACACTCCAGCAAACACCCTGTCACTCCCCTTGCACTCCTCCAGTGACACATTCAGCACCATGCACTAATCAATTCACTGCGCCAAAACCCAAAGACTTATAAATTTACCCAGGCACTCTCCTTGCAGTACTCTAATCATTCATTCAGTATCCAAGTACTCATGCAGTGAGCAGGGCCTTAGCACATGGACTGCTTCAAACCCCTATCCACTATGCATGCAGTCCTCTAACCACCTACACACTTGTATTTCACACCTTCAATATCCCAGTCTTTATCCATACACTCCAGCAAACACCCTGTCACTCCCCTTGCACTCCTCCAGTGACACATTCAATCAATCATTCGCATTTATAAAGCGCGCTACTCACCCATAAAGGGTCTCAAGGCGCTGGGGGGGGGGGGTCAGTGCTCGAAGAGCCAGGTCTTGAGCTGCCTTCTGAAGGAGAGGTGGTCAGGTATGGCGCGGAGGTGGCTGGGCAGCGAGTTCCAGGTCTTTGCTGCCAAGAAGGAGAAGGATCTTCCTCCGGCGGTGGCTTTGCGGATGCGGGGTACAGCTGCCAGGGCCTGACCGGCGGAACGTAGAGTGAGCGGAGGGGTGTAGAAGGAGACGCGGCTGTTGATCAGTTTGGGTCCGAGGTTGTGGAGGGCTTTGTGTGCGTGGGTCAGGAGTCGGAAGGTAATCCTCTTGTTGATGGGGAGCCAGTGGAGTTTTCTCAGGTGTCCGGAGATGTGGTGGTGGGCGAGGGATGTCCAGGATGAGTCTCGCGGCGGCGTTCTGGATTCGTTGGAGTTTTCTCATCAGCTTGTTGGTGATGCCGACGTACAGGGTGTTCCCGTAGTCCAGGCGACTGGTTACGAGGGCGTGGGTGACGGTCTTCCTGGTGTCGGTGGGGATCCAGCGGAAGATCTTGCGGAGCATGCGGAGGGTGTTGAAGCATGCCGAGGTTACCGCGTTCACCTGCCTGGTCATGGAGAGTGATGAGTCCAAGATGAAGCCGAGGTTGCGTGCGTGGTCGGTGGTTTGGGGAGTGCTGCCTAGGGCGGGGGGCCACCAGGAGTCGTCCCATGTGGTGGGAGTGGGGCCGAGGATGAGGACCTCCGTCTTGTCTGCTTTCAGTTTCAGACGGCTGTCTGTCATCCAGTTCGCCACTTCCTTCATTCCTTCGTGAAGTTTGGTTCGGGCTGCGGTGGGATTGTTAGTGAGGGAAAGGATGAGCTGGGTGTCGTCGGCGTATGATATTAGGTCGAGTCCGTGGTTGCGTGCGATGTTTGCCAGGGGGGTCATGTAGACGTTGAAGAGAGTGGGGCTGAGGGAAGATCCTTGGGGTACGCCGCAGATGATTTCCGTGGCTGTCGATCTGAAGGGGGGGAGGCGGACTCTCTGGGTCCTGCTGGAGAGGAAGGAGATGATCCATTCGAGGGCCTTGCCTCTGATGCCGGCGTTGCTGAGGCGTCGTATCAGGGTGCGGTGGCAGACCGTGTCGAAGGCTGCAGAGAGGTTCAGTAGTATGAGGGCCACGGTCTCACCCTTGTCGGTCAGGGCTCTGATGTCGTCCGTGGCTGCGATGAGGGCGGTTTCGGTGCTGTGGTTGGCTCTGAAACCGAACTGTGTGGGGTCGAGGGAGTCGTGGGTTTCCAGGGCGTTGGTGAGTTGAGAGTTGACAATTTTCTCAATCACTTTGGCGGGGAACGGCAGGAGAGAGATGGGTCTGAAGTTTTTGAGATCGGTGGGGTCTGCTGTGGGCTTCTTCAGGAGGGCGTTGAGCTCTGCGTGCTTCCAGCTCTCCGGGAAGGTGGCGGTGGTGAGGGAGGCGTTGATGACGTCTCGAAGGTGTGGTGCTATGATGTCGTCGGCCCTGTTGTAGATGTGGTGCGGGCAGGGATCCGATGGGGAGCCGGAGTGGATCGAATTCATGGCGCGGGTGGTCTCCTCGGTGGTGGTTGGGCTCCAGTTGAGGATGGTGGTGATCTCGTTGGCGGGTTCTGGGGGGGGGTTCGCGTCGGTGGTCGGGAAGCTGTTGTATATGTTGGTGATTTTCTGGTGGAAGAAGGTCGCGAGGGAGTCGCAGAGGTCCTGTGATGGAGGGATGGAGTTGTTTTCTGCGTCCGGGTTGGAGAGCTCTTTGATGATGCAAAAAAGTTCCTTGCTGTTGTGGGCGTTGTTGTCCAGTCTATTCCGGTAGGCGGTTTTTTGTGCGGCGCGGAGGTGTTGGTGATGTTGGCGGGTGGCGTCCTTGAGAGCTGAAAGGTTCTCTTCGGTCTGGTTGAGGCGCCACGTCTTCTCTCGGGTGCGGCATTCTTTCTTGGAGTCTTTGAGGTCGGGGGTGAACCATGAGTTTTTCTTGTGGTTGTTGGTGCTGGCTTGGGTCTTCAGGGGGGCCAGGAGGTTTGCACAGTCGGAGAGCCAGTTGGTGAGGTTGTTGGCGGCTTCGTTTGGGTCGGTGGGGCCGGTGGGTTGGTTCTGGGAGAGGGTTGCTGCGATCTGTTCTGTGGTGATACGGTTCCAGTGTCTTCTTGGTAGTTGCTGAGTGTGGTGATACACGGTGGTCTTCTTGAAGCTGAAGTGGACGCAGCTGTGGTCCGACCAGGTGAGTTCGGTGGTGTGGTTGAAGGTGACGTGTCTGCTGGAGGAGAAGATGGGGTCGAGTGTATGTCCGGCGTAGTGGGTGGGGGTGTTGACAAGCTGGTTCAGTCCCAGGTTGGCGAGGTTGTCCAGGAGGGCGGTGGTGTTGTTGTCGGTGGGGTTCTCTAGGTGGAAGTTGAGGTCTCCTAGCAGGATGTAGTCGGTGGAGGAGAGTGCGTGAGGGTTGACAAAGTCTGCGATGTCTTCGGTGAACTTGGAGCGAGGTCCTGGTGGTCTGTACATGAGGGTGCCTCTGAGGGTGGTCTTGGGGTCGCTGTGGATCGTGAAGTGGAGATGTTCGGCGTCGGGGAATGAGTTGTCGGTGTCGGTTGTGACTCGGATGGAGTTTTTGTGCGCGATGGCGATGCCTCCTCCGATGCGGTTGGTGCGGTCTCTCCGGATGATTTTATAGCCGTCGGGGATGGCTATGGCGATGTCGGGTGCCGAGGAGGGGTTCATCCAGGTCTCGGTGAGGAAGGCGATGTCCGGGTTCGTAGAGTTGATGAGGTTCCACAGTTCGATGGCGTGCCTGTGGACGGATCGGGTGTTGACCAGGATGCAGTGGAGGTTGTTTCCGGGGGCGTGGTTCTCGGTGGGAGCGGAGTGGGTCCGATGGCAGGAGAAGCGGCAGTTGTTGCAGGTGAAGGATCCGTGGGTCCGTTTCGGGGTGGCGCGGTAGCAGCCTGGCGTGCGGCCGGGGTTGAGGCTGGTGAGGACGGCGGAGTCGTAGGTCAGGCAGAGGGGGTGGGGACCAGGGGTTTGGGCGCTGGGCGTGCCTAAGGCTTGACTTAGGCGCGCCTTCGGCACGCCAGCGGCGCTCCCGCTGCGCGCGTCCGCTGCGCGGCCTCGCAGCGGCCGCCATATAAGGGGGTAGCCGGGGGGGGGGTGAGCTGGGAGGCGGAAGGAGGGCGGGTAGGCGGGAAAAGCGGCAAAAGGCGAAGGCGGAAGAAGCGGCGCAGAGAAGCCTAAAGGACGAGGCGGCCTAAAAAAAGCGGGAAAAACGGACGGCGAGGGGGGGGGAAACGGCGAGTGGGACAGAAGGCACAGTCTTACAGGGGTACAGAAGGCAATAAACGGGGGGGCGCAATCACACGGGGATACAAAATGCAAGAAGGGGGGAGAGGGGAGCACAAGCACGCAAGGATACAGGAAGCAAAAGGGGGGGCGCGATCACACTGGGGTACAGAATGCAAACAGGGGATCACAAGCACACAGGATACAGCAGGCAGAGGGGGTAACAGGCGGATCAGCAATCAGAAGGAGGAGAAGGCAACACACAAGAGCTGGTGGCGCTGCGGGGACAGGGGAGCGACCTACCCTGAGGTCAAGGGTCACTACCACTACCTCGCAGCGGCCGCCATATAAGGGGGTAGCCGGGGGGGCGGGGTGAGCTGGGAGGCGGGAGGAGGGTGGGTAGGCGGGAAAAGCGGCAAAAGGCGAAGGCGGAAGAAGCGGCGCAGAGAGGCCTAAAGGACGAGGCGGCCTCAAAAAAGCGGGAAAAACGGACGGCGAGGGGGGGGGAACGGCGAGTGGGACAGAAGGCACAGTCTTACAGGGGTACAGAAGGCAATAAACGGGGGGGCGCAATCACACGGGGATACAAAATGCAAGAAGGGGGGAGAGGGGAGCACAAGCACGCAAGGATACAGGAAGCAAAAGGGGGGGCGCGATCACACTGGGGTACAGAATGCAAACAGGGGATCACAAGCACACAGGATACAGCAGGCAGAGGGGGTAACAGGCGGATCAGCAAGCAGAAGGAGGAGAAGGCAACACCCAAAGGCTGGTGGCGCTGCGGGGACAGGGTAGCGACCTACCCTGAGGTCAAGGGTCACTACCACTACCTCGCAGCGGCCGCCATATAAGGGGGTAGCCGGGGGGGCGGGGTGAGCTGGGAGGCGGGAGGAGGGCGGGTAGGCGGGAAAAGCGGCAAAAGGCGAAGGTGGACGAAGTGGCGCAGAGAGGCCTAAAGGACGAGGCGGCCTCAAAAAAGCGGGAAAAACGGACGGCGAGGGGGGGGGAAACGGCGAGTGGGACAGAAGGCACAGTCTTACAGGGGTACAGAAGGAAATAAACGGGGGGCGCAATCACACGGGGATACAAAATGCAAGAAGGGGGGAGAGGGGAGCACAAGCACGCAAGGATACAGGAAGCAAAAGGGGGGGCGCGATCACACTGGGGTACAGAATGCAAACATGGGATCACAAGCACACAGGATACAGCAGGCAGAGGGGGTAAAAGACGGATCAGCAAGCAGAAGGAGGAGAAGGCAACACACAAGAGCTGGTGGCGCTGCGGGGACAGGGGAGCGACCTACCCTGAGGTCAAGGGTCACTACCACTACCTCGCAGCGGCTGCCATATAAGGGGGTAGCCGGGGGGGTGGGGTGAGCTGGGAGGCGGGAGGAGGGCGGGTAGGCGGGAAAAGTGGCAAAAGGCGAAGGCGGAAGAAGCGGCACAGAGAGGCCTAAAGGACGAGGCGGCCTCAAAAAAGCGGGAAAAATGGACAGCGAGGGGGGGGAAACGGCGAGTGGGACAGAAGGCACCGTCTTACAGGGGTACAGAAGGCAATAAACGGGGGGGGGGCGCAATCACACGGGGATACAAAATGCAAGAAGGGGGAGAGGGGAGCACAAGCACGCAAGGATATAGGAAGCAAAAGGGGGGGCGCGATCACACTGGGGTACAGAATGCAAACAGGGGATCACAAGCACACAGGATACAGCAGGCAGAGGGGGTAACAGGCAGATCAGCAAGCAGAAGGAGGAGAAGGCAACACACAAGAGCTGGTGGCACTGCGGGGACAGGGGAGCGACCTACCCTGAGGTCAAGGGTCACTACCACTACCTCGCAGCGGCCGCCATATAAGGGGGTAGCCGGGGGGGGCGGGGTGAGCTGGGAGGCGGGAGGAGGGCGGGTAGGCGGGAAAAGCGGCAAAAGGCGAAGGCGGAAGAAGCGGCGCAGAGAGGCCTAAAGGACGAGGCGGCCTCAAAAAAGCGAGAAAATCAGACGGCGAGGGGGGGGGGAAACGGCGAGTGGGACAGAAGGCACAGTCTTACAGGGGTACAGAAGGCAATAAACGGGGGGGGCGCAATCACACGGGGATACAAAATGCAAGAAGAGGGGAGCACAAGCACGCAAGGATACAGGAAGCAAAAGGGGGGGCGCGATCACACTGGGGTACAGAATGCAAACAGGGGATCACAAGCACACAGGATACAGCAGGCAGAGGGGGTAACAGGCGGATCAGCAAGCAGAAGGAGGAGAAGGCAACACACAAGAGCTGGTGGCGCTGCGGGGACAGGGGAGCGACCTACCCTGAGGTCAAGGGTCACTACCACTACCTCGCAGCGGCCGCCATATAAGGGGGTAGCCGGGGGGGCGGGGTGAGCTGGGAGGCGGGAGGAGGGCGGGTAGGCGGGAAAAGCGGCAAAAGGCGAAGGCGGAAGAAGCGGCGCAGAAAGGCCTAAAGGACGAGGCGGCCTCAAAAAAGCGGGAAAAAACGGACGGCGAGGGGGGGGGGAAACGGCGAGTGGGACAGAAGGCACAGTCTTACAGGGGTACAGAAGGCAATAAACGGGGGGGGCGCAATCACACGGGGATACAAAATGCAAGAAGGGGGGAGAGGGGAGCACAAGCACGCAAGGATACAGGAAGCAAAAGGGGGGGCGCGATCACACTGGGGTACAGAATGCTAACAGGGGATCACAAGCACACAGGATACAGCAGGCAGAGGGGGTAACAGGCAGATCAGCAAGCAGAAGGAGGAGAAGGCAACACACAAGAGCTGGTGGCGCTGCGGGGACAGGGGAGAGACCTACCCTGAGGTCAAGGGTCACATTCAGCACCATGTACTAATCAATTCACTACGCCAAAACCCAAAGACTTATAAATTTACCCAGGCACTCTCCTTGCAGTACTCTAATCATTCAGTCAGTACCCATGTACTCATGCAGCGAGCCGGGCCTTAGCAAAATAGACAGCTTCAAACCCCTATCCACTATGCATGCAGTCCTCTAACCACCTACACACTTGTTTTTCACACCTTCAATACCCCAGTCAGTATCCTTACACTTCCAGCAAATACCCTGTTACTCCCCTTGCACTCCTCTAGTGACCAATTCAGTAACATGTACTAATCCATTCACTCCGTTAAAACCCAACCACTTATAAATTCAACCAGGCACTCTCCTTGCAGTACACTAATCATTCAGTCAGTAGCAAAGTACTCATGCACTGAGTGAGGCCTTAGCACATGGACTGCTTCAAACGCCTATCCATTATGCATGTAGTACTCTAACCACCTACACACTTGTCTTTCACATGCTCAATTCACCAGTCAGTATCCATACACTTCCAGAAAACACCCTGTCACTCCCCTTGCACTCCTCTAGTGAACAATTCAGTAACATGTACTAATCCATTCATTCCGTTAAAACCCAACCACTTATAAATTCACCCAGGCACTTTCCTTGCAGTTCTCTAATCATTCAGTCAGTACCCATGTACTCATGCAGCGAGCCAGGCCTTAGCACATGGACAGCTTCAAACCCCTATCCACTATGCATGCAGTCCTCTAACCACCTACACACTGGTCTTTCATACCTTCAATTCCCCAGTCAGTATCCACACACTTCCAGCAAAAACCCTGTCACTCCCCTTGAACTCCTCTAGTGACCCATTCAGTAACATCTACTAATCCATAGACTCCGTCAAAACCCAACCACTTATAAATTCACCCAGGCACTCTCCTTGGAGTACTCTAATCATTCATTCAGTACCCAAGTACTTATGCAGTGAGCCAGGCCTTAGCATATGGACTGCTTCAAACCCCTACCCACTATGCATGCAGTCCTATAACCACCTACACACTTGTCTTTCACACCATCAATTTCCCAGTCATTATCCATCCACTCCAGCAATCACCCTGTCACTCCCCTTACACTTCTCCAGTGACCCATTCAGCACCATGTACTAATCCATTCACTACGCAAAACCAAACCACTTATAAATTCGCCCAGGCACTCTCCTTGCAGTACTCCAATCATTCAGTCAGTATCCAAGTACTCATACAACAAGCCAGGTCTTAGCTCATGGACTGCTTCAAACCCCTATCCACTATGCATGCAGTCCTATAACCACCTACACACTTGTCTTTCACACATTCAGTTCCCCAGTCAGTATCCATACACTTCCAGCTACCACCCTGTGACTCTTCTTGCACTCCTCCAGTGACCCATTCAGTACCATGTACTAATCCATTCACTGCGTCAAAACCCAACGACTTATAAATTCACCCAGGCACTCTCCTTGCAGTACTCTAATCATTCAGTCAGTACCCAAGTACTCATGCACTGAGCCAGGCCTTAGCACATGGACTGCTTCAAACGCCTACGCACTATGCATGCAGTCTTCTAACCACCTACACATTTGTCTTTCACACCTTCAATTCTCCAGTCAGTAGTTATACACTTCCTGCAAACAGCCTGTCACTCCCCTTGTACTCCTCTAGTGACCCATTCAGCACCATGTACTAATCCATTCACTGCGCCAAAACCCAACCACTCATAAATTCACCCAGATACTCACCTTGCAGTTCTCTAATCATTCAGTCAGTACCCATGTACTCATGCAGCAAGCCGGGCCTTAGCACATGGACAGCTTCAAACCCCTATCCACTATGCATGCAGTCCTCTAACCACCTACACACTCGTTTTCACACCTTCAATTCACCAGTCAGTATCCATACAGTTCCAGAAAGCACCCTGTCATTCCCCTTGCACTCATCTAGTGATCCATCCAGCACATGTACTAATCCATTCACAGTGCCAAAACCCAAACACATATAAATTCACCTAGACACTCTCTTTGCAGTACTCTAATCCTTCAGTCAGTACCCAAGTACTCATCCAGTGACCCAGGCCTTAGCAAATGGAGTGCTTCAAACCCCTATCCACTATGCATGCAGTCCTCTAACCACCTACACACTTGTCTTTCACACCTTCAATATCCCAGTCATTATAAATACACTCCAGCAAACACCCTGTCACTCCCCTTGCACTCCTCCAGTGACACATTCAGCACCATGTACTAATCAATTCACTGCACCAAAACCCAACGACTTATAAATTTACCTAGGCACTCTCCTTGCAGTACTCTAATCATTCATTCAGTATCCAAGTACTCATGCACCGAGCCAGGCCTTAGCACATGGACTGCTTTAAATGCCTATTCACTATGCATGAAGCCCTCTAACCACCTACACACTTGTCTTTTACACCTTCAATGCCCCAGTCAGTATACATACACTCCAGCAAACACACTGACACTCCCCTTGCACTCCTCCAGTGACCCATTCAGCACCATGTACTAATCCATTCACTACGCAAAACCCAACCACTTATAAATTCGACCTGGCACTCTCCTTGCAGTACTCTAATCATTCAGTCAGTAACCAAGTACTTATGCAGTGAGCCAGGCTTTAGCACATGGACTGCTTCAAACCCCTATCCACTATGCATGCAGTCCTATAACCACCTACACACTTGTCTTTCACACATTCAATTTCCCAGTCAGTATCCATACACTTCCAGGTAACACCCAGTCACTCTTCTTGCACTCCTCCAGTGACCCATTCAGTACCATGTACTAATCCATTCACAGCGCCAAAACCCAATGACTTATAAATTCACCCAGGCACTCTCCTTGCAGTACTCTAATCATTCAGTCAGTACCCAAGTACTCATGCACTGAGCCAGGCCTTAGCACATGGACTGCTTCAAACGCCTATGCACTATGCATGCAGTCTTCTAACCACCTACACATTTGTCTTTCACACCTTCAATTCTCCAGTCAGTAGCTATACACTTCCTGCAAACAGCCTGTCACTCTCCTTGTACTCCTCTAGTGACCCATTCAGCACCATGTACTAATCCATTCACTGCGCCAAATCCCAACCACTCATAAATTCACCCAGTTACTCTCCTTGCAGTTCTCTAATCAGTCAGTCAGTACCCATGTGCTCATTCAGCGAGCCTGGCCTTAGCACAATAGACAGCTTCAAACCCCTATCCAATGTGCATGCAGTCCTCTAACCACCTACACACTTGTTTTTAACACCTTCAATTCCCGAGTCAGTATCCATACACTTCCAGCAAACACACTGTCCCTCTCCTTGCACTCCTCTAGTAACCCATTCAGTAACATGTACTAATCCATTCACTCCGTTAAAACCCAACCACTTATAAATTCACCCAGGCACTCTCCTTGCAGTACACTAATCATTCAGTCAGTAGCAAAGTACTCATGCACTGAGCCAGGCCTTAGCACATGGACTGCTTCAAACGCCTATCCACTATGCATGTAGTACTCTAACCACCTACACACTTGTCTTTCACACGCTCAATTCACCAGTCAGTATCCATACACTTCCAGAAAACACCCTGTCATTCCCCTTGCACTCATCCAGTGATCCATTCAGCACCATGTACTAATCCATTCTCTTTGCCAAAACCCAAACACATATAAATTCACCCAGGCACTTTCCTTGCAGTAATCTAATCATTCAGTCAGCACCTAAGTACTCATCCAGTGACCCAGGCCTTAGCACATGGAGTGCTTCAAACCCCTATCCACTATGCATGCAGTCCTCTAACCACCTACACACTTGTCTTTCACACCTTCAATTCCCCAGTCAGTATCCATACACTTCCAGCAAACACCCTGTCACTCCTCTTGCACTCCTCTAGTGACCCATTCAGTAACATCTACTAATCCATTGACTCCGTCAAAACCCAACCACTTATAAATTCACCCAGACCCTCTCCTTAGAGTACTCTAATCATTTAGTCAGTACCCAAGTACTCATTCACTGAGCCAGGCCTTAGCACATGGACTGCTTCAAACACCTATTCACTATGCATGTAGTACTCTAACCACCTACACACTTGTCTTTCACACCTTCAATTCACCAGTCAGTATCCATACACTTCCAGAAAACACCCTGTCAATCCCCTTGCACTCATCTAGTGATCCATTCAGCACATGTACTAATCCATTCACTGTGCCACAACCCAAACACATATAAATTCACCCAGGCACTCTCCTTGCAGTACTCTAATCATTCAGTCAGTACCCAAGTACTCATCCAGTGACCCAGGCCTTAGCACATGGACTGCTTGAAACCCCTATCCACTATGCATGCAGTCCTCTAACCACCTACACTCTTGTCTTTCACACCTTCAATATCCCAGTCATTATCCATACACTCCAGCAAACACCCTGTCACTCCCCTTGCACTCCTCCAGTGACACATTCAGCACCATGTACTAATCCATTCACTACACCAAAACCCAAAGACTTATAAATTTACCCAGGCACTCTCCTTGCAGTACTCTAATCATTCAGTCAGTACCCATGTACTCATGCAGCGAGCAGGGCCTTAGCAAAATAGACAGCTTCAAACCCCTATCCACTATGCATGCAGTCCTCTAACCACCTACACACTTGTTTTTCACACCTTCAATACCCCAGTCAGTATCCTTACACTTCCAGCAAATACCCTGTCACTCCCCTTGCACTCCTCTAGTGACCAATTCAGTAACATGTACTAATCCATTCACTCCGTTAAAACCCAACCACTTATAAATTCAACCAGGCACTCTCCTTGCAGTACACTACTCATTCAGTCAGTAGCAAAGTACTCATGCACTGAGTGAGGCCTTAGCACATGGACTGCTTCAAACGCCTATCCATTATGCATGTAGTACTCTAACCACCTACACACTTGTCTTTCACACGCTCAATTCACCAGTCAGTATCCATACACTTCCAGAAAACACCCTGTCACTCCCCTTGCACTCCTCTAGTGAACAATTCAGTAACATGTACTAATCCATTCACTCCGTTAAAACCCAACCACTTATAAATTCACCCAGGCACTTTCCTTGCAGTTCTCTAATCATTCAGTCAGTACCCATGTACTCATGCAGCGAGCCAGGCCTTAGCACATGGACAGCTTCAAACCCCTATCCACTATGCATGCAGTCCTCTAACCACCTACACACTGGTCTTTCACACCTTCAATTCCCCAGTCAGTATCCACACACTTCCAGCAAAAACCCTGTCACTCCCCTTGAACTCCTCTAGTGACCCATTCAGTAACATCTACTAATCCATTGACTCCGTCAAAACCCAACCACTTATAAATTCACCCAGGCACTCTCCTTGGAGTACTCTAATCATTCATTCAGTACCCAAGTACTTATGCAGTGAGCCAGGCCTTAGCATATGGACTGCTTCAAACCCCTACCCACTATGCATGCAGTCCTATAACCACCTACACACTTGTCTTTCACACCTTCAATTTCCCAGTCATTATCCATCCACTCCAGCAATCACCCTGTCACTCCCCTTACACTTCTCCAGTGACCCATTCAGCACCATGTACTAATCCATTCACTACGCAAAACCAAACCACTTATAAATTCGCCCAGGCACTCTCCTTGCAGTACTCCAATCATTCAGTCAGTATCCAAGTACTCATACAACAAGCCAGGTCTTAGCTCATGGACTGCTTCAAACCCCTATCCACTATGCATGCAGTCCTATAACCACCTACACACTTGTCTTTCACACATTCAATTCCCCAGTCAGTATCCATACACTTCCAGCTACCACCCTGTGACTCTTCTTGCACTCCTCCAGTGACCAATTCAGTACCATGTACTAATCCATTCACTGCGTCAAAACCCAACGACTTATAAATTCACCCAGGCACTCTCCTTGCAGTACTCTAATCATTCAGTCAGTACCCAAGTACTCATGCACTGAGCCAGGCCTTAGCACATGGACTGCTTCAAACGCCTACGCACTATGCATGCAGTCTTCTAACTACCTACACATTTGTCTTTCACACCTTCAATTCTCCAGTCAGTAGTTATACACTTCCTGCAAACAGCCTGTCACTCCCCTTGTACTCCTCTAGTGACCCATTCAGCACCATGTACTAATCCATTCACTGCGCCAAAACCCAACCACTCATAAATTCACCCAGATACTCACCTTGCAGTTCTCTAATCATTCAGTCAGTACCCATGTACTCATGCAGCAAGCCGGGCCTTAGCACATGGACAGCTTCAAACCCCTATCCACTATGCATGCAGTCCTCTAACCACCTACACACTCGTTTTCACACCTTCAATTCACCAGTCAGTATCCATACAGTTCCAGAAAACACCCTGTCATTCCCCTTGCACTCATCTAGTGATCCATCCAGCACATGTACTAATCCATTCACAGTGCCAAAACCCAAACACATATAAATTCACCTAGACACTCTCTTTGCAGTACTCTAATCCTTCAGTCAGTACCCAAGTACTCATCCAGTGACCCAGGCCTTAGCAAATGGAGTGCTTCAAACCCCTATCCACTATGCATGCAGTCCTCTAACCACCTACACACTTGTCTTTCACACCTTCAATATCCCAGTCATTATAAATACACTCCAGCAAACACCCTGTCACTCCCCTTGCACTCCTCCAGTGACACATTCAGCACCATGTACTAATCAATTCACTGCACCAAAACCCAACGACTTATAAATTTACCTAGGCACTCTCCTTGCAGTACTCTAATCATTCATTCAGTATCCAAGTACTCATGCACCGAGCCAGGCCTTAGCACATGGACTGCTTCAAATGCCTATCCACTATGCATGAAGTCCTCTAACCACCTACACACTTGTCTTTTACACCTTCAATGCCCCAGTCAGTATACATACACTCCAGCAAACACACTGACACTCCCCTTGCACTCCTCCAGTGACCCATTCAGCACCATGTACTAATCCATTCACTACGCAAAACCCAACCACTTATAAATTCGACCTGGCACTCTCCTTGCAGTACTCTAATCATTCAGTCAGTAACCAAGTACTTATGCAGTGAGCCAGGCTTTAGCACATGGACTGCTTCAAACCCCTATCCACTATGCATGCAGTCCTATAACCACCTACACACTTGTCTTTCACACATTCAATTTCCCAGTCAGTATCCATACACTTCCAGGTAACACCCTGTCACTCTTCTTGCACTCCTCCAGTGACCCATTCAGTACCATGTACTAATCCATTCACAGCGCCAAAACCCAATGACTTATAAATTCACCCAGGCACTCTCCTTGCAGTACTCTAATCATTCAGTCAGTACCCAAGTACTCATGCACTGAGCCAGGCCTTAGCACATGGACTGCTCCAAACGCCTATGCACTATGCATGCAGTCTTCTAACCACCTACACATTTGTCTTTCACACCTTCAATTCTCCAGTCAGTAGCTCTACACTTCCTGCAAACAGCCTGTCACTCTCCTTGTACTCCTCTAGTGACCCATTCAGCACCATGTACTAATCCATTCACTGCGCCAAAACCCAACCACTCATAAATTCACCCAGTTACTCTCCTTGCAGTTCTCTAATCAGTCAGTCAGTACCCATGTGCTCATTCAGCGAGCCTGGCCTTAGCACAATAGACAGCTTCAAACCCCTATCCAATGTGCATGCAGTCCTCTAACCACCTACACACTTGTTTTTAACACCTTCAATTCCCGAGTCAGTATCCATACACTTCCAGCAAACACACTGTCCCTCTCCTTGCACTCCTCTAGTAACCCATTCAGTAACATGTACTAATCCATTCACTCCGTTAAAACCCAACCACTTATAAATTCACCCAGGCACTCTCCTTGCAGTACACTAATCATTCAGTCAGTAGCAAAGTACTCATGCACTGAGCCAGGCCTTAGCACATGGACTGCTTCAAACGCCTATCGACTATGCATGTAGTACTCTAACCACCTACACACTTGTCTTTCACACGCTCAATTCACCAGTCAGTATCCATACACTTCCAGAAAACACCCTGTCATTCCCCTTGCACTCATCCAGTGATCCATTCAGCACCATGTACTAATCCATTCTCTGTGCCAAAACCCAAACACATATAAATTCACCCAGGCACTTTCCTTGCAGTAATCTAATCATTCAGTCAGTACCTAAGTACTCATCCAGTGACCCAGGCCTTAGCACATGGAGTGCTTCAAACCCCTATCCACTATGCATGCAGTCCTCTAACCACCTACACACTTGTCTTCCACACCTTCAATATACCAGTCAGTATCCATACACTCCAGCAAACACCCTGTCACTCCCCTTGCACTCATCCAGTGACGTATTCAGCACCATGTACTAATCCATTCACTGCGCCAAATCCCAACCACTCAGAAATTCACCCAGATACTCTCCTTGCAGTTCTCTAATCATTCAGTCAGTACCCATGTACTCATGCAGCGAGCCAGGCCTTAGCACATGGACAGCTTCAAACCCCTATCCACTATGCATGCAGTCCTCTAACCACCTACACACTTGTCTTTCACACCTTCAATTCCCCAGTCAGTATCCATACACTTCCAGCAAACACCCTGTCACTCCTCTTGCACTCCTCTAGTGACCCATTCAGTAACATCTACTAATCCATTGACTCCGTCAAAACCCAACCACTTATAAATTCACCCAGGCCCTCTCCTTAGAGTACTCTAATCATTTAGTCAGTACCCAAGTACTCATTCACTGAGCCAGGCCTTAGCACATGGACTGCTTCAAACGCCTATTCACTATGCATGTAGTACTCTAACCACCTACACACTTGTCTTTCACACCTTCAATTCACCAGTCAGTATCCATACACTTCCAGAAAACACCCTGTCAATCCCCTTGCACTCATCTAGTGATCCATTCAGCACATGTACTAATCCATTCACTGTGCCACAACCCAAACAAATTCACCCAGGCACTCTCCTTGCAGTACTCTAATCATTCAGTCAGTACCCAAGTACTCATCCAGTGACCCAGGCCTTAGCACATGGACTGCTTGAAACCCCTATCCACTATGCATGCAGTCCTCTAACCACCTACACTCTTGTCTTTCACACCTTCAATATCCCAGTCATTATCCATACACTCCAGCAAACACCCTGTCACTCCCCTTGCACTCCTCCAGTGACACATTCAGCACCATGTACTAATCCATTCACTACGCAAAACCCAACCACTTATAAATTCGCCCAGGAACTCTCCTTGCAGTACTCTCATCATTCATTCAGTACCCATTTACTTATGCAGTGAGCCAGGGCTTAGCACATGGACTGCTTCAAACCTCTATCCACTATGCATGCAGTCCTATAACCACCTACACACTTGTCTTTCACACATTCAATTCCCCAGCCAGTATCCATACACTTCCAGCAAACACCCTGTCTCTCTTCTTGCACTCCTCCAGTGACCCATTCAGTAACATGTACTAATCCATTCACTGTGCCAAAACCCAAACACATATAAATTCACCTAGGCACTCTCCTTGCAGTACTCTAATCTTTTTACTTTATTTATCTTTATTTCGGTCACTCAGACCATAAAAGAATACAGCAAAATACAGTAAAAACTCATTACAATATAAATAAAATCATATTTCAGTTAGAATTTGAGCATTACACAATTTGAGATGAATAAGTCAGCTCAATAAATCATCTGCTGAAATAGTTTTAAGATGACGTAGACGTGTAAACGACATAGACGTTAAAAATTTGGCAACAGCGAAGGCGATTGGGGCCGAAAGATCGGACTTCAATATTCTAAAAGCAAGGGAATGCTGTCTAAAACCTAGATTCCTAAGGAGAGGACAGAGCCAGTACATCCTTGCTCTATGGTACACTGGACAAAAGAATATAGCATGCAAATCTGTCTCTGGGGTATGTTTGCAGAAGGGGCATAAGGGTGTGTGATCTGAGTGTACCCAAAGTGCCGTGTGCGCCCTAAGGGGGAGGGTATTGTAGCGCCATTGCATGTAAAGCTTCCTTGTGAGTGGCGGGCCCATATCATTAAAAGTCGACTCTAAGTGGTAAGAGTCTTTAAAGGACAGAAAATAGGCGGTATGGGACCCCTCCCGCACATTCATAATGGCGTCTCGTAGGTAGTGCTCATGATAAGCCTTCGAGATAACTTTACGTGAGACCCTAGGGCATGTGGTCTCAGGATCATACCACAAGTCTGATCTATCTAGTAACTCACAGGTATGCTTTATATAACTTAACCATGGTATTTGTGTATTCTTGTGGAGACGCAAAATCTCTGTCAACTCCGCTCTATATTTGGAGAGTTCTGGCGAAGACCAGATTTTGCACCAGAGGGTGAGGGGTTTTAGGCCCAACTCCTCTGAGATCGGTCTTAAACCCAAATCTAATCTGAGTGGCAGGAGAGGTGTACTTACAGGCAGTGCTGCCAACTGCCTGAGGAAAGTATTCTCCGTTACCTGGAGCTTCTGCGTTGACGTATGCCCCCAGATTTCTGCTCCGTAATTAACAGCCTCCCTGGCCTGGACTTTGTAAATTTGAATACGTGGGCCAAAGGGCCTATAGGTCAGTCCTTTGGTCATCCTAGTAATTCCGCCCACCAGCTGGGTCAATTTCATATTTGCCCTTGTTTTATGTGAATCCCAGGTCATAGACTGGTTGATGACTATCCCCAGATATTCAAAAGTGTAGACCCTCTCTAATCTGGAGGACCCTATGGTGGGACTCGTGCGTGTGGAGGGGGGCGGGTTGAAGATCATGTATTTGGTTTTGGTAGCGTTGATCTCCAAACCGCGATCCGCTCAAAAGCCCGCGAACCCATCCAAGACCCGTTGAAGTCCCATAGGGGATTTGGAAAGCAGCAGGGTATCATCTGCAAACATAATTGCAGGAACCCTGCTGCCGTCCAACTTTGGGGCATCGATGTTACTTAAGGAGCTAAGATGGTCTATAATCCCATTAACAAAAAGACAAAAAAGGGTCGGAGCAAGGACGCATCCTTGTCTGACCCCCCTGTCAACTGGAAAAGCGTCCAATAGGGTGCCTCCTCTTCCGCATCTTACCTTTGCAAAGTTCCCCTGATGCAATCTTCTCAGGATTGAGAGAATGTCAGCGGGAACCCCCAGGTCCATTAACACCGCCCATAATTTGGCCCTGGGCACCAGATCGAAGGCGGCACGGAGGTCCACAAATACTGTGTAAAGACTGCCGCCCTCGATCAGCGCCGTCTTCCAGTATAAAAGATTTAAGCGGAAGATTTGGTCAGTGGTGGAAGTACCCCTTCGGAAACCCGCTTGGTAGGGACTCATGAGCGCCATATCTTCAATCCATTCCTGGAGACGGTTTAGAATGAGAATGGAAGTGAAGGTTCCAGTGCTCCCGTTCTGTGGTTGCCAAGAGAACAAAGCCGGTGACATTATCCCTACCTGTGGCGCTTTCCAGGGGGCTGGCGAGTCCTGAATTGCAGTCCTTCCCCTCCCGCTGTCGCTGTGGGTTTACCGGCGACCGCTGTGTGGAGGCTTCGCTGGACTACGGTGACCAGGCTCCCTTGCAACAACTTCCGGAGGCGGACACCCTGCATTTCGCGCCCGTAGGCGCTTTAAAAATAACTCTGCCCCCCGCATCGCGGGACCGCGCGCGGGCGTAGCCGGGCTAAGCCCGGGCAAAGGGCGGGCCCTCTTAGGCCCTCAGAGGCACGAGGAGGACGGGACGGGGCCACCTCCTTTTATTCATCTATTCGTTACAACCTGAAGGTACTGTTCATTGGTTCACTGGCCATTCCTCATTTGGGAACTGTGGGTACTGCTATCATCTCCGGGACTATCTGCCTTATAACTATAATGTTGCTATGTGTCATTGATATTTGTATCCGTAGTCCTGCGTAACAACCCAAATCGCAGAACAGGGGTTATTATTTGTCAGCATGGCCCCAAGAGGCACCCGCAGCAAAACTGCTGCCGCTGTGACTGGCCCCATTGACCTTTTTATTTCTAAGGCCAATGATGCCATCAACCAGGGCATAAATCTATTAGAACGCAGGGTATCACAAGACTTGGCGCATGCCAGACGTTCTTCGCTTGGCCTCATTGCTACCGCCACTACACCTGCACAAATTATGCCTAATAACATCAGACCCCTACTTGATGTTTGTGCTGACATACACACCATTCCTAGTGAGGTTAACCTCTCAGCCTCAATTCCCCTGTTAGACACAGATACCGACACTAGCACAGACCTGGAAAAAACGCCTGACTTACTAATTAACCCCTCTCCCAAAGTACAATCTGCTGATAACACCAGGCATGCTAGAGGTAGGCATGAGGGGGCAATTCAAAAACTGAAGTCACACGTACCCAAGCCCCGGGTAACTAAGATCAGGAAATATGGCCGGGCACAAAGGAAACCTGGGAAAAATACCAACTTTGCCCCTGACAATAATTATAACGCGACTAAGGTTACGGTAATACCCCAGAGGGATGATAGTGAAACTGTTCAGCAGGGCAGAACAACGAACACTAACGGAAATATAGACAAGGCATATGACCCCCTGTTGGAAAGACTGGGGGATTTATTAAGCATTTATCTATCCCCAATCGAAAATAGGCTTGCTCGATTAGAAAAACAGCTAGATGAATTGAGCAACCCTCTTAAGATTTTCCTAAAAGGAGGTCCTGCAACCAGTACAAAAAATAGTAACCCCACCAATATAGTAGGCCCCAAAACAATTATCTTACAAGTATCCCCAGCCGCCCCAAATAATGCAGATAAAGTTGTACCTGTTGCGCTGGCCAATGGCCCAATTACTAATCAAAAAACAGCAACATCACATACTAATAGCAAATTCACAGATAAAAGAAAGGAACCTGGCATCAATACCACCGCGAATACCACACTCTCAACTGCGAGCACCACAGGTCACCCTTCAATTTCTACAAGCAATCCTATCTTGACCCAACCCATCCCAAAACTGCCCAGACAAGTTCCGGCCCGCATCAATCTTCCTCCGGAATGCGGTGCATATGTATTAGTGTTAGTAAATGTTACTAAACTAAGAGAGGATCAGGATGAAAATCCCATATCACTCAAAAATAAAACCCTGCACTGGCTAATTACTAACTGCAATTACCCGATTGATGGTGCAAGGGAGATTATTAACACACAGCGGGTGGGTTGGATTGGACCCCTTAGGAAAAAATTTGAGGGCGACTGTGTCATTATTAGTTTTAGAAAACCACATTGGGCAGAGAAAACACTAGCCAACGCCCCTTTACCATCGCCATGGGAATTTAACACCACGCTCCTTCCCTTAGGATATTTTTATCGACACCTGATACCTCCAGAACAAGCCACGGTTAACCCTCCCAACAATTTCCCCATTAACTCATACCAAGAGATGAATTTTGGTGCAAGGGTCAAATCACCCTTTTTTGCCCAAAACCAGAACCCAAATGCCGCCTTTTCCAACAACCCCAATTGGCATCCACAACCTCTAATGCCAATTCTTACCCCCAACCATCCACAACATTTTCAAGCCCCATCTATGCGTCAGAGCAATCACAGGGATAGGTCTTATCCAATCCCTAACCCATTCCAGTTTGCACAGACGACACAAGTCAGGCCAATGTACAATATCCCAACTTTCAATCGGTTCGACTATCTATCATCATTAGACGAACAGGATTGACTGAGTATACCCCTTAATAATGAATCATGCAAGAATGCAAAAACTTGTAACCAAGAGGATGCCACAATCATAAATTCACTTGCATCACTCCATGCTAAAACAGTAGTTCCAGAAATCATATTGACGGATAGCACTCCGGTCATTTCAAATGAATCAACTATCTATGATAATGGGAATACTAGGTGCACATTTATCAACCAGGGGTTCAAACACGGCCTATCAATCCTAAGCTGGAATGTCGCAGGTCTAGAATCCAAGCTCTCTGACCCTGCCTGGACCGAACTAATTAAGGACATAGACATACTCATGTTCCAAGAGACTTGGGCTGTTGATAACCTGTATATCGAAGGCTACCACTGTTTCAGCCTGACATCTCTAAAACCTAGTTTTGGCCGAGCGGTGGGTGGACTCTTTACGGGGATTAGAATTTTGGCAGGCGGTACAATTAATGTTCTGAAGTTAGATAACCTTGCTAATTCCAACATTCAAATTCTGGAATATAAATTGAAATCAAAGACCACAATTTATTTAATTAATTTTTACAATAATGATTTTAATGGTGTACCGAACAAAAACTTTGTTGCCTTATCTAAGGTTTTAAATATAATTGATTGTTCCATGTCAGTAGATATTAAGACTAGTATTCTGATCGGGGGAGATTTTAATGTGAAACTTATAGATAACTATGGATCCACTAACTTTGATCACTGTAATGACCGCAGGGGTTTGGAACTGATTAGCATACTCTCGGATTTCAATCTTGTTGATGTAATGAGTGTAGGGTATGATATGAATTTTCCCTATGCCCCTACGTTTAAGGGCAGGGATAACGGTTCAATTATCGATTACATTTTTACATCACCTGTGTTAACGGACTGTTTAATCAAATCTTCTGTGGTGCAAACGTCCTTCAGCGATCATAATCCTTTGTTTGCTATTTTTAACCTCGCACCCAGTCCGATTTTTATGAATTTAAATGGAGCTAGGGATATCACACCCTCAATTGATGGCCTTCGCCTTAAATGGAGAGGAATTGATTGTGGGGCCATTTTAGATACGATTCAGGAGGCATATCCGGATCTATTGAAATGTCTCTCCTCCCCCAGTACAAATAATGAAGAACTGATTACTGATTTTGAAGCTTTATGCACCAATATAAAAACTCTCCTGTCAGTCCCACTCTCTACTGACCATAAAGAGCCACGGTGGTTTGATACATCTTGCTCCGTGGCCAATAGAGAGTTAAGAAAGGCCCTTTCTGCCAATCCCAGGTGTAAGGACGCTGTTCGAGCCGCCAGGAAAAACTATAAAGATAAAACATCGAAAAGGAAGGCAAATTTGCTCTCCGATCACTGGGATAAGCTGGTTATCAGCGCCAATCTGGGTGGCAGCGGCCCATTTTGGACGGCAGTTAGGAGAACGAGGGAAATGGGCAAAGAGCTTACTAAAATTAGTTGCAATATAACCAGTACAGCCTGGGAGACCCATTTTTCTAATATTTATGCTGCCCCCTCTGATGAGCAACCTCTCCCTAACCTGAACCAAACAGCAGGTTTAGAGATTTCGGACTTAGAAGTCAGGAAAGCTATCAAAGAGAGCCTAGGCAACAAGGCGCCCGGGCCAGACGGCCTCCCTATAGATATCCTTAAATTTAATGTTGATCTTTGGACACCAATACTTTTAAATATTTTTAATAGTCTTCCACATGTAGCCATGCCTGCCACCTGGGCTACTAGTATTATTGTCCCCATTTACAAAAAGGGAGACAGATCGGACCCAGTAAATTATCGTCCCATCTCCCTCCTGGACAATACTTTAAAAATACTAGGACGAATAATTTATAATAGGGTACTGGTATGGGCGTCTGATTCTGACTTTTTAGACCCCTGCCAGATGGGGTTTAGGAGTGGGGTAGGAACAGTCGAGCAATGCCTAAATTTAAAATTGATAATAGATAAATACTGCATTGCTCGCTCATCCCCCGTTTACCTAGCTTTTATGGATCTTTCATCCGCATTCGATCTTGTGAATAGATCCAAGCTATGGTTAACTCTCCTGTCAAATGGTCTCGATGCCACTCTTGTTAGATTCTTAGCCTATCTCCATACTGACTTGAAAGCTCGGGTACGTATTGGTATGGGCGGAGAGGTATCGGGAGCCATTAAGATAGGGAGGGGGGTGAGACAGGGGTGCGTTTTAGCACCCCTGCTGTTTATCATTTATATTAATGGCCTGTCCAACTGTTTAAAGAAAGCTACCCCCGATGTTCCAATCATTTTAGGAAATCCCTTGCCCGTACTTTTATATGCAGACGACGCTGTCCTTTTGGCACGTACACCAAACGCCTTACGTCTGCTTGTACATAGTTTTGTAAATTTTATGGAGGGACTGGATTTAAAAGTTAATTTTAAAAAGTATTTTATTATGCCTTGTGGGCCGGGCAAAAGGAAACTCGGCACTACTCAAATTGGAACAGATAAACTCGAATCTGTCCATAAGTTCCCTTATCTGGGGTTGGTTTTCGCTGCGAACGGCTCCTGGAGTGGGCATGTGGCCCACGCCACGAGCAAGTTCTCGAAAGCCAACAACTCCGTCCTGAGTCTCCCACGCCCTAAGAAAATCGGCGCCACTAAAGCTATTGTTCAAATTTTTAAATTACAGTGTTCCCCTGTTGCTACGTATGGAGCCGAAGTTTGGGGATCGGCCAGCAGCATTGGTATTCAAAGAGAGGAAAACCGTTTTTGCAGGAAACTGCTGGGAGCACCAATTTCCTCTTCCAATTTCATCTGTCATAACGAACTCAACCTCCCATTCATAAACGACTTTATTAAAGCAAGACCAGCACTCTTCTGGATCAGAATCTGGAGGAATGAGGCTGCTGCCCTTACGCAAAACATCATTAGGGACTGCCTGAATAGTGATAATGGCATACAGATTCCCTGGTTTAAAGAAGTTTTTAAAATATTTAATGAAATAGGAAGAGGTATTTTGTTTACTGAGCCAACGGCTATTGAACCAAAGGACAAACATGAGGTTCAAAAGGCACTCTATGCACTTTATCGTAATGAACGGCTTGGAATTGAACTACAGAAATCAGGGGTCAAAAAATACATTGGTAATGGTCTCTGTATGCAAATCATGCCACCCTACCTATCACTGTCTATGTCAAATTGGGAACGATCTCTACTGTTTCGTCTAAGGGCAGGAACTGTTAAATTTCTGCTCTCTTTTCCTCTGGGGTATCAACACCATACTGTCCTTACCCCCTGCCCCTGTGACGGTACAAGTACTCAAGATGATTTGCACTTTCTGTTTTTCTGTAAATATTATGTGAGATATACCAAATGGCTTTTAACCCCATATTTTAGAAAGCTCAGACCTCTTACACTTCAGGAATCCTACATGCTGCTGCTCACCCTGGACAATGATGAACTGACATTTCGCACTAGCACTTTTCTAAGACTAGCCATACGTGCACGCAAGACTATGGGAAGTCCTTGTAATCAGATTCAGTCAAAAAATACTACTGCTAAAACCTTATAAGTTAATGGAATTTACTGTCTATCCTTTGTATGAATTGCTTTGTTACTATGAAATGTAAATTATTTAATTGTTTTGTATTATGTGTATGTATATGTTCTTTGATGTGTCGGTACTTTTATGAATTTTAACAAATTCGAATAAAGGTCTTTTGAAACTTGAAACTGAGTCTGCCGAAGATCTTCTGTGGTACATCTATAAGACTAATAGGTCTGTAGTTGGCTGGGAGCAGAGGCATACCCTTTTTGAAAATTGGGACAATCTCTGCGCCCAGCCAAGTACCTGGCATAGCCATGCCTCCCAGGATGGCATTGAAGAGAATCATGAGATAGGGGGACCAGATATCTGGTTCCTGTTTGAACAGATCGCCCGGGAGCCCGTCAAGCCCTGGGGCCTTTACCGATGTGAGTCCAAGTAGAGCAGCACATACCTCCTTAAGTGTGAATGGTTCGCCAATCACGACGGGACAATGGGGTTGACTAGGATTTGCCCCATCATCCTCGGGTAGTTTGTAGAGGGACTGAAAATGGTCCTGCCATACCTTAGCTGGAATATATGGTTCTATGGCGGAAATCAAGTCCTCTGAGCCTGTGTTGACGCAGCGCCAAAATTTGCGCGAGTCCGCACAGGCCAGGGAGTTGGTGAGTTTGGTCCATTTTTCGTGTTCCCACTCAGTTTTGGCATTAGAATCAGATACTTATAGGTTAATCGCCATGCCCTAATGTCCTCGCTACCCTTCCCTTCTTTGATTGATCTCACAAGGTCAGTTTTTGCCTTGCGGCAAGCACCATTGTACCATAAAGGGCCAGATATTTTTTTGCTAGACCCGGTTATTTTTTTTGTTAGAAATTCAGAAAGGGTTTCGACGAGGGCAGCATGTAGCTGTCCCAGTTGGGGATGGATGCCCTCAGTGCTGGCATTCTCCATAAGCGCCTCTACTTTTTCAAATAAGGGCACTGCTTGTGCATATAAGTTGGGTAACTTGGCCGGGTGGGAAGATATTAACTCCCACTTCACTCTGCGCCTATTATTCTCAAGAACCAGACTTCCCTCAGTTGTCCTCGTTGGAGTCCCCCTGGCTGTGAGACCGGGATGGCTATAGTTTAGTTCAAGGGCGTTGTGATCGCTGTCGTCCCTATTGGTAACCCAGAAATCTTTAATATAGGACCAGGAAGACAGGGGGACCAAAACATAGTCCAGTCTCGACTCGCTGCCCAGTCTGTTAAAAGTGCATCTTGCCGGGAAGTCTGAGCCAAACCTTACGTTACAGGCCCGCTAGTCGTATTTCAAAGTTAGAGAGGTAATTTGTAGGGCCAAGGGGGACCAGATTTTTGGTACTCTAAACATTCAGTCAGTACCCAAGTACTCATCCAGTGACCCAGGGCTTAGCACATGGACTGCTTCAAATGCCTATCCACTATGCATGCAGCCTTCTAACCACCTACACACTTGACTTTCACATCTTCAATTCTCCAGTCAGTATCTTTACACTTCCTGCAAATACCCTGTCACTCCCCTTGCACTCCTCTAGTGACCCATTCAGCACCATGTACTAATCCATTCACTGCGCCAAAACCCAACCACTCATAAATTCACCCAGATACTCTCCTTGCAGTTCTCTAATCATTCAGTCAGTACCATGTACTCATGCAGCAAGCCAGGCCTTAGCACAATAGACAGCTTCAAACGCCTATCCACTATGCATGCCGTCCTGTAACCACCTACACATTTGTTTTTCAGACCTTCAATTCCCCAGTCAGTATCCATACACTTCCAGGAAACACCCTGTCACTCCCCTTGCACTCCTCTAGTGACCCATTCAATAACATGTACTAATCCATTCACTCGGTTAAAACCCAACCACTTATAAATTCACCCAGGCACTCTCCTTGGTGTACTCTAATCATTCAGTCAGTACCCAAGCACTCATGCACTGAGCCAGGCCTTAGCACATGGACTGCTTCAAATGCCTATCCACTATGCATGTAGTACTCTAACCACCTACACACTTGTCTTTCACACCTTCAATTCACCATTCAGTATATATGCGCTCCAGCAAGCACCCTGTCTCTCCTCTTGCACTCCTCCAGTGACCCATTCAGCACCATGTACTAATCCATTCACTAAGCAAAACCCAACCACTTATAAATTCGCCCTGGCACTCTCCTTGCAGTACTCTAATCATTCAGTCAGTATCCAAGTACTTATGCAGGGAGCCAGGCCCTTAGCACATGTGCTGCTTCAAATCCCTATCCACTATGCATGCAGTCCTATAACCACCTACACACTTGTCTTTCACGCCTTAAATTCTCTAGTCAGTATATATGCGCTTCAGCAAACACCCTGTCACTCCTCTTGCACTCCTCCAGGGACCCATTCAGCACCATGTACTAATCAATGCACTGCGCCAAAACCCAACCACTTATAAATGTACCCAGGCACTCTCCTTGCAGTACTCTAATCATTCAGTCAGTACTCATCCATTGACCCTGAAAAAAAACCAAATTTCAGTTTCAATATTTTAAAAAACATTTTTTTTTCCATTTATTTGAGATGTCATCAGTGATGTTTTTTTCAGTGAACATATATATATATATATATCACCTACTGGTGGTCGCCAGTATGCAGTTATAGTTAGGACTTTGTTTCTATACAAAAAGCATTTTTTATTTTCGCAATAACTTTGGTCCCAAAATGCGTTTTCTCCATGTTATTTCCCATAGGAAACTTTACACACGCCTACAGCCCGAACTGCTGAACAGAATTACACCACATTTTGCAAAAAGGTAGCCCTTGGTTCAGAAAGAGATCTTTTTTTTTAAATGGAGTAAATCCTTTCAGTAGTTCCTCAGAAATTCAAGAAATAGAGGTCAAAAAATCAATTTCCCATAGGAAACTTTAGACACGGTTATAGCCAAAACTGCTGATCGGAATCACATCGAATTTGGCAAAAAGGTAGCCCTTGGTTAAGTAAGAGACCTTTTTTTTAAATGGTGTTAATCCGTTCAGTAGTTGCTGAGAAAATAAAAAAATAAAAGTTGAGATATATAGAGGCGCGATGGATCCGAACACCCTGCTGATCACGAGCTGCATTCTAGTTGGCTGTCAACAGTTCAAACCAGGAAGTGTTGGCAGCCATCGTGTGCCTCGGTAGAACCAAGGCACAAGAAAAGAGAAAAACAAAGGCGCAAAACAAGAAAAAGGAGCAGGGTAGAAACACCCTGACCCCCTAGGCCTGCTCAGGGTGTCCCACAAGGACCCCCAGGGCCCAAAAAGCATTAAAAAAAAACACAGCCAATTTCGCGCTGGGTGCGCGAATCGAGCCATGAAAATAAATAAAAGGAAGCGCACTTCGTTTTTTTTTGGCCCCCGGGTGGGCCAAGTCCTGGTGGCAATGTTTATATTGTAATGGGGGGCCCAAAGTAGCCCTCCAGCCCCCGGGAACCGCCACCCTGGGGCTTTCTTTACATATTTGTGGGGGGCACATGGCCCACTGCAGCTCCGGGGACCACCACCCCCGGGGTTTGTATTTTAAATGGGTGGGAACCTCAAGTCCCCCCAAGCCCTGGAGACCACCACCCCCGGGGCTTTCTTTATATATTTGCGGGGGGCACATGCATCCCCGCAGCCCCGGGGACTGCCACCCCCGGGGCTTTCTTTATATATTTGCGGGAGCACAGGGACCCCTGCCGCCCATCTGCCCACCCCTGGGCACTAACTATGCACATTTGTGATACAAGCACACATTCAATCAATCAATCAATCAATCAAGCATTTATATAGTGCACTACTCACCCAGAGGGTCTCAAGGCGCTGGGGGAGGGGGGTCCGCTACTGCTCGAACAGCCAGGTCTTGAGCTGCTTCCTGAAGGCGAGGTGGTCCTGGGTCAGGCGGAGGTGGGTCGGGAGGGAGTTCCATGTCTTGGCGGCGAGGTAGGAGAAGGACCGTTCCCCTGTGGTGGCTCTTCGGATGCGGGGGACGGCGGCGAGGGCGTGGCCGGTCGATCGAAGCTGGCGTTTGGGAGCGTAGAAGTTGAGGCAGCTGTTGAGGTATCCATACAGCCACTCTCACAATCACACACTCTCACTTATAGCCATATATGTACTCCAAAACACATATATACTGCTTTTTACATATGTAGTTACTCACACATGTACCACTGAGATATACATTCACTCACTAACACACCCATACACACACTCACCCATACAGTCCATCACAGATGCACTCTTGAAACCATGCACCCAATGAATCACCCACTGACATATCTATACAAAGAGTCACTCACACCCCACCCACACAAACACTCAGGCACCCATATAGATACTCAGACAACCAATCAATAACCCATATAAACACTCATGTAGCTATTCGCAAACCCATGCAGCCGCTTACACACAGACAGATACAGACATTCCCACAGTTTAGTCACTAACGAATGCATTCAGTAAGATACATTTAATCACTCACTTATAGAGTCAGTCTTACACCTACTAAATCATCCATTCATACACTTATACACCCACTCATTCTTCAATAAGCCTTTCCCTATATATATTAAACATATTTAAAATATACAAAAATCACACAGTCACTGGATGATGTCATCAGTGATGTCATTTGAGATGTCATCAGTGATGTCACTGACCTTGGCATGAGTGATGTAATATGTGACGTCATCAGCAGTGCATTGCGGGGGCACGAGTTATAGTTAGCTGAACTAACTATAACGGGGGAATTTCACGGGTTTTGTACGAGTGTCTAACTAAGTATAACTTTCCCTATTATTTTTTCAGTGAATATATATATATATATATATTATCTACTGGCGGTCGCCAGTAGATAGTTATAGTTAGGACCGTGTTTCCATAGGAAATCCGCAACATTCTATTTGGAATAACTTTGGCGCCGATTGACAAATCCTCGCAAAATTTTCAAAATAGGTGGGGCGCTCCGCTCTGCTCCTACCCTGAAAGTCTCGGGGTTATTCGTCAAGCGTGGGCCGAGAAAAAGGGGGGGGTCCCAAAACGCATTTTTCCCATGCAATTTTCCATAGGGACCTTTAGTCCAAGGTACAGCCCAAACAGCTGAACAGAATTACTTTAAATTTGGCAAAGAGGTAGTCCTCCGGTCAGGGATGTGCCTTTTGCATATCTGGAGTCAATCTGTTCAGTATTTCTTGAGAAAATAGCATTTAAAAGCATATACATATCTGGGCGGAGCCTAACCACACATCTCATCGTGAGATCTGATTGGCTGTCAGCACTTCATCCAAGAAGTGTTGGCAGCCATCTTGGGACCAATATACATGATAGCACCTCATTAAAAAGCCTTGCAGTTAATAGAAGGTTTTAAGACATTATAAATCATTTGTTGATGATACCATACTCATTTTAGGAATTGTGGTGTGTTCTAAGGTGATTTTACCATGTGAAAAAGCCTTCTGCTGTGATATCATGAATCATGTTTGAGAGAAAACTATTTTCTCATGCTTTTCCCACAGAGGTTTGGAAGGTGATCTATAAGCTAAACTGAGAGCATATTTTCTGTAAATTCACATTATCTTTCTCAGTCATGGGAGAATGAAGTCTGGCATTCTTAGTAAAACATGTACATCCAACAAGGGCTGAGACTGTCAGTTGATTCCTTTGTGTTCTACTGCAGCTTCCCAGAGTGTTCTAAAGAACAACTAGAGCGCTAACAGTCCTACTTATGGCAAAAGTATAGCACACCTGAAGCCATCTTGGTTGGAATAAAGTTGTAACTCTTAAAACATTTAATTTAAAAAGGAACACAATGAGGGGGTTCATTTTGCCATAGAAAGTATGATTAGTGCTGCAGAAAGAAAAATGAGGGCACATTTTGAGTGACTTCTCAAATCCTCTTCTATTTCATTAAAAAATTCTGACATGCAGACTGAAACATGCACTTTGAATACCAGCAGCAGACTTCCCTGGTGAGCAGTAGCTTTACTACAGTGATCTAATAAGCAACTAGAGTGCTAACATTCTGAATTTATGGCAAATGGCAAATGTGTGACACATCTGAATGCCTTCTTGATGGAATCAAAGTAAAAAACTGAAAGTTTTTCCTACTGAGGAGACTGTAGTAAATGAGGAAATTAGGAAACATCATAACAAATAAGTCTCCCAAAATGGCCACCAGAGACAAAAGAGCCCAAATGTAGCCCAAATATCATCCAGATGTAGCCCAAGTATAGCCCAATGACAGAATGTCCCAGAGTGTTCTAACGAACAACTAGAGCGCTAACAGTCTTACTTATGACAAAAGTATGGCACACCTGAAGCCATCTTGATTGGAATAAAGTGGTAACACTTAAAACATTTAATTTACAAAGGAACAAAATGAGGGGGTTCATTTTCCCATAGAAATTATGATTAGTGCTGCAGAAAGAAAAATTAGGGCACATTTTGACTTCTCAAATCCTCTTCTATTTCATTAAAAAATTCTGATATGCAGACTGAAACATACACTTTTAATACCAGCAGCAGACTTCCGTGGTGAGCAGTAGCTTTACTACAGTGATCTAATGAGCAACTGGAGTGCTAACATTCAGAAATTATGGCAAATGTGTGACATATCTGAATACCTTCTTGATGGAATCAAAGTAAAAAACTGAAAGCATTTCCTACTGAGGAGACTGCAGCAAATGAGGAAATTAGGAAACTTCATAACAAATAAATCTCCCAAGAGGGCCACCAGAGACAAAAGAGCCCAATTGCAGCACAAATATCACCCAGATGTAGCCCACATGTAGCCCAATGACAGAAGTGTGCAAAACACTTATTTTTTTGTATTTGCAGTTTTATATAGTGCAGACTTGTCAGGTATTGGAGTGCTTTACATGAGCATTGGTTACATCACACAAGATCAAATTAATTTTGGTTGTAGACATGGGGAGATTAAGTGATTTGACCAGAATCACAGAATGTTGAGCTGAAGCAGAAACTCCAACCTGGTTCCCCAGTTTCAAAGTCTGCAGCTCTGGAAGTAACACCACATCCTCTCCCCTAGGTGCAACAGTTAATCAAGTGGTAAACTGGATAAAAAAACATAAAGATTACAAATAATTTAAAAGTTCTTTGTCGCTATTTGAAAACTCAGAAAATATGTCCTCATTTTAGTTTTTTAGAGCACCAACCATAATTTTGATGCAAATAAGACCCTCTCATATATGTAATTTCTAAAAGAAATACTCTAGGTATTACAGTTTTGATTACATCAAGATGACGTCAGGCGTTCCACACTTTTGTAATAAATATAGAATGTTAGCAATATAGTTGTTCATTGGGATACTGTTGAGAGGCAGAGGCCAGGGGCACGGACTCTGAAAATTGAAGGCAGGTAGGAGAGTGCAGAGGCAACAATTTGACCACACTTGTCAGGCAGGAAGGGCAGTGGCAGCACAACAGACTATGGAGGGCAGTGGAAAGGGGGGCAGGGGCAACAAACCAACAATGCAGGACTGGCAAGAGAGGCTGAACCAATATAATAGACCATTGTGGGCAGAAGGAAGAGGCAGTGCCAACAGACCCGTTTCAGCCAGGAAACATCCAATGTTTTTAAGCTCAAATGGGCTTTACTTGATCTGTCTCCTGTCTACAATCTCCTCTTTTTAATGTAACTCAAAGGGGAAAATCAATCCCCCAGCTTTTTTTTCAAAATCTCACTCTTACCAAGTTCAAAATGTTTGCAAGTATGGTACATTGGATCATGGAAGGCAGGAGGAATTGGGGTAGGGACATGGACTCGGATAACAGAGGACAGGAGGGACATGGAGAGGTGCACCAAACTGACCCTACAGGGCAGGCATCAGGGAGTGCAGCACAACAATCCATGGAAAGCAATAGGGAGGGGACAGGACCATGCACATGGACAACAGAGAACAGAGGGGAAAGAGGCAATGGTAGCTAGCTGACCATAATGGACAGACAGGAGAGAAAGCTGCAGCATAACAGACCATAAAGGGCAGGAGGGACGGATCAGGGGCATTACAATGGAACAGGCAAGCCAGGAGGGAGGGAATAGGGTTCTGCACATGGAAACAGCGGGCTGGGGGCAAGGGGGCAGGGCAGGAGCAGCAAGATGACCATGGAGGTCAGGCAGGATGGGCACTAGAAACAAGACACACCATGGAGAGCAACAATGAGACTATGATGTCATACACACAGACCATGGAGGGAAGGTGGGAGGGGGTCAGGGGCAGCTAGCTGACCACACAGGGAAGGTGGGAGGGGCCATGGCAGCACAGAAGACCATGCATGGCAAGCAGGAGGGTTAGTGGCAGCACAATGGCTATGATGGGCAAGAAGGAGGGTGCAGGGGCATGCACAAAGGACCATGGAGGATAGAAGGGAGGGTCAGGACCTGGCACAGACAAGAGAGTTCAGGGGAAGGGGCCTCACAACAGACCGCACGGGGCAGGCAGGAGGAGCAGTTGCAGCACAACAGACCAGGGAGGGCAGAAGGGTGTGGCAGTAAAATGGACCATGGAGGACAGGAGGAAGGGGATAGGGGCATGGCATGTGGACAGGCAGGGTGGAGGTGGCAAGGACAGGTTACAGTCATCTGACAATGCTAGGCAGGTGAGAGGGAAGTGGCAGCTCAACAGAACACTCAGAGTAGATAGGAGTGGCAGGTCCATGGAACATGGTGGGCAAAAAGGATGGAGCAGGGGCATGCACAAAGATATCGGAGGGCAGGGGGAAGGAGAATAGGGGCAGCAAGCTAAGCACAGAGGCTAAGCAGGAGGTCAATGATGGGCCATAGAATTGGGCAATGGAGGGCAGGAGGAGTGGACTGGTACATCATGCTAAATGGAGAGCAATGGCAGCACATCAGACCATGCATGGCAGGAGGGAGGAGGCTAGTCCATGGATTCAGACAACAGAGGATAGGGAGGAGGTGGATGGGGCAGCAAGCTAACTGTTCAGAGAAGGTGGGTATTAGGAACTTTATTGTTTTTAAAATGTGTGTCTGTGCGAACTACTTAAAATATGAACAAGTATGCAGCATAATCTCACTTTTATTCAGGAAGAAGAGGACGTTTGTAACTGTGACTCCGGGCTCACTTGGCAGAAACACCCCCTGACCCTCCACCCCCCATCGCAAAATGTAATGTCCGTGAAAAGGGTAGGTAGATGCAGTGTTATATAGAACATAGTCCTGAGAGCACGATTGAAAATGAAAACTAGATATAGTATATGGTATAAACTATGCACCAAAAAGTGTGATATAAGATGAACCGGGGTGTGAAATATAATATGCAATACATTGTACACAATGACAGATTCATTGGAGAGCGCGAGATAGCACAGGCACTAGCTCGTGCTATGCGATATGCGCCTTGGAGTGTAATATGCACAGGGCAGTGTTGTGTAACCTAACTAGTCTCTAAAGTTGTAATGTAAAATATGTGCTGGGGAGTGTAACGTTGCATATGCACTGAGACAAAGATATGGATCCCAGATTGTAATATGTATGGCATAGCGCTGTGCATTATAACATAGGCATCGAGGAAGGCACGTTAGATGGGGCAATATAACCCGTGCGAAGGCAAGTGTGGCACGACATATTCACGGGGTGGTGTTACAGTGCAGATGGGCTAGAGAGTGTCATAGCATACGCACTAGCTGGTGGAATACAACACAGAGGTGTGAGGCACTCGGCGGGCACTGGTGGGTGTAACACAGCATTGGGCTCAGCCAGGAGCACGCTGTGACTCTCAAGTGAGGTTTGTCTCCTTTCCAGAGAGTAAAATAAAAAGTATTACACATCCGGCGGAGGATGTGTGTTTTATTAACCGTGAAGGGGGTTTCTTGCATAGTTTGGTTGAATTTTTGTTGAATCCCCTTTGAATGGCTTGGTGTGCGTGTATATTAAATGTGCCCATCAATAGCTACCCATGTTTGTATAAATAAACGACAAGGGTGTCTACATGGAGAGTACCCACCGGCTCGGGCGCCGGGATTAGGCACGGTAGGGCGTCAGACACGTCAGAGCTTCACTAGTGGTGTAAATACATTCCATGTGGATTCATTCTATGCATAGTTGCCTTTTAATGATTATCACGCAAATCGTCATGGTGATAGGTACCTATGGTTTGTGCAGCATGTCCTAAGTGTTTCTATAAATATATATATTTTTTAAATAATAAAAAACAAAGGCCGGCCCCGGGGGATGGGGTCCCCGGGGCCATAAGTGGCCTGAAGAGGGGGGCAACGCAGCCCCCTCCTAAAGAATTTAAAAAAAAAACAAGGCCATGACCCGGGGGTTGGGGTCCCCGGGGCCGACTAAGGCCTTGGGAGGGCCAATTATTTTTTTTTAAACAAAAAAATTAGGGTGCAGGCCCTGGGGGATGGGGTCCCCAGAGCCAGTAAATTAGAAAAAGAAGGGGGGCCACACTGCCCTCCTTCTTAAAAAAATAAAATAAATAAAAGACTGGCATCGCGCAGGAGGCCACGCCCCCTCCTAGCAGCATTCTGCAAACGCACCCCCTGGCCAGTTGTAAGTTGGGGAATTAATTCCCCTTCAATACTGAGGGTCCCTGAGGGCCAACTAGCCCAACAGGTATCTCCAGTATGCGCCAGGGAGCTGCGTTACAGACAGGTGTTCTGAGGCCAAGCCCCTTTTTACACCTCTATGCAACGCAGCTCTGTGGCGCTTACTGGAGGTACCTAGTGGGCTAGTTTGACCCTAGGGACCCTTAGGGTCCGATTCACAGAACTAACTTAAGACAAAATCCTAAACTTACTACTTTTGGTATTCACAGAAGTAAGGATTTTGTCTTAAGTTTGTCTTAAGACAAACTTAAGACAGACTTAAGACAGTCTTAAGACAGACTTAAGACAAACTTAAGACAGACTTAAGACAGACTTAAGACAAACTTAAGACAAAATCCTAACTTCTGTGAATACCAAAAGTAGTAAGTTTAGGATTTTGTCTTAAGTTAGTTCTGTGAATCGGGCCCAAAGGATTCAAGGGGACTTAATCTCTCAACTTAGACCGGCCACAGGGCGCGTTTACACAGTGGTGAAGGGAGGGGACGGGGCCTGAGGTGACATGTGCAAACACGCCCTGTGGCACGTTTTAAGTTGGGGAAATAATTCCCTTCCAATCCTGAAGGACCCTGGGGGCCAACTAGCCCACAAGGGTTTCCAGTAAGCGCCACTGCTCTGCACTGCAGAGAGGTGGTGCAGGCCGTGCCCCTTTTTACACCTCTCTGCAATGGCGCTTACTGGACGTACCTAGAGGGCTATTTTGCCCCTAGGGATCCTCAGGATTCAAGGGGACTTAATCTCCCAACTTAAAAAATGGCCACAGGGCGTGTTTACACAGTGGGGAAGGGAGGGGACGGGGCCTGAGGTGACGTGTGCAACACGCCCTATGGCACGTTTTAAGTTGGGGAAATAATTCCCCTTCAATCCTGAGGGCCCCTGGGGGCTAACTAGCCCACTAGGTGCTTCCAGTAAGCGCCACTGAGCTGCGTTGCAGAAAGGTGGTCCAGGCCGTGCCTCTTTTTACACCTCTCTGCAATGCAGCTCTGTGGCGCTTACTGGAGGTACCTAGTGGGCTAGTTGGACCCTAGGGACACTCAGGATTCAAATAAACTTAATATCCCAACTAAAAACGGCCACAGGGTGTGATTACACAGTGGTGAACGGAGGGGACGGGGCCTGAGTTAACGTGTGCAAAAAAACCCTGTGGCGCGTTTTAAGTTGGGGAAATAATTCCCCTTCAATCCTGAGGGACCCTGGGGGCCAACTAGCCCACCAGGTGCTTCCAGTAAGCGCCACTGCGCTGTGTTACAGAGAGGTGGTCTAAGCCGTGCCCCTTTTTACATCTCTCTGCAATGCAGCTCTGTGGCACTTACTGGAGGTACCTAGTGGTCTAGTTGGACCCTAGGGACCCTCAGGATTCAATGGGACTTAATCTCCCAACTTAAAATGGCCACAGGGCGTGTTTACACAGTGGGGAAGTGAGGGGTCGGGGCCTGAGGTGCCGTGTGCAAACACGCCCTGTGGCGCGTTTTAAGAGGTAGTTTTAATCACCTGCCCTATTATATACTAGGGGCTTACAGAGGAGGTCATGCTGATCACAGGGGGACCCCAACGCATAGTGATCCCTAGTGTATGTAGGTGTTTTCACTGTATTCTGAGTGTCTTTTAACATAGCACTGGCTCTAGGACTGGTTAGTCAGACTCAGTTAACACCAGTATCCGTCTGAAAAAGTTGAGGGTACAGGATGATTTTGCAACAAGGCTTCTTTCTGTTCTTCTGTTTGTTCTTTCTGCACATTATCCTTCTTCCTGCACTTTTCTTCATCTTTGATGACTTCTGTACTTCTTTGTGCATTTCTTTTTTTTTTCTGTGCGTTTTTTCTTCTTTCTTCACATGTCCTATCTCTGTAGCCATAATTAGAAATTAGCATTTAAAAAACCTTTGAAATTCACTGAAAATACCATAGGTTTCAGGCATGTTATAGTTAGGAATTAGCATTTAAAAAACCTTAGAAATTCACAGAAAAAACCATAGGTTTCAGGGGCGTTATAGTTAGCTGGACTTTTCACTCTTACAAAACCATTGAAATTCCCCCGTTATAGTTAGTTCAGCTAACTATAACTTGCGCGCCTGCAATGCACTGCTGATGACGTCACATATTACATCACTCATGACATGGTCAGTGACATCACTCATGACATCACTCATGACATCTCAAATGACATCACTCATGACATCATCCAGTGAATGTGTGTTTTTCTGAAAATTGCATATGTTTTATATATGTATATCTCCAGGTCGATGGAAGAATAAATGGGTATATAAGTGTCTAAATGGATGATTTGTTTTTGAAAAATCGATTGTATAACTGACTGATTAAGTGTATCTTAGTGAATACATGGCTTAGTGAGTAATGTTTAAATATGTAAATATCTGTATCAGTCTCTCACTTTGTGTATAAGTGGCTGCATGGGTTGGTGAGTAGCTACATGAGTGTCTATATAGGTTATTAGTTGGTTTTTTGAGTATCAGTATCTGAGTGTCTGTATGGTTCGATGGGGAGTATTACGTAGTGCATAAGTGCATGAATGAGTGACTCACTGTTTGTATGTGTTGAAGACAGCATGTGTGCAGGACTGTATGGGTGGATGAGTGTGCATGGGTGTGTTAGTGAGTGAATGCCTGTCTCAATAGTGTCTTTATGAGTAACTACATATGTTTTAAACTAGTATATGTGACTATTGTTGTATATAAGTGAGTATATGTGAGAGTGAGAGATTGAAAGAGTTCCTGTATGAATAAGTATGTGTTTCTATAAGTGATTGTTTAAAAGACTAAGTATGTGTAAGTTTCTGTAGAAGTAAGTGTGGTGGTGTGTGTATAACTGTATATGCAAGTAAATGGATGTTTGATTCTTTATTAGCATGAGTGACTATGTGTGTGAGTAATTCTATGGATGAGTGGCGTTGTGTAACAGGATGTATAGGTGTATGAGTACATATGATGAGTGAGTACATGTATGAGGGACTGTATAGGACTGTTGGTGAATGAGTGGATGTCTATGTGGATCTTAGAATTACTGAATAGGTTGTTGTAACTGATATTGGTATGTCCATTGTTTTGAAAATTTTAGTTTCTATTTTTGAATGTGTGTATCAAAGGTTATATTAGGGGGAGAGGAGGTCTGCCACTCTATCACAAAGATGATGTCATCAGTGATGTCATTTGAGATGTCATCAGTGATGTCATGAGTGATGTCACTGACCATGTCATGAGTGATGTAATATGTGACGTCATCAGCAGTGCATTGCAGGCGCGCAAGTTATAGTTAGCTGAACTAACTATAACGGGGTAATTTCTAGGGGTGGGCGGAATTTGCGTAATCGCGTTACGCAAATCTCCGCGAAACGGTAAAAAATCTCGGCGAACATGCAGAAATTCCGCGAACACGCGGAATTGCTTGTTCGCGATGCTTTTTTCCTGTTCACAGTTGCTGTTTGCGTGCTCGGGGAGAAATATCTCGCGAACACGCATTTTAAAAACGCAAACAAGAAAAAATTTCGCGAAGTCGCGGAAAGCTGAATTTTGGGCAATTTCGCGTTCGCCGCGGAACGCGAAATTACCGAAATTCCGCAAATTCCGCGAGCAGAACGGAATTTACCGCCCAGGCCTAGTAATTTCAATGGTTTTGTACGAGTGAAAAGTCCAGCTAACTATAATGCCCCTGAAACCTATGTTTTTTCAGTGAAATTCTAAGGTTTTTTAAATGCTAATTCCAAACTATAATGTGCCTGAAACCTATGGTTTTTTCAGTGAATATATATATATATATATATATATACATACATATAAATATATATATATATATATTATCTACTGGCGGTCGCCAGTATATAGTTATAGTTAGGATCGTGTTTCCATAGGAAATCCACAACATTCTATTTTGAATAACTTTGGCGCCGATTGATGAATCCTCACGAAATTATCAAAATAGGTGGGGCGCTCCGCTCCGCTCCTTCCCTGAAAGTCTCAGGGGGATTCATCAAGCGGGGGCTGAGAAAAAGGGGGGGTCCCAAAACGCGTTTTCCCAATGCAATTTTCCATAGGACCTTTAGTCCGAGCTACAGCCCGAACGGCTGAACAGAATTACTTGAAATTTGGCAGAGAGGTAGTCCTCAGGTCAGGGATGTGCCTTTTGCAGGTCTGGTGTAAATCTGTTCAGTATATATATCTATAGGCGCGCACCGTGCGCGCACGGTAAAATGTACCGTACGCGCACGCTGCCGTGCGCGAGCGCGATTCTGATTGGTTGTTAGATCTTAGTAAACATTCGAATCCGTCGAAACCAGGAAGTGTCGGCCGCCATTTTGTCTCTTGCAGTCTGAGGGGGTGAAAAACAAAGGTGGAGAATGTGAAAAGGGGACAGTGTGGACAGTTCCTGACTCCCTAGCCTTGGTCAGGGGGTCCCAGAAGGACCCCCAATAGCAAAAACGTATTTTACATTTTTTACGAAAAATCGCGGAGTGCGCGTAGCGTGCGCGCACGGTTGAAACGGAAAAATTCCGCGAACTACGTAACGTGGGCGCGCGGTGCGCAAAGCGCACCGCGCGCATACAGCGCGTGCACGGTGCGCGCACGGTGAAAAACCTTTAAAAAAATAAACATAAATAAATAAATACATAACTTAGCATTTAAAAAACCGTACAAATTCACTGAAAAAACCATAGGTTTCACACACGTTATAGTTAGGAATTAGCATTTAAAAAACCTTGCAAATTCACTTAAAAAACCATAGGTTTCACACATGTTATACTTCGCTGGATATTTCACTCGTAAAAAAACATTGAAATTCCCCCGTTATAGTTAGTGCAGGCAACTATAACTCACGCGACCGCAATCCTCTGCTGATGACGTCAGATATTACATCACTGATGACATATGTGTCTTTATGAAAAAAAAATATTTGTAATATATGTATAGCTAAAAATTAATGGAAGAAGACATGGGTAAATAAGTGTCTAAATACAGTATTAGCATCAGCAGAGGATTGCGGTCGCGTGAGTTATAGTTGCCTGCACTAACTATAACGGGGGAATTTCAATGGTTTTTTACGAGTGAAATATCCAGCTAACTATAACATGTGTGAAACCTATGGTTTTTTAAGTGAATATATATATATATTACTTCCAATCCTGGTTTCTCCAATACAAAACAGGCACTGACTCTGTGGGATTCCTGTTGCTGGGGAAAACCCCAGCCTCGACAGGTGGACAATAGGGCTCCTGTGGCAGGGAGGTGCCAGCACCTCCCCAGACAGGATATGTGGATTGGAACTGGGTGGGTGCACCATATGTTGCCTTTCAGAGTTGCACGTAGGCAGCTACAGCGCCTACATTCTGCATACACCGCTTGGAACCGGTTCAGGGGCATCCTGCCCCTCACCCAGGCGGGAAACACACAAAGGGGAGAGGGTGTATCCACCCTTCCCCGCCTCAGCTCTCATTGGTGGACACTACTCTGGACACTCCCCTAATCTTGGGGATAAAGGTAAATAACGTGGACCCAGAGCGTCAGATTAATCTTGGACTTCACAGACTTGACCTTCGACGAGCTGCTGCCCAGCTGACTGAAGTAATCTCCCTTGGGGTAAAGGAGTAACCCCCCTGCTTTGGCAGGCACCTGAAACACTGCAAGTGACCCGGTTGGAACCTCGCTGCTTCTTCAGACTTCGACGACTTCCAGCAAACTTGAGGTGGTTTTCGTAAGCATCGCAGAGGCCAGTGAGTGTGCTCACCAAACCTGTGTACCGTGGACCATGTGGGTGCTGAGATTCCTAATACCCCAGGACACCGGCCACCTCTTGCGTAGCACACAACCCTGACCAGTGGGGAAGTTGTGCTTTGGCCCATTATTGAGCCAACCACTTTGCAGCATTTGTGCCAAAGATCAGCGCCCTAGCCCACTCCGGTGGTCCGTGGGCTCCCTTTTACGCACTCCAAATTGCTGCCTCCCGCGGTCCCTTGACTTTCATCTGGTGGGCCCTAGCGGAGGACAATCTCGACAATCAAGAGTTCCCCTGGTTGCTCCAGGCCTGCTCTACCATCTCTCCAAAGGGGACATCTCACAAACCTCGTGGGTCTGCACCAGCAGCTGATTTGTTCATCTTGCATGGGTTGCAGTTGCCAAGGCTTAGTAGATCCAATCCGGACACTAACACCGCAGCGACCCTCATCCGATGGGGGACAGTTGGCCTTCCTTGAAATCTCCTGAGTCCGTGGCTGCAGATCCAAGCTGCACCTCTTTCAACTTGAAGCACCCGACATTGAAGGGCTCTTTCCTTTGAGCTCCCTGGTAACTGTGCCATGACCCAGACTCTGTCCCCTCTGCTTTCAGGTTCATCTCTACTAGATCTACAACTTCATTCTTATTGACATCATCAACGCTTTTGGCTAGCAGCAGTTTTGTACATTTTCCCATTGAAAATCAACCCGCGGCCCGACATTGAAAACGACCTATGCACCCGGCTTCCCTGGGGCAGGTAACAGTGGTACCTCGGTACTCTCGTGGTAGTGGGCTCCTCAAATGCTTAACTCTAAGCCCTTGACTTTAAACTCCTGCTAGAAGTGTCTTTAATCTTTTAAAATCAAACCGCGACATTCTCCATAGGCTATAATAGGGATCCCGATAGCAGCTACTTGCACTGCACGCGCCTCCCGTGGGTCCCCTTTCTCATAACCAAGGGTGGATTCTTAAGGGGCCAGCGATCCTAAATGCCCTAGGCATTGTCTGTAGAATTGTCGTGGTTCTTATACCACTTTTTTAATATATGGTTTGGTCCCACCCTGGGGCCCTGTGACACCAGTGCTATTTATTGTATCTCTCAATGCTTGTTTGAATTGTAACTTTACATCTAGCCTCATAAAGAGACTTATGGGATTCCGTCTAGAATAAATACATATATTTTCTATATATACCTGCGTGGACTACTCTTTCATTTGGTTATTCAAGAGGTTATCTATGGTAAAACAATACGTTTAACACTCCTTCATGACTTAGCCTGAAGGCTGCTCTCCACAGCTACCACTAGGATAGCTTTCTTTAAAGGTTGTCTTTTAAACCTATCACCATAAGAGTCGAATTGGACTGGTACAAGGTGGCCACTATAACTAGTGACCAGCATATGCCCGGCCAACTTCTCACATTGGTGTGCAGCGGTTGGATTCAAGCTTGCCATTGTTTTACCAGATAACAAATTGAATTTCTAAAGTGAAAGCCACTAGGTACTAAAGGTACATATAAATTCAAGCTTAGAATATAATAAATTCTACTGAACTTAGGAGTTGTGTGTAGAGGGTTTAGGACACCTTGACTACAACTCAAGAAAGGGTTCAGTAGGCCACACCTAGTGTAGGTAGATACACCAGTACCACTACACTAGACATGTCTTTAAGTTCAGGTGCCCATAAGGCCCTGGAAGGAACCTCAAGGGTCCCAGTCGACAAGTATGACCACCTCTCCTTTGCTGAGCTTAGAGAGATGTGTACTAGCAGACAAACAAAGGTGCCAACACTCAACGTCTCAGGGAAATAATCCTGCTCATAGCAGACTTTAAGCAGACTTTAATGTCTGAGGGAGTAGACAGGTTGGGTGGGCATCCTACAGAAGAGGACACCCAAGTGGTGGACTCTGATGAGGACCAGGAAGCGGAGATAGTTCCTGACCTGGATGACCAAGACCACTCACAACATGGAGGTGAAGGCCCAAGAGGCGCTCCCTCCATCCCTAATGGGAGACGGCTGCATCCAAGCAGAAGGAACAGATCCCCCTCAGTGGGGTCCAACCATTCTGAGAGATCCCAAAGGACCTCTGCCTCTTCTCAGAGAAGAGAATCCTCACAAGAGAGGTTTAGCAGACTGCTCCAGTATGAGCAAGCCAAGCTTCAGCTCAGAAAAGAACAGTTGACACTAGACAGTAAGTCCCTGGAGCTTCAGAAAGCTTCAAGAAAGTGGGGTCTAGAGTCCCCTGGTGGCAGTAATAATACCCCTAGAGTTAGAGAGAAAGCTCCTGACAATAGGAACCTGCATAAGATTGTGCCCCCCTATCAGACTGGGGATGACATCCACAAATGGATAACTGCTCTTGAGAGGGCCTGTAAAGTACAGAGGGTCCCAGTAGAGCAGTGGGCAGCAATCCTGTGGCTCTCCTTTGCAGACAAAGGTAGAGACAAGCTCCTCTCTGTAAGAGAAGAGGATGCTGATGATTATTATATCTTGAGAGATGCTTTAATTGATGGGTTTGGCTTAACCACTGATCAGTACAGACTTAAGTTCAGAGACACCCAAAAAGCACAGGATCAAGATTGGGTAGACTTTGTTTATTGTGCTACCAAGGCATTGGAAGGTTGGTTAAATGGCAGTAAAGTAAAAGATTATCAAGAATTGTACAATCTCATCATGAGGGAGCAGATTCTTAATGATTGTCAAAACCAACTCTTACACCAGCACCTGGTGGACTCTGATCTGACCTCTCCCCAAGAATTGGGAAAGAAGGCAGACAAATGGGTCAGAACCAGGATCAGGCCCAAGAACTAAGGCAGTGACCAGAAGAAAGATTCCACTAAGCCCAAAGAGAAAGGTGGGGATAATAAACCAGAAAAGTCATCTGAAGGGCCCCAAAAACCCAGTTCTGGGGGTGGGTTCCAAAATCCTTCCTCTACCAATAAGAAACCCTATTGCCATGTGTGCAAGCAACCTGGCCACTGGAAAACTGACTCCAGTTGTCCAAAGAATGGCAATAAAGAAAATGTTCCTGCCATGGCAGCTCCAACACCTCCTGTTACTACTAGTAGTAATCCCCCAGGTGGCGGGAGTGCACCCAAAAACTTAGTTGGGATTTCTTGGGGAACTCAGGTGGACTCTGGCCTAACCAGGTCCCCTACACAAGCAACTCTAGTCTGTGATGGGGGCATGGGGTTTGCCAACTTTACCATGAGTCCCAGTATCCTGGGCAGGTACAGACAAGAGCCTATGATCAATGGTCAGAAGGCTGTGGCCTACAAGGACACAGGGGCTACTGTCACCATGGTGACCAAGAGACTAGTACCCCTAGAACAGCTTTTACCTGGGTTTAGCTACCAGGTGACCAATATTGATGGAATTAGGACAGACCATCTGATGGCAGCGGTAAATCTCAGCTGGGGAGGGGTCACTGGCCGCAAGAGAGTGGAAGTGTCCCCAAACTTGCCTGTAGATTGTCTACTGGGGAATGATCTGGACATCTCAGCCTGGGCTGAGGTGGATCACAAGGCCCACTTAAAAATGGTAGGCCCTCCTGAGAGAGTGGATGAGACCCTGAGGGCCTCACCTCCACCCCAGGAAAAATTAAGGGGAGTGAAACCTGAAACTATGGATCACTCCACTCAAACAGAGAGCATAGGGGGTGAGGAACAGTCCTCCCCCCACCCCTCTCTACCTCAGTCAGCCCAGGGCTGCAGAGGTCAGGGAGGTCAGTGGACCCCTAGTGGGCTTCTGTCCAGAGGAACCCCCTCATCAACAGATTAGGGACACCCAGTAGAGTAGTTCTAGCCAGGTGAATATTCCTCTACAAACTGAGGGATCCCCCTTACCCCTAGGTACAGGTACCCCACAGATGGACTTTGTTGAGCACAGGAAAACCTGAAACACAGTTGCACCAAACCTTCCAGTGCCCTCCACTATTCCAACAAAAGGGACCCAACCACCAGCTGTAGGCAGCCAGAGGTTGACCCTTAGGGCCAGATATGACACAGTCATGGACAGAAAGGCTTCCAAGGTGACCAGTGTTCTGAGGAGGTTGAGACCACCCCAAATAGGGCCTCACTTCCAGACTCAGACATCAGCCTGATTCTGTGCCAAAAACCGACACAGGTAATTTCCCTAGACTTTGGAGAAACTCTAAGACCCCTTGGGGTAGGATTTCCCAAGTGGACCATGAGACAGGGAGCAACCATGCTAGTGCAGGTTCTTCCTTATATGGCCACTCAGGAAATAAAGGCTTATCTGGACAAGGTTAGCCTTATCTCCTTTAGTTTGGGGGGGTTATGTAGGAAGGTGGAATCTGACTAATGGTTGCCCCCAACTTTTTGCCTGGTATTTGAGTGGTTTTTGACTAGTCTGGCTGGGATCCTGCTATCCAGGACCCCAGCCTATCTGCTTTCTCCTTAAAACTGATGTGAGTCCCCTAGGTACAAACCAATTGGATACTGAGGATACCCTGGCAGACCCTTGTAGATGGTACCCTAGGAACCCAGGGCATGGGTCCCTCAGAGGCCTACCAGGGCTGCAGCACTTCTTGTGCCACCCTGGGACAGCCATGCCAACTGACACCACCAGACCACTACTGTAGTCTGGGTAAGGTGGTGCTAGCACCCTTACAGGGATATAGGTACCCTCTATCCCACCTATGTACAACACATATACTCTCATTGGTCACCCCTATGGCAGGTCTTGATAATCCTACAAGGCAGGGTGCTGAGGTATGTCTGAGGGGGGACCCCTACTTGAGTAGGGCCCCTCTGCAACCTTCGTAAAAACATTGCTGGGTTGTTTGTCGTGTAGCCATACCATATACTCTTAACCGCATTATAAGTCTATCGCAATAACGCGATAACTTGAGAATGGCTACACAGAACCATATCGTGTTTGGTGTCAAACATGTAGGAATCATACCCGCAGTCCAGCCATGGGCATGAGGATATGATTCCCCCCCTGCTAGAGGGGCGATGTGGGAAAAGCGGTACGATTTAGACACCAATTTAAAAGTGCACACGCAGTACAAAATGGATGCTACCAGTCACCTACACGACTCTGGCTGCCTGTTGTTGGGGAAAACCCCAGCCTCGACAGCTGGACAATAGGGCTCCTGTGGCAGGGAGGTGCCAGCACCATATGTTGCCTTTCAGAGTTGCACGTAGGCAGCTACAGCGCCTACATTCTGCATACACCGCTTGGAACCGGTTCAGAGGCATCCTGCCCCTCGCCCAGGTGGGAAACACACAAAGGGGAGAGGGTGTAGCCACCCTTTCCCGCCTCACCTCTCATTGGTGGACACTACTCTGGACACTCCCCATATCTTGTGGATAAAGGTGAATAACGTGGCCCCAAAGCCTCAGATTAATCTTGGACTTCACAGACTTGACCTTTGACGAGCTGCTGCCCAGCTGACTGAAGAAATCTCCCTTGGGGTAAAGGAGTTACCCCCCTGCTTGGCAGGCACCAGAAACACTGCAAGTGACCCGGTTGGAACCTTGCTGCTCCTTTGGACTTTGACGACTTCCAGCATCCTTGAGGTGGGTTTCCTAAGCATCCCAGAGGCCAGTGAGTGTGCTCAGCAAACCTGTGTACCATAGACCGCGTGGATGCCGAGATTCCCAATACCCCAGGACACCGGCCACCTCTTGTGTAGCACATGACCCTGACCAGTGGGGAAGTTGTGCTTTGGCCCATTATTGAGCCAAGCACTTTGCAGCATTTGTGCCAAAGATCAGCACCCTAGCCCCCTCCGGTGGTGCGTGGGCTCCCTTTTATGCACTCCAAATTGCTGCCTCCCATGGTCCCCTGTCTTTTGACTGGTGGGCCCTAGCAGAAGTCAATCTCAACAATCAAGAGTTCTCCTGGTTGTTCCTGGCCTGCTTTACCGTCTCTCCAAAGGAGACACCTCACAGACCTCGTGGGTCTGCACCAGCAGCCAATTTGTTCATCTTGAGTGGGTTGCGGTTACCAAGGCTTAGTGGATCCAATCCGGACACTAACACCGCAGCAACCCTCATCCAATGTGGGACAGTTGCCCTCCAGAAGCTGGCTTTCCTTGAAGCCTCCCGGAGTCCGTGGCTGCAGATCCAAGCAGCACCTCTTTCAACTTGAAGCACCCGACATTGAAGGGCTCTTTCCTTTGAGCTCCCTGGTCACTGTGCCATGACCCAGACTCTGTCACCTCTGCTTTTAGGTTAATCTCTACTAGATCTACAACTTCATTCTTCACGACATCATCGACGCTTTTGGCTTTCAGCAGTTTTGTACATTTTCCCATTGAAAATCAGCCCGCGACCCGACATCGAAAACGACCTATGCACCCGGCTTCCCTGGGGCAGGTAACAGTGGTACCTCGGTACTCTCGTGGTAGTGGGCTCCTCAAAAGCTTAACTCTAAGCCCTTGACTTTAAACTCTTGCTAGAATTGTCTTTAATCTTTTAAAATCAAACCGCGACATTCTCCATAGGCTATAATAGAGATCCCGATAGCAGCAACTTGCACTGCACGCGTCTCCCGTGGGTCCCCTTTCTCATAACCGAGGGTGGATTCTTAAGGGGCCAGCGATCCTAAATGCCCTAGGCATTGTCTGTAGAATTGTCGTGGTTCTTATACCACTTTTTCTTTTTTAATATATGGTTTGGTCCCCCCCTGGGGCCCTGTGATACCAGTGCTATTTATTGTATATATCAATGCTTGTTTGAATTGTAACTTTACCTCTAGCCTCATAAAGAGACTTCTGGGATTCTGTCTAGAATAAATACATATATTTTCTATATATACCTGCATGGACTACTCTTTCATTTGGTTATTCAAGAGGTTATCTATGGTAAAACAATAAGCTTAACACTCCTTCAAGACTTAGCCTGAAGGCTGCTCTCCACAGCTACCACTAGGATAGCTTTCTTTAAAGGTTGTCTTTTAAACCTATCACCATAATAGTCGAATTGGACTGGTACAAGGTGGCCACTATAACTAGTGACCAGCATATGCCAGGCCAACTTCTCACAGGCGGATAGGTCCGCCTTGCTCACTGTGTCTGGCATCACTCAGGTAAGTTTAATTTAAGCATTCTAATACTCGTGACACAAACCAAAAGGTCGCTTAGCAACCAAAGTAACCAGTGATAGACATTGAAAAAACACTGAAGAAAAATACGTATTATAACTCATAATGCCTTGATAAGCAATTCATTCACCACCTTTACCACATTAGTCACAGTGTAGAATGTGTAATATTATCAACATTCTGCTTAAACATTCAAAACAATTGCTACATTTAATTAAATACGGACTACGAGGGTATCGGTCCATTGTTATAAACCTGTGCAATGTCCAACATTGGTAACAAAAACGGATAGTAATGTTACTTGCCACAAAGTGAACCGCATGTGCTTAAGTTGACCTTTGGGCATTATGGTGGATGTAAACTGTAGCGCACTTGTGCCTATTGTGCCCAAGTGGGCAGTGGTGTATCTGGCATCGGATCATACCCTTTCTCGATTCTGTTAGATTGCTAATTGTTGGAGCACTTTAAATAGTTATCGCTATATTGAGAGATCTAAATAATTGAATATTTAAACAAGATTTATGATGATTGGTGTGTGCTGAGTGAAAACATAATGTGAAAAAAGAAGAAGAAAAAAAGCAAGAGTGAGTCAGATCTTATGGAGAATTAGTTCAAAGATCTAGAATAGGCAGTTACCGCTATCTTAATTTTGGCTGAGATAGATGATTAAAGGTGTTCACTCATTGCCTCATCAGCATTTATGCCATTCGGAATTTTACAATCCAACTGGATTATATATCTTGATTCTAGTCTCCTAAGTGCTAGTTGTCTATTGCCACCTCTGATGTTCTTCTTTACACTGTCAAGAACAAAGTAAGTGAGATCCTCCGCTTTGCGGCCATGTAACACATTAATATGACGGGCCACTGGATACGTAGGGTCATTATAATTGATGGCCCTTGGATGTTGTAATATCCTAATATGTACGGGATGAATGGTGCTTCCCACATACATCTTGTTGCAAGTGCAACGTAACACATATACCGCAAAATCTGTTTTGCAGGTATAATTCTCCCTAATCTCAAGTGGAGTTTTTCTTAGAGGAGTGGAGACAAGTCTGGTGTTAATTCCATGATTGCAGGCTTTGCGTTTAGTGCATTTGAAAAAACCTTTTTGGGATTTGAGTGAACTAGCACTTTTGCCCTGCGCTGGAGCATTGGACACAAGTTCTTGTTTCATGGATTTGGCTCTCCTGAAGGTTAACTGAGGAAGCTTAGTGCAAGAAGGGCCTATGGTGGGATCACAACGCACTATTGGCCAGTGTCTATACAGAATTTTCTGTAGATTGGAATGGTATGTATTATACCCTGTAATTAATCTTGGCGTCTGTTTTACAGATTGCCTTGAGACTGTTTTACTTGCCCTGTTTTCGAATATGAGGTCCTCCCTGGTGATGGCTATATACTTGTGTTTTGCTGTTTCTACAGTTTTTGACTTATAGCCTCTGTTGCTAAGTCTCTTGAACAAGTTTTCTGTGGAATCTTTCAAACTCTCTGCAGTACTGCAATTCAGTTTCATTCGCAAACACTCGGCATAGGGGATACTTCCAATAAGTTTAACGGGATGAAAACTTTGGGCATGCAGAATGGCATTCCCTGATGTCGGTTTCCTGAATGTACGTGAATTTACTTTGTTATTGCTGATATACAATTTTAAGTCAAGATATACAATAGATTTCTTACATGTGGTACATGTAAATTTAAGATTTAGGTAATTGTTGTTGATTTCATCAGCAAAATCAATAGCACCTTGTTCAGTGCCCTTCCACAAAATAAAAATATCATCTATGTAGCGTTGGTACAGTACTACATTTTCAGACATCTGTGTGTTGTGTGTCCCCATAAGTACTTGCTCCTCCCACCAGCCCATATGCAAATTCGCATAGCTGGGGGCGAAGCAAGCACCCATGGCTGTGCCCTGTGTCTGTTTGTAAAGCAATCTATCAAACATGAAGATATTGTTCTACAGGCACCATTCCATCATATGTAATAACATAAGTGTATGTTGGTAAAAACCTATATCCCTTGTACTCAGATAGTATTTTGCTGCATTCAGGCCATCGTGATGCCTGATGCTTGTATACAGACTCTGTACATCCAACGTAACAAATACATAGTCTTCATGCCAGTTACAATCAAAGATTTTAGTTAGGAAATCCCCAGTGTCTTTAGTATATGCAGGTAAAGCTTGAACGAATGGTTGAAGGAAAAAGTCAATAAATTTGCTTGTATTTTCAAACAGGCTCCCAATGGCAGATATGATTGGCCTGCCCGGTGGACACTCTGCATTTTTATGGACTTTCGGGAGCAGATAGAGTTGTGGTGTCCCAGGGTAGTCATTTTTCATGTAATCCAATTCATTCCTTGTAATCAACCTGTTCCCTCTCCATTCGTATAAACATCTATGATATTTCTCTTTGATGCTGATGATGTTGGTGGCACTGATCCGTGTGTAGCAATCCTTATCCGATAAGTGTGTCATTGCCTCTTTGTTGTACATTTCAAGAGACCAAAGTACAACATTACCCCCTTTATCTGACCATCGTACAACAATGTCGGGGCGTTCTTTTATTCTTTGCATGACTCTGGAATATTTTGTTAGTTCATTATGCCTGGTTTTGTTAAAAATATTACTACTTTCAATTGCCAATTGCTTAAGATCTTTGATCACTTTATCTGCAAAAATGTCAATGTTGTCCCTAGGCATTAGTGGGTTAAAGACAGATTTTGGTCTGAACGGAGTAACCACAGCTGCATGTATGTTTAGACCTGATCTAATTGCTGCTTGACCACTAGTTACTACATCGGTTATACCATCAATTTCCAGCTCCGTCATGTCTCTCAAAAAGGTCATATCCGCTACATTGAGAGTATTTGATTCTGGGGACACTATGCCTCCATGTTCACTTGCATCAATCCTTTCTTTAGTGTTGAAGAAATGTTTACGTAATTTCAATCTGCATATGAAGTGATACAGATCTATTCTAGTCTGTGTATAATCACAGTTTGTTTCCTTGCTAAATGATAGCCCTAGAGCAAGGATTTGTTTTTGCTCCTGTGTCAAAGCCATGGTCGTTAGATTTATTACTGTGTTCTCTGTCCCTGTTGTATCTTTTATCTCCTTCTGTTCCATCTGTATGTTGATTTTTGAATTATGTTTGCCCCATCGCCGGTATTTCCTCCTTCTGCTCCTTGACTTTGAGCCCGGTTTGATGTACGCTCCTGTCGCGGAGGTCTTGGGCGTAGACTCATCAAACGCTACACGCGTCAAAAAACGAGTTCCTGAATCAGTGTTGGTGCATTACGTGCCTGATCCCTACTGCCACTTGCTTCAGAATCAGACTCTATTTCTGAACTCAGTTCAGATTCACTGGGTTCATGATGTCCTGAGGGGCCGCTGCTTGTCATTGATAGCTGTTGACGACGGATATTTTAGAATTTTCTTGAAAAAGTGTAAATTCGACCATGCAGGTAATCATTCCTATCACGTTGGAATTTGCTGGCTTTTCTTTCTTTGATCGTTTGCTCGTATTTTAATACACGGTTTTTAATGTCTGTTAAACCCTTCTTTACTTCGTCTTGATTAGATGTTTCTTCAAGCTCACTGTATATTTCATTTATTCTGACCAATATTTTCTCTCTGTCTGGTGTTGCGAACTTTATCAGTATCTGCAGCATATTTCGTGACGATTGGGCGCTGTTATCAGCCCATTCCTGAAGCATGGCGGGATCCGGATTTTCGAAGGTTGGGGCCACGAGAATCCCTAAACCCCTCGGGATGCGTCCACCTCCAGGTATCTTTTCAGTGATGTGCACTCCCACCATTTAGCCACCTCATGCCTTCGCAATCTTTCTACTAATTCACCGAGTAATTGTTTCAAATTACTGCCTGTCGCCGACGGTTGTACATTGCCACTTATTGTTGGCGTTCTATCGTAATCGTCTTTGTCGCTAAAGATATCAAGCGCTGCCTCTTCACGATCCTTGACCCAATCCTCGACCATTTTTAATGGAATAATTGCTGTCCTTGACACCCACTGCCTGTAGATTTCGAAAACCTTTAGGACTACCTCTCCCATCAGCCACCTGGGGGGATTAACAAACCACAGATGGACCACACAGTGAGCTTACCTGGAACCCGGCTTGCCCTCCGGCATTCACGAGAATCAGGATACTCACGTCCATGCAATCCAGTCTGCGCTTGACGTCCCGAGATGTTGGCTACAGGGGGATCTCCGTTTTCCTTGTTTTCAAAGACAGTCCACTACGAATTCCGGCAGCGGAGTGCACCAAATCGAGGAGGGTCAGCGTAAGAGACTAGGGAACGTATCTAATATTACTTCCAATCCTGGTTTCTCCAATACAAAACAGGCACTGACTCCGTATATATATATATATATATATATATATATATATATATATATATATATATGTATATATATATATATATATATATTACCTACTGGCGGTCGCCAGTAGGTAGTTATAGTTAGGACCACGTTTCCATAGGAAATCCGCAACATTCCATTTTGAATAACTTTGGCGCCGGTCGACGAATCCTCGCGAATTTTTCAAAATAGGTGGGGCGCTACGCTCCGCTCCTACCCTGAAAGTCTCGGGGGGATTCGTCAAGCGGGGGCTGAGATAAAAGGGGGGTCCCAAAACGCGTTTTTCCCATGCATTTTTCCATAGGACCTTTAGACAGGGCTACAGCCCGAACGGCTGAACAGAATTACTAGAAATTTGGCAGAGAGGTAGTCCTCAGGTCAAGGAAGTGCCTTTTGTAGGTTTGGTGTAAATCTGTTCAGTAGATTCTGAGAAAATAGCCTTTAAATCAATATATATATCTGAGCCAGCTTACGGTGCGCTTACGGTACGCTTACCGTACGCGTACGGTGGCGTGCGCGAGCGCGAGCGCGATTCTGATTGGCTCTTAGATCTTAGTAAACATTCGAATCGGCCGAAACCAGGAAGCGGCGTCCGCCATTTTCTCTCTCGCACTGAGAGTGATGATAAAAATACAAAGCACAAAAACATGTAAAGGGGCTCTTTAGACAGCGCCCACACACATAGCAATGTTGAGGGAGTCCCCAAAGATCCCCCAAGGCCAAAAACGGAATTTTTATTTTTTCGGTAATTTCGCCGATTACGCTTACTGTACGCGTACGGTACAAAAAAATAAAAAAATAAAAATTATCCACACTCTCCCCACCCCGTGTGCAAATGGTGCCCGAAGGGCACCATTTGTGCATGGCCCATGTAGCGTCACGTGGGCACGGCACTAACTGCGTAAAGTGGGCGGCCGCACGGTGCGCGAAGCGCACCGTGCGCGCACGGAACGAACTGCGTTAAGTGGGCGCGCACGCCACGAATGGCGTAAAGTAACTTAGCATTTAAAAAAACGTACAAATTCACTGAAAAAACCATAGGTTTCACACACGTTATAGTTAGGAATTAGCATTTAAAAAACATTGCAAATTCACTGAAAAAACCATAGGTTTCACACATGTTATAGTTAGCGGAAATTTTACTGATAAAAAACCAATGAAATTCCCCCGTTATAGTTAGTGCAGGCAACTATAACTCACGCGACCGCAATCTTCTGCTGATGACATATGTGTCTTTATGAAAAAAAAATATTTGTAATATATGTATAGCTAAAAATGTATGGAAGAAGACATGGGCAAATAAGTGTCTAAATACAGTATTAGCATCAGCAGAGGATTGCGGTCGCGTGAGTTATAGTTGCCTGCACTAACTATAACGGGGGAATTTCATTGGTTTTTTATCAGTAAAATTTCCGCTAACTATAACATGTGTGAAACCTATGGTTTTTTCAGTGAATTTGCAAGGTTTTTTAAATGCTAATTCCTAACAATAACGTGTGTGAAACCTATGGTTTTTTCAGTGAATATATATATATATATATATATATATTCACTGAAAAAACCATAGGTTTCACAGAAGTTATAGTTAGCTGTACATTTCACTCGTAAAAAACCAATGAAATTCCACGTTATAGTTAGTGCAGGCAACTATAACTCACGCGACCGCAATCCTCTGCTGATGCTAATACTGTATTTAGACACTTATTTACCCATGTCTTCTTCCATTAATTTTTAGCTATACATATATTACAAATATTTTTTTTTCATAAAGACACATATGTCATCAGCAGAGGATTGCGGTCGCATGAGTTATAGTTGCCTGCACTAACTATAACGTGGAATTTCATTGTTTTTTTACGAGTGAAATGTACAGCTAACTATAACTTCTGTGAAACCTATGGTTTTTTCAGTGAATTTGTACGTTTTTTTAAATGCTAAGTTATGTATTTATTTTTTATTTTTTTTTCTGGTTTTTCACCGTGCGCGCATCCTGCGCGCACGGTGCGCTTCGTGCACCGTGCACGCGCTGTGGGCACTCGGTGTCCACGTTGCGCAGTTCATATCGTGCGCGCCTCGCCTTTTTTTACGCATTTACATTTTTTTTGTCCCTTGCGGGTCCTTCAAATTATTTAATAAATGTGATTGTTATTTCTATTTTTCTTTTTTTTTTTTTTTACCGTACGCGTACCGTAAGCTTACCGTACGCGCACTCCGCGATTTTTTTTTTAAAATTATTAAATTTATTTTTTGTACTTTTTGGTCCTTCGTGGACCCCCTGACAAACGCTAGGGGGTCTGCAACTCTCTTTGTTGCCCCCTTTTCACGTTATCCACCTTTGTTTTTCAGAGCGAGAGACAGAAAATGGCGGCCGACACTTCCTGGTTTCGACCGATTCGAATGTTTACTAAGATCTAACAACCAATCAGAATCGCGCTCGCGCACGGCAGCGTGCGCGTACGGTAAGCTTACCGTAAGCGCACGGAGCGCGCTTACAGATATATATATTGATTTAAATGCTATTTTCTCAGAAACTACTGAACAGATTTACACCAGACCTACGAAAGGCACATCCCTGACCTGAGGACTACCTCTCTGCCCAATTTCAAGTAATTCTGTTCAGCCGTTCGGGCTGTAGCTCGGACTAAAGGTCCTATAGGAAAATGCATAGGAAAAACGCGTTTTGGGACCCCCTTTTTTCTCAGCTCCCGCTTGACGAATCCCCCCGAGACTTTCAGGGTAGGAGCGGAGCGTAGCGCCCCATTAGTTTTGAAAATTTCGCGAGGATTCGTCAACCGGCGCCAAAGTTATTCCAAATAGAATGTTGCGGATTTCCTATGGAAACACGGTCCTAACTATAACTATCTACTGGCGACCGCCAGTAGATAATATATATATATATATATATATATATTCACTGAAAAAACCATAGGTTTCACAGAAGTTATAGTTAGCTGTACATTTCACTCGTAAAAAACCAATGAAATTCCACGTTATAGTTAGTGCAGGCAACTATAACTCACGCGACCGCAATCCTCTGCTGATGCTAATACTGTATTTAGACTCTTTTTTACCCATGTCTTCTTCCATTAATTTTTAGCTATACATATATTACAAATATTTTTTTTTCATAAAGACACATATGTCATCAGCAGAGGATTGCGGTCGCGTGAGTTATAGTTGCCTGCACTAACTATAACGTGGAATTTCATTGGTTTTTTACGAGTGAAATGTACAGCTAACTATAACTTCTGTGAAACCTTTGGTTTTTTCAGTGAATTTGTACGTTTTTTTAAATGCTAAGTTATGTATTTTTTTTTTTTAAAAAATTCTGGTTTTTCACCGTGCGCACATCCTGCGCGCACCGTGCGCTCGGTGTGGGCACTCGGTGCGCTTCGCGCACCGAGTGCCCACGTTGCGCCGTTCATACCGTGCGCGCCTCGCCTTTTTTTACGCATTTACATTTTTTTTTTCCCTTGCGGGTCCTTCAATTTATTTAATAAATGTGATTGTTATTTCTTTTTTTTTTTTTTAATTTTTTTTTACCGTACGCGTACCATAAGCTTACCGTACGCGCACTCGGCGATTTTTTTTTTAAAAATTATTACATTTATTTTTCGTACTTTTTGGTTCTTCGTGGACCCCCTGACAAACGCTAGGGGGTCTGCAACTCTCTTTGTTGCCCCCTTTTCACGTTATCCACCTTTGTTTTTCAGAGCGAGAGACAGAAAATGGCGGCCGACACTTCCTGGTTTCGACCGATTCGAATGTTTACTAAGATCTAACAACCAATCAGAATCGCGCTCGCGCACGGCAGCGTGCGCGTACGGTAAGCTTACCGTAAGCGCACGGAGCGCGCTTACAGATATATATATTGATTTAAATGCTATTTTCTCAGAAACTACTGAACAGATTTACACCAGACCTACGAAAGGCACATCCCTGACCTGAAGACTACCTCTCTGCCCAATTTCAAGTAATTCTGTTCAGCCGTTCGGGCTGTAGCTCGGACTAAAGGTCCTATGGGAAAATGCATGGGAAAAACGCGTTTTGGGACCCCCCTTTTTTCTCAGCCCCTGCTTGACGAATCCCCCCGAGACTTTCAGGGTAGGAGCGGAGCGTAGCGCCCCATTAGTTTTGAAAATTTCGCGAGGATTCGTCAACCGGCGCCAAAGTTATTCCAAATAGAATGTTGCGGATTTCCTATGGAAACACGGTCCTAACTATAACTATCTACTGGCGACCGCCAGTAGATAATATATATATATATATATATATTCACTGAAAAAACCATAGGTTTCACAGAAGTTATAGTTAGCTGTACATTTCACTCGTAAAAAACCAATGAAATTCCACGTTATAGTTAGTGCAGGCAACTATAACTCACGCGACCGCAATCCTCTGCTGATGCTAATACTGTATTTAGACACTTTTTTACCCATGTCTTCTTCCATTAATTTTTAGCTATACATATATTACAAATATTTTTTTTTCATAAAGACACATATGTCATCAGCAGAGGATTGCGGTCGCATGAGTTATAGTTGCCTGCACTAACTATAACGTGGAATTTCATTGTTTTTTTACGAGTGAAATGTACAGCTAACTATAACTTCTGTGAAACCTATGGTTTTTTCAGTGAATTTGTACGTTTTTTTAAATGCTAAGTTATGTATTTATTTTTTATTTTTTTTTCTGGTTTTTCACCGTGCGCGCATCCTGCGCGCACGGTGCGCTTCGTGCACCGTGCACGCGCTGTGGGCACTCGGTGTCCACGTTGCGCAGTTCATATCGTGCGCGCCTCGCCTTTTTTTACGCATTTACATTTTTTTTGTCCCTTGCGGGTCCTTCAAATTATTTAATAAATGTGATTGTTATTTCTATTTTTCTTTTTTTTTTTTTTACCGTACGCGTACCGTAAGCTTACCGTACGCGCACTCCGCGATTTTTTTTTTAAAATTATTAAATTTATTTTTTGTACTTTTTGGTCCTTCGTGGACCCCCTGACAAACGCTAGGGGGTCTGCAACTCTCTTTGTTGCCCCCTTTTCACGTTATCCACCTTTGTTTTTCAGAGCGAGAGACAGAAAATGGCGGCCGACACTTCCTGGTTTCGACCGATTCGAATGTTTACTAAGATCTAACAACCAATCAGAATCGCGCTCGCGCACGGCAGCGTGCGCGTACGGTAAGCTTACCGTAAGCGCACGGAGCGCGCTTACAGATATATATATTGATTTAAATGCTATTTTCTCAGAAACTACTGAACAGATTTACACCAGACCTACGAAAGGCACATCCCTGACCTGAGGACTACCTCTCTGCCCAATTTCAAGTAATTCTGTTCAGCCGTTCGGGCTGTAGCTCGGACTAAAGGTCCTATAGGAAAATGCATAGGAAAAACGCGTTTTGGGACCCCCTTTTTTCTCAGCCCCCGCTTGACGAATCCCCCCGAGACTTTCAGGGTAGGAGCGGAGCGTAGCGCCCCATTAGTTTTGAAAATTTCGCGAGGATTCGTCAACCGGCGCCAAAGTTATTCCAAATAGAATGTTGCGGATTTCCTATGGAAACACGGTCCTAACTATAACTATCTACTGGCGACCGCCAGTAGATAATATATATATATATATATATATATTCACTGAAAAAACCATAGGTTTCACAGAAGTTATAGTTAGCTGTACATTTCACTCGTAAAAAACCAATGAAATTCCACGTTATAGTTAGTGCAGGCAACTATAACTCACGCGACCGCAATCCTCTGCTGATGCTAATACTGTATTTAGACTCTTTTTTACCCATGTCTTCTTCCATTAATTTTTAGCTATACATATATTACAAATATTTTTTTTTCATAAAGACACATATGTCATCAGCAGAGGATTGCGGTCGCGTGAGTTATAGTTGCCTGCACTAACTATAACGTGGAATTTCATTGGTTTTTTACGAGTGAAATGTACAGCTAACTATAACTTCTGTGAAACCTTTGGTTTTTTCAGTGAATTTGTACGTTTTTTTAAATGCTAAGTTATGTATTTATTTTTTATTTTTTTTTCTGGTTTTTCACCGTGCGCGCATCCTGCGCGCACGGTGCGCTTCGTGCACCGTGCACGCGCTGTGGGCACTCGGTGTCCACGTTGCGCAGTTCATATCGTGCGCGCCTCGCCTTTTTTTACGCATTTACATTTTTTTTGTCCCTTGCGGGTCCTTCAAATTATTTAATAAATGTGATTGTTATTTCTATTTTTCTTTTTTTTTTTTTTTACCGTACGCGTACCGTAAGCTTACCGTACGCGCACTCCGCGATTTTTTTTTTAAAATTATTAAATTTATTTTTTGTACTTTTTGGTCCTTCGTGGACCCCCTGACAAACGCTAGGGGGTCTGCAACTCTCTTTGTTGCCCCCTTTTCACGTTATCCACCTTTGTTTTTCAGAGCGAGAGACAGAAAATGGCGGCCGACACTTCCTGGTTTCGACCGATTCGAATGTTTACTAAGATCTAACAACCAATCAGAATCGCGCTCGCGCACGGCAGCGTGCGCGTACGGTAAGCTTACCGTAAGCGCACGGAGCGCGCTTACAGATATATATATTGATTTAAATGCTATTTTCTCAGAAACTACTGAACAGATTTACACCAGACCTACGAAAGGCACATCCCTGACCTGAGGACTACCTCTCTGCCCAATTTCAAGTAATTCTGTTCAGCCGTTCGGGCTGTAGCTCGGACTAAAGGTCCTATAGGAAAATGCATAGGAAAAACGCGTTTTGGGACCCCCTTTTTTCTCAGCCCCCGCTTGACGAATCCCCCCGAGACTTTCAGGGTAGGAGCGGAGCGTAGCGCCCCATTAGTTTTGAAAATTTCGCGAGGATTCGTCAACCGGCGCCAAAGTTATTCCAAATAGAATGTTGCGGATTTCCTATGGAAACACGGTCCTAACTATAACTATCTACTGGCGACCGCCAGTAGATAATATATATATATATATATATATATTCACTGAAAAAACCATAGGTTTCACAGAAGTTATAGTTAGCTGTACATTTCACTCGTAAAAAACCAATGAAATTCCACGTTATAGTTAGTGCAGGCAACTATAACTCACGCGACCGCAATCCTCTGCTGATGCTAATACTGTATTTAGACTCTTTTTTACCCATGTCTTCTTCCATTAATTTTTAGCTATACATATATTACAAATATTTTTTTTTCATAAAGACACATATGTCATCAGCAGAGGATTGCGGTCGCGTGAGTTATAGTTGCCTGCACTAACTATAACGTGGAATTTCATTGGTTTTTTACGAGTGAAATGTACAGCTAACTATAACTTCTGTGAAACCTTTGGTTTTTTCAGTGAATTTGTACGTTTTTTTAAATGCTAAGTTATGTATTTTTTTTTTTTTTAAAATTCTGGTTTTTCACCGTGCGCACATCCTGCGCGCACCGTGCGCTCGGTGTGGGCACTCGGTGCGCTTCGCGCACCGAGTGCCCACGTTGCGCCGTTCATACCGTGCGCGCCTCGCCTTTTTTTACGCATTTACATTTTTTTTTTCCCTTGCGGGTCCTTCAATTTATTTAATAAATGTGATTGTTATTTCTTTTTTTTTTTTTTAATTTTTTTTTACCGTACGCGTACCATAAGCTTACCGTACGCGCACTCGGCGATTTTTTTTTAAAAATTATTACATTTATTTTTCGTACTTTTTGGTTCTTCGTGGACCCCCTGACAAACGCTAGGGGGTCTGCAACTCTCTTTGTTGCCCCCTTTTCACGTTATCCACCTTTGTTTTTCAGAGCGAGAGACAGAAAATGGCGGCCGACACTTCCTGGTTTCGACCGATTCGAATGTTTACTAAGATCTAACAACCAATCAGAATCGCGCTCGCGCACGGCAGCGTGCGCGTACGGTAAGCTTACCGTAAGCGCACGGAGCGCGCTTACAGATATATATATTGATTTAAATGCTATTTTCTCAGAAACTACTGAACAGATTTACACCAGACCTACGAAAGGCACATCCCTGACCTGAAGACTACCTCTCTGCCCAATTTCAAGTAATTCTGTTCAGCCGTTCGGGCTGTAGCTCGGACTAAAGGTCCTATGGGAAAATGCATGGGAAAAACGCGTTTTGGGACCCCCCTTTTTTCTCAGCCCCTGCTTGACGAATCCCCCCGAGACTTTCAGGGTAGGAGCGGAGCGTAGCGCCCCATTAGTTTTGAAAATTTCGCGAGGATTCGTCAACCGGCGCCAAAGTTATTCCAAATAGAATGTTGCGGATTTCCTATGGAAACACGGTCCTAACTATAACTATCTACTGGCGACCGCCAGTAGATAATATATATATATATATATATATATTCACTGAAAAAACCATAGGTTTCACAGAAGTTATAGTTAGCTGTACATTTCACTCGTAAAAAACCAATGAAATTCCACGTTATAGTTAGTGCAGGCAACTATAACTCACGCGACCGCAATCCTCTGCTGATGCTAATACTGTATTTAGACACTTTTTTACCCATGTCTTCTTCCATTAATTTTTAGCTATACATATATTACAAATATTTTTTTTTCATAAAGACACATATGTCATCAGCAGAGGATTGCGGTCGCGTGAGTTATAGTTGCCTGCACTAACTATAACGTGGAATTTCATTGGTTTTTTACAAGTGAAATGTACAGCTAACTATAACTTCTGTGAAACCTATGGTTTTTTCAGTGAATTTGTACGTTTTTTTAAATGCTAAGTTATGTATTTTTTTTTTTTTTTAAATTCTGGTTTTTCACCGTGCGCACATCCTGCGCGCACCGTGCGCTCACTGTGGGCACTCGGTGCGCTTCGCGCACCGAGTGCCCACGTTGCGCCGTTCATACCGTGCGCGCCTCGCCTTTTTTTACGCATTTACATTTTTTTTTCCCTTGCGGGTCCTTCAATTTATTTAATAAATGTGATTGTTATTTCTTTTTTTTTTTTTTATTTTTTTTTACCGTACGCGTACCGTAAGCTTACCGTACGCGCACTCGGCGATTTTTTTTAAAAATTATTACATTTATTTTTCGTACTTTTTAGTTCTTCGTGGACCACCTGACAAACGCTAGGGGGTCTGCAACTCTCTTTGTTGCCCCCTTTTCACGTTATCCACCTTTGTTTTTCAGAGCGAGAGACAGAAAATGGCGGCCGACACTTCCTGGTTTCGACCGATTCGAATGTTTACTAAGATCTAACAACCAATCAGAATCGCACTCGCGCACGGCAGCGTGCGCGTACGGTAAGCTTACCGTAAGCGCACGGAGCGCGCTTACAGATATATATATTGATTTAAATGCTATTTTCTCAGAAACTACTGAACAGATTTACACCAGACCTACGAAAGGCACATCCCTGACCTGAAGACTACCTCTCTGCCCAATTTCAAGTAATTCTGTTCAGCCGTTCGGGCTGTAGCTCGGACTAAAGGTCCTATGGGAAAATGCATGGGAAAAACTCGTTTTGGGACCCCCCTTTTTTCTCAGCCCCTGCTTGACGAATCCCCCCGAGACTTTCAGGGTAGGAGCGGAGCGTAGCGCCCCATTAGTTTCGAAAATTTCGCGAGGATTCGTCAACAGGCGCCAAAGTTATTCCAAATAGAATGTTGCGGATTTCCTATGGAAACACGGTCCTAACTATAACTATCTACTGGCGACCGCCAGTAGATAATATATATATATATATATATATATTCACTGAAAAAACCATAGGTTTCACACATGTTATAGTTAGCAGGACATTTCACTCGTAAAAAACGAATGAAATTCCCCCGTTATAGTTAGTTCAGCTAACTATAACTCGCGCGCCCGCAATCCACTGCTGATGACGTCACATATTACATCACTCATGACATGGTCAGTAACATCACTCATGACATCACTGATGACATCTGAAATGACATCACTGATGACGTCATCCATTGAGTATCTGTTTCTGAACAGTTTTAATATGTTTAACATATATAGGGAAAGGCCTGTTGAAGATTAAGTGGGTGTACAGGTGTGTAAATGGATGATTTTCTGTGGTGCGTAACTGACTCTATAAGCGAGTCATTAAATGTATTTTACTGCAGACTAGTGACTAAACTGTGTGAATGTCTGTATGTGTCTTTATGTTGCTGTGTAAGTGGCTGCATGGTTTTGTGAATAGCTATATGAGTGTCTATATGGGTCATTGATTGGTTGTCTGAGAATCTGTATCGGTGTCTGAGTGTTTGTGTGGGTAGGGTGTATGTGTGACTCTATGCATAGATGTGTGAGTGTGTGATTCTATGGGTGCATGGTTTTTAAAGTGCATCTGTGATCGACTGTATTGTTGAGTGAGTGTAAGTATGGGTGTGTTAAGGATTGAATATATATCTCAGTGGTACATTTGTGGTTAACTACATATGTGTAAGGCAGAATATGTGCGTGTAAGACTATATGAGTGGGTAGATGTGAGAGTGTGTGATTGTGAAAGTTTTTGTATGGATGAGTGTGTCCTTGTATTAATCTTTCTATAAGATTGTACTAATGTTATTCTATTTTTATGAGTAAGTAAACTTGAGTGTGTATATCCACATAGGTGAGTAAATGAGAGTGTGATTATTTGCATTACAGACTAGGTGTAAGAGTAGCTCTATGGATACTTAGTGGTGTGTGAGTGTCTATATAGGTGTATAAATACATATGATAGTCTTGTATGGAGAGACTGTAAATATGAGTGTCTGTACCGGTGAATGAGTGGAAGTGTATGTAGACCTAAGAATTAATAAGTGGGGAATGGAATGATTTTGACAATGGAATTCTTTAATTTTGAGTCGGTGTATCAAAGGTTATATTAGGATGTGAGAAGATACAGTTATTTATGACATGGATGACGTCATCAGTGATGTCATTTGAGATGTCATCAGTGATGTCATGAGTGATGTCACTGACCATGTCATGAGTGATGTAATATGTGACGTCATCAGCAGTGGATTGCGGGCGCGCGAGTTATAGTTAGCTGAACTAACTATAACGGGGGAATTTCATTGGTTTTTTACGAGTGAAATGTCCTGCTAACTATAACATGTGTGAAAGTTATGGTTTTTTCAGTGAATTTGCAAGGTTTTTTAAATGCTAATTCCTAACTATAACATGTGTGAAACCTATGGTTTTTTCAGTGAATTTGCAAGGTTTTTTAAATGCTAATTCCTAACTATAACGTGTGTGAAACCTATGTTTTTTTCTGTGAATTTGCAAGGTTTTTTAAATGTTAATTTTTTAATTTATTAATTTCTTTTTTTTTTTTTTTTTTTTTAAATAGCCTACCTATGTATATAATCATAAATTTAGTGTATCCTGCAATATGGAATATTTCACCTTTTTTAAATAATTGTTTAGATATAGTTGAACATCACAGTTAATATCTTCTACAAACCTTTCATTTTTTTTTTTTTTTAATGGTTTTTTTACCGTACGCTTACCATAAGCGCTCCGTACGTTATTAGTACGGTACGCGCACGCTGTTTGTGTGCTCCGTTTGCGCATGCGTACGCGACGTATGTACGCATGCGTACATCGTCACCGATTTACTTTTCCAGCTGGGCAGAAAAAGGTGAATGCTCCACTAGTCACCTGCACTCTTTGTGACCGTGTGTTATCTAGAGGGAATCCAAGGAAGAAGTATTCCTTTGGAAATTTCTCTATGTTCAGACACATTAGGGATGTACATCCCGGGACTTTTGCTCAACATACTGGACCAAACTCCCCAGTAAGTCACCAGAGCACACCCTCAGAAGCTCAGCCGAGTACATCATCGGCACCTCAGCTGAACCCTTCATCTGTGGTGGGAGCATCACCATCTTCTGCTTCTCTGAAAATCAACCCTCGATTTCGGAGGGTACAAATGAGGTGCACCAGGTGTTATGGGCTAATTGCTCATGGGAAGACCAGTGTTTCCCTAATTAACAATAGGATAGACCAGCACATCTGTGGTCCTTGTTAATATTCCCACTATTTCTTTCCTCTGTCCCTGTATTAACCCAACGGTTCTTTTAAGATCCAACCTTACCTCACAACTTTTTTTATTTTATTTTTTACTTTTTTTTTTTTTTTTTTTTTTTAGCTTGCGTGTACGGTAAGCGTACTTTTTTTTAAATTAAATTTTTTTTTCATCCTACAAGGTCCTTGAGGGATACAGAGAGGAGAAGTGAAAAAAAGGGAGCATGACAGTAAATGTGTGATAAATACAGAAATTTTACACTTACCTCACCAATAAAATAACTTAATTATCAATAAATGTTTATTTTAATTGCTGGACATTTTGTAAAAATTTTTCCTAATTTTTCTTTCTCAATCTGAAAAAAAAGAAAAAAAGTATTAATATTTAATAATACATTTTATAAAACATTATACATATTTTCATATTTAAAAAACAATTTTTTGCCCTTTTTTTGCTGTTTTCAGAATATATTGCATTTCACTGTAAATCGTGAAACCAAATGCATTCATCACTTAACAGCGGGCAAAAAAAAATAACAATCTACAAGATTGTTTAAAAAAAGCCCAGAATCTCTTCTCACTAAAACATACCTTTATAGAAATGTATCATATTCAATAAAAATATCATCTAAGAACAATAACATTTTTCAATAAATATCGTCTGAAAATTTTGTTGCGTGAGCATAATCACCAAAATAATATCTGTCAAAGAAGTCCACAATCCAATTTCTTGCCTTTCCTTTAGGCCAAATGGTAATTTTTAAATTCTTTTTTGATGAAATTTCCAATGATAATCCAATAAAATTGAAAAAATAATTTTTACAGATGTCGCAATTTCTATCTAAAATTTTGGTTTCAGAAAAATTAAATAGGAATTTGCTAAATCTAAAGGCAAACGCTCCGTAAAAACCAATTGAGAATCATTACACAGTGTCCAGCCTTTTTCACATTTAAGATAAACTGTGTAATGTCCAGAAGTTACAGTAGGTCCATCATGGAAAATTATTGCAACTGTAACAAAAGTTTTTCCAGAAATTGATAATTGCTGTCCTATAAACTTCTTTATTAAAGTATTCAATTTTGAACCATCAGCTCTACAACGTTGCATCATTAAAATTACATACTGTCCATATTTCTTTAAAAGTAACGTTGAAAACATGTCAGATTTACATTCACAGCATTCCATGCTATGATTGGCATCTTTAACTAATTTACTAAAAGTCACTGATTTACTCTCTGGCATTGTTAAATAGATAAACCTTTCTGAATCAACATTAGACCTGCATGTGTAGAAACAGTTTTCACAAGTATGTTCCCATTTATAAGAGAGACCGAACATATTCTCAACATCTATGCCTTCCTCTTCCAGTACCATAAGGACATACATCAAGAATTCCTGTGCATCTTGCTGGACATTTTGAGTAAACTGTGTACGTCCTGAACATACATCTAAAAGTTTTCTAATTTCAGTAGCACTTTCTATTTTTGTTTTATCAATACTTAGCTTCTCATAAAAGAGACTCAGCACAGAACAGAATCTTTTTTCTTGATTTACTATTATCTGCTCTTGCAAACTTTCAAGATAAAACACAACATTCAGTACTACATTAGCGTAGCAGTTGACACCAGAGCTATTTTCAAAATGACAACCAACAACCTCTTCAACATTGTCCTTTTTCTTTTTGCTTGCAACCACATGACTCTCTTTTTGTTTTCTCATCTCTACATCCTCGTTACAGATATTATGAAATCTCCTTTTCCGAGAAACAGCACGTTTTTCCAACACAGGATACTGATCTAAATGAGGAGCATAGGTTCTTCTCAATCTATTATATTCCTTTACACAATTTGTATCTGCACTAACTTTTGAGTCATCAAAGTCTATCATGAATAAACCAGATAATGTTTTTACTAGCGACAAAGCAACATATGCCATACCTTCTTTGAACACAGTAGAACCAATATTTACAAAAGCACTATCTACAGTTAATCCTTGAGACTTGTGAATTGTTACAGCATATGCTAGAGAAAACGGGAACTGCTTCCTACGTACATATAAGTCTTTCACAAGCAAAAAACGGACTGAACAACGACTAATCTCTTTAACCTCTTCAATCTGATCAAATTTTATTTTTAAATATTCAATCCCATCTTTTTTCTGGTACTTCACAAAACCCACTACTTTACCCATAGCTCCATTCACTAAACCTTTTTCAACATCCAAATTTCTCCTTAAAAAAACTCGACAGTTCATGCAAAGATATAGATTTTTTTCTAATCCAGCTGTTTTCGAAATGTCCTTCTCTAGAGAATCCAATTTATTTTTCAGTTCGCCTGTTAATGTAATAGTAATTCCTTCATGCTGAATTTTGTCCACTGCTTCCATTTTCTTAATCTCTTTCTTTTCTAATTTCAAAAGTTCCTCATTGAATATCGAGCATTCACGTAGTGTTGGCATTAAGCAGATTACAGTATTATTTTCTGCAATGTTCTTGTATATTTTCTCTGCAACTATTTCTTCCTTTGGAAATAAATTATGTAGCAACCGACTCTCTAATGCTTTTCTGCCAACTTCTGTGAGTAGTCCAATTCTGATATCTTTCAGAATACTTGCATAGTCTTCATTGTTCGCTTGCCTCATATTGGTAGTAAGTTCTTTGTACTCAAAGAACGACCAAATATTCGTATTACCAATGCTTCCTAATGACTTCCTCGTGTCTTCATGTCTCACAGTATTAAACACTGGTTGTCCTTTAACTGGAGTGAGCTGTAGAAGATCCCCAAAAACTATGACATGTTTTCCACCAAATACCACATCATAGTCTCTCCTTAGAATTTGCTGCATTCTTAAATGCACAAAGGCAAGCATTAAGTTTGATACCATGCTTACCTCATCAATAATAAGAACTTGCATCTTCTTCAACACACTTGGAACTTCGAAGCATGCTTCTCCAGTAAGCTTGTGATATTCTATTTTGTTCTCATGCTCCACTGGTAACATTAGCAAGTGATGTAAGGTAATTCCTTTTATGTTATATGCTGCTAACCCAGTTGGAGCAGTTACAACACAAGACAAAGTTGAATCTGTTTTTTGCTGTAGGTAGCTTCTGATGACTTTAATTAAGAAACTTTTCCCAGTTCCAGCTTGTCCACTCACATACATCCTGATTGGTTCAAATGATGTGCATGTGCACTCTTTATTTTCATGTAGTAATCCGTGATCAATGTTTTTCCTGACTTCTTCATAAATGTGTTGTTGTTCTTCATTCAGTTGTTGTTCCAAATTTGGTAAGTCTATTAAATCTTCCTGAGCTTGATTCATAGCCATTTCCACTTCAGTCATGGCTATTGCAGCTTCATTTTCTACGATTGGTTGTCCTAGGGGATCTTGACTGAGCGTTCCTGAACTTTGGCTGTCTTGAGAACTGTCTCTAGCTACTTCAGCTGCAATTGTAGCTTCCTGTTCAATTTCTTCATTTAACATTTGCACGTAATTTGTGAAAGTACAGCATTCAATTGTATCTTTACATGCATTAAATGAATCTTCATAGCTTGCAAATTCTCCAAGTAGTTCGTCCTCTGTACGCCATGGTTTAAACAGCTGTAAAAGTGCCAAGTAGTAACATTCCTTTTTCTCAGCAGTGTCGCAACTCAGCTTCCTATGATTAATCAAACTTCCTTTTGTTTGCTTCACCAAACATCCTTCCTCACCAATGACTTTATATTTTACAGTGTTGATGTCTTCTGTGGCTTTCCGTGAAAAAATGTAGTTCTGCAGCACTTCATAGAGACACATGTTCTCCAGATGACGACTTCTTTTTGGGTAATACGTGTCCAACATATTTGTTTTCAAAATATCTGTACTTTCCGGGTCGTTCTCGGCCAAATATTCAATTTCTCCAACAGATTTCAGTACCCGATTTCGCATTGTTGCAAGGCCTAAACTTACCCAAATTATTCTTCTGGATTTCGAGTAAAGACTTGCAGATGATATCCTATCTGAGCATTCATACGATCCAATTTCTCGATGCGATAACATCTTTAAACTGAAACTGTATAGCTTCTTACTGACATTCTTCTTGTGAGAAATCTCTTCCCACATTTCCTTCAATTCCGTTTTCTCAGATTTAGTGATGTACGATGTGACATACCGAGCAACAGCAATCGAATTGTCAGCCACATATTGAATATCCATATTAGCATTCCACATGGATAAAATGACTGGGTTGTAGTCATTTATATATTTTGACTCTTCTTTTCTTCTTAGGTTGTACGTATTTTTTGGAGATTTTCTTGTAATGGTATGTCGCACAGCTGACATAAAACTGTTTACTCTTCCTTTTGAAAGAACAGGTCGTGGAAATCCAAATCGACATTTTGTGTAGAATTTATCTTTGCTCTTGTACTTCTGCCGACAGTATTTTCCAAACCGATGATTTTGGAAACGTAAAACTTGCTCTTTTAACTTTTTCTCTTCTGTGCTTTTAGGTATAGCACATGTTGCGTATTTTTCAATGAAAGATAAAACTGCTTCATCAGCATCTGTTCCAAATTTTGGGGCATCCTTGATCCACAACAGCATATGAATATGAGGAGCACCTCTTGCTTGGTACTCTTTTCTCCAAAAGAAATCCACAACTTCTCCAAGAGGTGGATTTTTTTTATTGCAGATAAAGGACATCATAGCCTCAAATCTATGATTGAAATATCTGCAAACATTAACCAGATCCAATGAGCACAGTTCTCCTGCTGTCTTGTATTCGATGTTTTTAATGTTGGAATTGGCCTCTCGAAGAAAATCCAGTAAATCATCCCAAGCGTACTCTGCACAGCTTAGGGTAAGGAACCACGTAGGAGTTCCTAAATTCCGTAACATACATTTCAATTCTCCATGGCGTCGGTACCAATATGCATTTGTCCCACACTGACAAGCCATCAGATTGATCAATTGTGATTCCAAATGATCATCTCGCTGCTGCACTTTGTTCATGAAATCCTTAGCAGACACATTATGTAGATGTACTCCACTTTTTAAAATGTGATTTACTGCATAAGATAGTGCAGACAAGTCGCTTTCAAATAACAGATGGAACAAATAAGGAATACTTTGACGAAATCTTGGATCTTCTGCATATAATCTTGAAGTCCGATACTCAGAAGCAGGAATCTGTACTGGGCGTTCATCGTATCGTCCACCTTCTCCTGTAGGAAACATCTGGGGAAAACATCGAGCTTCCAAGCTCTCCTCCCATACACTCACGGGAGTTCCTTTGGCTTTTTTCATCTGAAACAGATCAATAGTGTTAGCCATAACTTCTTTTGAATGAAGAGGATGTATGCTAAAATGTTCATAAATTTCTTCTTTTTTTGATTTGTCCACTTTTTCAATTTGCCCAGTTGGTGTTTCTGTGTCTCCTAGTAAATCTTCTTCATGTTCCTCTATATAAATTGATTCATACCATTTATTATTCAAATATAAATTTGCTCTTTGTACTTTCCGTACATCTACCAGCTCCTGCCAAATCTTCTTATTCTTTGTAGGTACACCATTAACCAGTATAACTAATACTTGCCTAGCAGTGTCAAGGAGTACCGGGACCCCTGCACACAAACACAAACCTACCTGCTATTCCGGCTGTTGCTGTTTCATCTTCCCCTATTGCTGCCGCCGCGCTGCTGACTACGTGGCCGCCGCCGCGCCCAGGGAAACTACAGCCCCCAGAAGTCATAGCTCCTGAGAGCGGGTCAGGTGTTGGAAATTACGCGCCCGGAGGCGCCATAAAACTCTGAGCATCTCCCGCGTCGCGGGACGCGCGCGGGCTAGCGCCGGGCTAAGCCCGGGCAAAGGGCGGGCCCTCTGTGGCCCTCAGGGGACTGAAGGAGATGGAACGGGCCATCCCCCTAACAGCTATTATTAGGACGGGACAAAGCATTGAGGTGATATCATTGTCACATTTGTAGGTCAAATGGTAGCTTGGTGGTCTGTATGTTCTAACTAGTTCCAATTCGGTATTGGTATTGAATTGTATCGCTATTGAGCTGGGTAACTAGTATATAATGACGAAGGTTAGAAAGACCACAGTGGCGACTAGATCCACTACCAGAAATAAGCCTGATCCAGTAACACCACTACCATCTCTCACAGCCATAGACCTAATGTTACAAAAAACTATTGGTGTGGTTGCTGACGCAATCCAAAACACGGAGAGACGTCTCTCAATGACCCCAAACTTGTGTTTCCCAAACCTCTCAATGCATACTACTGTGCAGAATAACACTGTGGAGTCCATTACCAATGCAGAGGATTCACTTCTGCTGCAATCCTTTTCGGGGTTGCCTAGCGGTAAAAGCTGTAGAAATAATATGTCTTCAGCCTCACTTATTCCACCAATTAGCATTGAAGGAAGTCCCCTATTTGTTTCAAATGGTGGGGTTAATCCATGTTCATTACATTCAGGAAACATGTCACTGAACTCCCCAGTGGTAGTACTTGCAGAAAGTTCCCCTTTAATTAACACTTTAGAAGCTGATAAATCACCCTCTCCAAAAATGAAGAAACGGCGTCACGGAAAGAAAAAAAAAACAAAATCTATTGTGAGGAAGACGTATAAACCAATAGACAACCATAAACCCTCTGCAAAAGACGTATGGCTAAACTTCAGATTGGCTAAACCGATAACCAGTACTTCTAATATGATTACAACATCCACAGAGCAAGCTGCATCATTGCTCAACGAAAATCTGCCAAAGAATAATAAAGTTTTTATAAATGAGACAATACAGACTGAAAAGGTGTGTTTAACAGATCAACTATATCTGACAGATCTGGAACAGTTGATCAGATCCCTTTTCCAGCCTATAAGTGAGAAAATTATTAGAATAGAACAAACCCTAATGAAACTTGAAAAATTACAAAATAAGGATTTTAATAGTATGCCCAAATCTACTAATACCTTTACCCAGACAGATAACTTAGAAACCGTGGGTCACAATTCAAAATTTCCCACTCTATCGAAAGCTAATGATCAGATTAATTCAAAACAACATACAAGTGTATGCAAAAATGTAATAACTTCCTCGACTTTGCCCATCATCCTGCCGGGCCCCCCAGTTAGTAGTGACGAGAGCGAATGGGCCACGGAAGGTATATCTCCTGCCCCACCTGATGTTCAGGCTGAGCCTGATAGGCCTACACCAATGGTATCACTAGCCTCCAATACACAACCAGCGGAAAAATATACGCAGCCCCAACAAAACAAGAAACCCATTCATATTAACCTCCCCCCTGAATCCCAACTTTACACCATAATGATGATAGGTGTACCGAAACTAGAAATGGGTAAGGTGGAGAGATATGGGGATCTGAAAAATAAAGTAAGTCACTGGTTAACCGCCCATAGACCGATCCCTCGCCACATTAGTGGCAAAATTACAAACGTCAGGAGGGTCGACTGGGTGGGCCATAGATTCAAATCAACTGAGGGTGACTGCATTGTTGTTACCTTTGATGACAACCGCGCAGTAAGGCATATTACTAGTTGGAAGGACGATCTGATCCACAGTTTAATTCGTACTAAGGATCTAAGTTATTTTTACCCCTCAAGAAATTATAGCTCCTCATATCCTATTACTGAGGACGAGGCAAATTACGCTATCCGTAACCCAAACTATAACGGTGCAACATCAAGGAACCACGATCGTTATATCTTAAGAGATCAAAGTCACCTTAGAAGTGATACATTAGGTGCTCCTAGTAAAGTTAACCACCCTGCAACCTATTACGAGAGATGGGAGGACTCAAACGGATTATACCATTATCGTAATCAACCTCGATTAACATACCCCAATACTTATTATAATGTACCTACCTCAAACAGGTTCGATGTTTTTTATGAGCAAAATGGCTTGGAGGGGGTCGATTGACTGTATGACATATCAGCCACAGCTACGTCCACCGACTCTAAGTCAAGTAATTCTGTCCATGCTGATAACTCTCCCCTCCTATTTACTGAACCAGTTAGTAATAACCTTATAGAGCCAGTCACAGACTTTCTTATAGCCAGCTCTGAACTAGTTGGTTATGAGCACACTAGTACACTGCATTATCAGCCTGAAGCTTTTAACTTTCAACCAACCCATGCAGACTCAAAACCTCCTACAGTAGAAACCGTGGGAGTTATAAATATTGAACAACCAAACAGGATATTAGACCCCACCATCACCGAGGTTGCAATCGATATAGAGAACGGTGATGTTTGTAACGTGAGTCTAGTCTCTTGGAACGTAGCAGGCCTGGCTGACAAAATACATGATTCTGCCTGGCTTGCTTTTGTTAAAAAATATGCAATTATATGCCTCCAAGAGACATGGATGGAAGGAAATAATGCCTTCATCGAAGGATATCAAAGCTTCCTCAGGCCAGCAGCCCCCTCAGTTAGTGGCAGAGCAAAGGGGGGTCTTGCTATCTTTGTTAATTTGGCTCTTTCTTGTGACATAATTAGCCAAAAAATTGTAAACGGTAACATTCAAATGCTTGTACTGAAGAGAGGCAAACATGCTCTAACTCTAGTTAACTTTTACAATGCTATAACTAGCCAAGGGGAGTGTAATATACTGTCACTGAATGAACTGTTGAAAGAAGGATCAGGCACATTGCCATGGCCATGTAATGTATTGATTGTAGGAGATTTTAATGTACATCCTTGCGGTAACCCTCGAGACACTCCTATGGGATCTCTGGGGTGTAACAGCATGGATGGATTCCACTTTCATCATACTAGGCATGGCTCACATTTAAACGATTTGCTAAATGAAAATAATTTGTTTGTAGCTATGTCACTGGTCCCTGAGACCAAAGTCTATGATGTTCCAACATTTAAAGGCTCAGGTCTTGGATCCTTTATAGATCATATACTATTATCTGCCGACCTTGTCAATCAGGCCTCTTGTTTTACCATTCAAACAAACATCTACAGTGATCACAACCCCCTCACTATTAAATTGAATGGGGGTGTATTTATACAGCGAAAACACTGTGAAGATGCGGGAACTCTATAATGTATAAATGGTAAACGTCGCCTGAAATGGGATTGTGTATCAACATGTACGTCCCCAGAGCAAATTTTAGCTATTTTCGAAGGTATAGTGACAACAGTAGGGTCGATGTTATTAGTTCCAGTGAAGGGGCGAGTTAAAAACAATCCCAAATGGTTTGATCATACATGCTCCTTGGCAAGTAGAAATCTAAGAAAGGCGTTAAAAACTAAACCCAGAGACCCAGGCCACATCAAAAATCTCCGTTTGATATATAAAAAAACTCTTGATAAACGGAAAAAGGAAATAAAAGCTGACACCTGGGAGTCTTTGCTTGATCCCTCAGTTCTGGGTAATAGCAGCAAATTTTGGGATATTGTCAACAAACCTTTGTTTGACAACCCGAGTGATACTGCATTAGGTACTAATATTTCAGAGGTAGATTGGGTTACCCATTTCAGTGTAATTTTTAAGAGTGATGAACAACAGACAGCATGTGACTTTTTAATACCAAATGAGAATTCTCTATGTGTTTTAGTCAATGAAATAGAAAAGGCTATCCACGGGTTAACTGGTAATAAGGCACCAGGCCTGGATGGCTTGCCTCCGGATCTTTTTAAATCTCGTATCTCGTTATGGGCCCCTGTTCTCACAAAGGTGATAAACGCAGCTGCAATTTTTGGCTGCCCAAAGTCTTGGGGGCAATCAACCATAGTTCCTGTGTTCAAAAAGGGCGACCGTAGCAGCCCGCTATGCTACAGGCCAATATCTCTAATCAATTCTGTAGCAAAAGTGGTAGGAGGAGTAATTTTGAACAGGCTAATAACATGGGCGTCTGAGAATAATGTTATATCCTCAATACAATATGGTTTCAGACCTGGCCATTCAACAATAACTCAATGTCTGAACTTATATTTGATTGTAGGCAAATACACCTTGGCCAGGCAGGGAACCATTCATATGGCTTTTATGGACCTATCGTCCGCTTTTGACTGTGTGGATAGAGGCAAACTATGGGACATTATGCTAAGGATGGGCTATCTTGTGACCTTAGACGTGGAGGCCCTCTACACAAACATCCCTCAGAGGGCTACTTTGGCAGTTATTGAGTCAACACTACGGGCACTCGATTGGTCATCACCTACACCAGTCACATTTATTGTTGATTGTGCTACCTTGGCTTTAACTGAAATTTTTTTTGAATTCAATAGACAACTGTACCATCAGAGCCAAGGCACATCTATGGGTAGTACCTTTGCTCCCAGTGTAGCGTGTCTTTACATGGCAGATTTTGAGAAAAATGTGATCTTGAGTACTTCAAATCCGTTCTATGACAACATCTCCCTTTGGAAACGATTTATAGACGATGTACTCGTTTTTTGGCACGGTACACACACTGATTGTGTGAATTTCATACAATGGATTAATGAGCAAAATGAGTTCCTCAGATTCTCTCACACTATATCAGAGCACTCAGTACCGTTTTTGGACTTGAATATCACACTACTCAATGGCACCCTCACCACCACACTGTACAAAAAACCCACTGACCGCAATAGTCTACTACGTTATGACAGCCACCATCCCAAAACATTGAGGGATAACTTGCCCTTCGGGCAATTCCTATGCATTAGACGCAATTGCACTAGGGTATCGGACTACAACACAGAAGCTAAAATACTATCGACTAACCTGATGGCCAGGGACTATCCCACTAGGTGTGTCCACAACTCTATGAAAAGGGCTAAGAACAACCCACGTGAGACACTACTAGAAACACACACCAAACCTGAAACTGACATCTTGACCTGTGTCACTTCCTTCACATCTGATTCAACTAGGATTAGAAAGATCATCTTGAGTAACTGGGGGATTTTAGACACGGGTAATCTCAACATACCCAAACCTAGATTTGCCTACAAACGCACACAGAACATCAAAGACCTATTGGTTCACACTAGACCTAGATTGAACACCATCGGTTCACAAAGGACAATATGGGAGTTACCACCAGTCAGGGGCCATTTCCCTTGTGGCTCCTGTGTAGTGTGCAAATTGACCATCACCTGTAAGGACATCACTTTTAAGAATGATTTCCACTGGACATTGAACAAACATACCAATTGCAACACAAAAAACTGCATCTATATGATTAGATGTCCCTGCGAGTTGATTTACATAGGCATGACTACCCGCATGGTCAAGACTAGGATAACGGAACACAAGAGCAACATACGATGTCAGAGAGTGACTACTAAACTGTACACTCATTTCAAAGAAATGCAACATCAGACTGACACTATCAGGTGGGTGGTCTTAGAAGCACATCCTCAGATCTCTCAGAATGCATTGTTCAAACTAGAACAAAGATGGGTCCTTAGGTTATCTTCACATTTGACTGGTTTAAATGATGACATCCCATGGTCTGCACTCATTGGTTGAGTATTCTCCTTGTTAGGGCTTGAGCCACCTCCATAACTATTTGTGTTTTACATCCCACACGATCGTTCAGATAGGTCTTGGGACCTTTGCCCCTGACCACTCCCTCTTGGCTTTGAGGACATTGGTACATCCCTTAATAGTAGACCAGATGCCATTTAGATTTCTCTGGTATTACGTTCCAGCTGTATTGCATAGATATAACAACTGTATTTTATTTATTTTAATTTGTTACCCTCCCTTTCCTCGTTGTTTGCCTGTTTTTCTTAGCGGATTATTACCGTTTTGATTCTTTATTTCCACTCACGGGCTATATTCCCATAGGTCCAATGTTACCTTGATACTGTAACATGGCCCTCGCGACTGCTCCTTACAACCCAGTCTCCATCCCGAATCCTTTTTGGGGTGTTGGCTTTATTCACTACTTCCTGCATACCTCTCACTTCGTTACCCTGTTCGATCATGGCTACCCGTTCCTTATAAATCTCAACCTATGGGGAACTACTTCCCGCGGTCACGGGTTTAAACCGGATATCGATAGGCTGATTCCCTGCCCGTTCCAATATGGCCACACTGAAGTTAATTTCTCCACCAATGGGGTTGGGGCACCCGGGGTCACGTGACGCCGCTGGCGTCTTCCGGGGTCCTTATCTGGCTCACACTTGCTCACTCCGGTACCCATCCCAGGTCCGGTGGCAGGGGTAGGTCTTTGAGCACGAGCGTCTACCGACGCAGGTGAGTGGAACGTGCTTTTCACTTCCCCGACATCCACATTTTTTTCCAAGGTGAGTTTTTGTATACGGAGGGGTCTTTTGGCGCCTCTTTAACTGCAATGACACCATGAGCGCCACCGTCCTGTACTGACCCATCCGCTACCAGGGGCTACGGCGGTTCCCGCGATGTCTACGAGGTTTCCATTACATTATGGATATTCACCCCTCTAACCATTTGTGCGTTGACACGCCGGAGCCCCTGTGTATGAGGGCCACCACGGCTGCACACCACACCGCCCATGGGAGTCCATTATGAGATTTTAGGCTGCCTGTACCTGCCGGAACTTTACTCACCCCTCTGGATTCACGGGATGACTACGCCATGCACGGGTCTTGAGTTTTCAGGGTTTTAATATCTCCCTTCCCGGTTTCTATCTCAGGACCCACGTTGGAGTCCTTTTTACCCGCCGGAGACTGCTGCAAGATTGCCTTGCTAGTACAATAGGTGAGTTTTTCACCTCCCCCTTTGTCTCCGTCCATAGTCCTGTCTTTGGTTTTGCCTTGTCACAAGTGACCTTTCATTATCCACTTGGGAGCATGTCCCCAGTAGTCTCTTGATGATCGCAGTTCACTCTGTTGTGCGTGTATAATTTATCATGTGGTATTCTGTCATGTGTTCTTTTCTGTTTTCCATTTTTTTAGGTTACTTCTGAGCACCTCTTAGGTATGTAGTATCCACATACTTTCGTTGTAGATAGTTCATTTTTGATCCTGATGAATTGCCGTGACCAATTACTGGCTATCTAGGCAAGAAACATGTTGATCTTCCTGAGCGTAGGGCATACATAACTAGCGACATAACCACTAGTAGCTATACCCACCTCATTTTTCACTTATTTTAACTAGGCTGTTTACCACTTTAATAAATATATTTTTCCGTGGACAAACAGTTTCTATTTTATCCTTTCACCACGTCTACACATTCTAGGGCCCCTTACCCCCACAGCACCCTTCGGCAGGAACAGAAGATCCCCGCTAAAGAGCCCCATTATTGGGAGCCCGTCAGGAATTGCAGCGCCGACCTGACGAGGGGCAGGCTCAAATGATGAAGCATGACACCTAGCTTGCTGGGTGTGTGAGAGCCCTAGTTCCAACTAAGGGTTTCCCCCTTCCGTGACACATGACAGTCCCACTGATACTATTACCTTCCTCACCTTTTTACATTTTTTTCTGACCAGAGGAACTTTGTACTCTTTTTGTATTATTATAAAGGATGGGCGTCGAGCAGAATCTAATTCATGTACTGGCTGACTTGCATTCAGATACAAGAGCTAATGTTCGTTACACTCAAGACTTGAAAGTGACAGGCGACATTAGAATTAATCGTGGAGTCCGCCAAGGGTGTATCCTAGCACCATTTTTGTTTAACCTGTACATAAATGAGCTGGAGGATTACCTGATAAGAACAGGTGCGGATTATCCCTATGTCGTCCGAAAAGGCGTTCCAGTTCTGCTCTACGCGGATGATGCTGTCCTTATTTCAAGGACAGCAATCGGTCTTCAGTTACTTCTAAACTCATTCTATGATTTTATGAAGTCTCGAGACTTAAGCATTAATAACTCAAAGTCTTATGTCATGAAAATAGGCCATGGGTCGCGAAAACCTAACTCCTTCATCATAAATGGGGAAAAAATTCCATACTCCAAAACCTTCTCATATCTCGGGGTCCTCCTTGATGATCAACTAACCTGGGGCCCAGCTGTTGTCAAAAAGAAGGGCGAGGTAACACGCGTCAATGCAGCCATACTTGGCTTTGCTAGAAAAATGGGCAATAGCCCGGTGGCTGCTTTGCTTAAACTATATCAAGCCAAGAGCGTTGCCACTGCCTGTTATGGTAGTGAGCTCTGGGGCTACAGCCAGACGCGAGCCCTGGAGGTCGCAGAAAATAATTTTTTAAAGAAGGTTTTGAGGCTGCCAAGGGGAGCCGGAAACTTCTCGGTTCACGAGGAGTTAGGTGTACCTTTTCTCAGTGATAGATTAGCAGCAAATCCCCTATTATGTTGGTTGAACTCCTGGCTAAACAACGACATACCCCTTACTCATGCTATATTAAAAGATGCCTTAACTTGGGATGGCAGGTTCAAGGTCCCATGGCTGAGGTATATTAACGACCGTCTCACTGAGATGGGACGGCCAGACTTGTTCTCATCCCCGAATTCCATAACTAAAGCTGATGTTATTTTTGTGAAAAAAACATTCATGTCTACTAGGTATCTTGCCCGGGAGGAGGGTGAACTGTTGAAAGACAGTGTTAGGAAACATGCCCTACTTAAAACATGTCTATGTATGGAACCATATCTATCATGGCCCATGTCCGGCTATGAACGTTATTTACTGACACGGTTCCGTTTCGACTTATTTCACCTCCTGTTGGCAATACCGAGAGGGGCCCATCGAGGTCAAGTGCTACCTGCTTGCGGCTGCGACGGGAAGTCTCCGCAAGATTTGGAGCACTTTTTATTTATTTGTCCTTATTATACAACACCGCGGAAGTTATATTTAAAGCCTTGTCTAAAAGATTTAAACTTTACACAGATTAAACCAGCTCTTTATTACCTTCAACTCCTGAACTGCGACTGCACTTTATTTATATGCAGTTTTCTGAAACTAGCAATTATCTTCAGGAAAAGTATGGAGGGTTAATTATGCTGCTATTATTACTGTACTTTTTAATCATTTTAATCCTGTACACTTATTTATATTCTTAACCTGTTTATTCTGTCTGCTGCTCTGGTTTTATAATAATTCTGTAACTTATTTTGTCTCATAACTGTGTTGTCTCACAAATGATTTGGACGGTTTGTTTTTAACTGTTTATCTATGAAATATGTTTATGATTGTATGTTTGTGAAATGAACTTTTATGATTGTAATAAATACAATCGAATAAAGATATTTGAACTTGAACTTGAACAGTATAACTAATGGTTCAGTTTCCAAAGTATCTGCATCAATAGTTTCCATATTTTTTTTCAAATCCAATGGCAAATAGACAACTCTTCCTTTTAAGCCTCTTTGTAAATCTGAAGGAGGTAATTTACCAGTTTTGGGCTCCATACGCACTATAGCCTGGAATGGATGAACACATTGAATGAGTATAGACTCATATGTATTTAAATCAGAAAGTTCAGCAGGAATAGCAACCAATTCTAAATTATTATGTATAGCTCTCGCTGGCATTCTATTTTCTTCTAACTTGTTATAACAGTATTTAGAAATACGCTGCTCTTCTCCCAATTCAAAACAATTTTCCAGAAATATATATGTTGCAAAATCCTTCCACTTATAATTATCTTCTTCTTCACTTTTTTTGTAGAGATCAACATTCCTTGTTTGAATTTTATAATGGCTTCTCCGGCAACAAATACAAGTAATATTTGGTCTTTCATTAGAGATGATAGCAAATTTTGTCATTTGATCTTCAAATTTCTTACTTTCTTACTTACTGAGGGTTCTACATTCTCTTCCACATTTTCCTCAATAACTGTGTCATTACCTGCACTTTCTTGTTCCGGACCAAAGTAACAAAACTGAATTTCATCAGTAACCTTCTCAACATCTGCTACAGTTCCACGGAACAGAGCCCTATTTAACTCATTTAATTTTAGTGCTGGACTTTTAGCAGAATACAATCTTCTCACAAATTTTCTTATTCAGTATGATGTACTGCCAGCATCCTAAAATGGTGAAAAACACTTTGACAAACTTTCCTAGAAAGACAAGCCAGAGAATGTCCTTGCAAACCAGTATTCTCTCTTACTGCATGGATCTAGTCTTTGTAGCACCTTAATCTTCTGTTTTACACTTTTTTTACTATATTCTCTTAGAAACTCACGTAATTTATCAATAGATTCTTGTCGCACAGTACAAATACTACAACAATTCCAAGTATACACTGGGGCTTTAGGACGTCTCCCCATAACCTCAGCCGCCATCACTTCTTCCTCATTTCTTTGAACCTTTTTCTCCTTCTCCATTATACAACCATTTTTCACTTCATAAGCACGACCACTGGTGTCAACTGCATGCAGCAAACTATTACTTTGAAGATAACTCTCTTCATTAAAATATGGTTCAGTACTATGCATCCATTCTCCTAAAAACACTTTACAAAAGGTATTTCTTTTCACTACTCTTTTTGTTTTGCTTTGTGACTTCATTACATTGACCATTTTATCTAATGTACGCATCCTGTTCAAAATTAAAATGAATAGTTTTCTTTTTACTTCTAATGCCTTAGCTACAATGACTTCAATGTCTTTTTTTCTCCTAAAATATTTTGCTTTTTACTTATATTTTTTCACATCCTTTAGCAAATTGGACATCACTCTTCTCTGAAACATTTTTCTACGGATCTCTGTAAATGCTGTTTTTCTTTTCAAGTCAATCTTTATTGTTTCTGATTGTACATTAGCATTTAGTAAATTCTCACTTTTGTCCTGTTGTTTTATACTTGAAACCGTTTTTCTAGTGGGGACATTTTTTACATTTTTCCTTTTTTTGAAGATATTTTTAAAGAATTCCTTTGTGTGCTTACCAGAAGACTTTTTCTTTTTTGCAACATGAGCATCTTCAACTAATTTAGGTCCTCCAGTTGTCTTCAAATATACATGTTTTTTCTGATCTTTCCTCTTTCTTGATTTTATAGGCATCTTAAATTTGTTTCACTGCTCTGCAGCAATACCTGAAAAAAATAAAAAAAATACCTTTATGCAATTTAAATATATTACTATATTTTTTATTAGCTTTTCAAACAATATAATACTGTGTACCCCTTTCCTACAAATGAAAAACAAAATAAAACCAATACGAATTAAATCTCTGACAACAATTCCTGTGTGCTCATAGACTCATGGTGTGAGTTTAGGCAGAAATCAAGATTTGATTGCCAGTTTGTTTAGTGTAAGGGGTCGTGCTGGGGGTAAATTTAGGGTTTACGGTAGTGCAGTGGTATTTTGGTAGTGTTTGGGAGTTTGTGCTGGAGTTGTGTTTCACGGTCGAGGGTACTGCAGTGGTGTTTGTGTAGTGTAGGGAATTGTGCTGAAGGTAGTGTTTTAGGGTTTAGGGTAGTGCAGTGGTGTTTGTGTAGTGTATGGGGTCGTGCTGGAGATAGTGTTTTAGGTTTTATGGTAGAGCAGTGGTGTTTGGGTTGTGTATGGGGTCGTGCTGGGGATAGTGTTTTAGGGTTTATGGTAGAGCAGTGGTGTTTGGGTAGTGTATGGGGTCGTGCTGGGGATAGTGTTTTAGGGTTTAGGGCAGCGCAGTTTTGTTTGAGTAGTGTAGAGTGTCGTGCTTGTGGTAATGTTTTAGGGTTAGGGTACCGCAGTGATGTTCAGGTAGTGTAAGGTGTTGTGGTAGGGTAGTGTTTTAGGGTTTAAGGTAGCCCACTTGTGTTTGTGTAGTGTAGGAGCTTCTGATGGGGGTCGTGTTTTAGAGCTTAGGGTAGTGCAGTGGTGTTTGTGTAGTATAGGGGGTCGTGTTTTATGGTTAAGGGTACTGCAGTGGTGTTTCTGGAGTGTAGGGGGTCATGTTTTAGGATAGGTCAGTGGTGTTTGGGCAGTGTAGGGGGGCATGCTAGGGGTAGATTTAGGGTTTAGGGTAGTGCAGTGGTGTTTGTTTATTGTAAGGGGCCGTGCTGGGGTAAATTTAGGGTTTACGGTAGTGCAGTGGTATTTTGGTAGTGTAGGGAATCGTGCTGAGGGTAGTGTTTTAGGGTTTAGGATAGTGCAGGGGTGTCTGAGTAGTGTATGGGGTCGTGCTGGGGATAGTGTTTTAGGGTCGAGGGTAGTGCAGTGGTGTTTGTGTAGTGTAGGGAATCGTGCTGAGGGTAGTGTTTTAGGGTTTAGGATAGTGCAGGGGTGTCTGAGTAGTGTATGGGGTCGTGCTGGGGATAGTGTTTTAGGGTTTATGGTAGAGCAGTGGTGTTTGGGTAGTGTATGGGGTCGTGCTGGGGATACTGTTTTGGGGTTTGCGGTAGCGCAGTGCTGTTTGGGTAGTGTAGAGTGTCATGCATGGGGTAATGATTTTGGGTTAGGGTACAGCAGTGATGCTCGGGTAGTGTAAGGTGTTGTGGTAGGGTAGTGTTTTAGGGTATAAGGTAGCCCACTTGTGTTTGTGTAGTGTAGGAGCTTCTGATGGGGGTCGTGTTTTAGGGCTTAGGGTAGTGCAGTGGTGTTTGTGTAGTATAGGGGGTCGTGTTTTATGGTTAAGGGTACTGCAGTGGTGTTTGTGGAGTGTAGGGGGTCATGTTTTAGGGTAGGTCAGTGGTGTTTGGGCAGTGTAGGGGGGCATGCTAGGGGTAGATTTACGGTTTAGGGTAGTGCAGCGGTGTTTGTTTAGTGTAAGGGGTCGTGCTGGGGTAAATTTAGGGTTTACGGTAGTGCAGTGGTATTTTGGTAGTGTTTGGGAGTTTGTGCTGGGGTTGTGTTTCACGGTCGAGGGTAGTGCAGTGGTGTTTGTGTAGTGTAGGGAATCGTGCTGAGGGTAGTGTTTTAGGGTTTAGGATAGTGCAGGGGTGTCTGAGTAGTGTATGGGGTCGTGCTGGGGATAGTGTTTTAGGGTTTATGGTAGAGCAGTGGTGTTTGGGTAGTGTATGGGGTCGTACTGGGGATAGTGTTTTTGGGTTTGTGGTAGCGCAGTGCTTTTTGGGTAGTGTAGAGTGTCATGCATGGGGTAATGTTTTTGGGTAAGGGTACCGCAGTGATGTTCGGGTAGTGTAAAGTGTTGTGGTAGGGTAGTGTTTTAGGGTTTAAGGTAGCCCACTTGTGTTTGTGTAGTGTAGGAGCTTCTGTTGGGGGTCGTGTTTTAGGGCTTAGGGTAGTGTAGTGGTGTTTGTGTAGTATAGGGGGTCGTGTTTTATGGTTAAGGGTACTGCAGTGGTGTTTGTGGAGTGAAGGGGGTCATGTTTTAGGGTAGGTCAGTGGTGTTTGGGCAGTGTAGGGGGGCATGCTAGGGGTAGATTTAGGGTTTAGGGTAGTGCAGTGGTGTTTGGGTAGTGTAGGGGGTGGTGCTGGGGTAGCGTTTTAGGTTTTACCGTAGTGCAGTGGTGTTTATATAGTATATGGGGTCCTGGTGGGGTAGTATTTTAGTGTTTAAGGTAGCCCACTTGTGTGTGGGTAGTATAGGGTGTTGTGCTGGGAGTAGATTTAGGGTTTAGGATAGCGCAGTGGTGTTTGAGTAGTGTAGGGGGTCATGCTGGGGGGTAGATTTAGGGTTTAGGCTAGTGCAGGGGTGTTTGTGCAGTGTATGGGGTCGTGCTGGGGATAGTGTTTTAGGGTTTAGGGTAGTGTAGTAGTGTTTGTGTAGTGTATGGGGTCGTGCTGGGGATAGTGTTTTAGGGTTTAGGGTAGTGCGGTGATGTTTGGGTAGCATAGGGGGTCGTGTTGGGGTACTATATTACGGTTTAGGGTAGTGCAGTAATGTTTGTGTAGCATAGAGGTTTGTGCTGGGGGCATGGTTTTAGAGTTTAGGTTAGTGCAGTGGTGTTTGTGTAGTGTACAGGGTCCTGTTTTAGGGTTTAGGGTAGTGCAGTGGTGTTTTTGTAGTATAGGGGGTCGTGCTAATATTTTAGGGTTTATGGTAGTGCAGTGGTGTTTGTGTAGTATAAGGGGTCATGCTGGGGGTAGTGTTTTAGGGTTTAGGATAGTGCAGTGGTGTTTGTGTAGTGTAGGGGGTTGTGCTAGGGGCAGTTTTTTAGGGTTTAGTGTAGTGCAGTGGTGTTTGGGTAGTGTAGTGGGTCGTGCTGGGGATAGATTTAGGCTTAATGGTATTGCAGTGGTGTTTGTGTAGTGTAGGAAGTCGTGCTGGGGGTAGTGTTTTAGGGTTTAGGGTAGTGCAGTGGTGTTTGTGTAGTGTAGGGGGTCGTGCTGGGGTAGTGTTTTATAACAGTGCAGTGGTGTTCGTGTAGTGTAAGAGTTGTGCAGGGGGTAGTGTATAAAGGTTTAGAGCAGTGCAGTGTTGTTTGTTTAGTGTAAGGGGCCGTGCTGGAGGAAAATGTAGGATTTAGGCCAGTACAGTGGTGTTTGTTTAGTGTAAGGGGTCGTGCTGGGGGTACATTTAGGGTTTACGGTATTGCCGTGGTATTTTGGTAGTGTTTGGGAGTTTGTGCTGGGGTTGTGTTTCACGGTCGAGAGTAGTGCAGTGGTGTTTGTGTAGTGTAGGGAATCGTGCTGAGGGTAGTGTTTTAGGGTTTAGGATAGTGCAGGGGTGTCTGAGTAGTGTATGGGGTCGTGCTGGGGATAGTGTTTTAGGGTTTATGGTAGAGCAGTGGTGTTTGGGTATTGTATGGGGTCGTGCTGGGGATAGTGTTTTTGGGTTTGTGGTAGCGCAGTGCTGTTAGGGTAGTGTAGAGTGTCATGCTTGGAGTAATGTTTTTGGATTAGGGTACCGCAGTGATGTTCGGGTAGTGTAAGGTGTTGTGGTAGGGTAGTGTTTTAGAATTTAAGGTAGCCCACTTGTGTTTGTGTAGTGTGGGAGCTTCTGATGGGGGTCGTGTTTTAGGGCTTAGGGTAGTGCAGTGGTGTTTGTGTAGTATAGGGGGTCGTGTTTTATGGTTAAGGGTACTGCAGTGGTGTTTGTGGAGTGTAGGGGGTCATGTTTTAGGGTAGGTCAGTGGTGTTTGGGCAGTGTAGGGGGGCATGCTAGGGATAGATTTAGGGTTTTGGGTAGTGCAGTGGTGTTTGGGTAGTGTAGGGGGTGGTGCTGGGGTAGCGTTTTAGGTTTTACCGTAGTGCAGTGGTGTTTGTATAGTATATGGGGTCCTGGTGGGGTAGTATTTTAGTGTTTAAGGTAGCCCACTTGTGTGTGGGTAGTATAGGGTGTTGTGCTGGGGGTAGATTTAGGGTTTAGGATAGTGCAGTGGTGTTTCAGTAGTGTAGGAGTCAGGCTGGGGGATAGATTTAGGGTTTAGGCTAGTGCAGGGGTGTTTGTGTAGTGTATGGGGTCGTGCTGGGGATAGTGTTTTAGGGTTTAGGGTAGTGTAGTAGTGTTTGTGTAGTGTATGGGGTCGTGCTGGGGATAGTGTTTTAGGGTTTAGGGTAGTGCGGTGATGTTTGGGTAGCATAGGGGGCCGTGTTGGGGTACTATATTAGGGTTTAGGGTAGTGCACTAATGTTTGTGTACTATAGAAGTTTGTGCTGGGGCAGTGTTTTAGAGTTTAGGTTAGTGCAGTGGTGTTTTTGTAGTGTACAGGGTCCTGTTTTAGGGTTTAGGGTAGTGCAGTGGTGTTTTTGTACTATAGGGGGTCGTGCTAATATTGTAGGGTTTATGGTAGTGCAGTGGTGTTTGTGTAGTATAAGGGGTCATGCTGGGGGTAGTGTTTTAGGGTTTAGGCTAGTGCAGTGGTGTTTGTGTAGTGTAGGGGGTTGTGCTAGGGGCAGTTTTTTAGGGTTTAGTGTAGTGCAGTGGTGTTTGGGTAGTGTAGGGGGTCGTCCTGAGGATAGATTTAGGCTTAATGGTATTGCAGTGGTATTTGTGTAGTGTATGAGGTCGTGCTGGGGTAGTGTTTTAGGGTTTAGTGTAGTGCAGTGGTGTTTGGGTAGTGTAGGGGTGGTGCTGGAGATAGATTTAGGATTAATGGTATTGCAGTGGTGTTTGTGTAGTGTAGGGGGTCGTGCTGGGGGTAGTGTTTTAGGGTTTAGGGTAGTGCAGTGGTGTTTGTGTAGTGTAGGGGGTTGTGCTAGGGGCAGTTTTTTAGGGTTTAGTGTAGTGCAGTGGTGTTTGGGTAGTGTAGGGGGTGGTGCTTGAGATAGATTTAGGCTTAATGGTATTGCAGTGGTGTTTGTGTAGTGTACGGGGGGTGTGCTGGGGTAGTGTTTTATGACAGTGCAGTGGTGTTTGTGTAGTATAAGAGTTGTGCAGGGGGTAGTGTATAAGGGTTTAGAGCAGTGCAGTGGTGTTTGTTTAGTGTAAGGGGCCGTGCTTTGGGTAAATGTAGGGTTTAGGGTAGTGCAGTGGTGTTTGGATAGTGTAGGGGGTCATGCTGGGGGTAGATTTAGGGTTTAGGCCAGTGCAGTGGTGTTTGTTTAGTGTAAGGGGTCGTGCTGGGGGTAAATTTAGGGTTTACGGTACTGCAGTGGTATTTTGGTAGTGTTTGGGAGTTTGTGCTGGGGTTGTGTTTCACGATCGAGGGTAGTGCAGTGGTGTTTGTGTAGTGTAGGGAATCGTGCTGAGGGTAGTGTTTTAGGGTTTAGGATAGTGCAGGGGTGTCTGAGTAGTGTATGGGGTCGTGCTGGTGATAGTGTTTTAGGGTTTATGGTAGAGCAGTGGTGTTTGGGTAGTGTATAGGGTCGTGCTGGGGATAGTGTTTTTGGGTTTGTGGTAGCGCAGTGCTGTTTGGGTAGTGTAGAGTGTCATGCATGGGGTAATGTTTTTGGGTTAGGGTACCGCAGTGATGTTCGGGTAGTGTAAGCTGTTGTGGTAGGATAGTGTTTTAGGGTTTAAGGTAGCCCACTTACAACAATTCCTGTGTGCACACAGACTCATGATGTGATTCTAGGCAGAAAATGGAATTTGTTTGCCAATTTGAAAGCACACTTACTACTGTGGTAGAGCAAGTGATAAGTACTCTAACAGTCTGACACAATTTTATTACAGTTTTCAAAAGCACAATATAGCACATGTCAAAACAGCTTTTTGAGACCATGAACATGTGTAACCTGGGTGACTGACTACACTCCAGCAAAGGAAATGAGCCTTGGTGATGTTGAATGTATTAGCGTTACTCTTTCTTATCTAAAATATCACACATTGCTAATTACTAAGCATGACTGTACAGGAAAAACAGCTAGCTCTCTGGTAAATCTGTGGTTCTCAAGACTGTCTACTGTCAGGTGCAAGAGAGATCTGCATGGACGCTTGCATAACTACATACACACTGGAGACATGTATCCAACACTGCATGTGTGTTAAGGGTTAATAGGAGTTTTTAACATATACCAACTACATGACCTATTGCACGAATAGAAGGAAAATCTACCATGTTGCTTTCAAATATGTTAGTATTTACCTCTCATTCATAATATAGTGCTTTCTGCTGAATGCTAACCATCACAGTTCAAGAAAAAAAGCTTCCACTTTCCTACCAATGCAATTCTAAAAGAACCAGAGTAACACGAAATAAATCTCTGACAACAATTCCTGTGTGCTCACAGAGTCATGGTGGGATTATAGGCAGAAAACGAAATTTGATTGCCAATTTGAAAGAACACTTACTATTGTTTTTTTTGCAAGTGATAAGTACTCTTAACAGTCTGACACATTTTCATTACAGTTTTCAGAAACAGAAAAGAGCACATGTCCAAACAGCTTTTTGAGACCATAAACGGTAACTAGACATAATATCGAAAAAAAAATATCGAGTACCCAGAATATCGAGTATTTAATATCGAATGGACAGAATATCGACCTGCAAAAATATAGTGGTGAAGAATATCGAAAAACAGGTAAGAAATATTGATTACAATAATATAGAAGTAAGTAATATCGACAGTCATGATATAGTTGTTAAAAATATCGAATTTTTTATAGTATGTTATGTGTTAGTATATGTGTTAAAAGTATGTATTAATATTGGAATGTATGTTAGAATATTTTTAAATTAATGAATTTGATGTGTTTTTATTTATTTGTAATTTAATTCCGTAGCGGGTTGTGGGTTTATAGGGGAGTAGGGTGGGAAGTAATTTAATGATAGTACATTAAATAATAATTTATAGGAATTATTAATTATTTTTAATTTAATTTTGCGTTTTACTTCTGTAGCGGGTTGTGGGTTTATAGGGGAATAGGGTGGGAAGTAATTTAATTATAAATTATTAAATCATAATTTATAGGAATTATTAATTATTTTACATTTAATTTTGCGTTTTTCTTCTGTAGCGGGTTGTGGGTTTATAGGGGAATAGGGTGGGAAGTAATTTAATTGTTATTAGTTATTTATTAATTGGTATTGAAAATTAATTGGTTGTTGATGAATTATTAATTGGTAAATATTTAGTATTAATTGGTAATTGATTTGTATTAATTGTTTAATTGATAATTATGTTAATTGTATTAATTTAATATTTGTAGCGGGCAGTGTGTTAATAGGGGAATATGGTGGGAAGTAATATAATTGTAAATAAATAATTATTTAATTTATTTGTGTATATTGTTAATTAATATATCTTTAATTCAATTTTGCGTTTTATTTCTGTAGCGGGTTGTGGGTTTATAGGGGAATAGGGTGGGAAGTAATTTAATTGTTATTAGTTAATTATTAATTGGTATTGCAAATTAATTGGTTGTTGATTAATTATTAATTGGTAAATAATTAGTATTAATTGGTAATTAATTTGTATTAATAGTTTAATTGATAATTATGTTAATTGTATTCAATTAATATTTGTAGCGGGTATTGTGTTTATAGGGGAATATTGTGGGAAGTAATATAATTGTAAAAAAATAATTATTTAAATAATGTGTGTATATCGTTGATTAATATATTATAAATTAATTATTAATTGGTATTATTTGCATTTATTAATGTTTGTTATTGAAAAACAATTGGTTGTTAATTAATTATTAATAGTTAATTAATTAAACAAAAATGTATTTGTATTTATAAATAATCTATTCTTGTGTGATTGGTAATTAATTGTAATACTTGTTTTTGTATTAATAATGAATTAATTTATAAAAATAAATACATTTATTATTTTCTCTACTATTGCACTTACTTGAGTGGGAATAGTAATTTTGACTCTCCCGCTAACCAACGCTTTCCCTACTGTTGCACTCTCTGGAGTGGGAATAGTAATTTTTACCCCTACGCTATACAACGCTTTCCCTACTGTTGCACTCTCTGGAGTGGGAATAGTAATTTTTACCCCTACGCTATCCAATGCTTTCCCTACTGTTGCACTCTCTGGAGTGGGAATAGTAATTTTTACCCCTACGCTATCCTACGCTTTCTGTACTGTTGCACTCACTGGAGTAGGAATAGTAAATTTTACACTCCTGCTATCCAACGCTTTCCCTACTGTTGCACTCACTGGAGTGGGAATAGTAATTTTTACCACTACGCTATCCTACGCTTTCTGTACTGTTGCACTCACTGGAGTAGGAATAGTAAATTTTACACTCCAGCTATCCAACGCTTTCCCTACTGTTGCACTCACTGGAGTGGGAATAGTAATTTTTACCCCTACGCTATCCAACGCTTTCCCTACTGTTGCACTCACTGGAGTGGGAATAGTAAATTTTGCTCTCCCGCTACCCAACACTTTCCCTACTGTTGCACTCTCTGGAGTGGGAATAGTAATTTTTACCCTACCGCTATCCAACGCTTTCTCTACTGTTGCACTCACTGGAGTGGAAATAGTAAATTTGACTCTCCCGCTATCCAACGCTTTCCCTACTGTTGCACTCTCTGGAGTGGGAGTAGTAATTTTTACCCCTACGCTATCCAACGCTTTCCCTACTGTTGCACTCTCTGGAGTGGGAATAGTAATTTTTACCCCTACGCTATCCAACGCTTTCCCTACTGTTGCACTCTCTGGAGTGGGAATATTAATTTTTACCCCTACGCTATCCAATGCTTTCCCTACTGTTGCACTCTCTGGAGTGGGAATAGTAGTTTTTACCCCTACGCTATCCTACGCTTTCTGTACTGTTGCACTCACTGGAGTAGGAATAGTAAATTTTACACTCCCGCTATCCAACGCTTTCCCTACTGTTGCACTCACTGGAGTGGGAATAGTAATTTTTACCCCTACGCTATCCAACGCTTTCCCTACTGTTGCACTCACTGGAGTGGGAATAGTAAATTTTACTCTCCCGCTAACCAACACTTTCTCTACTGTTGCACTCTCTGGAGTGGGAATAGTAATTTTTACCCTAACGCTATCCAACGCTTTCTCTACTGTTGCACTCACTGGAGTGGGAATAGTAAATTTGATTCTCCCGCTATCCAACGTTTTCCCTACTGTTGCACTCTCTGGAGTGGGAATAATAATTTTTACCCCTACGCTATCCAACGCTTTCCCTACTGTTGCACTCTCTGGAGTGGGAATAGTAATTTTTACCCCTACGCTATCCAATGCTTTCCCTACTGTTGCACTCTCTGGAGTGGGAATAGTAATTTTGACCCCTACGCTATCCTACGCTTTCTGTACTGTTGCACTCACTGCAGTAGGAATAGTAAATTTTACACTCCCGCTATCCAACGCTTTCCCTACTGTTGCACTCACTGGAGTGGGAATAGTAAATTTTACACTCCCGCTATCCAACGCTTTCCCTACTGTTGCACTCTCTGGAGTGGGAATAGTAATTTTTACCCCTACGCTATCCAATGGTTTCCCTATTATTGCACTCTCTGGAGTGGGAATAATAATTTTTACCCTCCCGCTATCCAACGCTTTCCCTAATGTTGCATTCTCTGGAGTGGGACTAGTAAATTTGACACTAGCGCTATCCAACGCTTTCCCTACTGTTGCACTGACTGGAGTGGGAATAGTAATTTTTACCCCTACGCTATCCAACGCTTTCCCTACTGTTGCACTCACTGGAGTGGGAATAGTAAATTTTACCCGCCCGCTATCCTACGCAGAAAATATTGAATATTTTTAATTAATATTACCTTAATATATATGTATTAATTTATTTTTTTTACTTACTTTCATTATTCATTATTTTACTGTTATTTAAGTATTTTTAAGTATGTGTCAGTTAATTATATGTATTATTTCATTAATTTAACATTAGTTTTAAAACATTTAAAAAATTCGATATTTTGACTAACTATATTATTTACAACGAAATTTTGGATTCGATATTTTGTAGTTTCCTGTTTGTAGATAGGAATTCGATATTTTGGTATTCTATATTTTGGCATTGATATTTTTGTAAGTCTATATTTTTGTAGTCGATATTATGTCAGTGATCCACCATAAACATGTGTAACCTGGGTGACTGACTACACTCCAGCAATAGAAATCAGCCTTAGTGATGTTGAATGTATTAGCGTTACTCACTGCTACCTGAAACACCACTCAGTTGCGAATACTAAGCATGATGCTACAGGATAAACAGCTGGGTGTGTGCTAAGAGTCTGCTTCTGCAGACTGTGTATTTTCAGTTTCAAAATACATATGCATGGATGCATCCATAACAGCATAAACATGGTAGTAATGTATGTAAAAGTACATGTGTGGCAAGGGTTAATTGGAGTTTTGTATATCTAGGACCAAGCTCACCCATTTCATGATTAGAAGCAAAATCTACTATATCGATTTCAAATGTGTTAGCATTTGCCTCCCACTTGTGTGTTACTGATTTATGCTGAATGGAAACCATCACATTTCCAAAAAAAAAGCTGTCCCTTTCCTACAAATGCCATTCTTACAGAACCAGGCCAACACAAATAAAATCTCTGACAACAATTAAAACATCCCCTTTCCTACCAATGCAATTCTTAAAGACACAGAGAAACACAAAATAAATCTCTGACTACAATTCCTTTGTGCACACAGACTCATAGTTTGATTCTAGGCACAAAACAGTATTCCTCAGTGAAACCAGTACAACTTAACTTATGGTGAAAACATACTGCATAATATTTTACCAATTCAAGACAGTTAAATATCTCCCAAAACACAAAATGTAAAACACAACTTTAAAAGAAGAATCACAATTCTATTATTTATATCAAACTTCACCACATACATCACCTCTGAAACTCATAACTAGGGGTGGGCGGAATTTGCGGAATTAACCTTCGCAAATTATCGCGAGAATGTTTAAAATTATCGCAAACAAGCAGAAATATCGCGAAGATGCGGAAGTTTTTTTCCGGCATGTTCGCGAGATTTTCTGCATGGTTGCGGGTCGCCAACTTACCCATGTGGTTGCTTGCGGGCGCGGCCATCTTGTTTTGAGTTGTTCTCGCGGTGCATGATCGCGAGAAGAAAGACGTGATCGCGCGACGCATGACGTCACTGCGGGCGCGAACTGTCGCGAGACAGCGCAAATGGCTAAAAACAATACAACATCTCATGGAGAACGCGACCGGATCAAGAAAACTTGTCGGCGAACGCAGGGATTCAGGTAAGGCGATCGCGCGCGCGCGAGAATGTATCATTTTACAGCGCGAGCAAGAAACAAATTATCGCCAAGCTGCGGAAACCGGAATTTTTGACATTTTCGCGCTCTCCGCGGAACGCAAAAATGTCAAATTATCGCAATTTCCGCGAACGGAACGAAATTTTTGCCCAGGCCTACTCATAACTCACCTTTAAAATTAGTTAGTTCAGAAAGAAATGTGGCACTCTAACAGCAGATTATCAGAGCCAGAATCTCAGAGCTGTACACCTCTCTCCTCTCACCAGAACCAGTGAACGGCAATGTTTCCCTCTCTTTTTCCACACATCTACATGTTAACTCCAAATCACAGTGCTTCCCACATTTTTTCAAATGAAATCACACATTTCTATTGGTTAAAAATTTCAACCCTTTTCCAAATGAACCCTTCCCCCAACATGACTTTTACCTGCTAGCATAGCAACAGGTCATGGAACACTGGTGTGAGCAGAGAGGTCAGAAGTTCAGCACACAATGTTTCGAATCCAAAGAGCAAGAGTGCTTGACCTGTCAAACCTCACAGCAAATACAAAGTAATGTTCAGTGGGAACATATTTTTCTGAACCAATACAAAACATGCTTCTAAAAATGTAAACAGACAGCCTAGTTTTAACTGTAAAATGGTTTGAATCAGCCAATGAGTTCTTTTTGTTATAAAAAATATGTATGCCTCCATTTTTCAACTGTCTTTCATTTCATATTGCCATTCTGCTGAAAGACACCTCCTGAGTGCATCCAGATCTCCTTGGAAAATGTTCACAGTGTGGATTGTAGGTCACAGCTATGTCTTCTGGAGTGAAAAGTATGTAGAAAAAAGAGGTATGGTGAGAGACCTTGCTTTGCCAAATGTAGACATTAAATGGATTGGTCAGAGAGGGTTAAAGTGCCACCAATTAATGCCCTTGGTGAAATCTTTTCTACATCTCCAACACCCTAACCTTATTATTGTGCACTGTGGTGGAAATGACCTAGGCACTTTAACTGGGGTAGGTCTGGAAATGCTTATTAACCCCTTCCATGCTGCGCGAATTCCGCCGCTGTGCTGACGGTTTCTTGCGCGGGCGTGGTCATGATGGAACGGTTCCGTCATGAGCACAGCTCAACCGTGGCTCATGACGGAACCGTTCCGTCATGAGCACCGAAGGGGTTAAGGACAACTTTGTGCAATTGATGTCGCTTTTTCCTCAAACTGCCTTTGTATATTCTAATATATGCCAAAGGCAAAAGTGGAACTGGTCCAACCAATTTTGTCCACAGATTGACAAAGCAAGAAAGCACGTCAACAAATCTATTTCTGCTTTCCTCAGAGACTGTGGTATGGGTTCTATATACCACAACAACTTGCGTTACAACATGCAAGGCATTTATAGAGGAGACGGTGTACATTTCACAGATGAAGGGAACAGAGTCTTCCTCTTGAACTTTAGATTCTGCATCGGTACTTACTTGTAGGTACCACAAAAAAAAACACTTCATAAACACAACGGCTCTTTTTAGAGCCCCCTAATATCTAAACTCTTAAATGTGATTTTTTTTTCTATTTTTTTTAATGATTTTTTAGCGTACGCGTACGGTAAGCTTACCGTATGCGCACATTGCGATATTTAAAAAAAATATATAAAATGTATTTTTCACACTTTTGGGTCCTTCTTGGACCCCCTGACAAACGCTAGGGGGTCTGCAACTCTCTTTGTTGCCTCTTTTCACTTTCTCCACCTTTGTTTATCAGTTTTGAGACACACAAAATGGCGGCCGACACTTCCTGATTTCGACCGATTTGAATGTTTACAGTCATGTAACCACCAATCAGAATTGAGCTCGCGCACGGCAGCGTGCGTGTACGGTAAGTTTTACCGTACGCGCTCGGAGCTCGCCTACAGATATATATATTGATTTAAATGCTATTTTCTCAGGAAATACTGAACAGATTTACACCAGACCTGCAAAAGGCACATCCCTGACCTGAGGGCTACCTCTCTGCCAAATTTCAAGTAATTATGTTCAGCCGTTCGGGCTGTAGCTTGGACTAAAGGTCCTATGGAAAAATGCATGGGGAAAACACCTTTTGGGACCCCCCCTTTTTCTCAGCCCCCGCTTGACGAATCCCCCCGAGACTTTCAGGGAAGGAGCGAAGCGGAGCGTCCCACCTATTTTGAAAATTTCGCGAGGATTCGTCAATCGGCGCCAAAGTTATTCAAAATAGAATGTTGCGGATTTCCTATGGAAACACAGTCCTAACTATAACTATCTACTGGCGACCGCCAGTAGATAATATATATATATATATATATTGAACCACTTTCAACTTCTGCTATAGAAATCAGACTCCGACACTTGGGTAAGCTTCACCATCCAGCTTTTAGTTTATTTGATTCGCTTGACGCGTTTCGGCACACTTGCCTTGTTCACAATGGGAAGTCTATTAAAAACACAATTTTTAAACAGATTGTCGAGGTCACGTGATAGTTTGTCACGTAGATATGGTAAACAGACTATGCAAATGCAGACACCATCAATTGAATTACTGGGACCAGCTCATTAATCCAGTAGTTAAACATCACTACCCGACCCACACATGTAGTATTGTAAAAATCCATATTACATATGTTAAAACTTAGTACAAAATGTATACCATAATTTTTGAAGATAAATTATCTTCCTGAAAATAAGTTTTCACCATCGAATTGAAATTCAATTTCTACATCATTCGCTATTTCATGATAAAATCTCAAGATACCTTAAAAGTTAAAATATCACTCATGGTATACTATACATCATCACATGCAATCAACATTGATGTCGGTCTCAGGGTCCATTTAAAAAAGAGTATCGGGCTAGTGCCCCAATAGTAAGTCATATCCAGTCCATGGTTCTGTCAATAAATCAAAAAAGGTTTCAATTTAGTAAAAAATTGTGAAAAGTGCATGTGCATTACAGTACATCTGATATTACATGCAAAATTGCTATGAATATTGCAGTATCTCTGATTTTATGTGCAAAATAGCAATTTAAAGTGCAAATCATTTCATAACCAATAAGAAATTTTCAACAAAATAAAAATTAAAACATTTCTATATTTCATACCCTCAAGTGGAAGAATTATGCTAAATATTTAAATACCTCCATTGTATTGTTATGCCTAAATTACACCTCACTAAAATATATGAATATAAGTATATAAAGTGCTAGTGCAAACTATGTTATTCTCATACCTTTATAAATTGTAAAAATAGGCATAATTAAGCATTCCCTTGATTAACTCTCACAATATGAAATATTGTTGTATAATGACTTAATACAGCACTATTTATTGATCATTTGCCACATACTCATATTACTTTACTAATGCATACCTATTGTTTGACCTTCTTCCTTCCTCTGAATTTTAAAATCAATGTTCAGCTAAGAATTAAAATTACAATGAAAATGGGAATTGAAATTATCAATTATGTCAAATGTACATAAAGATCTTCTTCTATATTCAAACCGTTTGGAATTTTGGTATTGAAAAAGAGTATGTACTTTGACTCTAATTTGCGCAATTTTCTTTCTCTGTCACCACCTCTCAAGTTTTTAGGGATTTGATCGATTGCAAAATAAACAAGATCATTAATATTTCCCTTGTGTTCTTCATTGATGTGGCGAGCTACCACATAGGTCTTATCATTATTCTTGATTGCTCTTAAATGTTGGAGTATGCGAATGTGAACCATGTGGATAGTGCTACCAAAATACATTGTTGGACACGAGCATTGTAAAACATAAACAACATAATCACTTTTACAATTTAGTGAGGTTCCTATTTTCCATGGACTGTTAATTAGGGATGATATGACCTGTTTTTCATTCTTACCATGTTTACAAGCCTTACATTTATAGCATTTATGGAAGCCAGGGGTGGTCTGTAAACAGCTTCTTCCCCCTTTCCCCACTTCCCGATTTATTTTAAATAAATCCTCTCTCATTGATTTTGCTTTGTTAAAAGTTATCATCGGTCTTCTTGACACAAGGCCATGTAAAACCTGATCCTGCTTTACTAGGTACCAATGCCTACACAGGCTATCTCTCACGTTTGCCTGGTAGGCATTGTACCCTGTAATCATTCTGATCTTATCTTGTGTTCGTTTTTTTCTTTTCACTAACCTTCACTTCATCGGGTTTTAACAGTGTTTCTCTTTTTTTGTTGTCTACTTTTTCCTTTGCCTGATTTAGTACTTTGGAAGTATATCCTCATTGCAAAAATCTCTTATTCAAAGCACTTTGAGCGTCACCTAGAGTATCTTTCTCACTGCAGTTGCGTTTCATCCTCAAATTTTCTGCATAAGGAATACTCATTTTTAGATTAGGAGGGTGAAAGCTCTCTGCGTGCAGTATTGTATTTCCTGCAGTTGGCTTGCGATAAGTACGTGTTTGTATTTTCCTTTGTGAGATATGCACCTCTAGATCTAAATATGTGACACTCATGCTGCTTATGTGTTCAGTAAATTTTAGATTGAGATTGTTCTCATTAATATTATTAATGAACTCATGTGCTGATTCATTAGAGCCGTCCCATATAATAAATAGATCGTCGATAAATCTGATCCACTTGATTACATGGGTTTCAGAAACTCTACTATGGTCTACTTTGAGCACCTGTTCCTCCCACCAGCCCATATGCAAATTAGCATTGCTGGGGGCGAAGCAGGTGCCCATCGCAGTACCCTGTAGCTACCTGTAAGTGTCACCACCAAATAAAAAATGGTTATTGTTGAGACATAGTCTGCACATTTCAATCAGCATACATGTATGCTGATACAAATTAATAGGTCTCTGGTTTAGAAAGTGTCTGACTGCCCTTATACCATCATCATGGGATATACTGGTGTATAGGCTTACCACATCTAATGTAATCAGAAGATATGACTCTTTCCATACTGTATCCACTATTCTGTTCAAAAAATCTCTTGTGTCCTGAATATAAGCAGAAAGTGCCCTCACATAGGTCTGTAAAAATGCATCAAGGTATCTGGATGTCGGCTCAAATAAGCTACCAATGGCTGAGATGATAGGTCGCCCTGGTGGTCTTTCTTTATGTTTGTGGATCTCTTGAATTAAGTATAAAATTGGTACTACCGGATTGTCTACTTTTAAAAAGGAAAGTTCTGATTTGCTAATTAGTCCCAATTCTCGCCATCTAGTCAAGTTCTTCACATATTTATGTTGAATTTCTAATAAATTGCTCTGAGGGACTTTTAGATAGCACACTTTGTCACTCAGCTGTGTCATGGTGTTGTAAATTAAGGCAGAATGTGATTAAGCATTTACTGAAAACATTAGTGTTTCCCTTTGTTCATGTTTTCCTCATTATGTTGGCCGAAGTCCGGACTCCATTTGTATTGGCATGCTGCCATGTGTTCACCACGAGGAGAGTCCGACCTCTGTGTTAGTTGCTCTTGTAATCTGCCTAGCAACAGTTTATAAATAGCTCTCTCTTGTCCGTCTGGCGCATGCCCAGACTTGACCACATCTGTTATAATTAGCTTTGCTTGACCATGTGTTTTCGCGGGCCCAAGGAGTGTGTTAGCTCCGCCCATGTATTGATTCGGTATCGTGAATGACCCTAAATGGTAATGTTCTTCAACTCTGTGGTATCCACCCACTCGTGAGCCCATTTGCTGTGTATAAAAGGGGACTGTGTATGCAAGTTCTTTGTGCTACTCCTTGCAATACTGAAGAGTGTTGTGTGGATTGTAGGACCACCCTTAAGGGTTAATAAACGTTGTTTTTGTACTTTGCAGTTTCCGTGCCAACTTCCTTATAGATTTCGTTACAGAAGAGCGAACCCTTGTCTCTTGCGGGCCTAGCTGGGGCTTGTATTCATCAATTGGCGCCCGTCACGTGGGGCTCATCGGCGACTCGGATGCTCGAAGGACTGGTCGCGACGAAGGTGAGGAGTTTGGCCGGGGACGTGATCACTGCCAGCGGCGTCTTAGCCCTGGCATCCCGAGGTTTTTCTTCCTTCCCTTCCGAGCTGACCATCTGGGTGGCGCCGGTCATCGACTGAGACCTCTTCTGTCGGTCCTGCCGTGAGAGCCGTTTGGGCGATTGTGGAGCTTGGCAGTTGGAACCTGGACTCTTGATTGGTAAGAACCGTTGTACGGTACTTGCTCCGAGTTTTGAAGCCTGGTCTGGCTATTTGAGTTTGATTGATGGTGACTAGTCATATTTTGAATTTGTCTTTGTGAAAATATATGCGTTGCAACACATATAGGCAGGTAATGTGGAGAAATTTCTCCGGAGCTGTGTAAACTTTGAACGGCGCAACGATTAAGTGCCATTTTTTTCTTGATAATACTGCATATTTTGCATTATTCCTAGCATGCCTGCTTTTAGCGCACTTCGTAAGTGGTGCTGCTGTCTTGGAAACCGGTTGAACCTCGAGGAATCTGCTCCAGCTCCCCCAGAGGGGACTCCTAATAGGGATATGTACGTGAAGCATGGTCTTTCTTCCATAATGTACAGCACGTTATGGAGGAAATATACGAGGAAGGATCCTGAGTTGCGATGGCCTTTGTATGGATCGTTTGATATACGTAAGATTGAGTATGTGGAACAGTGTATGTGTAAGCGACGTGCTCGTCAGGATATGTTTGAGTGTGTGCGATTATGGGTGAAGGAAGTGCGTGAGCGAGAGAAACGTGAGAAAGCGCTGTTTGATAAGGAGCAGCGAAAGAATGATCATATGCGAGCGCAGGAAGCGAAGCGTCGGGAGGACAAAGAGCAAACGGACAGACAAGAGAAAGAGCGTAGGCTACAAGTTTCGGGTCAATATGTTGTTCGTCAGCCGCTTTATCCTGTCCTTAATAATCCTGATGACGATTTTTATTTACTAGATCGCTCTCCGCCCCCTTATGTTGGCGCATCTGCTCCGCGGCCGCAAGATTCTGGTCCGGCTCCGGGTAAGGTCGACACACGGTCCATGTTATCGGCCGAGCATATGGCTGATCTTCGGAAACTTTCCCTCCGTGCACTTAAGGGCAAGATGTCTAAGGATGAGTTGTTCCATACTTGGGGGTCGTGGCAAGATAGAGAGAGGGTGTATTTTCTGTCTCATTTTTCAGAAGAAGTAATTGCTGCTTTCCGAAAATATTCTAGTGTCCTTGAGCCTGACGAAGTGTCTTCGGATGCCGGAGCATTACGTAATGGTGTTTTTTCTCCCCCTAAGGCTTCTGAGGCGGCTCGGCGGCTGTTCGCTTTGCGGGACGAGGTGCTGGCCCTTAGAGAGAAAGCACGTCAACAAACGGAGGAGGAGAAGCAGTCGGATTCGTCTGCAGCAGGGGGCCACCCATCCGCCTCCCAGTCAGATAAGGATGACATAGTGCATGTTAAACCAATGCGAGAGGCGGCGCCTTTGTATGTTCCTCCCAAGGGAGCAGGGACTAGCTCGGATATTAATTCTGTCGATGCTAGGGGATATTTTGTGTATAATTGGGTTTATACTCCATGGCATAGGGCCGATGTTATGGCATTAAAGAATGCGCTGCCTGACCCCCGCAAGAATCCAGCGGCCTTCTATGAAGAAGTCGAGGGGGCCTTGAATTCTTGCATTATGACCTTAGCGGATATAGACTTGTTCTTTGGCCTTATCCTACCGCCGGATACGTGGCGCTCTGTCCGAAAGGTAGATGATGCGGTTGCCTTCAAGGCCCGGTGGTCTGACCTTGAGGATGAGGATAGGGAACGGAAGCCCGCACAGAAACCACCCCAGAATATTTTAGATCTCCCTGCGGCTATTGTGGCTAAGTTGAAGACGATTATCCCCCCTAAAAAGATTGATTGGAATATGTTAGCTGCGTGTAAACAGAAAGTTGACGAGTCAGTTGCGGACTTCTTTACGCGCTTTGAGGAGACGTTTCATGATTTTAGTGGCCAGTCGCTTACTGACGACACGGGCCGCCACCTTTTCGCGGACAAATATGTGGCTAATCTGCTGCCGGCAGTTGCGGCCCGGTTAAAAGCGAGTGAGAGTTCTTGGTCCTCCGCGACACCGACGGCCCTTCTGACCATCGCCCAGTATTATGAGCGTCAGGAGCACGAGGCGAAGGGCCAGGAGGAGAAGAAATCGAAAGATCTCAAAACTAAAGTGATGTTAGCACAAGTATATGGCCCGCCCCGCCGGGGTAATAATAATAGAGGAAGGGGCGGATCTTATGGTCCCCCTTCGGGCCGATCTGATTTGAATAGGAACCAGTGTGCGTATTGCAAGCAGTTGGGCCATTGGGCCAGGGATTGCCCAGCGTTGCGTGCTTCGCGTCGGGGGCACACTCCGGGTGGCCCGAGAGGTAGAGGGGGCTTCTCGAACTTTAGAGGGAATTCCAACGATAATGCCCGTTTCGATACTGCCGGACAGCACCGAGATAGCTCAAACGTTTTCGATCGCCAGCACCAGTATCATGTATCGTACATCGATCGATCGGGATATCATGATTCTCAGCATGCATAGGAATGCGTAGGATGGGGGTCCGAATCAGTTGAGGTGCCGGTCGATCAGACGGGTCCTTATGTATCGGCTGAGGTTTTAGGTTCTACTGATCAGTTCCTAGTGGATACAGGAGCGACACGTAGTGCATTGTCTAGGTACTTGGTTCCGGGGGCTCCCCCATCCGGCTCAATAGTTACATCGGTAGGGTTTGACGGTACACTCTCCCGAAGCCCTCTTTCACAGCCCCTTGCATTTAAAGTTGATTGCTTTTCTGCGCCTTGCCCGTTTCTGCTTGCTCCGTACACACCGGATAACATTATGGGCCTTGATATGTTAAAGTACTTTAGGGCTACAATTCGTTGTTCCCCTGAGGGTGTGAGGGTGATTTTAAATGACAACTACCCCCGATCTGGGCGGATGTGTACGATCTCAGAGGATGCGTTATTGGCTACCCTCCCCCGAACTTTATGGGCGACGTCGGACACAGATGTCGGACAAATGGTGATTCCTCCGGTCCACATTAGTGTCCAGGAGGGGGCGGTACTACCACGCCTCCCACAGTATCGTATTTCCCAGGAGGGCGAGGAGGCTCTCATACAGATTGTGCAAGACCTGATCGCAGTAGGAGTAGTGGAAGAAGTTCCCTATAATATCTGTAACAGTCCGATTCTCCCTATTCTGAAAAAGGACACGGATGCAAAGGTCTATCGGTTCATAATTGATTTGAGGGAGGTAAACAAGATCGTGATACCTCAGTACCCGGTGGTTTCTGATATCACGACGTTGCTTACCTTGGTCCCGCCTACGGCGACCGTGTTCTCAGTGATTGATTTGAAAAATGCCTTCTTTTCTATTCCCATTCACCCTGATAGCCGATTTCTTTTTGGGTTCACATTAAACAATAGATCTTATCGTTTTTGTAGAATTCCCCAGGGCTATACAGAAAGCCTTAGTATTTATAGTCAGGCTTTGAAGCGACAGTTGGATTCCTTTGCCTTACTCGAGGGGGTCGCCCTCATTCAATATGTCGATGACATCCTATTGGCGGCTGACACCCTGGAGTTGTGCGAGAAAAGTACGATAGCCTTACTTTCCTTTTTAGCATCCCACAATCACAAGGTCTCTAGGAAGAAATTGCAATTCTGTAGACCAAAGGTGACTTATTTGGGTCACCTTTTGTCTAAGGAGGGGCGTGCCCTCACACCAGATCGTATCCAAGTAATTTTGGACACACCAAGGCCATCCACGCAGAAGGATGTGCGTGCATTTTTGGGTCTTGTTTCTTTTTGTAGACAGTGGATATTGGGGTTTTCACACATAGCTAAGCCATTACTAGCTCTCTTGACAAAAGACACGCCCATCCCGATCCCCTGGTCAGATGAGTGTGACGCTGCTTTTCAGCAATTGAGACAGGCCCTTTGTTCAGCACCAGTGTTAGGGACCCCTGATTATGCAAAACCCTTTTCGTTGTATGTGCATGAGAAGGATGGATGTGCATTATCAGTCTTAGTGCAGATGCATGGTGATAAGCAGCGCCCTTGTGCATACTTTTCGGCCGTACTTGATCCTGTCGCCCGAGCATTGCCAGGGTGTTTTCGCTCGGTTGCGGCGACAGCTGTGTCAATACGGCAGAGTGAAGGAATTGTGTTATCCCATAAACTGTTGGTGTTAGTACCCCATGCTGTTGATGCCCTGCTTAATCAAACAAAGACGCAGCATTTGACCAGTGCCCGTTTAACGGGATATGAGTTGACGCTTTTAGCTCCTCATATTACGTTAAAAAGGTGCGTGACATTAAACCCGGCCACATTGTTGCCATATCCCGAGACCCAGCCTGAGGCACAGAAAGCGCATGATTGTATTCTTGTGACTGAGGAACAAACAAAGGGTCGTATTGATCTCCAGGATACGCCCTTTTCAGACGTAGATGGAGAGTTGTGGGTGGATGGATCTTGCCTGAAGCTACCAGATGGTACGGCTTCAGCAGCGTATGCAATTACCACGTTACAGACGATAGTGGAGACAGCACGCATACCACAGAAATCAGCTCAAGCAGCGGAACTGATAGCGTTAACACGAGCGTGTGAGCTCAGTACAGGATTGTGTGTGAATGTTTACACAGACAGCCGCTATGCCTTCGGAGTAGCGCACGATTTCGGCCTACTCTGGAAGGAGAGAGGGTTTCTAACGTCACATGGGGTGCAGATAATGCATGGGGAGTTAGTCCACAACCTTTTAACTGCATTGACATACCCAAAGAAAATCGCCATTGTTAAGTGTAGCGCCCATAGGAAAGTGGTTGATAAGGTTGGAGAAGGGAATGCGTTAGCGGATCGAGTAGCACGGGAGACTGCGATGCAGCCCGGTACTACTGCCATGTATGTAGTGAAGTCACAGGTGGAGAGATGGCATGATGCGAAGGAGGAAGTGCGAGAAATACAAAAGACCGCTTCTGACAAAGAGCGGGAACAATGGGCTAGCGAAGGAGAACTGGATGACGAGGGTTGCTGGAGAAATAAGCAGATGGATAGATGGAAATTACCCACGGCTTTTGTACAACCTATGGTCCAGATGGCACATGGGCTAGCACATGTTGGAGCTTCCGCAATTGTGAAATTGCTTACCCAAGTCTGGGAGCATCCAGAGATTGCTAGCACAGCAAAGAGGGTGGTGCAGACCTGTATGATCTGTCTGAAGTATAACCCAGGGAAAGGCACGCGAACTCCAGCAGGAGGATTTGCGACGCCCACTGCACCCTTTGAGGTTCTGCAGATGGATTACATCCAGCTTGAGCGCTGTAACAATTTGAAGTATGTTCTAGTAGTGGTTTGCGCCTTCAGTAAATGGGTTGAGGCGTACCCTGCGAAAGACAATACTGCAATGACTACAGCGAAGCTATTGCTGAAAGAGTTTTTCCCCCGATACGGCGTCTGTAGACTTCTGTGGAGTGATAATGGCCCTCACTTTGTAGCGGATGTTATAAAGTATGTCTTGAAGGGCCTAGGCATCACCCAGAAGTTCCACGCCGTGTTCCACCCCCAGTCTGCAGGACTAGTCGAGAAGTATAATGGTACACTGAAGCTTAAGATCGCCAAAATTCAAGCTTCAACATCTTTGACTTGGCCAGACGCCTTGCCACTGGCGTTATTGTCAATTAGGTCGGTGCCACACTCTCGAACCGGCCTTACACCCTATGAGATAGTATTTGGACGCCCAATGAATATTTGGGGTCCACCAAGGCCTAAGGCTGTGTATGATGTACCTTGTGTGATGATGAGTGATTATCTGGCACAGTTAACGGATAACTTGGTTTCTATTCATCAACAGGTCCGAGAGGCGCTCCCTGATCGGTCTACTGGCGAAGGACATGGTCTCCGGCCTGGAGATCATGTGATGATAAAGGTTTTCGACAGATCGAACAGTTTGGAGCCGAGATGGGTCGGACCTGAGCAAGTCCTTCTTGCAACGAGGACGGCTGTGCGAGTCTCGAACAGGAAGAATTGGATCCATTCCTTGCACTGTCGAAAGGTACCGCCCGGATTGGTGGAGTCTGCCGTGCTGACCGATCAACGAGACATCCTAGCAGCAGAGACAGGCCGTGCTGCAGAGCCAAACGACACTGAGGAGCTCTTTTCGGACCACACGACTTCTGGAGGAAGGCGATATCATCTGCGACTAAGGAAGTGAGATTTCCAGTACCGGGACATACTGTCAGAACGGCCCTTGGGTTAGTGAAACGGAGAGCCGATGAGGCAAGGGGGGGGGGATCAGCCCTGCATTAGTGTAGCGACACCCGTCTTGGCCCGCTGGTGAAGAAATCAACCGCTGCCCAAGGGGAAGAGTTCTGACAGACCTTTTTTTTAGTTTCAGGAAGATATCAGGGTATTGTTTCCTTTGACATGGAGAAGAAGAAAATTCTTTGTGCGTTGGGGTTCATGCTAACAGTAGCCATCGTTGGTATAACCGCATGGTTTGTGGAGGAGGCAACTCCTGCTCGAAAGACGCTTGTGTTGAGGACTCCAGTGCCTGCGGAGCACTACTTTTATACATTGCCATATCAAGAGTTGAAGCATCGACAATCCTATTTGAATAACACTTTCATTCAGATGCTGCATCACACCCACGTTGCTACAAACGCTACGAACTGTTGGATATGTGGGATGATGCCAGCCCATCAGAAGAAAGGAGGTACGCCATTCATACCACTTCCTTTCTCTCACAATGGCTCTTGTAGAGCATGGTACACTTTGTTGTTTGCCACTCGGAAACCGACAGTGGGACGATTGCTTTTCAGACTTAATAAAGAATGCCATCAGGACAAGAATGGATATCCACAAGCGAATGGGACAATTTGGGAATGGGAAGAGTACCGACCGGACAATGAATCCATCCCCTATATCTTCACAAACACCAGAGACACTGTGGGGAAGGACAAATTCGTAATCCAAGTAGCACAAGCCCAAGCGGACCTGTGTGTCCAGAGTGTGGGTTTTATTCCTGTGGGTGTCAGTGATTGTATAACCGTACTAAACATCGATGGGTTAAACAACAGCACCTTCTTAGCGTCCCATAATACCTACTTTGTATGTCGAAATAAAGGTTATTACCGTTTGCCGGCTGGGTGGTCTGGGGTATGCTATGTATCATTCCTATTACCTCCTGTATTCTTAGCACCTGCGTCATATCATAAGGATTTAAAACTGTTGAATAATGTGACTGTAAATAGATATAAACGTACTCTATCAATTGATGAGGTGGATCAAACAGATACCAGCTTGCAACAGTATATTGATTTTAACTTAGGATTGTTCTTTTTTGTTGGAGCTGCTTTGAATAGTAGGAAGATCCGAAGATTAACAAGAGTGGTAGAAGCTGTGACTAATCAGACTGCTGCTGCTCTTGGGAATCTTACGGAAGAATTACAGATTACCAGAATTGTTGCATTGCAGAACCGTATGGTATTGGATGTAATGCTAGCTGATCGAGGAGGAGCCTGTAAAATTATTGGAAGTAGCTGCTGTGTGTTCATTCCTGATCATACGCCATCCGTTTATAACGCCATTAATAAGCTGCATAAAATAGCAGCTGAAATCCACACTGAAAACGGCACTTGGTCCTTTTCTGGATGGTTTTGGGCGTTGGTTACTGCCTGGGGATGGAAGGTCTTAACTGGTCTCTGCATTATTATAGCAATTCTGTTCTTTCTCTGTATGTGTATTCAATGTGGACCATTGTGCTGTTCCGTATGCATTTCATTCTGCATTCCAGATAAGAAAGCTATTGCCGATGTTGCCCGCCAGAAGGGTCTAGCTAAAGAGGTTAAAGGAATGATGATAATTGACATATACGATGATTATTCTTGGAGACCAGATGTCTTCAGTAAATGCTGAAAGGGTCGTCTGTTGTAAATTAAGGCAGAATGTGATTAAGCATTTACTGAAAACATTAGTGTTTCCCTTTGTTCATGTTTTCCTCATTATGTTGGCCGAAGTCCGGACTCCATTTGTATTGGCATGCTGCCATGTGTTCACCACGAGGAGAGTCCGACCTCTGTGTTAGTTGCTCTTGTAATCTGCCTAGCAACAGTTTATAAATAGCTCTCTCTTGTCCGTCTGGCGCATGCCCAGACTTGACCACATCTGTTATAATTAGCTTTGCTTGACCATGTGTTTTCGCGGGCCCAAGGAGTGTGTTAGCTCCGCCCATGTATTGATTCGGTATCGAGAATGACCCTAAATGGTAATGTTCTTCAACTCTGTGGTATCCACCCACTCGTGAGCCCCTTTGCTGTGTATAAAAGGGGACTGTGTATGCAAGTTCTTTGTGCTACTCCTTGCAATACTGAAGAGTGTTGTGTGGATTGTAGGACCACCCTTAAGGGTTAATAAACGTTGTTTTTGTACTTTGCAGTTTCCGTGCCAACTTCCTTATAGATTTCGTTACAGAAGAGCGAACCCTTGTCTCTTGCGGGCCTAGCTGGGGCTTGTATTCATCAATGGCTTCAGTGTTATATGCCTCTAACGACCACAGAACAAGGTTCCCACCCTTATCTGCCTGCCTTACAACAATGTCTTGTCTATTCTGGACCTTTGTTATCACAGCCTGATACCTTTTTTCAAACATGCTTTCATTTTTTAAAAATTCTTTACTAGACAATACCGATAATTGCTTCAAATCTCTTATCACAAGCTCTGAAAACATGTCAATCGCATCTTTGGGGGAGTTTGGTGTAAAAGTTGATTTAGATTTAAATGCTGTGATTGGTCTATCAAAAACATTTAAACAAAATAAATCATCAGTTTGACTAATTGAGTCCACCAACTCCAACCCATCTGCCTCTCTCATCAATTGTTGACATGTAAATTGTACCTCCATGTCTCCAACTTCCAGATTGCCAGGGTCTTCGTTCATCATCTCCATATTTTCTTTGCGAGTATTGCTCTTCATACTGAAAAACTTTTTCAATTGTAATTTTCTTATATACTTAAAAAAGTCAATGCGCGTCTGTGTGTAATTGAAATTGGTGCATTTACAAAATGAAAATCCCATTGACAGAACCTTAATTTCATCAGATGTTAGGGTCAAATCAGTTAAATTAATAACTGATTCTATTTCTTCCAGCCCTTGTGCGGATAAAGTTCTTTCTTCTTCTTGCCTGATTGTAGTTCCATGCCCGCCCCTTCTATTTTTCTGTGGATTTTTTTTTTTTTTTAACTTTATTTTTCATTTTTTCCTTATTCCAATAATACAGTACAAGAACATGTCACAGTAAATCTCATACTCCACTTCCCACATGGGTATTCGGTACCATACATATCACAACATAGCTGATCGTGTATTCCAAACCTTCATATTGCTATCAATGGAGATGTCCAACAAGATGTGGAGAAGTGTGGCTCAATGATTAGAGCGGCAGACCCTGATGCAGAGGTCTAGCCCGGGACCAGGGTTCATTTCCCCGCCTCGGCGGGTCTTGGGCTCAAAAAATTCCGCGGACCTGATAATTCTCGCCTCGGTGCCATTCCAATCATCGAGTCCCACGCTGCAACTCTGGGCAATAGCTTGCTTAATCTCCACAACGGCCCCCACAATGCTAAGGATGCCTGGCCTTCACCTTGGGGGTGCCCAGGAGTGGACGCCTCACAGGGAAAAGCCAGGATGGGTTCCACAGCGGTATTCGTACAAGCGCCGAGAGGCCTCCGGGTAGTTGTCCGCTATACAAGTATCCATACATTTACATTTACATTTACAAGCGTCAACATTAATGTCCCAGACCCATTATGCAGCATAGTCCAATGGTGGATGCTCTTCATTTATGCACTTATCTCTTACACCTATACCTCTATCTGTGAAGGGCATGAGCTTTCGGAGTTTTGTGCCAGGAGGTAGCCCTGCAGTGGACCCCAAATATCTTTAGGTTGAGAGGCGTGCGGCAGCAGCTCCGCATATGCGCGGCCCCTCCCCCATCTACACGCTACTCTCCGCTTTGCCAATAATATAGATATTGATATGTATTTTCTGTGTTTGAAGGGTATCTATTTGGTGTATCCCAAGAGCGCGATGAGCGGGTCTCTGTCTATGCTGATATCTGCCATTTTCTCTAGTGCCGTGAACACTTGGCCCCAATAGTCCTGTACTCGTGCGCACTCCCATGCCAAATGTAGGAATCCTGCTCCTAGCTGCCCACACCTTTCACACTGATCACTGTTCGCTAACTTAAACCTAAGTTTCTTCTCTGGAGTGTAATATAACCAGTGCAAGTATTTATAATGTATTATGCGCAGCCTGCTGCTTGCCGATATCTGTGTCGTCTGGAGGCAGCAGTATTTCCACTGCTCATCCGTGATGTCCTGTCCTATAGCCTCCTCCCAGTGGTGCCTAGCTGAAGTAGATAGCTCCTCTCCGTGTGCATGCACTCTGCTGTATAACCCAGATACAAGGTGTTTCCCATCCTTGGAGCCCAACATCTGATGTAATGGCTCCAGATACTCTGGCTCCTGCAGGAAGTCCGGGAGGAGCACCCTCATTCCCTGTCTCAGTCGTGTGTATAGAAATGTGTCTAGGGAGGTATGTACCGAGTCGTGCATGAACTGTTCCTGCGTGCGCAATCTGCCTTCACGGAACAGGTCCCCCCACTTAGCAACATGGACACGCTGACAGAGGTCTCGGAATCCCTTCTCCTGTAGCAGTGAGAGGTCAGGGTGATACACAAGGGGCAACCTAGGGGAGTATATGAATGGAATATTCAGGCGCCGCGCTATTTGAAACCAGGCGTCTACCGTGCCGGTTATCGTGGTGGCTGGTTCTGCTCGAGAGCGCTTCACGCTGTAAATAAAGCCATTCAGCGGTATTGGGTCCGCTAGCCAGTCTTCCTCCGCGACCTGCGGCATATAACGAGGCGGGTTGATCCAATAGTAGACATAATGTGCTTGTGCGCACTGAAAATACACCTCGAAATCAGGGATATCAAACCCTCCTTGATCATATGGCCTAGTCAGTATGGACCACTTCAGTCGCGGTTGCCCACCTCCCCACAGTAGCCGTATCAGCTCGGAGCGCAAACTCTGGAAAAAATGCCTACCAGGGTGATAGGGCACATTCAGAAATAAATAACGAAACTGTGGGAGGATTATCATTTTTATAATGGACGCCCTACCCGCCAATGAGAGAGGCAAGGAGATCCAGCGTGTCACATTCGCACCCAAGTGCACTAAGGCTGTACCGTAATTCCCGTGTAGGATTTTGTCCCGGTCCCTAGCAATCTGTATCCCCAGGTACCTGAGATTATCATGACACCACTCCAGCGGGAAATCAAGAGGGAACGGAACCACTGCGTCCATGAGGGTGTGGTAAATATTTCGTTACCGGTACTATTTTTTATGCGATATAATCTATCAAGAATAACTCAGTAAATATAAGAGGCAGAATCCGTGGTATTAGAGGTTTTAAAAGGCTTTATTCCTATACAAAGGAAGACAATTCGAATTGTGGGCCTTCTATTCCATCACCACAAAAGTTCAGGAAGGAAGGAACATATATTATTGACAGTTAAGCGGTTTTATAGAAAATGCATTACAGTGAAACAGATGCAAGAGGCGTGACAGCTGATAACTCAGATAAACTGTACATACGTAACTAAACATGGGTGTAACTAAAATACGTCATTTAAACATGATGTTACAAGTGGGTGGATCCATAAAAGAATCCTGCAATGTCAGCAGAAATATGTGGCAGAGATGCGCGCGCAGCTGCATGACGTGTGATTGACGTGCAACTAGAGGGTGAAGGAGACTTGACATTTAGCTCTACATGTGGAGACAGAAGTCTGGGGTTATGTCAACCTAATTCCAAATCATATCTAATATCCTATGTTTAAAGAACTGTGTTATCCAAAAGGAAAGGTCTCTTAGGATAGAATCTTATTCTATACTGACTATACTGACTATTAGCGCGTGTACAAGCGTCTAAGTGTCTACACTAGATGCGAGGGGGTAGGAATATTCCATGGTAACGGGGCTATGAATTACTTGCATGAGGACAGCGAGGCTTGGCCCTTTGCACGGGAGCTGAAAGAATGTTTACCTAAACTACTAGACAGGAATGCATCGGATGAGGAGCGAAGGAGATAATCTCGAAGGTGAAATACAGTTTTTGGCATGCGACAGGCTGGATCAGGCACCGTTAGCCGCGCAGGGAGTAAGACAAAGTTCATGGTCACAGATGCGGGCTCAGACTGGAGCTTTCAGAGGCAGAAAGCAGGAAAAAGGCTTGATGACAGAATTCGGGCCTACTCGCCTGAATCTGTAAAATGTGGAAAGTGAACCATATAAAGTCGGTGGCCTTTCATACTTAGGAATGGAATATCTGACCCATTCATGGCTGATCTGAAAGAGGACATGTTGACGGTGGACACACATATATTTGCGTCTTCAAAACTGGAGCAGGAGGGAACATACATGTACTTATAGCATGCACATGGAGCCGTTGGGGTCTACGATAGGGGACATAACTGATCACAAAATTCATATTTCCTCATTCCCTCCTTGTCCCCTTCGGACCCTTAGGAGATATCGATCTTCATCAATCCATCGATCTGTTCATATAGTATCATTTGTTCTTCTTTCTTCTTCCGGGATCTCGAACGAATACTTGGATGTGGGATACACGAGGTGGCACACAGACCACAAATCGCTGGCCCACATTGTGGACATAAGCAGCAACTGAATAGTATGAGAAAGCCAATACCTAGGAAGGATAGTATTCTCCATCCCCAGGCTGACAACACGCCCCAGAACCAACCGGACCAAGTCCAGGGGCCTGGACTCTGGTGTATCTGGCTTACAATCTTATGAAGGCGGGTTATGGCTTTATATACTGACGGCGAATTTTCTGGTATGAAAATGCAACAACTTGATCCGATGACCCTACAAGCTCCGCCCCTATTGGCCAGGATGACGTCAAGGACAAGACGGTTTTGAAGCACAACAATCCGCATAGCAGACTGCTCTTCTGTTAAATTGCCTAAGGCGGAAATAGTTTCGTTCACTACGGCTTCAAGGGTTCTGGTTAATCTACGTATCAGCTTACTATTAGTGACTGTACCTATATAGGGAAAGAAACCTTTATTGAAATCTGTGTATTTCTCCCATGCTGTTTCAGTGTAATCGACAATTGGGAGATCTCTCTGCTGTCTATTGTGTACTAAGTGAGTATTTCTATGATAATCAGGAGGAGCTAGGAAAACAGGTGGTAGAAGGAATGCTATGTAACAGGTACCATCCCAATCTAAAGGTAGACGTATATATGCGGTCTGGCCACATATAAAGTAGGAATGACGAGAAGCTCTAAATGTAGATTTGCCTTGATCACTGAATTTTATTACAGTGGTGCATTTACTATGGCCCATATGTATGGAACCATTCTTTCTTATACATAATTCCCCTTTTACTGGGAATACTGACATGGCGGGCAAGATTGGTGTAGCTTCAGATTCAACGTTCAGGATCATGAGGTTAAGTGTAAAATTACCTAATCCATATACTTCATTTTCTAGATCAGTTCCTGTTCTTTTGGGAAGTCCCTCCTTGTTAGGGTAGCAGACTTTAAGTAAAGCTAGGTTCAGGTTTCCCCATACCCAGTTGTCTTGATAAACTGCGGAATTTGAATCCAGGGAATTAATCAAACAAAACCATGCTCCACAGGAGCCATTGTGTGTGAACGGATAGGGAAAGAGGGGCAAGACTCCCTTATAGTTCTGATAGGGAGGGAGTCGGCCACATATCCAACAATTTGTGGCATTGCTGGTTTGATGGGAATGATGTAACATACTAATAAAAGTGTTGTTGCGCAGCGCAAATCTATAGGACAATTCATGCGGAGGAAATTCGCTAAAAGAATGTTCTGCAGTTATATTATAAGCATGCTTAGGAATAGGGTAATACATGTGCAATAGGATGCTGACAATGATGATCAAAAGACTTAGAAAAAACAAAATTAATAAGGTTACTGTACAATGACTACGAAATGATTTACAATACGCATGCTTTTTCAGCTGCTTTCGCTGATTTCTTTCTCTATTCCGGTCTAGAGGATACATGTCAGAGACAAATTCAACCGATTCACCTTGGAGAGGACTTAAACAATCAAATTGTCTGACTTATTAGACCTCAATTTTAGTTTATAGATTTCTGAGTTCGATTGCTCAACCAAGGGGAGCTTTGAGTCTGTCTTTGAGGAAATACAGGGTTTAGTCTCTATATTGGATGGTAGTCCATAAAATTTCTTGATATGACTCGAGTGCAACCATCCTTTTCTTCCCTCGATTTTCACGGCTGTCCTGGTGGTAAGTAAAACTAACTTCGGTGACTTCCACCTAGGATCCAGTTGGGTCTTCCGGTCAAAGTTCCTGACCAGCACCAAGTCCCCAGGAATTACGTCATGGGGCTTCACCTCAGTATTGTCGGGAAAAGCTGCGGATACCTGTGAACGACAAGATTGTAGTGCAGACATCAAGGAAGCCAGGTAATCTGTCAGCATATTACAGTCAACGTCAGTGATTTTACGAGGTATAGGTGTCCCCCACATATTTGGTGGTCTACCGAAGATCACCTCATACGGGGATAGCCCTGTTCGAGAATGTGCTACCATTCTCATGTAAAAGAGCGCAACTGGTAAGGCTACTATCCAATCAACTCCTTTTTCTCTACATATTTTGGACAATCTAATTTTCAGAGTTTGATTATGACGTTCTACGAGACCTGCTGCCTCGGGATGTCGGACACAGTGAAATTTCCATTGATACCCTAACAAAAGGGAAACGTGTTTCATTAGTTCGGATGAGAACGGCTGGCCGTTATCTGAATAGACAACACGTGGTAAACCGTACCGTGGGAAGAATTCTCGAACTAACTGTTTGGCAGTAGTCGGGGCAGTGTAATCTGAAACCGGGTATGCTTCTGTCCAACGGGAAAGAGCACAGACAACTACGAGAACATATTTGAATCCTCGACATCGTTCCATCTGGATATAATCCATCTGGAGGACTTCAAAAGCATGATCGGGAGTTTGGAATCCACCCTGTTCTACGGGGATGCTTTTACCTGGATTAAACTGACAACATATCATACAGGTACGAACTTTTTGTTTAGCTGCGGCTCGTAAATGTTTGTTGAACCAAATGTGTTGAATGCTGTCTAGCATAGCTTTTTCTCCTAGATGCGCTGGACTATGTATAGTGTTAATGATGACTTGGACCATTGAGTCGGGAAGAAACCATATAGATTTTTCCTTCGTCATCCATCCCTGATCTGTTTGGATCCCTCCTAATTCAGTCCATTTCTTTATTTCTTCTGGTGTAGCGTGTGTCTGTATATCAATTACATCAAGGGCGGGATCCTTAACTGTCATGCAATGTGTTTGTGTCGGAGCTATTGTCTTTGTCATGTCAGTTGTGTGAGTCTGATTCTGAGCAGTCTGTTTAGCTGTTCTGTCAGCTAGGTCATTACCCTGAGAAATGATATCGGTAACTTTTGTGTTTGTGTGCGGTTCAAGAGAACCTCTACTGCGTGTGGTACTTGTACTGTCAGTTGGTGTCCTAACACTATGGCATCGCTTTGTCTGATTGCTAAAGCTGTTGCTGCCACCGATTTCAGGCACGCAGGAAGAGCCTGAGCTACTGGATCTAATGTACTAGAGAAATAAGCACATGGTTTGTGTGATCCTGCTTGTTCCTGAGTGAGTACTGACAAAGCAGTACCTTCGCGTTCTGTCACAAAGAGTGTAAACTGTTTACTGTAACATGGTGTTGCTAGGACAGGTGCTTGGCATAAAGCTTTCTTTAAGCTTTCAAAGGCGTGTGTATGTTCTTGAGTCCAAGGGAGGACAGTCGATGTGGCTGCCTCCTGTGTTGTCAACTGGATGAGTGGTTTTGCTAGAAATGCATATTGAGGGATCCACTGCCTACAGTATGAAGTGAGGCCTATAAAAGCCCGTACCTCCTTTTGTGTCTTGGGTGGTGGCATGTTAGCGATTAACTGAATGCGGTCGGATGTAAGCTGCCTTCCCTCCTTGGACAGCGAGTGCCCAAGGTAAACAACTCGCTGGACACAGAATTGCAGCTTAGAAGGGGACACCTTGTGCCCCTTGTCGGCCAGAAATTTTAGAACCGTAAGTGACGCTGTTTCACATTCATGTTCGCTTCGAGCGGTGATCAGCAGATCATCGACATATTGAAGCAAGGCAGTGTTAACTGGCATATGGATACTGTCAAGTTCTCGTTTCAGGGCTTGGCTATAGATGCTGGGGCTTTCTGTAAATCCTTGAGGTGCGCGTGTGAATTTAAAACTTCGTCCATTTAAACTAAATCCGAATAAATATTGACTTTCCGGATCAATTGGGACACTAAAGAAAGCATTCTTGAGATCAATTACAGTGAAGAACGTTGCTTATGAGTCAATAGCTGTGAGTAATGAAGAGATATCTGGGACCACGGGGAATTTTGGCACAATACATTTATTTAATTCGCGCAGATCAATAACTAATCGATATACTGGTGGAGCTTTTGGATCCGTTCTTTTAAGAATCGGAATTATCGGAGAATTACATACATTGGAGTCAGTTTCGACAACCACTCCTTGTACAATGAGCTCGTCAATGATTTGCAGTAAAGCCACTACAGCATCTGGTGGTAACTTGTATTGTCGCATTCGTGGTAGTACTATTCCTGATTTCAGTGTAACTCGATATGGTTTAATGTTCATGCAACCAACATCAGTGGGGCCTTGTGCCCATAAGTGTGTAGGTAAATTCTGCAGTCGGTGATCCATGTCTCTGGATACGTAGTGACCTTTAAAGTCACGTAAAAATAGTCGTACTCCTTCCGGAGAACAACATATTATGGCTCCTAGAGCTTTCAATGTTTTTATACCTAACAAGTTTTCTGGACATGATTTAGTAAGCAATAAATCTGTAGTACGTGTCAATGGACCAATCGTAAGTGGAAGAGGTTGTGTTACATCATTAATTATAGGTTTTCCTGAGAATCCAAGGGAAATATTCTGTGAGCCTGAGAGGGGTGCCCCTGGAACTTCACTACGTCTTATAGTTGTTCTGCTTGCCCCTGTATCAAGTAAAAACTTTCTGTCTTCCCCTAATAGTTCACTATGTACATAAGGTCCCTCTTGGTCTACAGGAACCTCAATAAGGGGTAAGCCAACTTCCCTCTCTAGGCTATTTCATGTGTATCGCTGATAATCGGGATAATCTGTTTGTGCATACTGATACATTTGTTGTGTTGTTGCTTGAGTTGCAGCAGTAGGCTGCGTTTGTGGTGGTGCTACGATCTGTTGTGGAGCTGCCTGTTGCGGAGCTGACCTAGGTTGTGCCTGCTGAGGCGTCTGTTGTTGATTCTGATCCTGTCTAGATGGACGTGGTCTCTCATGTGTTCTACCTGTAGCAATATTATATAATGACCTGGTTGTTTACAATAGTTGCATGTCCCTTTCGCAGGACCTATGGAATCACCCTTTTGATGACTATCAGCTGGAACTGACTGCGCAACAAGCATTTTCATTTTCGTATCTTTCATACGTCTCTGTTCGTGTTCTTGTTCTTCTCTAATTCTATTGTGATGATATTGTAACATCTGTAGCATCTGTGATGGGGTATTACCTTGCCAGGTACTTTCGAATTTCAATACTCTATTCTTGACTTGTAGCAGAGAATTTTCAACTAATTTTGTCACAAACAGATGTGGATATGACTCACCACTAGCTTTTATACCACTATTTATACTGAAACATTTTTCAAATCGGGAATAGAAATCACTAGTGTCTTCATCTGGTTTTTGTTTACAGGCTGAGATTGCACCCCAGTCTTCCTTTTTCGTAGTTAATAAACGTGGCAATACCTGTATTAGTAATCCTGCTAGTGCTGTAGTCTTATCCCCAACCCTGCTCCTGCAGCTCGGGCCTTTTCTTCGTTTTCTAATGCTGTCCAATCTATCTTTTGGTCTCCTACCTCCCATTCTTTTTCTTTGAGTTTTTCATAAACACCTGCAGGTAATAGGACTTTCAATATTTTCATAATATCGGGGTAGGTATACTCTCCCATGAGTAACATGTCTTTTATCTCACGGTGGAAACCTGCTGGATCTTTGTCATGACTGGGTACTACTTTCTTCATTTCTAATAATTCCAGTTTAGTTATAGGCGTGTATACAAACACACGTGTGAAATTATCATCGGCACCTCTGATCGGGTGCACTTCGCGTAACGGGTTCTGTCTATCTATGTGATACATTTTTCTTCCCATTATGGGAACTGGAACGTGTTCTGGGCATATGAAATTTAAATATTGGTTTCGGGATTCTAGTATTTCCTTAATCAAATCGGTACCTGACCCTCTCCATATGTTGGTGAGTAGTTCTGTCAATATGTCAGGTAAGGGTCCTGGATCAGAGTGTTGGCTTTTATATAATATAAGGAGGTGTTGAATCATGTATATACTAGCTAAACGCTGTTCATATGGGTCTAGATTCAGAAACGTGTGTGTAAGTACATCATCATTGTATTCGCCGGGACTGTCAGCCCATTGTACTGCTGACCTGACTAATTCTTGTTCGTCCATGGAATCGAGCACGTGGTATCCCCTTCGATCTCGGAGTAATTTATCAGCGGTTTGGAATAGGTGTTCAGGGGATTTTGTATTTAGCATAGGGTTTGGAAAATGTCTATTATATTCTGGACGTATTGGACGTATTGGGTCGTTAAAACCTCTGGTATTATTATGGGGTCTTCCTTTACTTACATAAGCTATCGTTTCTACTTGCTCTGATTCTTGCTCCTCCTCCTCTCTGTTTAGATCAGCGGCGTCTACCTCTAATCTTTCTTCGTGTATTCGTTCTACCTCTTTGCGGATCTTTCGGTACATAGCTACTATACATAACTGTTTATCATGTCTTCCTTCTGATATATTCCGGCCCCAGGTGACAAGTGTTTGCATCTCTTCCGGATTTACCCCAGGCCGGTCTTGATTTCTAATTACACAGTTTATGAGGAAACGTAACAGTTGTCCCTGTACCTCCGCTTTCTGGTACTCCATGGCTCTGCTAATACTTTCAGGGCCTTGCCCTGACTGGACAAAGTGATATATATTTTCTAAATGTGTATTCATTCCTGGTAACTTCGTTAAATATATTGCAGCTCGTCTAATACGTAATGATGACAGCAGCATTTCGTCCCGTTTACCGGGCACAGGATCATATCTACAATCTACTAGAAGTTCCTTAAGCATGTCGGGAGTGGCTAGTTTGGGCGTACGTTGGAGGGCTAAATCTCTAAGGGAAAATTTATTTCCTCTGGGTGGCGTAGAAAAAATGTCTGTCGTACCTCCTGTAGCACCGTCTGGGGTGCTGGACGTGAAAGGATTTGTTGAGGGTGAGACAGCAACCGTCGTTGTGGGAAAAGCTGTAGAAACAGATGTGCTTGTCGGAATGTGTGTCGAAGCGCGTTGTTGCGGAGGTACAGACGAAGGATCTTGGCGATGAGCATCATCGGCAAGCGGTCTATGTGGTGCGGTATTAGCATACTCGGGAGCTGCGTCATCTAAATAGCGAGAAAGGAAAACATCTTCTGCGGTTCGGGGATGTCCCTTGGGATGTGCTTTTATCGGAAACAATGGGGTTGGCAAGTCTTTTGGTATTTCTGGAGTAGCCTTAGGTAACCCTTCGGCCAGAAGTGGATACATACCATTCATAAGGGCGTTTCTTTGTCTATCTACTTGTTCTGATTTTACTCGGGTACCTTCCTCAAGTAATAGATTTTCTCGGACTTTATTTGAATTCTCCTTACCTTTCTCTTCCTGTCGGTGTGCTTTTTCGGTACGTCTATATGATTCTTTACGCCATAATTCAATGGCATCTTTCTGTGACTGTCTGGCTTTCTTTTTCCATAATTCTTCTTCTACTCTCATGATGCAATCTGCATCCCAGGTCCCCGCTGCGGGCCATCTCTGACTCTCTGGTAATTCTTTGGTGTAGTCCACCCATAAATCATGAAATAATACGGCATCTAGGCCATGCTTATGATACATAAAGTACCCTGGAGTGTCCCTCGGTGGGATGGGAACGGCTTCTTCGAGTACACCTTTTCTAGTTTTGATCTGTCTTAGTTTCGAAAAGAGCGGCATTTTCAGACCTTATTACTAGAACACACTTTATACAAAAAAACACAATAATGAACAGTCATTCACACCACAATATATAGAACGTATTTAAAACATTTAACGTTTAACAGTTTTTACGAACAATGATAACTAATAGAAAACTGGTTACTGACATTATACTGACACTAGATGATACTTATTTATATGTAAGACATACTATATTACTATATATACTGCTAAACAGTACAGATACACTGCTAAAACAGTGCAGACCGGATTTGTGCACCCAAACCCGTCTTGACCGGCACAGACTATGTGCACGTTAAATGCCTCCCCGGTAATGGTACTCACCGGGTAGCTCGGAACGGAAGGCCTCGGAACGGAACTTGAAACTGGACCGGACTGGATTCGACTCGACTGGACTCGGAACTTCGGAACCTGGCGGGTCTCTGTATACCTCGGATCTTGCTCTCTCAGCTAGGCTCTGGTCGGGATACTTCGCACTTCTCACCGCCTCGTCTGGGTGTTGATCGCAGCCTCAGTCGTCCCCGCTTGGCCGGAAGGAGACACAGGAAATCCTGCAGATACGCGTTTTTGTTGTCCGTTCAGCTGTGGCAGGAGACCGGGCCTGCAACGCACCACCGGCGCGTGAGATGAGAAAGTGTCCCTGTTCGGGCGCCAATTTATGTGGTAAATATTTCGTTACCGGTACTATTTTTTATGCGATATAATCTATCAAGAATAACTCAGTAAATATAAGAGGCAGAATCCGTGGTATTAGAGGTTTTAAAAGGCTTTATTCCTATACAAAGGAAGACAATTCGAATTCTGGGCCTTCTATTCCATCACCACAAAAGTTCAGGAAGGAAGGAACATATATTATTGACAGTTAAGCGGTTTTATAGAAAATGCATTACAGTGAAACAGATGCAAGAGGCGTGACAGCTGATAACTCAGATAAACTGTACATACGTAACTAAACATGGGTGTAACTAAAATACGTCATTTAAACATGATGTTACAAGTGGGTGGATCCATAAAAGAATCCTGCAATGTCAGCAGAAATATGTGGCAGAGATGCGCGCGCAGCTGCATGACGTGTGATTGACGTGCAACTAGAGGGTGAAGGAGACTTGACATTTAGCTCTACATGTGGAGACAGAAGTCTGGGGTTATGTCAACCTAATTCCAAATCATATCTAATATCCTATGTTTAAAGAACTGTGTTATCCAAAAGGAAAGGTCTCTTAGGATAGAATCTTATTCTATACTGACTATACTGACTATTAGCGCGTGTACAAGCGTCTAAGTGTCTACACTAGATGCGAGGGGGTAGGAATATTCCATGGTAACGGGGCTATGAATTACTTGCATGAGGACAGCGAGGCTTGGCCCTTTGCACGGGAGCTGGAAGAATGTTTACCTAAACTACTAGACAGGAATGCATCGGATGAGGAGCGAAGGAGATAATCTCGAAGGTGAAATACAGTTTTTGGCATGCGACAGGCTGGATCAGGCACCGTTAGCCGCGCAGGGAGTAAGACAAAGTTCATGGTCACAGATGCGGGCTCAGACTGGAGCTTTCAGAGGCAGAAAGCAGGAAAAAGGCTTGATGACAGAATTCGGGCCTACTCGCCTGAATCTGTAAAATGTGGAAAGTGAACCATATAAAGTCGGTGGCCTTTCATACTTAGGAATGGAATATCTGACCCATTCATGGCTGATCTGAAAGAGGACATGTTGACGGTGGACACACATATATTTGCGTCTTCAAAACTGGAGCAGGAGGGAACATACATGTACTTATAGCATGCACATGGAGCCGTTGGGGTCTACGATAGGGGACATAACTGATCACAAAATTCATATTTCCTCAAGGGGGAACACTTGAGATTTACTCCAATTAATGCCCACCACAGATAGCACCCCGAAGCGGATAAACTCCCACAGCAAGGGGTTAATATTACCCTGGGGATCTCTTACATAAAGCGTAATGTCGTCTGCGTAGAGGGATATCAGTATCTGCCGGAGACAGCAGCGAAACGCCTTATCCTGGTGAACTTGCCGCAGACGGGAGGCCAGGGGCTCCACCGCAATGGCAAATAATAGCGGGGACAGTGGGCATCCCTGTCGGGTCCCTCTGGTTATCAACAGCGGCTGACATAAATGCCCATTGATTAAGATTCTGGCTATGGGTCGGTTATAAAGGTAAAGTCGAGGAAAGCCCATCCTTTGCAATATCCCAAATAGGTAATCCCATTCCACCTAATCGAATGCCTTGGTGGCATCTAGGAACACCGCGGCAAGCGGGAGCTCCGGTGCCACCGTCTGTATTAAGGAGAACAAGGTCCGAAGATTGTGGGACGTCGCCCTTCCCGGTACAAACCCAGACTGGTCTGGGAGCACTAACTTATCCATGAGCAGGGCCAGGCGATTAGCTAATACCTTCGCAAGGATCTTGGTATCGCAATTCAATAACGACAGTGGTCTATAGGAGTCGCACGATTCCGGTGGTTTCCCCGGTTTCAGTAAAGAGGTGACCATCGCCTCCCGAATTGAGAGAGGTAGATCTCCCACTTCCAAGGATTCTGCATAAACCTCCTTGAGCAAGGGCACCATAATACTAACATAGCTTTTGTAGAATTCGGCTGGCAGGCCATCCGACCCTGGCGCCTTCCCATTTTGCAATAGCATGATTGCTTCTTTTATTTCATCCAGCTCAAATGGGAGGCACAAAATTTCCCTCTGTGTGTCTCCTAACCATCCAAGTGCCACTTCCCCCAGGAACCCTTCTAAGTCCAGCGGGCCCTGCCTCTGCGATGTGTATAACATCTCGTAGTGTTTATAAAATGTGTCTAGGATTTCCAACGACTCCCGCGTGGTCGCACCCTCGGGTGTCTGTATTTCCAATATATACGAGGCACTACGGGAAACCCTGGTCACCTCCGCAAGCGCCTAGCCCGGCCGCTCCCCTTCACCATATTTACGAGCTACCCAATATCTTCCTCTATGTTTCGCCTCGCGCCGCGACGCATCCTTATACTCCGATATTTTCTCCCGGAAAGTGTTTTGTAGTTGCCCAGCCTCTCCCCCCACCATTCTCCGCTCCAAGTCCCTCAGGTCTCGCTCTAGCTGCTGTAGTGTGTGCTGCAAATCGCGCAACACCCCAAAGCTCTTGGATAGGCAGAAGCCACGTATGGTCACTTTGAAAGCCTCCCATATCATTTCCACGCTGTCTACTGATCCCTTGTTCCTCCTAAAAAAATCCTCGATCTCCTCCCCCAGTTCAGCTTGAAATACCGTATCCAGTAGGGCCGTGGGCTGTAGCCTCCACCTCGGCCGAGGGGCACCATACCCTGGCATGGTTAGTGTCACTTTCACCGGGCAATGATCAGAAAAAGTTCTAGCCAGGTGTGTCACGCTATGCAGGTCCGTTCCCAACTCCCTTGACAGTAAACAATAATCAATTCTGGACCAGGTCCCTCTGTATGAGGTGAAGTGTGTGCCCTCCCTCCTTTGTGGGTGTAGATGCCTCCAACTATCTAGGAGACCCCCTTCCATGATGATGCTGTGCAAGGCTTCCCGCGCTCTGTTATGGTGGTGTGGAGCAGCATGGGATCTATCCAGGTGAGGCTGGAGCACCGCATTGAAGTCCCCCCCATATTATGTGTTTAGAGCCAATAGTTAATATTTCACTCCACAGTGCATTGAAGAATAGCGGACTATCCACATTCGGCCCATAGCAGTTGGCAAAGGTAACAGTGTCTTTTCCCAGTTGCCCCCACACTATGATATATCTACCCTGTGCATCCTCTAACACTCCTGCCCGCTCAAATCTGACCCGCTTCTTGAACACTATCGCTACCCCCGGGCATATGATGAGTACGAGGCAAAAAAGCGGTGCTCCGCCCATTTACTCGCAAATCCGCTACCTGCACTTGGGGCTAGATGTGTCTCTTGCAGCATTGCTACATCGATTTGCTGTCTGTCTAGATATGCCAGCACTTGCCGCCACTTCCTCCCATCTCCCAATCCTCTAATGTTCCAGGTGAGCACTTTAAGTGTGCTGTTATCACCCTGCATCTCCATTGCTCCTCCATGCCATCCTAATGTCTAGTGTTACATTCTTGTGTCTGAAGGTGTAAACGCACTTGGTGACCGTCTCCCCTACCTGAGATCTCCCCTCTCTTAACTGTGAGTCTCGTTGTAACCTCCGACCCTCCCCCTCCCACTGAAGCACCCCAATCATGCCAGAATTGTTCATCCCGCCCCCACCCCACTGCCCAATACGCCCCCCGTGTCGATCCCAGTACAGTCCCCACTGATGTGTGTCCCCCGAGATCAACCACAGGCAGTACCAACGAATTAACAAACTTCAAACCATGCACAATGGGTATTTACCAATGGCGGTGACTCCCCAGGTGACTCACGGCTACCTCGACACCGTCCGGCCTGCCTGTCCAAACTTCAAGCGGCCGCGCAGCAGTCAAGGGTGGCTGACTATGTCTTTACGTTGTTGAAGCATTGCCCAGTTCTCTATTCTTCGAGGGTGGATTCCTCTTCCCCCGCCACCCATTTTCACTGCTAGCGTAGGTGGGGCCACACAAAGTCCTGCCAGTCGGCCCTGTCATCCATTTCCTCTCTACTTCCATCGTTAGTCTTTTTCCGGAGTCGGAGCGGGCCCAGTGTCCCCCAGACGCGACGCCGTTTTAGGTTGCTTCTTCATTCTTTTCAGGAATTCTTCCGCCTGTTGCGGCGTGGAGCAAATTGTCTGTCTCCCCTGATGCGTGATGCGGAGGCGTGCCGGATACAGGACGGCATAGTCGATCCCCGCCTGTCGAAGTTTCTGCCTGACTGCCAAATATCTGCGACGCTCTTCCTGGACCTGCATCGTGAAATCCGGGAACATCGTAAAGGCCACACCCTCATATGACAAGTCTCTTCGCTCTCTAGCCAAGCGTAGAGCCACATCTCTGTCCCTGTAATTCAGCAAGCGAGCTATTATAGGCCTGGGCACTCCTCCTGGGGGCGGTCGCGGTCCAAGGGAGCGGTGGGCACGCTCCACTATAAAGTGGGGGGAGAGCCGATCTGCCCCCACCACTGTGGTTAGCAGCTTTTCTATATACTCCTCCATCTTCCCTGTGTTTGTGCTTTCCGGTATCCCCAAAACGTGGATGTTGTTTCTGTGACTGCGCGTCTAAATCCTCTAAAGCCTTCCAGGGTGTGCGCTATGACATCCATCCGTATCGCCATAGCGTCCATCTTCCCACCAATGTCCGCAAATCCCCGCTTCATTTCTAGTAACAGTGCGCTCATGCTATCCGTTGCCGTGGATTTCGGCACCGTCTGCGCCGTCTCCATGCCTCCACCCGTCTCCGGAGCCGGCGGCCGCGTCTTTTTTTTGCGTCAAACATGAGCCGCGATTGGCGTGCGTCCATCTTCCCCATCGAGCCCCAAGTTTAATCGTCGCTTTCAGAGGGTATGTTGCTGAGGCACCTCAGAGCACTCCCCTGTTGTTCTACTCCACTGTATGGTATTGGCGCCTCCGTGCTGAGGCGCTCCAGGCCCAACTCTTAGGTCGCCTAGGGCCCTGTATACCCCGCACCCTACTTCTCCGGAGGTATTCACTCAGCGCCCCCAGTGTCCAGACTCTGCACCACACCTGCCCAGGCTCCAGCTGTGATCCAATGGCCAATGGGTGGCCCCCTCTCCCAATTGGGCCTTAATGCCCTGCAGCAGGACCTCTCAGACGCTCCTCAGATTCATCCCAGCGGGGGCTATGGGAGCTCCTCCATCCCCAGCACACCGGCAGCAACAGCTGGTTCTCTCCCGCTCTCTTCCGCCTTAGTGCCTGTGGCTGGGCGCACCTTCGCCGATGAGCCCGCACTCTCGCAGCTCCACTCACCGCCAGGCCGCAACACCGCCCCCAGGCCCCGCAGTTAGCGCTGTCTTCACCTGCGCGCTGTGTCCGCTCTGGGGGTCGCTCCGTCAGATCCTCCGTCCCCCGTGCGATGTGGCCGTACTCTGCCACCTTGCGTTGATCGGCCTCTGCCGGGGCCCGTACGTCCGTCTTCCGGCCAGGACGCTCTGCCAGCGCCTCCTCTTTCTACCGCTGCTCAGCCCCCACCTGATGCATTCGTCCCCCGATACCGCACCGCTGCAGTTTCTCCGCTCCAGGGATCCTCGGGGGCTCACAGTGCGGGCAAAGGTGAATTCGTACTCTGGGCAGCCCGATCTCCGCTCTCTCGCTATCCAGCCCTCCGCCTCCGGCCCTGCCAGTCACCTCAGGCCTCCCGTCTCACTTGATGCCTCACGCTGCCTCACTGCTCCAGCAGGCAGATCAGCCGCGTCCGGGTTCCACTTTCCCCCCTTCGATCACTTAGAAGGTGAGCCGCCCACACACTGTGCTTACACCTCTGTGATCAGCAGGGGAGGGTGCGTTTCAATGTCTCGGTCTTCACACTTTTAAACCGAGCGAAGCAGGATGAATTCTGGATGAGCGAGTCAGCCCGCGGGAGCCTCACCAAGGGGCGGCCATTCCGCTCGTGCCCCACCTAGCGCCCCCCCCCCCGTAGTTTTCTTTTCTTTGATTTTGAAAGTTCGTTCTGACACCTTGGGTCCGGTCCTGGTATAAAAAACCAAACTCTTCAATGATTGACGGTGGATTCAAAATTTCGTTTTCATTTACCACACCATCTTCAGATGCTGTTTCGATATCTGAACTGACTACTGAGCTAGTTTCTGATGTATCTCCGCGTACACCTGGTCCTCTTGATGATTGTGTTCCCAAGGTACTACTCGCTTTTGGAAGTCTTTGTTTCCTGATATTGTCAAAGCGACGTGTATATATTTGCCCTCTCTGATAATCCTGGCGGTCCCGCTGGAATTCCGTCACTTTTCTTTCAGTTATAGACTGCTCATATTTAGTCAGACGTGTATTTAATTGGGATTGGAATTTTTTCATATCATCATCACCCAAAAGTTTCTTTAGATCATCTTCCAATATGGTGATTTCAGCCAGGATTTTATCGCGATCTTTTGAAGCATATTTTATCAATATCTTCATCATGTTTTCCGAAGCACGAGCGTTGTTTAGTGCCCACTCTCCCAGCATTTCTGGGTCAGGATTTTCATATGTAGGGGCTATTAGTACTCGTAGACCTCGGGGAATTCTCCCTACATCAAGGTATTTCATCAAGGATTTCACTTCCCACCATTTCGAAATTTCATTTTGCCGCAACTTTTCAAGCTTTTTACTTATTAATTGCACGTTGTAATCCCCCTCCTTTACTATGGAATCCACTCCACGTTTTGGTTCTGTTATTGCCTCGCATTGCTCTCTAAAGACAGAGTCGGCGGCTTCTTCTCGTAAATTCATCAATATTTCCATTTCCAAATCACATTCACTCACAAAGTGTGACTGCTTCCCACATCAAATTATGCTTAAATAAACTTCACGCTTGTTTCGCTTAACCCGCCGGCAATTTGTATTCCGGTCTCCTCTTCACGAACGTTTTTGGCCGTTACCTTCACTGCTTGTTGTTTCAGCGTTCCGCTTCCGATGAAAGCTCGCGATCAGCAGTATCGGCTTCCGGCATCTGGACTCGTATTACCAAGAGCAGGGGGGGGCCTTCCTCGTAGTGCTTGCAAACACAACTTCCAAACTTGCCAGGATATCGAGGAGGCACCAGAACGAGGTCGCGTCCGAGTCACCACTATCCCAGCGTTTAGTGGCTTAATACTGAACCGCTTCCAACTTCTGCTATAGAAATCAGACTACGACACTTGGATAAGCTTCACCATCCAGCTTTTAGTTTATTTGATTCGCTTGACGCATTTTGGCACACTTGCCTTGTTCACAATGGAAAGTCTATAAAAAAAACACAATTTTTAAACAGATAGTCGAGGTCACGTGATAGTTTGTCACATAGATATGGTAAACAGACTATGCAAATGCAGACACCATCAATTGAATTACTGGGACCAGCTCATTAATCCAGTTGTTAAACATCACTACCCGACCCACACATGTAGTATTGTAAAAATCCATATTACATATGTTAAAACTTAATACAAAATGTATACCATAATTTTTGAAGATAAATTATCTTTCTGAAAATAAGTTTTCACCATCGAATTGAAATTCAATTTCCACATCATTCGCTATTTCATGATAAAATCTCAAGATAGCTTAAAAGTCAAAATATCACTCATGGTATACTATATATCATCACATGCAATCAACATTGATGTTGGTCTCAGTGTCCATTTGATATATATATTATCTACTGACGGTTGCCAGCAGATAGTTATAGTTAGGACCTAGTTTCCATAGGAAAAGCTTTTTTTTTCCCCAATATCTTTGGCGCTGGTTGACGAATATTCGTGAAATTCTCCAAACTTGTGGCCCGCTCCGGTCAGCTCCTATCCTAAAAGCTTCGGGGTGATTCGCCAAGTGGGGGCTGAGAAAAAAGGGGGTCCCAAAACGTGTTTTCTCCATGTTATTTCCCATAGGAAAAGTTAGACACGACTAAAGCCCGAACTCCTGAACGGAATTATGGAATTACCCCAAATTTGGAAAAAAGGTAGCCCTTGGTTCAGAAAGAGAAATTTTTTTAAATGGTGTAAATCCATTCAGTAGATCCTGAGAAATTCAAAAAATAGAGGTAAAGAAATCTAGGAAATTTTAGACACGGTTACAGCTGAAACTGCTAAACGGAATTACACCAAATTTGGAAAAAGGGTAGTGCATGGTTCATAAAGCGACCTTTTTTATAAATGGTGTAAATCCATTCAGTAGTTTTCGAAATATTAAAGGAAAAAAATCTTTATATATCTAACTACAAAATCACAAGCTTGGCTCTAATTGGATGCCAACACTTCAATCCAGGAAGTGTTGGCAGACATCTTGGTGCAATGCTTTTTAGGTCTCGCCTAGTGACGCAGCACATGCGCTACCCACTACACAAACACCACTGCATTGCCCTAAACCTTAAAACACTACAAAAGCACGATCCCCTACACTGCCGAACACCACTTCACTGCCCTAAACCCTAAAACACCACCCTCAGCACAACCCCCTACAATGCCCGAACACCACTGCACTGCCCTAAACCCTGAAACACCACCCCAGCACAACACCCTACACTGCCCGAACGCCACTGCACTGCCTTAAACCCTGAAACACTACCCACAGCAAGACCCCCTACACTGCCCGAACACCACTGTACTACCCTAAACCCTGAAACAACACCCCAGCAAGACCCCCTACACTGCCTTAGCACCACTGCCCTGAACCCTGAAACATCACCCCCAGTATGACCCCCTACACTCCCCAAACACCACTGCACTGCTCTAAACCCTGAAACACCACTCCAAGCATGTCCCCCTACACTGCCCGAACACCACTGCTCTGCCCACAAACCTAAAACACTAGCCCCAGCATGACCCCCTACACTGCCCGGACACCACTGCACTGCCCAAAACCCTGAAACACTAGCCCCAGCATGACCCCCTACACTGCCCGAACACCAGTGCACTGCCCTTAACCCTGAAACACCAGCCCCAGCACGACCCCCTACACTGCCCAAACACCACTGCACTGCCCTAAACCCTGAAACACCAGCCCCAGCATGACACCCTACACTGCCCGAACACCACTGCACTGCCCTAAACCCTAAAATACCAGCCCCAGCCTTACCCCCTACACTTCCCGAACACCACTGCACTGCTCTTAAATCCTGAAACACCAGCCCCAGCCTGACCCCCTACATTGCCCGAACACCACTGCACAGCCCTAAACCCTGAAACACAACCCCAGCAAGACCCCCTACAGTGCCTGAACACCAGTGCACTGCCCTAAACCCCAAAACACCACCCCTAGCAAGACACACTACACTGCCCGAACACCACTGCACTGCCCTAAACCCTAAAATACCAGCCCCAGCAAGACCCCCTACAAGGCCCGAACACCACTGCACTACCCTAAACCCTGAAACATCACCCCAGCAAGACGCCCTACACTGCCTTAACACCACTGCCCTGAACCCTGAAACACCACCCCCGTATGACCCCCTACACTGCCCAAACACCACTGCACTGCTCTAAACCCTGAAACACCACTCCAAGCACGTCCCCATACACTGCCCAAACACCACTGCTCTGCCCACAAACCTAAAACACTAGCCCCAGCATGACCCCCTACACTGCCCGAACACCACTGCACTGCCCAAATCCCTGAAACTCTAGCCCCAGCATGACCCCTACACTGCCCGAACACCACTGCACTGCTCTTAAATCCTGAAACACCAGCCCCAGCCTGACCCCCTACATTGCCCAAACACCACTGTACAGCCCTAAACCCTGAAACACCACCCCAGCAAGACCCCCTACAGTGCCTGAACACCAGTGCACTGCCCTAAACCCCGAAACACCACCCATAGCAAGACCCACTACACTGCCCAAAAAACACTGCCCTAAACCCTGAAACACCACCCCCTGCATGACCCTCTACACTGCCCGAACAACACTGCTCTGCCCTAAACCCTAAAACACCACACCCAGCACATCACCCTACACTGCCCGAACACCTGTTACAGGTGCATTGTCCCATGCACGTCTCCTTCCCTGTCCACCTTGATTTGAACACATATCAGCAGAAACAGAGTAAATGGTAATATAACACTGGTATCTTGTAGAAGGCATCGTGTTAATGTATGGATTTCTTCCATTTCAAATCATGGAATACCATCCTGTTCATATATGTGTTTACTGTAAATTATGTTCATGTATTATGTCATGTTCTTAAATTGTGGCTCTATCATGCCATAAGTAATAGAATAATGTGCAGTTATTCTGTGCAAACCTTGGGCCTGAAAGACAGTTGGGCCACACCCAGGACCACACCCAGTAATCCCTGGGCCTGAAAGACAGTTGAAAGCCACACCCAGTTTGCCACAAACCCTGGGCCTGAAAGACAGTTGGGCCACACCCAGGACCACACCCAGCACCTGCTTAGGAGCCTATTTAAACCACTCCTCTTCACTGTTCAGTGCTTGGCCTCGTTGCTTCAACACACTTACCTGGCTCCAGCTGTTCCGATCGACATCTCCTGCTTCACAGCCTTGCATCAGCAATTTCCTGGCTTCCTGGTTCCGGGCTGAGTCTCCGGTCCGACGTCTTCTTCCGTGTCGTGTTCCCTGAAAAGAAGCGCACAGAGAAAACATGCTTTAAGGTATTTTTTGGAAGACAACTATCCAATGGTGAGTCTGCTTACATTAGAACTTGGAACATTGTTTTTAGAACTTGGAACATTGCTCTTTGAACTGCGCTAATTATCCGAACTATATTTCTTTGACAGAAGGAAAATACTTCATCTCAAGTGTTACAGCGAGTTTTCCCGTAGTGCCCTGAAACTATTGACATTTATAAAACAAAGAAGATTGTGCCTTTTTAAAAGTGTGAAAATAGTTATCGCAAAGCAAAGTTAGCCTTAAGAATCACAACAGCACAGATATGGTTTTGACTACTACTATTTTGTATGAAGTATTTTGTTCCTTTATGGCAGAAGGTTGTTTTGGCAGCATTTGAACTTCTGTGCACTCAAGTCATCTGATCCTAAGCTGGGCATATAAGGATTCAGGTACCTATGCTGATGAACATAACTAAATGCTATCATGATTGTTAAACTTATTTGACAGTATGTTAATGATTGTATTGTTTATTGCAGATTGCATAAATCGACAAGTAGATTGTTAGATCAACCCAAAATTCTGTTGAAACCTACGTAGTCTGTAGGTAAGAATTATTGGAGACTTTTGGTTACAAGTTTATGATAACTGTAAGAAGATACTGCCTCACAGATATACACATTGTTTATCTTCTGTGTTTTGTACTTAGGAGTCTAGTAGAAAACTCAAGCCACTATCCAGTTACATTCCTGTTTATTGTATACTGTGAATACAACACCACTGCTCTGCCCTAAACCCTAAAACACCACCCCTAGCACGTGCCCCTACAATGCCCGAACACCAGTGCACTGCTCTAAACTCTGAAACACCAGCTCCAGCAAGACCCCCAATCCTGCCCGAGCACCATCCTGTTCATATATGTGTTTACTGTAAATTATGTTCATGTATTATGTCATGTTCTTAAACTGTGGCTCTATCATGCCATAAATAATAGAATAATGTTTATTTATTCTGTGCAAACCTTGGGCCTGAAAGACAGTTGGGCCACACCCAGGACCACACCCAGTAATCCCTGGGCCTGAAAGACAGTTGAAAGCCACACCCAGTTTGCCATAAACCCTGGGCCTGAAAGACAGTTGGGCCACACCCAGGACCACACCCAGTACCTGCTTAGGAGACTATTTAAACCACTCCTCTTCACTATTCAGTGCTTGGCCTCGTTGCGTCAACACACTTACCTGGCTCCAGCTTTTCCTTCCGATTGACATCTCCTGCTTCACAGCCTTGCATCAGCCATTTCCTGGCTTCCTGGTTCCGGGCTGAGTCTCCGGTCCGACGTCTTCTTCCGTGTCGTGTTCCCTGAAAAGAGGCGCACAGAGAAAACATGCTTTAAGGTATATTTTGGAAGACAACTATCCAACGGTGAGCCTGCTTACATTAGAACTTGGAACATTGTTTTTAGAACTTGGTACATTGCTCTGTGAACTGCGCAAATTATCCGAACTATATTTCTTGGACAGAAGGAAAACACTTAATCTCAAGTGTTACGGCGAGTTTTCCCATAGTACCCAGAAACTATTGACATTTATAAAACAAAGAAGATTGTGCCTTTTTAAAAGTGTGAAAATAGTTATCGCAAAGCAAAGTTAGCCTTAAAAATCACAACAGCACAGATATGGTTTTGACTACTACTATTTTGTATGCAGTATTTTGTTCCTTTATGGCAGAAGGTTGTTTTGGCAGCATTTGAACTTCTGTGCACTCAAGGCATCTGATCCTAAGTTGGGCATATAAGGATTCAGGTACCTTTGCTGATGAACATAACTAAATGCTATCATGATTGTTAAACTTATTTGACAGTATGTTAATGATTGTATTGTTTATTGCAGATTGCATAAATCGACAAGCAGATTGTTAGATCAACCCAAAATTCTGTTGAAACCTACGTAGTCTGTAGGTAAGAATTATTGGAGACTTTTGGTTACAAGTTTATGATAACTGTAAGAAGATACTGCCTCACAGATATACACATTGTTTATCTTCTGTGTTTTGTACTTAGGAGTCTAGTAGAAAACTCAAGCCACTATCCAGTTACATTCCTGTTTATTGTATCCTGTGAATACTCAAGCCCCCTGAAGCCCTGGACCCCCTAAAAGAAGACCGCTGGAATCTTCTTGTTTCTCTTCTCTTGTCATCCCAACCCCTTTTCCCCCCTGGGACTACCGGACTGATCCTAAGTTATATCTTGGTATCACGCTGCTAGTTTCTAGAGGGATTGGGGACCTGTCCTCACATCGTCATCAAGGTGAAACAATCTGGTGCTCAGGTGAGTTCCTCGTAACAGAAGGCCAAGCCCACCAATTGTTTCATCTTGATAACGATTCAGTATGGAAGTCCCAGATCAAACAGCACAGTTAGCAGACATCATTAGAAAGTTACAAGAAGAAATGCAGCAAATAAAACAGGACAATCATACACTGAGAGAGGAATTATTAAAGAGTAGAGCAAGCTTCAAACAATGGAGAGAACCCGAAGAGACCGACCCTCGCCCAGTGATAGCGCCAACTAGATTTGGTCAAAGTCCTGTAGCAAAATATCCAGGTAACAGTGGTTACACCAAGTCCAGTTACCCAGGCTAACCATGAGCGTTTTTTAGGTGATACTTCCCAGTTTGCTTCATTCATGAGTCAGTGTCAGTTACATTTCTTATGTAAGCCGCAGGTTTTCCCGTCTGATACTGAGAAAATAGCATTCATTATTTCTTATCTAGGTGGTTTAGCCGCAAATTGGACAATACACTTAATAGAAAACGATGATCCCCTTTTACACAACTACACTCGGTTTAAAGATGCCATGTACCACCTCTTTGCACGTCATACGTTCATACAAGCTAGTGACAACAAACTTTTAAATCTGAGACAGTGTTCTAAGGACCTCATTACTTACATGACCACCATTAATCGCCTCTTATCTGAAACTCATTGGCCTGAAGGGAAACGTATTTCTCTTTTTTTTATAGAGGTTTAAGAGACGATCTAAAAGACTCTTTAGCCCATATTGTGAACTTACCTGATGATTACTCTGAATTCTTGGATTTGGTGGTAAAGCTAGATCACAGACTTGGAGAAAGAAAACACGACAAACCCCGATTTGACACAAGAATCATTTCAATCAAGCCTGAGAAAAAAGTTGTTGACGACAAATCAGAACCCATGCAAATAGGAGGTCTTAAAGGCCCATTGACTGCAGAAGAGAAAGATAGACGAAGAAAAGGAAATCTTTGTCTTCATTGTGGCAAAGCAGGGCACTTTGCTCGTGAGTGCCCAATAAAAACCCAAAAGAAAAAAGCGATAGGTAGTTCACTTCCAAATTCCATTGAGTCGGAAAACTAAATGTCTCAAAGGATGTAGAGATCGCTCCTTTGGGAAGTGATGACATCAAGATCTCTCAATATGCTACAAACACCATTAATCGTGTCCCTCGCCATATGACTATACGATACTGTTATTATTTCTGACCCACAATTTTAATTGATTCTGGTGCTACAGGGGACTTGTTTGACATAGCCCTGGCCAAAAAATTTGGCATCCAATCCATTCCAAAAGCAGAACCAGAGCCTGTAAGGGTAGTTGATGGCTCTGCCTTGTCCTCTGGTTTGATTCGTTTCCATACCCCGCCTTTGATACTTGTTGGAGAAAATGATCATACTGAGCAAACTACGTTTGACCTTATTGACACCCCTACATTTGGAGTCATTCTAGGAATTCCTTGGTTAGAATTGCACAATCCAAAGATTGATTGGGTCCAAAGGACTGTAACTTTGGATTCTGCTTTCTGTAGAACACATTGTTATAAAGAGACACAAGACCCCATCCATCCATTATATTGTGGTTCCACGCAGGAACAAATTGCTACTATACCAGAACAGTATAGAGACTTCTCTGCAGTATTCGACCCAGTTCAGGCCACGCAATTGCCACCCCACAGGGTGTATGATTGCAGAATAGATCTAGGGCCAGGGGCAGTTTTGCCTTGTAGTCGGATATATGCCCTAACGGACCCTGAGACGCAATATCTTAAAAAATATTTAGACGAATTGTTGCAACTAGGTTTTATTAGACACTCCACATCAACTGTCTCATCACCACCCTTTTTCGTGGCAAAAAAATCTGGAGATCTCCGCGCATGTATTGATTACCGCGCAGTAAATAAGGCTACGATAAAAAATCGTTATCCTTTGCCCCTGATCCCTGTATCGTTAAACCAAGTCAAGGGGTCCACCATTTATACTAAATTGGACTTGCGGGGGGCCTATCACCTCATCCACGTCAAACAAGGCGACGAGTGGAAAACTGCCTCCCGCACAAAATTTGGACTTTTCGAGTACACTGTAATGCCGTTCGGATTGTGTAATGCTCCGGCGGCATTCCAATATTTTATTAACGAAGTGCTACATGATTTTCTGGATGTTTGCGCCATCGTCTATATAGATGATATTTTAATTTACTCTAAGAATGAAGAAGAGCACATCCAACATGTGCGCGCCATCCTACAAAGACTGCATGAACATTCTCTATATGCTAAATTAGAAAAATGCATATTTCACACCAACACAGTAGAATTTTTGGGTTATTTCTTGTCCCCTGAAGGGATCACTATGGATCCAAAAAAGGTAGACACAATTCTTAATTGGCCATCTCCTAAATCAATAAAAAATATTCAACGAGTGTTGGGTTTCGCAAACTTTTACAGACGGTTTATTGCCCAATTTTCGGAAATTGTCTCACCTATAACCCAGTTATTGAAAAAAGGAAAAATGTTTTGCTGGACTGACAATGCTGAAGCTGCTTTCAAAAAATTAAAACAAGCATTCACCTCAGCCCCTATTCTGTGTCATCCAGATCCTGATCATCCATTCTTTGTGGAAGCGGATGCTTCCCAGACTGCTTTGGGAGGAGTTCTGTTACAAAAGAATCCTAACACAGGACACCTAAATCCAATAGCATACTACTCCAGCAAATTATTACAGGCAGAACAAAATTATACAATAGCAGAGCACGAACTGTTAGCTATTAAGGCTGTTTTCACTGAATGGAGACATCATCTTCTAGGGGCCAAACATACAATAACCATCTTCACAGATCATAAGAATCTCCAATTTTTTACGTCTGTTAAGGCCCTAACTCCCAGACAGATGAGATGGTTACTATTCTTTAGTGAGTTTGATTTTATTATGACCTATCGTCCTTGTAAATAACAATTGCTATCTGACACGCTGTCCAGAATTAGTGAAAAAGAAAATAAAGGAAATTCCACCACTGCACCTAGCATCATACACAAAAACAAGATAGTTGCCCTGACTCAGGTTGATTCGTTCTTTCAAGACATTAGGACAGCATCTCAAACAATTGATACACAAAAATGGTTACAAAACACCAGGAATTCCAAAACAAATGGCTATCTATTTCATAATAATAAGTTGTTTATTCCATTAAAAGAATTGAGACAACAAATCCTTGCCTGGCACCATGATTCAGGTTTAGCAGGACATTCAGGTTCACACAAGACGTTGGAGTTATGCACAAGAAACTTTTGGTGGGAAAACATTCTAGATGATGTCCGCGAATTTGTCAAAACATGTCCAACCTGTGCACGAAATAAAACCCAACATATTGCACCTGTGGGTTTGCTACATCCCTTACCCATTCCACCGGTACCCTGGCACACTATTAGCATGGATTTTGTCACTGACCTACCCAAAGTAAATAAATGCGCAACCATCCTGGTAATTGTAGACCTACTATCCAAAATGAGTCATTTTGTTCCACTCGCTAAATTACCCACAGCCGTGGAATTTAGTACTATTTTCCTAAATCATGTGGTAAGGTTGCATGGTCTGCCCAGTAAAATTATATCCGATCGAGACCCCAGTTTAACTCCAAATTCTGAAAAACCCTGTGTTCTCAATTAGGAATTGATGTGGCATTAAGTTCCGCTTTCCATCCACAAACCGATGGACAGGCTAAAAAAGTTAATCAGTACTTGGAGCAAAGTTTACGTTGTTTAACATCTACTCTGACGTCAAATTGGGAAGAAGCCCTCCCGTTAGCAGAGTTTGCATACAATAATAGTATTCATTCTGCACTAGGGTGTTCACCATTTTATTTATTAACTGGTCAGCATCCACGGTCCATTCCTTGCCGTATCCTTGCCATCCACGATAACTCTACCATCAGTCTAAGAGCGTCTCGATCAACTACATACCATGCAGGAGAAAGCTAAATTATGTCTTGCTAAGCATAAAATACAGTCCAAAGTCCAAGCAGATAAACATAGGTCACCCGAGCCTGTGTACTAAGTAGGAGACCTAGTCTGGTTGTCCACGTGAAATATACAATTAGAAGGTCCTAGAAAATGACAGCCCAGATTTATTGGACCATTCCCAGTGAACCAGGTTATAAACCCAGTCACCATACAATTACAGTTACCAGATGATCTCACAATTCATCCCACTTTTCATGTGTCCCTAGTGAAACAACACCATCCCTTAACAAGGAAAGATACCCCTCCACCTCCAATTATCATAAATAATCATCCAGAATTTGAGATTCGGTGTATCCTTGATTCAAAAAGAATACAGGGAAAGTTACATTATCTTATTGATTGGAAGGGTTATGATGCCTCTGAACGATCATGGGAACCCGCTTCTCATGTACATGCTGAGAGACTAATCAGACGGTTTCATGCCCTCCATCCTGATAAACCACGTCCCGATAGGCGGCCTTTGCGGGGGGGAACTGTCACTGGTGCATTGTCCTATGCACGTCTCCTTCCCTGTCCACCTTGATTTGAACACATATCAGCAGAAACAGAGTAAATGGTAATATAACACTGGTATCTTGTAGAAGGCATTGTGTTAATGTATGGAGTTCTTCCATTTCAAATCATGGAATACCATCCTGTTCATATATGTGTTTACTGTAAATTATGTTCATGTATTATGTCATGTTCTTAAATTGTGGCTCTATCATGCCATAAGTAATAGAATAATGTGCAGTTATTCTGTGCAAACCTTGGGCCTGAAAGACAGTTGGGCCACACCCAGGAACACACCCAGTAATCCCTGGGCCTGAAAGACAGTTGAAAGCCACACCCAGTTTGCCACAAACCCTGGGCCTGAAAGACAGTTGGGCCACACCCAGGACCACACCCAGCACATGCTTAGGAGCCTATTTAAACCACTCCTCTTCACTATTCAGTGCTTGGCCTCGTTGCTTCAACACACTTACCTGGCTCCAGCTTTTCCGATCGACATCTCCTGCTTCACAGCCTTGCATCAGCAATTTCCTGGCTTCCTGGTTCCGGGCTGAGTCTCCGGTCCGACGTCTTCTTCCGTGTCGTGTTCCCTGAAAAAAAGCGCACAGAGAAAACATGCTTTAAGGTATTTTTTGGAAGACAACTATCCAATGGTGAGTCTGCTTACATTAGAACTTGGAACATTGTTTTTAGAACTTGGAACATTGCTCTTTGAACTGCGCTAATTATCCGAACTATATTTCTTGGACAGAAGGAAAACACTTCATCTCAAGTGTTACGGCGAGTTTTCCCGTAGTACCCTGAAACTATTGACATTTATAAAACAAAGAAGATTGTGCCTTTTTAAAAGTGTGAAAATAGTTATCGCAAAGCAAAGTTAGCCTTAAGAATCACAACAGCACAGATATGGTTTTGACTACTACTATTTTGTATGAAGTATTTTGTTCCTTTATGGCAGAAGGTTGTTTTGGCAGCATTTGAACTTCTGTGCACTCAAGTCATCTGATCCTAAGCTGGGCATATAAGGATTCAGGTACCTATGCTGATGAACATAACTAAATGCTATCATGATTGTTAAACTTATTTGACAGTATATTAATGATTGTATTGTTTATTGCAGATTGCATAAATCGACAAGTAGATTGTTAGATCAACCCAAAATTCTGTTGAAACCTACGTAGTCTGTAGGTAAGAATTATTGGAGACTTTTGGTTACAAGTTTATGATAACTGTAAGAAGATACTGCCTCACAGATATACACATTGTTTATCTTCTGTGTTTTGTACTTAGGAGTCTAGTAGAAAACTCTAGCCACTATCCAGTTACATTCCTGTTTATTGTATACTGTGAATACAACACCACTGCTCTGCCCTAAACCCTAAAACACCACCCCTAGCACGTGCCCCTACAATGCCCGAACACCACTGCACTGTGCTAAACTCTGAAACACCAGCTCCAGCAAGACCCCCAATCCTGCCCGAGCACCACTGCACTGCCCTAAACCCTGAAACATCAGTCCCAGCATGAACCCCTACACTTCCCAAACACCACTGCACAGCCCTAAACCCTGAAACACCAGCCCCAGCACGACCCCCTACACTGCCCAAACACCACTGCACAGCCCTAACCCCTGAAACACCACCCCCAGCGAGACCCCTACACGGCCCGATCATCAATGCACTGCCCACATTCTGAAACGTCACCCCCAGCAAGATGCCTTACACTGTCCGAACACCACTGCTCTAAACCCTGAAACACCACCCCCTGTACGACCCCCTACACTGCCCGAACACCACTGCCCTAAACCCTGAAACACCACACCCTGCATGACCCCTACACTGCCTGAACACACGGCTCTTCTCTAAACCCTAAAACACTTTCCCGCAGCACGTCCCCTACACTCCCCGAACACCACTGCTGTACCCTAAACCGTGAAACACCACCCCTAGCACGACCCCAACACTGCCCAAAAACCACTGCTCTACCCTAAACCCTGAAACACCACCCCCAGCACGACCCCTACACTGCCCGAACAGCAGTGCTCTGCCCTAAACCCTGATACAAAACCCCCAGCAAGCCCCCCTACACTGCCTGAAAAACACTACAATGCCTTAAATCCTGAAACACTACCCCCAGCACGACCCCCTGCGCTGCCCGAACACCACTGCACTGCCCCAAACCCTGAAACACCACCCCCCTCACAACCCCCTACAATGACCGAACACCCCTGCACTGCCCTAAACCCTGAAACACCAGCCCTAGCAAGACCCCCTATTCTGCCCTAACACCACTGCACTGCCCTAAACACTGAAACACCAGCCCCAGCAAGACCCCCTACACTGCCTGAAAACCACTGCACTGTCTTAAACCCTGAAACACCAGCCGCAGCAAGACCCCCTACACTGCCCAAAAACCACTGCACTGCCCTAAACCCTAAAACACCACCCCCAGCACATCACCCTACACTGCCCGAACACCACTGCCCTAAACCCTAAAACACCATCCCCAGCACGACCCCCTACACTGCCCGAACACCACTGCACTGCCCTAAACCCTGAAACACCAGCTCCAGCAAGGCCCCCTATCCTGCCAGAGCACCACTGCACTGCCCTAAACCCTGAAACATCAGTCCCAGCATGAACCCCTACACTTCCCAAACACCCCTGCACTGCCCTAAACCCTGAAACACCAGCCCCAGCATGACCCCCTACACTGCCCAAACACCACTGCACTGCCCTAACCCCTGAAACACCACCCCCAGCGAGACCCCTACACGGCCCGATCATCACTGCACTGCCCTAAACACTGAAACGCCACCCCCAGCAAGACGACTTACACTGTCCGAACACCACTGCACTAAACCCTGAAACACCACCCCCTGCACGACCCCCTACACTGTCCGAACACCGCTGCACTGCCCTAAACCCTAAAACACTTTCCCCCAGCACGTCCCCTACACTGCCCAAACACCACTGCTCTGTCCTAAACCCTGAAACACCACCCCAGCATGACCTCTACACTGCCCAAAAACCACTGCTCTACCCTAAACCCTGAAACACCACCCCCAGCACGACCCCTACACTGCCCGAACACCTGTGCTCTGCCCTAAACCCTGAAACAAAACACCCAGCAAGCCCCCCAACACTGCCCGAAAAACACTGCGATGCCTTAAATCCTGAAACACTACCCCCAGCACGACCCCCTACACTGACCAAACACCACTGCATTGCCCTAAACCCTGAAACACCAGCCCCAGCACGACCCCTACACTGCCCGAACAGCAGTGCTCTGCCCTAAACCCTGATACAAAACCCCCAGCAAGCCCCCCTACACTGCCTGAAAAACACTACAATGCCTTAAATCCTGAAACACTACCCCCAGCACGACCCCCTGCGCTGCCCGAACACCACTGCACTGCCCCAAACCCTGAAACACCACCCCCCTAACAACCCCCTACAATGACCGAACACCCCTGCACTGCCCTAAACCCTGAAACACCAGCCCTAGCAAGACCCCCTATTCTGCCCTAACACCACTGCACTGCCCTAAACACTGAAACACCAGCCCCAGCAAGACCCCCTACACTGCCTGAAAACCACTGCACTGTCTTAAACCCTGAAACACCAGCCGCAGCAAGACCCCCTACACTGCCCAAAAACCACTGCACTGCCCTAAACCCTAAAACACCACCCCCAGCACATCACCCTACACTGCCCGAACACCACTGCCCTAAACCCTAAAACACCATCCCCAGCACGACCCCCTACACTGCCCGAACACCACTGCACTGCCCTAAACCCTGAAACACCAGCTCCAGCAAGGCCCCCTATCCTGCCAGAGCACCACTGCACTGCCCTAAACCCTGAAACATCAGTCCCAGCATGAACCCCTACACTTCCCAAACACCCCTGCACTGCCCTAAACCCTGAAACACCAGCCCCAGCATGACCCCCTACACTGCCCAAACACCACTGCACTGCCCTAACCCCTGAAACACCACCCCCAGCGAGACCCCTACACGGCCCGATCATCACTGCACTGCCCTAAACACTGAAACGCCACCCCCAGCAAGACGACTTACACTGTCCGAACACCACTGCACTAAACCCTGAAACACCACCCCCTGCACGACCCCCTACACTGTCCGAACACCGCTGCACTGCCCTAAACCCTAAAACACTTTCCCCCAGCACGTCCCCTACACTGCCCAAACACCACTGCTCTGTCCTAAACCCTGAAACACCACCCCAGCATGACCTCTACACTGCCCAAAAACCACTGCTCTACCCTAAACCCTGAAACACCACCCCCAGCACGACCCCTACACTGCCCGAACACCTGTGCTCTGCCCTAAACCCTGAAACAAAACACCCAGCAAGCCCCCCAACACTGCCCGAAAAACACTGCGATGCCTTAAATCCTGAAACACTACCCCCAGCACGACCCCCTACACTGACCAAACACCACTGCATTGCCCTAAACCCTGAAACACCAGCCCCAGCACGACCCCCTACTCTGCCTGAACACCACTGCACTGCCCTAAACACTGAAACACCAGCCCCAGCAAGACCCCCTACACTGCCTGAAAACCACTGCACTGTCTTAAACCCTGAAACACCAGCCGCAGCAAGACCCCCTACACTGCCCAAAAACCACTGCACTAAACCCTGAAACACCACCCCTACCAAGACATCCTACACTTCCCGAACAGCTCTGCACTGCCCTAAACCCTGAAACACCACCCCCTGCACGACCCCCTACACTCCCCGAACAACACTGCACTGCCCTAAACCCTGGAACACCACCCCCATCAAGACCCCCTACACTGCCTGAACACCACTGCACTGCTCGAAACCCTGAAACACAACCCCCTGCACGACCCCCTACACTGCCCGAACACCACTGCACTGCTCTAAACCCTGAAACACCAGCCCCAGCACGACCCCCTACACTGCCCGAACACCACTGCACTGCCCGAAACCATGAAACACCACCCCCTGCATGAACCCCTATACTGCCCGAACTCCACTGTACTGCTCTAAACCCTGAAACACCAGCCCCCGTATGACCCCCTACACTGCCCAAACACCACTGCTCTGCCCTAAACCCTGAAACACCACCCCTGGCATGTCCACCTACACTTCCCGAAAACCACTGCTCTGCCCTAAATCCTGAAACACCACCCCAGCACGACCAACCTACACTGCCTGAACACCACTGCACTGCCCTAAACCATGAAACACCAGCCCCAGCACGACCCCCTACAGTGCCTGAACACCACTGCACTGCCCTAAACCATGAAACACCACCCCCTGCACAACCCCCTACACTGCCCTAACACCACTGCTCTGCCCTAAACCCTGAAACACCACCCCCGGCATGTCCCCCTACACTTCCCGAACACAACTGCTCTGCCCTAAACCCTGAAACACCACCCCAGCACGACCAACCTACACTGCCCGAACACCACTGCACTGCCCTAAAACTGAAACACCACCCCAGCAAGACCCCCTACACTGCCCGAATAACACTGCACTGCCTTAAACCCTGAAACACCACCCCCAGCAACACCCCCTACACTGCTCGAACATCACTGCCCTAAGCCCTGAAACCCCACCCCCAGCATGACCCCCTGAACTGCCCGAACACCACTGCACTGCCCTAAAACTGAAACAACACACCCAGCAACACCCACTATACTGCCCAAACACCACTGCACTGCCCAAAACCCTGAAACACAAACCCCAGCAAGACCCCTGCACTACCCGAACACCACTGCCCTAAACCCTGAAACACCACCCACAGCACGACCCCCTACACTGCCTGAACACCACTGCACTGCCCTAAACCCTGAAACACCACCCCAACACGTCCCCTACACTGCTCAAACACCACTGCTCTACCCTAAACCCTGAAATACCACCCCAGCACAACCACCTACACTGTCCGAACACCACAGCACTGCCATAAACCCTGAAACACCACCCCCAGCATGACCCCTACACTACCCGAAAACCACTAAACTGCCCTAAACCCTGAAACACCACCCCCAAGCCCAAACCCCTACACTGCCCGAACACCACTGCACTGCCCTAAACCCTAAAACTTCACCCCCAGCACAACCCCCTACACTGCCCGAACACCACTGGACTGCACTAAACCCTGAAACACCACCCCTGGCATGACACCCTAAACTGCCCGAACACAACTGCACTGCCCTAAACCATGAAACTCCACCCCTGGCACGACACCCTACACTGCCCGAACACCAATGCACTGCCCTAAACCATGAAACACCCGCCCTGGCACGGCCCCCTACACTGCCCAAACAACACCACACTGCCCTAAACCATGAAACACCAGCCCCGGCACGACGCCCTACTTTTCCCAAACACCACTGCACTGCGCTAAACCTTGAAACACCAGCCCCGGCACAACCTCCAACTCTGCCCGAACATAATTGCACTTCCCTAAACCCTGAAACACCAACACCGGCATGACCCCCTACACTGCCCAAACTGCACTGCACTGCCCTAAACCCTGAAACACCAGCCCCCGCATGACCCCGTTTACTGCCCGAACACCATTGCACTGCCCTAAACCCTGAAACACCACCACCAGCAAAACCCCCTTCACTGCCCAAACACCACTGCACTGCCCTAAACCCTGAAACACCACCCCAAGTAAGACCCCCTACCCTGCTCAAACACTACTGCACTAAACCCTGAAACACCACCCCCTGCACGACCCCCTACACTGCCCGAACACCACTGATCTGCTCTAAACCCTGAAACATCACCCCCAGCATGAACCCCTACACTGCCCGAACACCACTGCTCTGCCCTAAACCCTGAAACACCACCCCCAGCACGTCCACCCTACAAAGCCCGAACACCAATGCTCTGTCCTAAACCATGAAACACCACCCCAGCACGACCAACCTACACTGCCCGACCACCACTGCACTGCCCTAAAACTGAAACACCACCCCCAGCAAGACCCCCTACACTGCCCGAACACCACTGCACTGCCCTAATCCCTGAAAAAGCACCCCCAGCAAGACCCCTACACTGCCCAAACACCACTGCCCTAAACCCTGAAACACCACCCCCAGCACGACCCCCTACACTGCCCGAACACCTCTGCATTGCTCTAATACCGAAACATCAACCCCTGCAAGAACCCCTACACTGCCCGAATACCACTGCACTGCCCTAAACCCTGAAACATCAGCCCGAGCAAGACCCCCTACACTGCCCTAAACGCTGAAACACCACCCCCAGCACGACCACCTACTCTGCCCGAACACCACTGCACTGCCCTAAAACTGAAACACCACCGCCAGCAAGACCCCTACACTGCCCAAACACCACTGCACTGCCCAAAACCCTGAAACACAAACCCCAGCAAGACCTCCTACACTGCCCAAACACCACTGCCCTAAACCTTGAAACACCACCCACAGCACCGCCCCTACACTGACTGAACACCACTGCACTGCCCTAAAACCTGAAACACCACCCCAGCACGTCTTCCTACACTGCTCGAACACCACTGCTCTGCCCTATACCCTGAAACACCACCACAGCACGAACACCTACACTGCCCGAACACCACTGAACTGCCATAAACCCTTAAACACCACCCCCAGCACGACCCCCTACACTGCCCGAATACCACTACACTGCCCTAAACCCTGAAACACCACCCCCAGCACGACCCCCTACACTGCCTGAAAACCACTGCACTGCCCTAAATCCTGAAACACCACCCCCCGGCACGGCGCCCTACACTGCCCGAACACTACTTCACTGCCCTAAACCATGAAACACCAGCCCTGGCACGACCCCCTACAGTGCCTGAACAACATTTCACTGCCCTAAACCATGAAACACCTGCCTCGGCACGACCCCCTACTCTGCCCAAACACTACTGCACTGCCCTAAACCCTGAAACACCAGCCCCAGCATGACCCCCTACTCTGCCCGAACACAACTGCACTGCCCTAAACCCTGAAACACCAGCCCCAACCCGACCCCCTACACTGCCCGAATACCACTGCACTGCCCTAAACCCTGAAAAACCACCCACAGCAAGACCCCTACACTGCCCAAACACCACTGCACTGCCCTAAACCCTGAAACACCACCCTCAGCAAGACCCCCTATACTGCCCAAACACTACTGCACTAAACCCTGAAACACCATCCCTGCACGACCCCCTACACTGCCCGAACACAACTGCACTGCTCTAAACCCTGAAACACCACCCCCAGCACAACCCCCTACACTGCCCGAAAACCACTGCTCTGCCTTAAACCCTGAAACACCACCCCCAGCACATCCCCCTACGCTGCCGGAACACCACTGCTCTGCCCTAAACCCTGAAACACCAACCCAGCACGACCAACCTACACTGCCCGACCACCACTGCACTGTCCTAAAACTGAAACACCACCCCAAGCAAAACCACCTACACTGCCGGAACACCACTGCACTGCCCTAACCCTAAAAAAGCACTCCCAGCAAGACCCCCTACACTGTCCAAACACCACTGCCCTAAACCCTGAAAAAGCACCCCCAGCAAGACCCCCTACACAGCCCAAACACCACTGCACTGCCCTAAACCATGAAACACCACCCCCAGAGAGACCCCCTACACTGCCCAAACACTACTGCTCTAAACCCTGAAACACCACCTCTGCACGACCCCCTACACTGCCCGAACACCACTGCACTGCTCTAAACCCTGAAACATCACCCCCAGCCCGACCCCCTACACTGCCCGAAAACCACTGCTCTGCCCTAAACCCTGAAACACCACCCCCAGTACGTCCCCCTACACTGCCTGAACACCACTGCTCTGCCCTGAACCCTGAAACACCACCCCAGCACGATCAACCTACACCGCCCGAACACCACTACGCCACTGAAGTCAAGCTATCCTGGCTGAAGAGGGGTGAAACCCTGAAACCGGTCCTAGGATGCTTGATTCCGGTCCAGGGAAGTCATGGCTTGGCAGTTCGGGTTGGACTGTTCCCACAAGGCACAGGGTCAAGACTGATTTGCATATGGCCATGTCTGAACTGGGGTGGCGTGGTGAGCAAAATAACGATGGATTAAACCCAGATCTGTGAATGGGGGTGAATGTTTTGCCAATGTGCAACATTCCGTCCATCATCTTGTGTGTTTTGCTGTTCGCCCTATGTGGGAAGGTTATGCCCAGATGTGGGTCCCTTCCTCACTACGCCACTGGACTCAAGCTATCCTGGCTGAAGAGGGGTGAAACCCGGAAACCAGTCCTAGTATGCTTGATTCCGGAATAGGGAAGACATGGCTTGGCAGTTCGGGTTGGACTGTTCCCATGAGGCACAGGGTCAAGACTGATTTGCATATGGCCATGTCTGAACTGGGGTGGCAGAGTGGGCTAAAGAACGGTGATGGATTAAACACAGATCAGTTGACTGGGGGTGAGTGCTTGCAATGTTCAACACTCCGTCCATCATTTCCTTTGGTTTTGCTTTGTTCGCCATAAGTTGGCAGGGTATGCTCAGACGTGAGTCCCTTGCTCACTTTGCCTCTGGATTCAAGATAGCCTGGCTGAAGACGGCTAAAATGCCAGAAACCGGTGCTAGGAAGCTTGTTTCCGGTCCAGGAAAGACATGGCTTGGCAGTTCGGGCTGGACTGTTCCCACGAGGCACAGGTTCAGACTGATTTGCATATGGCCAGGTCTGAACTTGGGTGGCAGATTGGGCTAAAGAACGGTGATGGATTAAACCCAGATCAGTTGACTGGGGGTGAGTGCTTGCAATGTTCAACACTCCGTCCATCATTTCCTTTGGTTTCGCTTTGTTCGCCATAAGTTGGCAGGGTATGCTCAGACGTGAGTCCCTTGCTCACTTTGCCACTGGATTCAAGCAAACCTGGCTGAAGACGGCCGAAATGCTAGAAACCGGTCCTAGGAAGCTTGTTTCCGGTCCAGGGAAGACATGGCTTGGCATTTTGTGCTGGACTGTTCCCATGAGTCCCAGGGTCAGACTGATTTGCATATGGCCATGTTTGAACTGGGGTGGCAGAGTGGGCTAAAGAACGGTGATGAATTAAACCCAGGTCAGTTGACTGGGGGTGAGTACTTGCAATGTTCAACACTCCGTCCATCATTTCCTTTGGTTTTCCTTTGTTCGCTATAAGTTGGCAGGGATGCTCAGACGTGAGTCCCTTGCTCACTTTGCCACTGGATTCAAGCAAGCCTGGCTGAAGACGGCTGAAATGCCAGAAACCGGTCCTAGGAAGCTTGTTTCCGGTCCAGGGAAGACATGGCTTGGCAGTTCGGGCTGGACTGTTCCCATGAGGCACAGGGTCAGACTGATTTGCATATGGGAATGTCTGAACTGGGGTGGCAGAGTGGGCTAAAGAACGGTGATGGATTAAACCCAGATCAGTTGACTGGGGGTGAGTGCTTGCAATGTTCAACACTCCGTCCATCATTTCCTTTGGTTTTGCTTTGTTTGCCTTAAGTTGGCAGTGTATGCTCAGACGTGAGTCCCTTGCTCACTTTGCCACTGGATTCAAGCAAGCCTGGCTGAAGACGGCTGAAATGCCAGAAACAGGTCCTAGGAAACTTGTTTACGGTCCAGGGAAGACATGGCTTGGCAGTTCGGGCTGGACTGTTCCCATAAGGCACAGGGTCAGACTGATTTGCATATGGCCATGTCTGGACTGGGGTGGCAGAGTGGGCTAAAGAACGGTGATGAATTAAACCCAGATCAGTTGACTGGGGGTGAGTGCTTGCAATGTTCAACACTCCGTCCATCATTTCCTTTGGTTTTGGACTGTTCCCATGAGGCACAGGGTCAAGACTGATTTGCATATGGCCATGTCTGAACTGGGGTGGCTTGGTGAGCAAAATTACGATGGACTAAATCCAGATCTGTGACTGGGGGAGAATGTTTTGCCAATGTGCAACATTCCGTCCATAATCTTGTGTGTTTTGCTGTTCGACCACCACTACACTGCACTAAAACTGAAACACCACCCCCAGCAAGACCCCCTACTCTGCCGGAACACCATTGCACTGCCTAAACCTTGAAAAAGCACCCCCAGCAAGACCCCCTACACTGCCCAAACACCACTGCCCTAAACCCTGAAACACCACCCCCAGAACGATCCCCTATACTGCCTGAACACCACTGCACTGCCGTAAACCCTGAAACACCATCCCAGCATGACCTCCTACACTGCCTGAAACACCACCCCCAGCACGACACCCTACACTGCCTGAATACCACTGCACTGCCCTAAACTCTAAAACAACACCCCCAGCACTACCCCCTACATTGCCCGAACACCACTGCACCGCCCTAAACCCTGAAACACCACCCTCAGCACGACCAACCTACTCTGCCTGAACACCACTGCACTGCCCTAAACCCTGAAACACCACCCCCAGCACCACCCCCTACACTGCCCAAACACCACTGCACTGCCCTAAACCCTAAAATACCACCCACAGCACGACCCCCTACACTACCCAAATGGCACTGCACTGCCCTAAACCATAAAACACTACCCCAGCATAACCCCTACACTACCCAAACACCATTGTACTACCCTAAACCCTAAAACACTACCCCAGCATGACCCCCTACACTACCCAAACACCACTGCAATAGCCTACACCCTAAAACACGACCCCAGCACGACCCCTTACACTACCCATAACCCACTGCACTACCCTAAATCCTAAAGCACGACCCCCTACACTACACAAACACCGCTGCACTACCCTAAACCCTAAAATACTACTCCCAGCCCGACCCCCTAAACTACACAAACACCACTGCACTACCCTAATCCCTAAAACACTACTCCAAGCAGTACCCATACACTACCCAAACACCACTGCGTTACCCTAAACCTTAAAATACTATCCCGAGCAGTACCCCCTACACTACCCAAACACCACTGCACTACCCTACACCCTAAACCACTACACCCAACATGACCCCCTACACTACCCAAACACAACTGCACTACCCTAAACCCTAAAACACTTCCCCCTGCACGACTCCCTACACTACCCAAACTTCACTGCACTACCCTAAACCATAAATCTACCTCAGCACGATCCCCTACACTACCCAAACACCACTGCACTACCCTAAACCCTAAATTTACCCCAAGCACAACCCCCTACACTACCCAAACACCACTGCACTACCCTAAACCCTAAATCTACCCTCAGCACGACCCCCTACACTACCCAAACACCACTGCACTACCATAAACCCTAAAACACTACACCCAGCATGACTCCCTCAACTACCCAAACACCACTGAACTACCCTAAACTCTGAAACACTACCCCAGCGTGACCCCCTGCACTACATAAACACAACTGCCCTACCCTAATCCCTAAATCTACCCGCAGCATGACCCCTTACACTACCCAAACGCCACTGCACTATACTAAATGCTAAAACACTACCACCAGCACAACCCCCTACAATACCCAAACACCACTGCACTGCCCTAAACCCTAAAACACTACTCCTTACACTACACAAACACCACTGCTCTGCCCTAAACCCTTAAACACTAGCCCCAGCACGACCCCAACACTACTCAAACACCTCTGAACTGCCCTAAACCCTAAAACACTACCCCCAGCACGACCCCCTACACTTCACAAACACCACTGCACTATCCTAAACCCTAAATCTACCCAAGCACAACCCCCTACACTACACAAACACCACTGCACTACCCTAAACCCTAAAACACTACCCCCAGCATGACCCCCTATACTACACAAACACCACTGCACTACCCCAAACCCTAAAACACTACCCTCAGCATGACCCCCTACACTACCCAAACACCACTGCACTACCCTAAACCCTAGAAAAGTAACCATCACCCCATGCCTAATCCCCCTTACCTCTCACTCCTCGTGGTTCCTCTCTCCTCATGGTTCCTGCTTCATGTCGTCTCTGAGGGGTGGTGCAAGTCGTTGTGAGGAAATGGAACAGCCTCTGTTTCCTTACAACGATGTGGATCGTCTACATTTTTTTAGAACTCATGGTCATTTACCATACATACCATACATAAATGACCATGCGTTCTAAAAAAATGTATAGTAATGACTTTGCGATGTGCAACCCATGCGTGGTAATGCATGCGTTGTAATGGTATTGTGAAATAAAAAAGTCATTGTAACGGCTGTTTACCGATAGGAGCTGGTCCCTGTTCGTTTATAGATAAATTAGTAGGAAGGAATGTGTTTTTTTTACGAAAGTGCATTCCCAGCTGTTGTATTGTGAAAGTGTCCGCGTGGCCTGGTTTCACTTCCGTTGAGAGAGTTGAAGAGTCTGTTTGGATCTAAAGGGATTCTGCGTGACACGTCATCAGAAAACACAGCTAATGGAAAGCGTTGTCCCCGAAGTGTGGAGCAGTGCCATGAGAGGTCAACAAGTGTGCGTCCCACCGCAGTATGACTGTACTGCGTGACCCATGTGCCACCTCCAGTGTACGGAAGGCAGAAGCGGCATCCATCGCAGGTCCTCTTGAAGACCGTTGTAGCACTAATTCTACATTTTGGAACTAGGGCATTTTATCATTGTTGTTCCTGCCAGATACAAAGAGAAGATCCTGTGTTATTCAGTGCCCTTGTTACCTTTTCTGTGGGTGGTGGTGCTTGTCACTTCGCTCCCCACTTCGTGTGCCATCTACAGGGCCTCTGCCCTCGGATCACTGGTTTCTGTTTCTGGACTGGCAACAAAAACAGATGCTCCCAAAGGACTAGCCTGAACACTTAGATGAATATCCCCTGCACCAGCATTTCGTGGAAATTCTTTCCTAGCTCTCCCACGTCGATGACGATGTCATAGTAGCACGGCTCCGCTCGCGACACTGTATGACGTTATAGGAGCCATAAGAGGACCTCGTCGGCATGCTGACGTCAGTTCCACCTATTTTTACCATGCCACCTAGGTAAACAGGTGGACCGACACATTTTCACAATAATATATAGTATACTAACTATATATATAAATATCCAAAGAACTTCGCCTCATACATCCGGTTGACAGGAAGGACGAAGACGGACCCAAACTGCTGTGCAAAATATTTATTGTTCCATAGGAATCCCAAACACCGCCATGACGCGTTTCGGCCTCAGAAAGGCCTTTATCACATGACGCTAAAGCAAAAAGCCAGTGGATTTAAAGTGAAACGAACAAGGTGAACATCACATGATTGAGAGGCCAATAGAAATGGAAAAAATACTCAAATTGTAACACGGCATGATGTAAACAATGGCAAACATGTGAAAATAAATATATACATATATTTCTCTATTCTCGGAAATACATAGCGGTGACTTAGATAAATCATACTCAAGTATATACGATATATGATCTGGTCAAGAGGCCACAAGTCAACAACTTATTGTTAAGAACGATCAATGCAAAAAGCTGAAGTGTATTTTTGTGCAAATCACGCAATAGTGCAAATTTTTGGCATATATAGCAGCTTGAAATTTCAGTACAATTAATTAGGCCCCCAGTGGGCGCTCAAGTGTATACGATATTTCCCTCTGGACAATAGGCCACAATTCCGCAACTTGTTGTTAAATAAGGTCAATGCATAAAAACATAATGTTAATTTTGTGCAAATCATGCAACAGTGCAAATTTTTGGCATTGTGCAAAGCTTGAAATTACAGTACAATTGATTCAGGCCTCCAGTGGGACTAGAACAGTGTTGTTATATGTAACATATGGCTTTGGTGGACATTATCGAGATACAAAATGCATACTTAACTCGGTTGTCGAAATCAAAATATACTAAATTGCCATTGGTTGTGTAACCTATAGAATTACAACCCAAATGTAAGACATTAAAACACAATAATATTAGTGCAATAATCATCTGCATTCCACTCTCAATAAATGTTTACCATCATCTCCTTGATGAAACAATGCACAAGACCTCTTAACCGCGCTGACATTTTAAAAAAAAAAACGACCCTGGATGATTATCAGCACACGTCTCTGAGGGTTATAACAGTCAATCTAAGAGAGGAGAATTTCTTATTATCTAGTGTCACTGGCCACTGTTAATTTGCTATTTCCTACTAATCTGCCCTCATAAAACACATATCATTGGTCACAGTTGATAAAAAATGAAAGAAGAAGAAGAAGAAGTGAAAATGTGGACAACAGACCTTACTAATTTCCTAATGTTAAAAAAGATTTTTTTAATATATTTAATGAAATTACATAAACTAACAGCCACTAAGCTAAGCCTTCTAACTGACCAAAAAAGGTCCAGTTCAACAAGGAAAAAAGAAGTTTAAATTTAATATTATAGGCTAAGATGATAATATCATGGGGCCGCGAATAAGACAAAAAGATTAATTGATACGTTTATAGATTATTCAGAGCCAAGTTCAAAAACTCCTCACTTGAATTAAGACCGCTCGGGATTTTAGAATCAAATTCAATAATGTATTTGGTTTCAAGTCTTCTAAGCAAGGCTTCACGGTTACCTCCACGGCAAAGTGGGGGAACCGCATCCACCACATAAAAGCGCAGATGTTCCAGACAGCTATCATGAGTCTCTTTAAAATGTCGGGCAACAGGGTAAGTTGCGTCCTGATTGCTGATAGCTCTCATGTGCTGGAGTACACGTTTGTGCACCTGCAATTTGGTGCTACCAATGTATTGCAGGCCACATGTGCACTCCAGCACATAGATAGCAAAATCAGTCTTACAGGTCAGTTTTTTGGAGATGGTTACGGGGACATCATTGAATGGAGTTTTGTATGAGGTTTTGTTCTTGCCAAACTTACAAGATTTACAAGAGGCACATTTAATAAATCCTTTAGTTGATTGTAGCCAAGTGCTATTAGGCCTGATTTCAGGGCTACTCTTGACAAGCATGTCACTCATTGATCGTGCTCTGCGAAAAGTTAACACAGGAGCCTTGGGGAGAGTGTCTCCGATGACTACATCACCCTGAACAACTGCCCAATGCCTGTTCAAGATCATACAGAGTTTATTGTGTTGGCGGCTATATGTAGTGATCAATCTCGGAGAATCCGAGATGCCTCTGGGTTTTATGGGTTGGCCATTGGGACTGCTTTTACCGCAGAGTGCAGTATCACGTGAGATGGTGTTGGCTCTTTTGATTGCAGCATCTAGCATATTCGTATGATACCCTCTAGCCAAAAATCTTGATTTACTTTCATGTTGTGCTTTGCTGCAGTCACCATCCATGCTGCAGATACGTCTGATACGCAGCATCTCTCCATTTGGGATGCTGCGTATCAGATGACCCGGGTGGTGGCTGGAAGCATGCAGCACCGTATTGCCTGCTGTAGATTTACGGTGTAGTCTGGTATGCATTTGGTTATTGTTAATATACACTTCTACATCAAGAAAATTTACTGAGACCCTACTAATGTGTGACGTAAACTCTAGATTGAGACTGTTAACATTAAGCTCTTTAATAAAGGAGCTAGCTGCTGTTTCAGAACCCTTCCAAATAAGGAAAAGGTCATCAATATAACTGTACCACGCTATGATGTGGTTATCCATAACATTGCCGAACTTCACCCTGAGGACCTGCTCCTCCCACAGTCCCATGTGCAAACAGGCGCAACTGGGGGAGAAGCAAGCCCCCATCACTACTCCTCTCATCTGCTGAAATATTTGATTTTGAAACAGAAAGTAGTTGTTATTCAGACAAGTCATCACCATATCATACAGCATTTTGTTATGTTGTAACATATAAATCGTTTTGGTCTGTAAAAAATGTTCAATTGCTCTGCTCCCATCCATATGGTGTATGCTGGTATACAGAGCAGTAACATCGAGGGTAATCAGTAAGTAGTCATCTTGCCAAACTACAGTATTGATCTTTCTAAGAAAATCCCCCGTATCTTGCAAGTACGAGGGTAACCTTTTAACATGTTCTTGAAGAAAGAAATCAATGTATCAAGATGCGTTCTCCATCATGCTGTTCTTAGCTGAGATTATAGGCCTGCCAGGAGGTTTATCAGGATTTTTGTGGATTTTTGGGATTAGATAAAAGGCAGGAATGACTGGATGGTTAGCTTTAAGAAATTTAAATTCATCATTACAAAGTAACCCAGCACTCTTCCATGACAGTAATTTGCAGTTAAAATTGTCCCATGCCATTTTTACCATTTCCCAATCGCCCCGCCTATAGCATTGGCGGTCATTTAGATGTTGAAGAGCCTTGTCCATGTACATTTTCCTTGGCCAGAGAACAACGTTGCCTCCCTTGTCTGATTGACGTATTATCAAATTATCATTACTTTGCAATTTTTTCATGAGGCTGCCATAAAAGTTGTTTTGTTTGTGGTTATTCCGTTGCGCCTGTAACGTTGAAATGTGTAATTCTTTCCACTCCGTTGTCACTAATTCATTGTAAATGTCGATGTTGTCGTGCAACATTATTGGATTGAAAATAGATTTCGGTTTAAATCTTGTCAAGCCAGGCATGTTCAATCTATGCTCGCTGCAAATGATTGTACTAGTATTGTCCAATGCACCTTCCCTCTGCAGATCCTGCAGATCACTCAATAACTCATAATCATTGACTGTAAACATAGATGGTTTGCCACTGTATACATACATATATATATATATATATATATATATATATACAAATGCATAACCAATAAAGGCATAGCATCAGATCAAGCATTACTCACTATTAATACATAAGCATGATTAAGACATATTAAAAACATTCATGCCAAACAGTAAAAGCATCTGTTTGGTAGAAACAGGTAGACAACGGGGAGGCGGGTGGGACAGTGAGGAATCCACAGGCAGATACTGTATCCACCAATAAAAGCGTTACCGAAGGTAAGTAACTTGCTCATCTGATGGATACTTCTGCCTGTGGATTCCTCACCTTTTGAATAGAATCCTCAAGCCGTTCCTCACCCGGAGGAGGGTGTCCACCTGACTAGACCAAAATATCTTGCAAAACAAATCGAGCAAAATGGCCATCCCTCCTAACCTTCGAATCCAAAAATAATCGAATAATTTGTAGTCGAAATTATATTGAAAATAATACTTTAAAAATACTTTTATTAATAAATTTAGACAAACACTTGAAGTAAAACTTTTATTTATAATTAATTTAAAGATATTTCATACTTTACAAATCACGCGGAAGTCGCAACCCCAGCGTGAATTTTCAAAATGGCTACGAGAATGCACTCAGCCATCGTGTAGGGTGCGGGAAGGGTTTGCGACCTGTATAATATTTAAAAACAAAAAAAGAATGAATATAGTTTTCCTAACTAAAAATGATTCACAATTTTTTTAAATATATACATATATATGTATATTACCTACTGGTAGTCGCCAGTAGGTAGTTATAGTTAGGACCTATTATCCATAGGAAAATCGTAACATTCTATTCCCAATAATTTTGGCGCCAGTTGACGAATCTTTACAAAATGTTCTAAACTAATGGCCCGTTCCGGTCAGCTCCTGTCCTGAAAGTTTGGGGGTGATTCGTCAAGCGGGGGCCGAGAAAAAAGGGGGGTCCCAAACCCATTTTCCCCATGTTATTTCCCATAGGAAATTTTAGACACGGCTACAGCCCGAACTGCTAATTGGAATTACACTAAATTTTGCAAAAAGGTTCAGAAAGCGCCTTTTTTTTAAATGGTGTAAATCCGTTCAGTAGTTCCTGAGAAAATCAAAAAATAGAGGCCAAAAAATCAATTTCCTATAGGAAAGATTAGACACAGTTATAGCAAAACCTGCAGAACGGAATTACACCAAATTTAGAAAAAAAGTACTGTTTGGCTCAGAAAGCATCCTTTTTAAAAATGGTGTAAATCCGTTTAGTAGTTTTTGAGAAATTAAGAAATAAAGATAGTGATATCTAGAGGCACTGTGGATCCGCGGACCCTCCCGACCACGAGCTTTATTCTAATTGGCTGTCAACACTTCAAACCAGGAAGTGTTGGCAGCCATCTTGTGCCTCGGTAGAACTGAGGCACAAGAAAACAGAAAAAGAAACGTGAAAAACAAGAAAAGGGGGCAGGGTATAAACACCCTGATCCCCTAGGCCTTCTCATGAGGTCCCACAAGGACCCCCAGGGCCAAAAAAAGCATTTTTTTAAAAACAGATCAGCGAGATTCGCGCACCTAGCGAGAATTTCAGCCAAAATATTTTTAAAAACGAAGCGTGGGCTCCCGCGCTTTATTTAATTGTGAAACCCCCGGGTGGGCCAGGTCCCGGGGGCAGAAAAAAGCAGAGTTATAATGTGTTAACTTGTGTTATTAGTGCTGCTGAGAATGCTGAGAATGTGATGTGCGTGTGTGTTGAACAGCCCTTGCTGTAATGTGCTGCTCACCTTCCATGCTGTGGGCATTTCCACATTTCATTCACATGCTGTGGTCAGGTTTTCCTGTAGGACTGCTGCACAGCAGACATACCCTTCCCTCCTTGCATAGCACTGTGGTGCATATGTGCATGGCAGGATGATTCGCAGAGATGTCGGTAGAATACAAGTAGACCATGGAGGCAGCTGATGCATTGTGTACGTCTCTACTGCTGGGACGTGCTTTATGGTGCCTCAGATCCAGTGATGGTCTCTTTAGATGCAATCTTCAGTAACCTATTTGACATTTCATGCCCCATATCTTTCAGATTTTTCTGGTCTCGTACTTTCAAAATTCTTCTAAACAATGCTTTGTCCTACTTGTCGACCGATGTGGATTGTTTATGTTATGTAATGTGTATGTTGCTCGTTTGCTTGGTCTGTGTGTTGCAGTTCTCGAACTGAATATTTTCTACTTAGGAATGGACTTGAAGGTAAATAAAGTGCGTTCCTTACATTTCTACACCCGCACCTTCTCTCTTTTCCACTGGACTACAGGAACCTCGAATGTGTATGTGTGGCTAGCAAAGTAATGTATGAAGGTGGAGTTCATCTTCCTGGAGGCATCGTTTGCTGATAACGTGGAGGACTTTGGGTAAAATACCGGTGAGAAAAGAAGAACGGAATCCAGGGAATCTGGATTGAAATTACTAATACTTTGACGATTCCTTATTTCTAAGGCTCTCCTGTGAGTCCGACACGTAATACTGGCTGATTCACACACCCTTCAGTGATGTCATTTGAGATGTCATCAGTGATGTCATCAGTGATGTCACTGACTATGTCATAAGTGATGTAATATGTGACGTCGTCAGTAGTGCATTGCGGGGGCGCGAGTTATAGTTAGCGGAATTAACTATAATGGGAGAATTTCACTGGTTCCTGAAACCTATGGGTTTTTCAGTTAATATATATGTATGTATATCTATATATATATATTTATATAATGTAGAGGAATACTTCCCCCTAAGATGCCACTGCATGAATTCTTGACCTCATTGACAAAAATAATGTTCTTCATTTCTTTTAGAAGCTGATATTCCACCAGCTGTGTGAAACCAAGTAAAGGCATGGATTCCACACAACTCTGTTCCTTTCTTCTGACCGTGATCACAGGTTAGTGACTTCGCATGTCAAATATGCATAAGTACTCTATGAAGGGTCACCTTAAGGATTAAATACCAGGTAATTAATCATGCTATACTGACAATCGAGCTGGACAGTCCATCTCTTTGCATAATAAACCCTATGAAAGCTCCACCTAACCACTCATTCTACATATCTGTACTCTTATGTAGCTACTTTAAATCGGGTTCCTGCATTTCTTTATGGTAATATGCTTTATTTAATTAATGAAAAGAATTTAACTGAATATGAGTTGATAAGTTGTCAGTAGTAAATACACTGGGCAAATTTACAAAAAACTATATGGCTTATATATGGGAGGGTTATGTCACGCATTGCATGGGTGTTTCTATACAACTCCCATAGATTTTGACGCATCTCTAGATTTACAAGAACTTGTAAATCTGGGGCTGCACCAAAATCTGACACCTTCTCAGGGGAGGCATAACAAGGAGAACTATCTCTATTTCTCCTTGTTTCTACATCTTTCTATGTGTCCAGCACACATAGAAAGAGGAATCTGCCTCCCAGGATTGTTTTTGCTCAGGAAGGTGTCCCTTTCTGAGCAAAAACAATCTTGCATGTAACACAGACACCCTTATGCCATGGTGCAAGGATGCCTGAGAGGGTGCTAGTCTGTCAAAAGGGCTCAAGGGAATGTACAGGAATGCACCATATAGCCTTAAATATGGCACATTCCTGCCATTTCCCTGTCACACAGTGTAGTGCAGCAATGTACCTTGCTACGCTGCACTGCAATGAAATCTCATGCATAATCCCCTGTGTTCAGAGATGTATTCCTCGCTTAAACTAGTAGTACACATAGAAAGTTGTACCAAACAAGCATTTCCTGGTATATTACTGTCTAATCCATAGGACATATTCTCTGGGTTGCCATTTCCCAAGAGAATAATTCTACAAAGTATTGATTTGCACACTGGAGAGTTTCGGCCTGGAGTGCAAATGCATAGTTTGCCTTTTCTTTTTTTTGTCCTGTCTACTCTCAAGGCTAAACAAAACTCCAAAGGACACTGTGAGTGAGAGCATCCTAGTGCTCTTGTATGCCACCAGGGGGACATGGACTTACGCCCCCTTCAGATGACTTATTGCCCCTCAGGGGACATGCCCCACAGTTTGAAGACCACCGCACTGTCTATTGATCCTCAGACATTTTTGCTTTAATGTACCTCTTTACATGCTCTACTATAGCCTATGTCAAGGGCTTGGTTGTTTACAATGATGTGGTTTCCTAGTATCCATGCAACCTCATGTTAGCAGACAGAGCAGATACAAACACTGTCCACAATCTTGACACTTGATTAACATGCAGAACACAGTTCCTCAAGCCGTTCTTTCTCCTGCTCCTTTCAGCCCCACCAGTTTCAGGAATTCTCCTGCCCCATTTTCCAACTTAAATGTTCACTTAGTATTGCATTTGACCTCTACTCATACCCAGGATGGGGATGTGCTTGCTAGAAGTCCCCTCCCTCCCCCTCCTACTAAACCCCCATCTCCTCTCCCTTCTGCGTAGTAAGGCCTTCTTGCCGCAAGACTTACCTTCTCCTCCAGTCCTACACTGTCCTGCCTGCTCCTGCTGCTGTGGCTCCACTCGCCTTCTGCTGCTCTTATTCAATTAATTAACAGGAGGAAGAACTGCAGTGTGCATGGGGTACAGGGTGAAGGCATGCCTGACCCTGGGGTCAGGCATGCCTTCACACAGTACACCATGTGCACTGCAGTTCTTCCTGTTAATTAATTGAAAGGGAGCAGCCGAGCAGAGGAAGGCGAGAGGAGCCACTGCAGCAGAAGCAGGCAGGACACCGCTTTGGGAGTGGAGGAGAAGGTAAGTCTTGTGGCCAGCAGGCATTACTCCGCGAGAGGGAGGGGGGCAGGGGTTTAGTGGGAGGGGAGCAGGAGGGGGAAGGGAGTTGGGGTAGGGGTTTAGCAGGATGGGTGTGGGGGAACAGGGTCAATGAGTGACCCCGTTTGCCACGGAGCTCCATGGAATTTCACAGAGTTTTCTAGTGACTCCGTGATATTCTGCGGAGTACTACTGCACAAGCTGCGCCTAGGGCCTGATGATAATTTGAGTTTTTCCATTGAGCAGCTTGATCAGTCATTGAACAAGTACAATGACCAGTCCTGTAAACATCTTTATTTTCATGATTTGAAGAATAAGTAAATCTATTTATGAGTTCAGAAACACATTTTATGAGTTGCTATCATTAATTTGTCACTCAGGTACCTAACCCTCGTCAAGAACAGCTGCAACTGCAGATCCAACTCTAGAAGCAGAAGTGGGCAGAATATAATTTTTTCCGTGTGTAAAACATGTAACATTCATACAAATGATGTGGACTATTTGACTTGTGCTAAGCAGCCAGTTGCATTATGATTGAATAGTATGCTTCATGTGGAAAATTCACACAAGATTGCAACTGAATTTAGGGGCATATTTACAAAGAATTGATGCAAAACATTACAGCAAGCAATTTTCTATGCGATGTTACATTAACTTGAGAGGAAGGAATTATAGCTGTTGGACATGGCCCTTCTTAGGGGTTTTTCCTAAAACATTTTCCTTTTTTTCCTTCTGGTTTTTGCTGATTCTATTTTCTTGACCTAAGGACTCTGGGCACTTCTCCACTGGAATGCAGTGTAAAAGTGTACGCACTCTTCCTACACATGCTAGGAAAGGGTGATTGGTTTAGAAGTGGTATATGTGACTACCCTGTAAAAAGGTATACTACATATGGCCTCACCAAGGACCCCACCACCACCAGACTCAACTTCCAGGAAGGAATGCAGGACGTCGCATCCTGGATGAGCAACAGCTGCCTGAAGCTCAACTCAGAGAAGACAGAAGTCCTCGTCTTCAGAACCACCCGTGGCACCGCGTATCAGTGCTGAGTGAGTGAGTGTGTGAGAGTGGCTGTGTGAGGACCACCTGTTACGCAGTACATCACCCAGCAGTGTTGCTTTACATGTTGATTTCTTGCCAAATTGAATACTACGTTTGACGTTGGTTTTTACCAGTGCGGCCTCAGCCCATGCTGCTGATTAAAAAGTGGAGTAATTCTCTGTGTGAAATCGTAGTGATCTGGGATGCACCCCAATGGACCACGCCAGAAACCTTGGCATCATGCTCGACTCCTTGGTCTGCATGAACTGACAGGTCAACGCCATCGCCTCCAGCTGCTTCAACACCCTCCGTATCCTCCGCAAGACCTTCAAATGGATCCCTCTGAATCCAGGGAGACAGTCACCCATGCACTCATAACCAGCAGATTGGACCATGGAAATGACCTCTACGCCGGTATAAACAAGTCTCTTCTCTGCAAGCTGCAGACAATATAGAACACCGCAGCCAGACTCGTCCTCGGCATCCCTTGACACAAGCATATCAGCCAACACCTGTGGAACCTCCACTGGTTCCCCGTTGAGAAGAGAGTCACTTTCAAGATACCCACCCACGCCTACAAATGCCTCCACAACGCCTGACCCCAATACCTCAACAAGATGATCTCCTTCCACATACCCAAGAGAAACCTCCGATCCACCAACCTCGCCAAAACCTCGCGCATCCACAGAGCCAGAACAGGAGGAAGAGCCTTCTCCCACATTGTGGCCAATACCTGGAAAGGGCTCCTGATAGACATCAGATGTGCCTCCTCCCTGAACGCCTTCAGGAAGGCCCTCGAGACCTGGCTCTTTGACTGAACGGAGCTACTAACCCCCCAGCACCTTGAGACCCTCCTGGGTGAGTAATGCACTTCCACTTCCCCTGATTGATTTATTGATTGATTGATTGTATGTGTGTGAGAGTGACCCATATGGACCTGCCTGATATCCATGGCACTGCGTATCAGTGCTGAGTGAGTGAGTGTGTGGGAGTGACTGTGTGAGGACTACCTGTTATGAAGTGCATCACCAGGCAGTTTTGCTTTACATGTTGATTTCTTGCCAAATTGAATACTATGTTTGATGTTGGTTTTTACCGGTGCATCCTCGGCCCATCTTGCTGATTAAAAAGTGGTGTAATTATCTGTGTGAAATCATTGTGATCTGGGATGCCCCCTATAGATTTGTGGATTGGAATTGGAATTCGTACCAGGGTGGGCCTAGTTCTGACAATGTTTTGCACTTCATAAGGGTGCTGAGGGGTAAAGTAGGATCTTTCCCAAGTGTGCATGCACTAATGTCATTTTAACACCGCTGGGTCTAGAACTGGCAGTTATACTTCCATATTTGATTTATACCCAGAAATACATGATATTCATGTTGTGTTAATTAATGTGTGTGTTGAATACAAACTTTACATACACCACGTGTAGAGTCTCTTTTGTAACGCTCAGTGTATTTATTGTGTGAGAGTGCTGTGCCAATGCTTTACACATTACCTCTGTGCTAAGCCTGACAGCTCAGTGCCAAGCTACCAGAGGGTGAGCGTGGGTTATACAGTGAGTGTGATTACCCACCCCTGATAGGAGTGGTAGGTTCTGCCTGGCTAGGTCACTGCTTCTGCAAAACAGAAACTGCCAGTTCCAACAGTGGTACAACTACAAAAATATGGCGCAGTTCTGCTTTCTTGTTGCACTGGTGCACTTTGGGCTGCCTATCACAAATGCAAGCACTCTTGTGCCATGGGGCAATGGTGCCTGCATTGCAGACAGAATACTTGTTTTGTAATGAGGGGTCTCTTTGTGTATTTTATATGTGTTGCAGAATGCAGCACACATGCAAAAAGGAAGTCCCAAGGAGTAAAAAAAATATATTTCTACTTGTTATACAACTCTCAGTTAAGCGTACCCTTTCGGCACAAACTCATGTTAACAAGTCTTTGTATACATCTGTTTGCATCACAAAACATAGGAATGCCGTGCATCACCCATGTAGGGCCTACCTAATGCAAGGTAATGAAAGGCAGGTGTAATGCAATGGTTTCCATTACTTTTTTTTCTACAAAAACATGCAAATCTCATTTGTATGGCTTTGCACATCCCAAAAACATCTGTGCGTCAGGGCTGCATCAAAAAAATTAGGATATCCCAATTAAAATGTTAGCAAATCCGGGCAACATTTTGCCACAATGAACATTCCCAGCAAATCTAGTTTCACTGCTAAAAGCTTGTTTTTTTCTGTTTAGATGAGTCTTCCACATGCGCAAATTGTACATCATGTGTACAAAATTAAGCAACATGCTTAAGAATTTTTTTTCTGAGCCTACCCGGGACTTCAAACACACAACATTTATTTTGCATATGATAAATTTTTGTTTGCATTTTCTTTTCAATTCAGTATCTGTACCCCTGAGCCCCTACTATTGTTGGAGGTGGTTTTCATGACTTCCTCACCATCATACAGCATTTATCAGGTGTAAGTTCCCAACCAAATCCAGTGTGGAAATGCACATGCAGTATGCATACATGGTAGAGATGTTCATGTCAACTACATTGAGGGTGGAAATATCCTTGCCAATTGTCTGTGAATACCCTCACCTACTTTGATACAAATCAATGTCATTGATCACCTACACATGTCACCATTAGTAGATTATTTAAAATGTAAAATTCCACCATAGTGTCACCATTTCAAATCTGAGTACGTGGGTACCTAAGTTCAGTTTTACATTTTGAAAATCAAGGACCTGAATTTGCACTGTGATCAATGAATGTCAATTCCATAGTGAATCGGGCCCTTAGTTCTTTGGTATTGACTGATGGTTCTCAGAGCTTAGAGTCTTGTGCTAAATGTCTTGAAATAAACACCCAAAGCTACTTTGCAAGAAATATACAGGGAAATGATGCAAAGTGACATTGACTTCAAAAAAAGAAGACTTCTTATAAACGTAAGGCCTCCTTCCAGGTCCTTGCGCTAGCCCATCAAGAGAGAAGATCCTTCTCACAAGCACATCATTCTTATATATCAATGTATGCAGACATCCTATAAACGGACTTTGTGAATGCACATGCATTCGTTTTTCCTGGCTCCCCTGCATTCTAGACAAACCTAATGACCTCATAGCCCTTTGGAAAGATTGGTGAAAAGTTACCACTATGTTATGAAAATAAGTTTCTGTTGGTGGTAATGTATGACAAATAAGTTCCTTTATATTTGGTAATGTGGAGATGCTTTCTATTATTGTTGTGATGCTGTGTTTGTATGCTGTATTATTGCAATGTGATCTGTGCTGTACTGTGGTTGCTGAGTTGGATAATGTCTTGATTGCTTGTACTCTGTTAATTGCACTGTTCTGGTGTTTTCTGTTATGTTCTCTTGTTCAGTTTAGAAAAGATTAGAAATAATGTATTATTTTCCGCTTAGACCACACAACTTTAAAATTCCAATGATAAGCAAACACCACTGTGTAAGGTGGCAAAATAGCGCTGCTCCAGCTCTTCAAAATGTTGAGACATTTGTCAGCCCAAATCAGAAGGTTACGTAATGTATGTTATGTTGTGTTTTGTTGTGTGATGTTATGTTTTGTCACGTTATGTTATATTATGCACATGTTTAGAGCACACTATCACCTGGGAGGGTATCCTAGCATTGAGCAGGTGTGAGTCTAGCTACACCTGGAGCCTAGTAGGAATACTTGAAAGCACTGTTTTCAGCTTCTTTTGGAATTCAAGGAGTGATGTAGGAGAAGGCTCAAACACCGGATCTGGTTTTTCATACACATGATATGTCTGCAAGTAGGAGTCCGGACAAGTGGTGGTGTCTGACAAGTTAGTGAAAGTAGTTGTGATTGTTGAGGTATGCTAGGCAAGTGTTACCTAGTGCAGTGAAAGTGTGGACGAGGAGTTTGAATTGTGCTTGCCTGGGTATGGGGTGCCAGTGGAACCCATCAAATGTAGTGTGGTTTGAGTGTGTCCTGTGAGAGTGAGAGTGATTCTGCCTACTGACTTCTAAATGGTCTGCAGCCTTCAGGTGATGAGGGTTTACATGACGGTTTTCTGGGTGCTGGTGGGGACCCATTTGAACATTTTCCCCAGCATCTTCAGGATATGGAGATTGAGACGATGATGGCATTACCTAGGGTAGTCATGTTGAGTTTGATGTTGATGACGATCCTAAGGTTCTTGTAATTGGTGGTGGGGATGGATGTCATTCAGTCTTAGCTCTGTTGGCCACCATGTGGAGTCTTCCCAAAGATCACAATTTTGGTCTAGGCAGAGTTCAGCTTCAGTCAGTTGGTCTTCATCCAGTGGGCAATATTAGTCATGCAGGCATGGAACTTGATCGGGTACTGGAAGTCTTGTCCATGGGAGAGATAATGAGTTTGGTGTTGTCAGTGTAGTAAAGGACATTGATGAAGCTGGCTCAAAGCATCATGTATGCGTTGGAGAGGGTCGGACTCAGGTAGAATCCTTGTGGAACTTTGAAGATGAGTTTGCAGGCATCAGAGGTGTACAGTGCCAGGCTGACTGACTGTGTGCTTCCAGTCAGGAAAAAGCAGATCCAAGGCAGTGTGTGTCTTGGATTTCAATGTTGTAAAGACGTTAGATGAAGTGAGGATGAGGCAGGAGAGTGTGTCAAACAGTGTAGCAGATACCATCTCTTTAATTAGCATTCCAAAATCCCACTTCATGTGGTGCCACTCCCTGTCTCAGACAATGAATACAGCACTAGAGTTAGGCATGAGTATGACTGGAAATCCGGAATCAGGAATTCCAAAACAGAAAACGAAGAAGCAAGTATTCCTAGTCAATGACTTCTTTCTCTCAAATATCACAATTTTGGGTTCAAGTGACAATATGCTTCTCTGAATGTTTCTTGGACTGAAACAGTTTGTAATGAACTGGTAGATGACATTAAGATTTTGTAGAACAAACGCATTGCAATCCTCCGTATGGAGAGTACTCTACAATTGTATTCAATGTATTTTATGTTATTGGGATTAAGCGCATAATTCTTTAAAACTGGCTTTGGTTGAGTATTTTAAACTAAAGAGAGACACCCCAATGTGCGCAGGTCAACTGTTGCAGGGATTTTGCTTATGCACGAAACTATGCGCAGGAACCCAGGACCTCAGTGAATTGTGGTATACCAAAAACTCACCTCAGAACCCAGAACCCCTTATCCGACCAGCATCAGTGTCCCATTCGTTATCCGAGGTTTAGCTCGGTGGTCCCAATGTATAGACAACCCAGAACAAGCGACTTAGGATATTCTCAGGAATGGTGGGAATCAGAAATACCTGTTCGTAATTATTCTCATATCAGTCCACAACAGAATAAACAAAGACACAGTAAAGTTTAAAGAGTTTATTTTATAAACCTTGTATCCTAAGATGCAGTACTTTGGCTAACATAAGCAGACAAATCGTTAAGATCAGAACCATCAGCATTCTTACAATACCATAGAAAATAAAAGCAGCAATCATAATAAAATGACAGTGGAAATCAGCCACCTTCCTTTCGCTAGTAAACTAATAGTATTATTAATACTAATAGAAGGTCTCTAGGCTTGAATGGGGAACCCCATACCGTATAGATCAGCTTAGTGGAATCACATCACAGGATCAGCTAGGCTCTCTCCTGGGAATGCTCTACTTCCGAATGAATCTAAAACATGCTGCTCTGTAATATTAAAGCACTCGTCTTTCAGGTATCTGCAGCTGCGTGCATGTTATGACTAAATAGTGGGCCGATCAACCTGCACCCAACAACATGCACCGTCTAGTGACCCAGACTGTTTCTTTACACAATGTACAGACCAAGGTCGCTGCTCACTGTTAAGGATGTTAACAACAGACAGTTCTCGTGTGAAGCAAAGTCGAGTAAGCATTTCTCAATTAATAACATGCAACTACAGTGTCGCGTGCTAAAGCAGCAGCAGCGGCAAGATGGCTTTCTAACAGCTGACGCGGTTGTGCTAACTTAGCATTGTACATAGGGAGATAGTAATCTTCACTACACAACAAACTGAGTACTATACAATATTTTGATATTTGAGAGTTTACATTTAGATGGGGAGGCTGGACTGTAATTTTCCACTTTGACTCCTAGGGTTATACTCAGAATTTCTTTTTAATTAGGACATAGTCTACAGCTGTTACTAGATACTACAGCCTACCAATAATTTCATTTACCCTCCTACTTTTTGAGAATCTATATAATGATACAGTTAAAGGGATGAAATCATTCTCCTGGCAAAAAAGAAATAAAAATGTCCAAACGATGTACTGCTAAAGTGTGGTGATGATGAAGAGTTGTGTTTGTGAGGTGAAGGATGGTTGCAGTGCTCAAAGGTCATGCTGATAGATCACAAGATGCCCTTGTAGGTAGAACTATAAGCTGCTTTACTCTGATTAAGATCTCATGTCTTGTCATGTGATTGAAAGCACTGTTTTCATCAGGGCAAAGATCATATGATGTCACTTCCAGTGATGCAATGGTTATGGTATTTATTGATTTTGAAATGGAAAGAATGTACTGAGAGAACTTACACATTAAGAGGTGAAGGACTAGCATTGGCTAGGATGCAGAATTAGATCTGTATGAATCTGAATGCAACTTCTACATATGTTTTAAAAACTGTGCCACAAAGAAATTAGCAACAAGGAAAATTGCGATAGTTAACCTGCTCAGGCTTATATAATTGTCAAAAACTTGCTGCATTTTTAAATAGCATGTGGGACTAATTCATCTGCTGCAAAGACCTTTGGGTCCCATGCAAGTTATGTGGAATGAAATGAATAAGATACCTGTGGTGCTTAATGCCATTGTTGCCGAAATCAGTACGCAGTCGAATCACCAGTTTAACTCATCACAAAATTGAATAGACAATAAGTGAGCCTGCTGAAAGAACCATCATTTAGTATATACGTCACAGATTTGCATTTAATGCAGAAAGCTTGGGAGGTTACTGGCTCTGTAGCAGAAATCCTTGTGTGACACAAGTTCCACCAGTTATTGATTTTTATGGACTGGCATCTATGAGCTACATTTAAATAGCAAATCATAACTTTGGAGACTTCTAATTTTTTCTCAATATTTTGTAATTCCAATGTTGCTAAAATGAACTCCTTTGGAGAGTTATAAAGACTCAGGGGGCGACTACGATGTTGTTAGGAAGGTTTCCTGATGGGATTCGATATTGTCGAATCCCATTCCGAACCCTTGTTTTCTACCAAATCGTACAGTTTTCCCAACGACTGATTACGATGCATGAAAACCGTTTGAGCAAACTGAATCGGTTCTGAAAGGCAACCAGACAGCCCGAGTCTATCATAGCCAATTCGTACAGCTCTATGGACACGGTTTCTAGACGAGCAATTACGGTAACCAATTCAGACAGCGGTTCCGATTCGGTTTGCCTGATACAAAACGCCTTTCGGAATCAGACTTTGGGGGTTCATTGTGGGCTGCCTTTTACCCGAAGGCTTCCGAATGTGGCCCGTGGGGGTACCCAAGGAACCCCTCTTCCCAACCATGCAAAATGTGACAGGCACCATGGGTGCCTGCAACAGGATACAAGGTTTACCCAATCACCCCGTTTCTCATGGGGAGCCTGTGTTCGTATTCAGGACACAGGCTCCCATTGAAGTCAATGCAAGTCCAACCAAATGATGTTGGAAGGCATCGTAATCGGTCAGCCGGATTCACGGGACCTGATTCATTTGGTAACTAGTCCGGAACCAATTTGTTCGAGACGGTTTCCAAACGACATTGTAATCGGGCCCTTAATGGTAAATGCTTATCTGACATCCTTATAGATCATCCATAACTTTCATATACAGCTTTGAAAATTGAAAATATGCCCCAATCATAGTTTTATCTGACAGTTTTAAACTGCATGCATAAATGTTCACATCAAGCTTTGAAAACTCAAAAGATGCTCCCAAATCACAGTTTATCTCTTCACTACCTGTGAAACGAGTAGCTGATTGTGTTTGCTTCCTGGCATCAAGAGGTTAAAGATGTTAAGGCTTCAGTGAGCTCCCAGCCAAGACTTATGGCCAGATGTATCAAAATTAGGAATACTGATTTCCTAATTGCGATAACATTCCAATCACATTTGTTTTCCTTATGCATGAAACTCTTTTGAGTATATCATAGAGGTAGGTCACAATTTGTGACCCATTAACAATCACAGCCATCACAGGGAAATATAAAGGAAAACAGGATGCTTTAAAAAAAAGTAAAGTATGAAACTTTGCAGATTCATTATTTTAAGAGTTGGCAGTGGTCTGTGGGACCACTGCCTGCTCCTATTAAAAAAAACTGTTTTCAAAGGAGAAATGGTCCTCTGGGGACCCTTTCTGATTTGCAAATGGTTACCACCTCCTTTAAGGTATTGATAAAATAGGAATGTTTTGCGGCTGTAATTTCATTAAAAAATATTCATATATCCCATTCAGATTCAGCATTTGGAAGGGACGCCTTAAACACGCCCCTTCCAAATACAGAATTGCAAATGCAAATTGCGATTCAGTAATGTGTTTGTGTTTTGAACTTATGAAAAAACATTTTGCGGTCAGAAACAGTCTGATCAACTATTTCCAAGTGCTAAAATGCATTGTACATGTGGCCCTAAGACTCACACAAAAGGAGTGGTGCTGACCTTTTAATTAAGGAATATATGTGGGGTCTAGATGGAACTGAAATCCAGAGGCCTTCCACACCCATGGAAATTAATGCTCTGAATGCAGAAGTCTCTCTGCTCTGCTGAAGGTGCCCTGGTGTCAGAACCAGGACAAAGGTGACACATTTTACCGGGGGTACTGGATCTTGCTTTGCAATAGCTGCCATATCCAGATGGAGCCCTGCATTTCCAGCACTGTTTTGAAGCCCGAAAAGCCCTAGCTTTGTTAGTTGTAAAATGTTGTCAAGCTGTAGACTAGTACCTTTGTATTTTCACATCCTCCTTATCTAAAAATATTGTACAACACAACATCCTCCTCCTGAATAGGTCTCAAACCTTTTTTCTTCTCTCCTCCCCTTTAAGGTACAGTGCTTCCGGGTCACATTCTGGGTGTCATTCCTGTTACACAAGAGAGTTATGAGCAGGCTGTTCTGCCGCCCTTTGTGGAGGGCTTAAATTCCTTGTCGTCTGTTGCTGATACCTTACTGGCCAGCACCGACCTTCCTCAAGGCATTCAAAAGGTCGGTGAACTCCTGGAGTCATCCTACAAAAGTCTGTCAAAGGCGGAGCAGTCGGCCCTGGCACAAGTGAAAGCATTGAGCGGAGATGCGGAAGAGCGCTTAGAGAAGATAAACCGTCTGAATGATGAACAGAAGGTGCTACAAGCTAAGGAACAAGGTCTTAACGTGCAACTCTCAGGACAGCAAGAGCAGGAGTCCATTATCACAAAAGAACTAGAAGCAGCAAGGGAAGCTGTCAAGAATGCAGATGATGCTGTTAAGGGAGCGGATCAAGCAAGGCAAGCTGCAGAGGCAGACAGGAACAGGGGCATTGGCATGCTTTTTATCCCTTTCGCTGGACCAGTTTTAGGTATTTATTGATCCTGGCTCCTATTGAATGTCATAAAAGAAATAACCCACATTCATATCTTTTATTCAGCGCCAAGATCCCCGTAGTGGTGAACGTGCGCTTTACAAATACACGTGTTATGTTATGGTATGTTATGTTATGTTATGTTATAGTCGCAGACAACTCCTGGATAAACACCGGGGCCCGATTTACAAAGATTTTATACAACAGATGGAACGAAAGAAAAGGTTGTTGTGCTGTTGTTGTGGCAACTGGCAAGAGGTTAACTTGCCACATCTAAAAATACCTAGCACAATAATGCTCTCATGTGCTGGCACCCTTTCTGCAGCCTTGCGTCAAGGCAGGCACCCTTTCTGCAGCATTGCGTCAAGGCTGGCACCCTTTCTGCAGCCTTGCGTCAAGGCAGGCACCCTTTCTGCAGCATTGCGTCAAGGCAGGCACCCTTTCTGCAGCCTTGCGTCAAGGCAGGCACCCTTTCTGCAGCATTGCGTCAAGGCAGGCACCCTTTCTGCAGCATTGCGTCAAGGCAGGCACCCTTTCTGCAGCATTGCGTCAAGGCAGGCACCCTTTCTGCAGCCTTGCGTCAAGGCAGGCACCCTTTCTGCAGCATTGCGTCAAGGCAGGCACCCTTTCTGCAGCATTGCGTCAAGGCAGGCACCCTTTCTGCAGCCTTGCGTCAAGGCAGGCACCCTTTCTGCAGCATTGCGTCAAGGCAGGCACCCTTTCTGCAGCCTTGCGTCAAGGCAGGCACCCTTTCTGCAGCCTTGCGTCAAGGCTGGCACCCTTTCTGCAGCATTGCGTCAAGGCAGGCACCCTTTCTGCAGCCTTGCGTCAAGGCAGGCACCCTTTCTGCAGCATTGCGTCAAGGCAGGCACCCTTTCTGCAGCCTTGCGTCAAGGCAGGCACCCTTTCTGCAGCCTTGCGTCAAGGCAGGCACCCTTTCTGCAGCCTTGCGTCAAGGCAGGCACCCTTTCTGCAGCCTTGCGTCAAGGCAGGCACCCTTTCTGCAGCCTTGCGTCAAGGCAGGCACCCTTTCTGCAGCATTGCGTCAAGGCAGGCACCCTTTCTGCAGCCTTGCGTCAAGGCAGGCACCCTTTCTGCAGCATTGCGTCAAGGCAGGCACCCTTTCTGCAGCCTTGCGTCAAGGCAGGCACCCTTTCTGCAGCCTTGCGTCAAGGCAGGCACCCTTTCTGCAGCCTTGCGTCAAGGCAGGCACCCTTTCTGCAGCCTTGCGTCAAGGCAGGCACCCTTTCTGCAGCCTTGCGTCAAGGCAGGCACCCTTTCTGCAGCATTGCGTCAAGGCAGGCACCCTTTCTGCAGCATTGCGTCAAGGCAGGCACCCTTTCTGCAGCATTGCGTCAAGGCAGGCACCCTTTCTGCAGCATTGCGTCAAGGCTGGCACCCTTTCTGCAGCATTGCGTCAAGGCAGGCACCCTTTCTGCAGCATTGCGTCAAGGCAGGCACCCTTTCTGCAGCATTGCGTCAAGGCTTGCACCCTTTCTGCAGCCTTGCGTCAAGGCAGGCACCCTTTCTGCAGCCTTGCGTCAAGGCAGGCACCCTTTCTGCAGCCTTGCGTCAAGGCAGGCACCCTTTCTGCAGCATTGCGTCAAGGCAGGCACCCTTTCTGCAGCATTGCGTCAAGGCAGGCACCCTTTCTGCAGCCTTGCGTCAAGGCAGGCACCCTTTCTGCAGCCTTGCGTCAAGGCAGGCACCCTTGCACCCTAGATCAAGGGTTAGTGAGTTGTGGGTAGTATAGTTTTTGTGCAGAAAGGATTTCATTCCTGCACAAATATTTTGCTTTATTGAATTTCCTGTGTTTTGGGTGCCGCAGAATGCAGCACAAATGCAGAGAGGAAGAAAGGAAGAAACATAAATATAATGATCTAAATTTGCCATCCTCAAGAAGGTGTAAATTCATGTTTACAAGTCTTGATAGATACAAATTTGCTTCGGAATCCAGGGGTGGATGCACAGGAATGAACATGCACCATCCATTAATCACTCATTTATTGCAAATTAATGCGAGTCAGAGTGTTGCACTACATTGCTGTGCTTTGTTCATATGCCAACACAACTCATCATTTGTGTTAGTTTAAAAATGCCATCTTGAATTTGAGTTTAAAAAGTAACACAAACTAGATGCAAAGTCTATGCAAATATGGACTCTGGTTTCTAACTTAAACGTTCATATAAACAGGCAGATCACACTGGAAGACATATTCACAGCCAGTGGTCATACTCAAACACATACATACACATTCAGATGTTCAGCTGCAAAGATGCAAAGACATAACTCACAAACATATACACACCCACACACCCACACACACACTCACACACACACTGGACAAATACCAACTCTCCAGGCATAAGTACAGCAAGACACCAAGGCGACAGAAGGAAACACAAACCTTTAAATGGGGTTTCCTAAGCCAGGCAAACCTGCTTTGAGTGGCTCTGGATGGCTTAGCCCAAATCAGTGCCTTGCATTGCTCTTAAGTGAGAAGGCATTCCATTGGTCCACCTATGGACATTTTCCACGATCCAATATTTACTAAGGTCAGTAATCCATAATTTTGCAGAGAAATGTTGTGTTTGTGTTTCATGCAACAGCTTTACAAAAAAGCTTCTTGAATATGAAAACGAGTGCTCACAAATGAGAAATGGGAGGAGGAGTCATAGAGATTATTTGCATTGATATTAGTGAGCTTCTGTTGTGTTACAATATTGAGAACACATACCACTATCCCTGAATATTAGCTGTAAACAGATTTAGAATCTGGATGGAGGTGCCTGTGCACTGTCAGTGACCTGGCCAACTGGGCATGAACGAGCTGAAATTGGATCATTAATCCAAAGCTGTCCTGAAGACGGGCCCACAAAATATGTTTGGGCCAGGGCACCCACAATCCCTAAGATGTCCCTGCAATTGGTGGTTGAAATTGGCAGAGTTTGATTCTGCAGAATTACATTAAAATTTCACAAGATTCCGCAGAATTCCTACAGGGCAAAATGGGCTTTTGGCACCATTTTCATAACTCAAAATGCACCCTTATGTCCAAACAATGGATGTAAGGATGCATTTGGGCTAAGACTTGCTGCACTGCATTGCATAACCCTTGGCACCATAACATACTCTACAGTGATTACTGCAGAGTATGTATGGGCGCTAAGGGGTATGCATCGATGGGCAGTGGTTTCTAAACAGGTTAATCTGCAGTGATTTTTAGACATATAGGTGCTGCTTCATCCTTCATGCCCTGTTTTGAAATCACAGCAGTGCACTCCCCTCGCACCCCTTACATACTCTGCACTAATCACTGCGGGTAAATAAGTGGTTTCTAAACAGGCTGGAAACAGGAGCCATCCCTCTATGTTTAAAAAACTTTGCATATTAAACTTGCATCCCTCTTCCAGCCCTGTATAGAAACCTTACACTGCAGATGAATTCCGCCAGTGCAGCTGTGGAATTGTTAAGTAATTCTGTATAACAAGAGTAACGTAGAATTGCCAAATTATACCTGCGACATTAAAACATCTGCCCAGGCCTAATATTAATAGTTGTCAGGGTATGCCCAAACATGGGTCACTGGCTCACTTTCCCTCCGGATTCAAGCTAGCCTGGCTGATGAGTGTTGTTGGCCAGAAACCGGTCCCAGGATGCTTGTTTCCGGTCCAGGGAAGACATGGCTTGGCAGTTTGGGCTGGACTGTTCCCATGAGGCAAAGTTGTGGCTGAACTGGGGTGGTGAAGTGAGCTAAAGAACGATGATGGATTCAACCCAGATCTGTGACTGGGGATGAGTGTCTGAAAAGTTTCAGCACTCCGTCCATCATCTCCTTGTGCTTGCTTTAATATTAATATTTAGCATGATATTCTAGTAGCAAAATATGAAATCTTTTTTAAAAGGTACTTCTTAGCCAAATTTTTTAAAACTACAATTAAATGCTTTGTCTACTGGTAAGTGCATGGCCTGAATAATCTCATAGTTTATATGTAATCACACACTTCAGTGTTATAGTGTGCAAGTAAACATGTAGTCTCTTTTCTATTTCTGTTAGGTGGGATCGCGATCAGTAAAGCAAATGAAGCTATTCGATATGCAAAAATTGCAGGTGACAACGCTGCAACACTGTATGTGAATTACCTGCATGATGTGCTCAAATATGAATCTATGCTTGAAGTCCACAAGAAGGCAATCCTTTTCACGGAACAGACCATTATGGCTAACAAAGCAGAAATTCAAGTGCTCCAACAGGACTTAAACTCAGAAAGGGAGCTGAATAAAAAGTTAAAAAATGTTCTCATCTCGTTGAGGAAATTCACCAGTTTGCTGAGCACTGTGGCTGGCAAGACCAGTGCAGCCAATATGTACCTGGAGCTTAGTGGAGTGCTTGATGGTCTGCTGGGAGTCTTGGATGAAATCGTAGTGACTCTTCGTCCCCTGGTTGAAAGTAGTAAAGAGGACTCACTCCTGATCTCTGATAAAATACCAACCATCATACATAAGCTGGAAGAGGCTAACCGTAGGTTGAAGAAAGCTGCATCATCCTAAAGCGGTGTGTTCCTAAAACACGGCAGTGTGTGGCAATCCCTCTAATCAGCTTATTTTCTTGCAATACCTTTGGGTGGGGTTCTCACATCTCCTAAACTGCTCCCCTTAATTGTGAATGTGCTGCTAGCTGACCAGGGCCGTTTCTACCATTAGGCAAGACTAGGCGGCCGCCTAGGGCGGCAAAAGGGGGGAAAAAAATTCATTTGAAATCAAACTGCGAAAAAATTGAGAAAATTAGGAGAAAAAAGGAAGGAGGCAGCATTTTTCAATTCTCGCCTAGTGCGGCAAAACACCTAGAACCGACCCTGTAGCTGACCAGGTCCTATAGCCTAAAGAAGGCATAAAATCAAGCACAGCATTTATACCCTGCCAGACCCACCTGTTCCTCATCCCACAGAAAAATTCAATCCCATTAACCTATTCTTCAGTCAATGAATACAGAACATCCAACAGCACATCAACAACACCAACCCTGCTTCATCTCTTGCACCTGCACCTTCTCATAAAATCCAGCAACACTCAAATTCCTATCTCTCTCAGATCTCACCATCATATTGAACTCCCTCAAAGCCACTTCTTATAAAGATAAGGCCTCATTTACAATATTTTTGCCATAGGGCAGTGCCGCAAGCCTTCCTGCTGGGCTGCCCTACAGCAAAAGAAAAGGTCAGAAGTGTGCTGTATCTATTAGCTACGGCTCATTCCTGTCCTCTTTCCCTGCGCTGGCGCTCAATTGACTGCTTGCGCTAACACAGGCAACCTGCACCATGTTGCAAGGGTGTCTGCATTGTGGAATTGATTTTGTTTTTGTGAAGGAAGGGACACCAATCTACACAAAAACAATCAATGTAGGCAATTTCCTCATTCTATGTATTTTTCTAAATGCAGCACCCATGGAAACAGGAAGAAATGAGGAGAAACAAAGTTATTTCTCATCAGCTTTTGACGTGTTCTCTGTTTTTCCGAACATTGCAAATCTGGGAATTTGTCAAATGCAATGGGTGTTACGTGGTAACACTCACAGTAACACCCATTGCAGGCCTCTCTATCGCAGTGTGAGTCAACACAGTGACTTGTGTTACATTGCTTCACACCATATCTACAAGGCCATGAAAAGCCACGCAAGGTGGCTTTCCATAGCCTTGTAGATTTGGCACTGCAATGTGCACCACTGGAGCATCATTAAAAGTGACACCCCGGTGGTGCAGGGCTTTTGTAAATGAGGCCCATAATGTCTTACCCTCACCCTTCATCAAAGCTCCCTCAGGGACCTCCCTTTCACCCGTACTCTCCATTTCTAATACCTTCCTCACTCAAAGCATCTTCTAAGAAGCTCTCAAGAAAAACCATATACTCCCACTCCTAAAGAACCCTACACCGGATCCTGATGACCTCAGCAACTATCATCCCATCACTTACATACCCTTCATCTTCAAACCTGTTAGATCTAGCTGATATTGCAGCTGTTGTCGGACATTATGAGATTTATCTAAAAACATACTTTAAGGAGCACTTACTGGTGAGAGGCTTTGGCTCCGTTCTCATATTGGTCGCCTAAAGAGCATCTATTTTGATTAGGCAAAATGTATGGGCTCCTACAAACAAAATGCTTACCCTAAACAAGGAGGTGCTCATTTTGTCAATTTAGAAAGCTGCTCAAGCTTAAACCTTCATGTGCACACATATGACACTGTCTTAGATAATGAAATAATTAGCAGTGGCAGTAGCACAGATGAGAGGAGTGTGGTCATTACCTTTGCACTTCAGACTGTTGCAGGGATTCTGCACATACACAGAACTATGCGCATGATTATGGGACCTCGGTGCATAAGGGCTGTGCCTTCCTATCACCTTAGAGCCCATGAGCCCAGGACCAACTAGCTATAGAGTCTCACTCGCTCCCCTCCTCACATACAGAAAACAAATGATTAGACACCCCAGAAAGCAACACTCCCGGAAACTCTCAGGAATCGCTGTAACAAGACACATCTTTTGCTCACATTCTTGTACCTGTCCACAATAAGATCTGACAAAGTCAAGAAGGTAGTTTAAAATATTTATCTTTAATTAACGTGCATTAAAATGCAGTATACGTGCCACAACAGGTGTAAAAATGCAAAACACAAATATAGTTACCATTGCAGCAAGGCCATACATCATGAAGGGAGAAGTCATTATACAAAGACTATGGAGAAAGGACTACAGTGCCTATGCTCCCCCCGATGGTAAGAAGAAGTATTATTATATAATAGAAGATCTCTGGGCTTTGTCAGCAGACCCCATACCTTAGGACATAGATTGTATCTCTACATTACAGGTGTGTGTTGCTCTTCTCCCTGGAAAGGCCTCTCTCCAAGTGTGTGTTACCTAAACATACATACCCATAATATCAAAAGTACGGGTTTCCAGCAGCAGCTGCATTGGCATGTTTTGTCTAGGTGCTAAGACCTGACCAGAACTTATTAACAAGGTGCTTTGTTTATCGACCTTGCTCACAATGTTCAGACTAAACTCCAGGATCAAGCAGAGAATGAACATATCCCACATTTCTCATGTGAAACGCATAAACAGAGTTGTGCAAAAATAAAGGCATGTAGTAACGTGTGCAAAAGCTGCAATGTCCCCAGCTGCCACTTGACAAGACTGCTGTTTTGTGTTTGAGACCCAAGGCTTCACTAATCTACATGGAATTTCTTTCCATTGTGAAAATGAAATTGGAAGTCTTACTGAGAGAGGGACTCAACCCACATCTTGGTTTTTATGGCTACTGGATGTGAATAGGCCAAATTTGTGTTCTTCGACTAAAACACTACTTCTATTCCACTTTTTGGCTTGTGGCAAAATGTAGACTGGATAAAGCAGGACTGGGCAGTTCATAGTGACAAACCAGTGATTATGACTATTGGCCTGAACTGTCAATGATTAAATGTTATGATGAAGCACTAGGCCTGACATATATATTATGAAAATCATGTTTTTAGGTCGCTAGATATTTAAGGTTGGAATGTTACTGGTCTATTTTAAAGCTTACATATAGTTATGATGTAATATGGATTCTCACACATTTACCATGTATTTGTCACTCAATATAATAAATCATGGATATCAAAGGCATGCTCTGTGAGAATTTTTATTAGTCCATATCTGGATAGACAGTATTTTGTAAAACTTTTTAATTTTATGACTGTATGTCTGATGGTTGTCTTTCGGAAAAGCTTACTCTCAAAACTGTAAGCCTTAGATGGTTAGGGTGACAAGCTATACGCCTGTTTGGTGCACAAGAAATGTTATGTTCCATGACTTTGGTCTGGTGCTCCTATTATTAAACATTATGACAAAGGCAGATGGTCTAACTTATTAATTGTGAAAAGCATATGTTAAAGACAGCAAGCTTGTCATGCTTAGTTATTTAATGGTGTTACAGGCTATAGACTGATTTTTAGTTACATGTAATCTCACAGATTACAATAGTGGGCAAGAGTTATTGCATTGGCCGCCCACTCTGGCAAAGGCTGAGGTGATAATTCTTTATAGACCCCCATCTAGAGAGATTGATTATTGTTTCACAGCTGTATTTCATTACGTATTTGTAATTTTATATCTGTATGCATGATGGTTGCAAGTTTATGAGCGCTTGAATACGCTTCTCATGGTTGAGGTGGAAATGAGCCAAAAAGGGAAAGGTGAAAGTCATGATGGTTTGCATGGGTTTAATCTGTTTATCATCAATCAATATGACTAAGTCATTCGGTCCAACCTACGTATTATGAAACGCATGTGTTAAAGACAATTGCCTTATATTAGTATACTGTGTGCAGCCTATAAGCAGGTATATTGATATATATACATTTCACAGATTTGGTTGTACGCAAGGGTTTTGGTGCTGGCGATCCACCCGAAAAACCACTGTGAATTCACTGATCCTTGTTAGGCTCTCTTCGGAATGATTGTCTTGTCCTTTAGCAGCTGTGATTTCCTTTACACTTGTACATGTATGACTGAATGCCAGAGAGTTGGCCTGTATAAAGCTTACAGAAGATGGAAAAGAAATGTTTTGCTTTAGATGTGTTGACTAGGCAATTTAGCCTCAGATAAAGAATGTCCAGATCACAGTCAATAATGCAGAAGATGCCGTGTTAAAGGACATTTTTCTTACATCTATAAAGGAGGCGAGAGTACCAGTAGCGGACGGCCTGGCCCGAGGTTGGTAGGGCGGATGGGGCATAAAAAAAAAAATTAAAAGCACTTATCTGCGAGCACGGCGTGATGTTCTCCTCAACGGTCTTCTCTCCTCGAGGTAGGCATGCAGGATCCAAAATCGCAAACCAATCCTAGCGCTTCTTTCACTAGCATTAGAGCTGTGCTAGGATTGGTGGGAGCAACCTTACTCTGCGCTCTACAGGGCTTTCTCTAACCTAGCTGCCTTAAGGCAGCTGGGGTATAGAGGTTTAAAGTACACGTGTGGCTGGCTGTCGCAAGATGGCTGGCCAAAAAGGCATGCAAACTTTAAACTGAATGTGCCCTGCCCGTGTACTGCTGCCAGTCAGCCCCTCCCCCATCCTGACGCTTGGTACAGGACGGGGTGAAAAAAATATAATGGTAATGAATTAACTTCATTGCGAATTCATTTTCTTCTCTGGAGGCATTTCAGTGGGGTGACGCTCTTCCGCTCAAAAGGAGGAGCCGCCCCTGAAAAGTACTTTGTTTAAGTGCAACAACAATATAAATAGTGTGGATTTGGACAATACGGAGAATGAAGAACTATAGTAGGCTTGAGTTGGCATGGTGACAAGCCAATGATAAAATTATTGGCTTGAATGTTTATAATGAAAAGATTGTAGGTCTGAAATATTGATTGTAGAAAGCATATGATAAAGTTAAAAAGCTTTAAGGGGTAGAACTCTCTATTTAAAGCTACATATAGATATTTTGTTACATGGAATCTCACAGTTTACCATAGTGGCAATTATTTTGATGCTGGTTACCCCATCGACAGACAGTGGGTATGGAAGATTTGCCCTGTAAGCCCCCATGGGAGAAATAGTACGTAACTTTGCCAACTGTTATTTAGTGACTCAGTATTGGCTTGCGGAAAACCTAAGCTTAGTACATGAGTCCTCGGTTGTTTATGGTGAGAAGCCACTTATAACAGCTAGAAGCCTGCCAGGTTCACCAGGAGAACAATATTTCTCATGACATAGGTTAGATCTGTTTATTATGGACAGTATATGTTATAGTAAATACACATTTTAGAAAGAAATGTTATTTCTCTATATTAAAGCCTACAGATGGTTATTTTGCTACATGAAATGGGTCTATGGCAATGTGCCGGCGCCATCATTTGTAATGAGGAAGACAGCAGTAAAGCTGGCAGAACCCCTTCATCCTGTGAATGTCCTGTGCCACATCTAAGCATTAAGTGGATTCCCCCAATGAGCAGCTAAAGCCAGTTTTACTATAGAAGGCACTTTCCCTGTAGCTCTCAGAACATTTCCACACTTTGGAAGGATCAACATGACAGGTAAAATGAGATGTGGCCTAGTGGCCTGAGATGCCGACCTTTATATGTTTGAAACCAAGGGGGTATATTAATTCACAAACACAGGGCAGCAAGCAAAGTTGAAACTCTGTTTTCGTCTCGTGATCTCGGACGTTCGACCCAAGCGGACCCGGTTTAGGCGGGTCCGCATTGCACCTGGGCTGACGCGTCAGTGGGGGGGCGTAGCCTAATGAATACAAAAGGGGCGCTGGGACATCAGCGCAGCGGTTAGCAGAGAGGGCTTTTCGCTGTTCCGATTTTGTGTTTTCTCAACCTACTTTCTCGCACTGCTTTAAAGCGTGACTCTGCACATGGTAAAAATTTTAAAACGGAAATTGCACTATTATTTTTAATCATTGTTAGCTTGCTGTTTTTTCAACTGGCATCTTTTGATTATTGAAAAACTGCTGCCTAAACGTCTGCACACTGCGTAATTTGCACATTCTTGATCGAGGGATAAATACTGCCTCATTTTTAAATTGGCTGCCATATTGGGGGAGATTTCTTACCTGTTGTCCTGCTTTCGGCTGGTGATCTCAGACGCTCAACCCAAGCGGAGCCGGTTGTAGGCGGGTCCGCATTGCACCTGGGCTGTCGCATCAGTGGGGGGCGTGGCCTATTGAATACAAAAGGGGCGCTGGGACGTCCGCGCAGTGGGCGCGTGCAGCGGGCACGCCGGTGGCGCGCCAAAGTCAAGCCCGTCTGCGCCCGTCCGTGCCCGGAGCGCCGCCCAGCACCAGGACCCCTGCCTCTCCACACACATATCTCTACAGTAGAGGTCAGTTGTTGGCTTTGGATAACACCCTATGTAGGCCTCAGGACTGGGATGTATCCTGCGGAGTCTCAGATCTCTGGACCTGTACTAGATGCGCTTATCAGAACAAGTGGCATCGAGAGGGGATGGGTCTAAATAATTTATTGGACAGGAAGCACATAGCGGGTGCAGCGAATAATGGTGGAATTAATGCGCACTCCGTGACTTGATCCAATCAGCCCCAAATGTTAAGCTGTATCCTTGTAAACGTTCGATCCCTTCATAAACACAGGTACCAAAAAGTACGCGCGCCTGATATAATTTTTTTACTGAGACCTGGACGGATAATACATCTGGTCCAGATTGGAACACTGCCTTACCAAGTGGGTATGTGGTCACCTCTCAGGATAGAATAGGTAAGAGGGGGGGGTATAGCGGTCGCCCATTTAGCATATTTAAAAACTCGAGTGGAAACATATCTAGATCTTCCCGCGGAAGCACTCTCTTTCACCATCTATGTAGAGAACTCTTTTAAATTCCAAGGATTATTAGTCTACCGTCCACCCGGGCCTAAGTCTACCTTCCCTTCAATGCTTATGAATCTTTTAGAATCTCGGATGGATCACCATCCTTTCATGATTCTGGGTGATTTTAATTACCATCTTGAACTCACGGATCAGCCGGAAGTGGCCTTGCTGATTGAAAATCTAGCAGCATTAGGCTTTAACCAAGTAGTCAAGGGGCCTACTCATAGATTGGACCATACGTTAGACGGTATTTTTATGAACAATATGGACCTAGAGATTGTCAATATCACGACTCTTCCTTGGTCTGACCATAGGGCGGTTCATTTCAATATCATGACTGGAGTACTAGCTTTCCCCCTTGTCCCTTATCGGAGAGAAGCAAAAGATTAGACCATGGTCACAGGTGACTGCGGACAATCTTATCTCTGCTCTGGGAGGTTTGCGTCGCTCCCATAGCAGAGATAATTCTGAGGCGGCACTGTTCTTCAATAGTTGGTTGGCGGCAGCTGTTGATAAGGTATCACCGGAGAAGCTGCTGGGCACTAGGAGAACTAAACCATCCGCGCCATGGTATAATAAGGAACTCAAGGCCCTGAAGTGTACATGCAGGAGGGCAGAGCGTCTGTGGAGAGGGGACTACAGCATTGAGGGTAAAGAACACTATAACAGCGCTCTAATAGCCTATAAAGAGGCAATAATTGCAGGTAAAAGTGCCTTTTTCCCGACTAAGATCAGGGAAGCCGGTAACTCAGCTAAGGAGCTTTTTAAGACTATATCTGCTCTCTCGAAGCCCCCTCAGGATAACACTTATCGGCCTGACCAAGAAACATGCCAGAAGCTTGCCGTGTACTTCCAGGATAAGGTACAGGCAATCTACAACGATTTTATGAGCTCGTACTCCAACTTGGAGAGTTGTGGCCAGATGCAGGCAACTAGCCCCAAGGGCCATTTGGGCCTTAGGAATTTTGGCCCCATTACGAAAGAGGAAATGTGTAGGCTGATCACTTTAACAAAATCAGGCTTGCCTATGGATCCCTGCCACCCTTTAGTTTTGCATCTTGCGGCAGAGCTGATTGCAGAGGAGCTGTCCCCGTTAATTAATCAAGTAATCGAGTCTGGCAGCTACCCTTTAAGTTGGAAGAGGGCAATAATTAGACCGTTGCTAAAAAAACCCACACTGGATCCCCACATATTAAAGAACTACCGCCCAATTGCCGCATTGCCTATTGCTGCCCAAATTTTGGAGAGGGAGTTAAATCGATCTCTGACGGAATATCTAAGCTCCCATGTTCTGCTTGACTCCTCTCAGCACGGTTTCCGTGCTCAACACTCCATGGAGTCAGCACTTCTTGTGGCAGCTGAGGAAATTCGGAGTATAGTGGATGGGGGAGGCAGGGCAGTCCTTGTGATGTTAGATCAGTCGGCTGCCTTCGACAATGTAAACCATGCGGTTTTGATTCAGAGGCTTCAGGAAATTGGCGTTCAGGGAGCTGCACTGTCCCGCCTCTCCTCTTTTCTGGAAGGCAGGGAGCAGAGTTTGCTATGGGATGGCCTGCAGTCAAACAGCTTTCATCTGCCATGTGGTGTTCCGCAAGGTTCAGCCTTATCACTGATGCTATTTAATATCTATGTGACTCCTCTGGCCAGGCTCATTAGGAAGCATGGTTTCACGATAATCTCCTATGCTGATGATTCCCAGCTCATAGTCTCTGCTGTTGAACAATCTAAGGACATGGCCTTTAAATTCCATAGTTGCCTGTCTGAAATTATGAGCTGGATGCGGGATAGCTTCCTGAAAATCAATACCGAGAAGACGGAGATTATTGAGTTTGGCCAGGGAAGTCCCCTGTGGAACGGATCATGGTGGCCGGTAGAGGCAGGGGAGTGCCCCTGTCCCATGCCCAAAGTTAGAAATCTGGGCGTGCTGTTTGATAACTAGCTCAATTTTTCAGCGCACGTCAATAACCTGGCGTCCTCCTGTTCCTTTGTAATAAGGACTTTGCGGAAGATCTTTCCTTTTATTGAACCTGACCTTCGCAAGACTGTTGTAGTTGCCCTGGTGCTGTCCAGATTGGACTACTGCAATGCCTTGCTGTTAGGGATAAATAAGACTCAGATGAAAAGGTTGCAGACTCTTCAGAATGCTGCAGCAAGACTTCAGCTAGATGTCCCTAGAGACCAATCTATCTCTGCAGGAATCAAAACACTACATTGGCTCCCGGTTCAGCAGCGTATAGACTTTAAGTCTATATGCTTAGTACATAAGGCTGTGTTTGGGGGGGGAGCCAAGGATGTTCAGAAGTTATTCATCCCCTATAGTCCGGGTCGGGTGCTTAGGTCCACTACTCAAAGTCTCATCAAGATAAATCGGGTCAGGAAAGCTAGATGGGGCGGTAGAGCCTTCTCTTTCCGTGCTGCTGGTCTCTGGAAGAAGCTTCCCTGTTCACTAAGACTAACAGATAATCATCAAGCTTTTAGAAAACTGTTAAAAACACGGCTCTTTGCTGAGAACCGCCTCTGAGGATTGCGTCCTCTCTCTTTGCTCATCAGCGCCGAGACGGTTCGGCATTCATTGCGCTATATAAGTATTTATCCTATCTATCCTATTAATGGGAGAGAGCTGCATATACACCTCTCACCTGGTACTGGTGCACTTGAGGCTGCCTAGCGCCAATGCAGGCACCCTTGCACATTATGGGATTAACTTCTTGCACAAACAATACAAAGCAACAATTTCATTTTTCAATATGTGATGCAGAATACATCATGTCATGAAAGAGGTAATAATGAGGGTAAATAAACATATTTCTCCCCATTCCACCATAGTTGGAGTGGTGTACCATCTTGGTGTAAACTCAGGTTTTTCTGAATACAGTAAATCTAGGATTGCATCAAATGTAGTTGTAGATGCATAGGAATACTCACGTTTCACATGGCTGACCAAGGAACACCCAGGCTTCACCCATCAAATGCCTACCAGGATGAAATCTAAAGCAACATGGCCCAAGTCGCTGTGCTGAATTACATTCATTTACAAAGTCATGTATATCGCCCCTTGCGTTGTTTTGTAAGTCTTACTTAAGCCTTTATATTGTTGATGCAAGGACAAGGCAAAGGTTTAGTTCATCTGGGCCCAGGTTTGAATCCTGGACCTCGGCTCAACATCCAGCGAATCTGGGCAAATCACTGAACGTCCCCATGGATGTACACTTTGTTCTTTTGTAAAGTGTTCCAATGCCCTCAGGCCAGGCCCACACAATATGATTTGTGTGAGACTCAAAGACTGCAATAGATCCAACCGGAAAGACATCGACTAACCTTGAAAGTGAACGGGGAAGTCTTCTAATTCTGACCCTAATAGTCTACAGGAATATAATCTTTTTCACACACTAACTTGTATGTTTCCATTGCAATCTAATATAATCTGAGATCATCAATTGATACTCTGCACTTGGCCTCTTTTCAAGAGTAAACCCATGGACATCTAATTGAATTTTTGATCCAATATATCCAAGTTAAAGGTGGCACCTGTTTTTCTCTTGCTTTGTAATTCATGCCTCTTGAAGATGGTGCCATTGATTTTCCTCACAGAATATTTGCACTCAATGTGACAAGCATGTTTCTGTCTTATGAATACCAGTATACTAACTAATGTTTCTTTCATAACCTATTTTCACTGTTTTGCCTCCGTGCAGCTCCTACTCAGCCCTTTATTATTCTAAGGTCAATGCACTGCATAGCATTTTGTCAACAGAGGCAACATGAAAGCCATAGCTAAATAGTGGAGATATTATTTAAGTAGTATGAAAACATATTGTTATGTTTCTCTGCATCTCACAAGCGACCATGAATTACACAAGGAAACTCAAACGGTTTTGAAAATGTCACGATTCCATGAGCTTTTTACTGATGAAAATAAAAATATTTTGCAAAATTGTTTTTCCATTATTTGCCTAGAACTTTGCTTTAACCTGAAATGTTATGTTATCTTAATGAAGATTTTAAAGTGCTCTGTTACCCAAGGGTGTTCTAGTGCTGAGCACTGCCTAAATGGTTGCCGGAGAGAAGAAGGCTATTCAGAAAACAGCCAGGTTTTCAGCCGGAAAGGAGCTTGGTAGATTTCCTAAGATGCATTGGTAGGCTGTTCCAAGCATTTGCAGTACAGACGATGAAACTACCATCACCCCAGTTGACTTTTTCACTCGGGGGACGGTCAATTGCTTTGCTCCCGAAAAATGCAGCCTTTTCCGGGGGCATACCATTGTAGGCATTGTCTCAGGTAGTCAGGGCCCTTGCCCTTTAAGGATTTAAAGACCGCGCAAAGCGCTTTGAATTGTGCATGTTGTTTTACTGGGAGCCAGTGAAGATGTTGAAGTCCCTTTCTCACAGAGACAAACCTTTTGCACGAGCTGGAGTCTGTTCAGATGTTTCATTTGAATGTTCAAGTACAGACTATTGCAATAATCCAGCCGAGACAGAATGAGCACTGTGACTGCTGTCCTAAAGCTTTCCGTTGGTAGAAAGAATATTATTTTCCTCAAAATTCTGAGGAAAAAGACGCTCATAGAGACAACCCTGCTGACCTGAATGCCAAAGGTAAGTCTGTTGTCCATAATCACCCTCAGGTTTTTGGCTTTCTTAGTAGGGGCTGGGGGCATTCCTATTTCTTCAGGCCACCAGTCCGGGGTCTAGAGATTAGGATTATTGCCAAATATGATGACCTCCATGTTATCTGCATTGAGTTTCAACAAGTTCAAAGACATCCAGCCAGCAATGGCTTTCATGCAATCGTGGCATCTTGAACCAATTTCCACTTCTTCGCCTCACTGTAGGGACAGCACAATTTGTGTGTCGTCCGTGTAGGATGTTATTTGGAGCCCGAAAGATCTTATCAGGGCTGTCAGCGGGCACACGTATATATTAAAGAGCATGGGACTATGGGACAACCCCTGTGGCACCCCATAAGGAAGGGAAAAAGGCTTAGACCTATCCCTCCCTAAATCCATCATTTGAGTTCTGCCGGCCCAGAAAAAATGTCAGGAGATTCCAGGCCTTACCCTGAACCCCTGCAGTCGATAAACGGTCCATCAGAACTTTGTGATGGACCGTATCGAAAGCTACTGACAAATCCAACATGATCAGGATCGCCGCGCCTCCCTGGTCAATGGCCTCTCGTACCTCCTCCATGACTTTGATCAGGGCTAGCTCCGTGCTGTGTTCAGCACAAAAGCCATATTGCGTGGGATCTAGCAAACTGTTGATCTGAAAGAACGTGCTAAGTTTCCCTCTCATAGCCCTCTTGATCATTATTGCCGGCAATGGGAGGCGAGAGATAGGTCTATAGTTGTTCGGATCCCTTGGATCCAGGTTTGGCTTTTTTATCAATGGGAGTATTGAGGCTGATTTAAGGTTTTTAGGATACTGGCCTAAATTAAAGATGATAAGGATAGACCTTTGACCCTGTCCTCAGGTAGGTCGCCCCCCAGCCGCTACACGGTCCTCCCATGACGCTGCCCTCGCTGCTCGCTGGCTAGACCACCTGCTCCTGCTTGCCTGTGAGTCCGCCACCGGTTCTGCCCTTTGTGCCCCGTATCCCGCTCCCCGTTTTACATTCTGTACCCCTCATTGTTGCCTTGTTGACCTTTTGTGCCCCGTATCCCACTCCCCTTTTTGCATTCTGTACCCCTCATTGTTGCCTGGTTGACCTTTTGTGCCCCGTATCCCGCTCCCCGTTTTGCATTCTGTACCCCTCATTGTTGCCTTGTTGACCTTCTGTGCCCCGTATCCCGCTCCCCGTTTTGCATTCTGTACCCCTTCCCCGCTCGCCTCAGTGTCCATTCCCGCCGCTGCGTCCCTGCGGCCCCGCCCCCCGCTGTCCCATTCGCCACCCCGCTTCCGCCTACCAGCTGCTCCGCCCTCCCACAGGTCCTCATATGTAGGCCGTGCAGCCTAAGGCAAGCCCGTCTGCGCCCGTCCGTGCCTGGCTCGCGCCCAGCGCCAGGATCCCTGGCCCCCATGTTTGCCAGCCCACACAACGGACTTACGACGCCACCACCCTCAACGCACTCAACGCCGAACGGAACCCCGCCTGCTACCAAGCCACCCCGAAACACACCCACGGACCCTTCACCTGCCAAACCTGCAAGCTCACCCACCTCCGGACCCGCACCGCACCAGCCATGCCGAACACCAGCAACAACCACCTCAAGTGCATCCTGCTCAACACCCGCTCCGTCCACAGACACCCTGGACGTCGCCTTCCTCACAGAAACCTGGATGAACGCCTCCTCAGCACCCGACATCGCCACAGCCATCCCGGACGGATACTAGATCACCCGGAGGGACCGCATCAACCAGAGGGGAGGAGGCATCGCCATCATACACAAGAAAACCATCCGCATCACGACCAACTCCGACGACACCTTCACCGCCGCCGAACACCTCCACTTCCAGATACACACCGACCCCAAGACGACCCTCAGAGGCACCCTCATCTACAGACCCCCAGGACCACGCACAAAATTCAGCGAAGACATCGCAGACTTCATCAGCCCGCACGCCCTCCCCTCCGCTGACTACATCCTCCTAGGGGATCTCAACTTCCACCTGGAGAACAACAAGGACTGCAACACCACCACCCTGCTGGACAACCTCGCCAACCTCGGACTCAAGCAACTAGTGAACACCCCCACCCACTGCGCCGGCCACACGCTTGACCCCGTCTTCTCATCCAGCAAGCATCTCCTTCAGCCACTCCACCGTACTTCATTGGACTGACCACGGCTGCGTCCACTTCAGCTTCAGAAGACCCACGACCCACCACCACCCGCAACAGGTTCCTCGCCGGAGGTGGAGCAAGATCACCACCGAGCAGCTCACCACCTCCCTCAGCCAGAACCCCCCCGTCAGCACAACAGACCCCAACGAGGCAGCCAGCAACCTCACACAGTGGCTGACCGCCTGCGCTGACGACCTCGCACCACTGAAGAACCCTCCCAGCAGACCCGGCAACAAGAAAGCCCCCTGGTTCACCGACAAACTCAAGGACTCCAAGAAGAACTGCCGCACCCTCGAGAAAGTCTGGCGCCACGGCCAGACCACAGACAACATGACCGCCCTCAAGCAACGCCACCCGCAAGCACCACCAGCTGATTCGCACCACCAAGAAGACAGCATTCAAAGAAAGACTGGACAACAACGCCCACAACAGCAAGGAACTCTTCAACATCGTCAAAGAGCTCTCCAACCTCAGCACCGGAAACAACGACATCACTCCTTCACAAGACCTCTGCGACTCACTCGCCTCGTTCTTCCACCGCAAGATCACCGACATACACAACAGCTTCAGCGCCCCAGCCACGCACAGTACCGCCGAACCAATGCCCCCCACCACCACCCTCTGCGCTTGGACGCCGGTCAGCACCGAAGACACCACCCGCACGATGAACACCATCCACTCCAGATCACCAACCGACCCCTGCCCCCACCACGTCTTCAACAAGGCCGACTCTATCATCGCACCCCAACTCCGGGACATCATCAACACCTCCTTCCACACCCCCACCTTCCCAGAGACCTGGAAGCACACCGAGCTCAGCGCCCTCCTGAAGAAACCAACAGCGGACCCCACCGACCTCAAGAACTTCCGCCCCATCTCGCTCCTCCCTTTTCCTGCCAAAGTCCTCGAGAAGACGTCAACAGACAGCTCGCCGCCTTCCTCGAGACGAACGGATCCCTCGACCCCTCGCAGTCCGGCTTCCGAGCCAACCACAGCACCGACACCGCACTGATCGCTGCCACCGATGACATCAGAGCCTTGCTCGACAACGGGGAAACAGCGGCCCTCATCCTCCTGGACCTCTCTGCAGCGTTCGACACTGTCTGCCACCGCACCCTAGTACAGCACCTCGGCAACATCGGGATCCAAGAGAAGGCACTGAAGTGGCTCATCTCGTTCCTCGCCGGAAGAACTCAGAGAGTCCGCCTCCCCCCGTTCAGATCCGAGGCCTCCGAAGTCATCTGCGGCGTACCACAAGGATCCTCACTCAGCCCAACCCTCTCCAACGTCTACATGAGCCCCCTCGCAGCCATCGCACGCCAACACAACCTCAACATCATCTCCTACGCCGACGACATCCAGCTGATCCTCTCCCTCACCAACGACCCCGCCACCGCCAGAACCAGCCTCCAGGAAGGGATGAAAGATGTCGCCGAATGGATGAAGAACAGCCGCCTGAAACTGAACTCAGACAAAACGGAAGTCCTCATCCTGGGATCATCACCCTCCGCTTGGGACGACTCCTGGTGGCCCCCTGCCCTGGGCGCCACTCCCAAGACAATGGACCACGCACGCAACCTGGGCTTCATCCTGGAGTCCTCCCTCTCGATGACCAGACAAGTCAACGCCGTCTCATCATCATGCTTCAACACCCTGCGCATGCTCCGTAAGATCTTCCGATGGATCCCCACCGAAACCAGGAAGACGGTCTCCCTGGCACTCGGCACCAGCCGACTGGACTACGGGAACACCCTCTATGCCGGAACCACAGCCAAACTTCAGAAAAGACTCCAACGCATCCAGAACGCCTCCGCACGACTCGTCCTGGACCTCCCCCGACACAGCCACATCTCCGGCCACCTGAGAGACCTGCACTGGCTCCCCGTCAGCAAGAGGATCACGTTCAGGCTCCTCACCCACGCACACAAGGCTCTTCATGACCTGGGCCCCAAAAACCTCAACAACCGCCTATCCTTCAACATGCCCACCCGCCAGCTACGATCGTCCATCCACGCCCTCGCCGCCGTACCACGCATCCGCAGAGCCACCGCCGGAGGAATATCCTTCTCCTACCTGGCAGCCAAGACTTGGAACTCCCTCCCCATCCACCTTCGGCTGACCTAGGGCCATCTCTCCTTCAGGAAGCAACTCAAGACCTGGCTCTTCGAGCAGTAACGGACCCCTCTCCCCCAACACCTTGAGACCCTTCCGGGTGAGTAGCGCACTTTACAAATGATATGATTGATTGATTGATAGATCCAATGACCTCAGGGATGTCTTTAATCACCGACACCGACACTGGACAAGGGTCCAGGGGAGATCTGGCTCGGGTTGCCGTCAAAAGATTAATTACATCTTGAGTCTCGAGTGGTGTAAAACCCTCTAGTATAAGTGATGATTTGGTGGCAATGGGCAATGGCCTAACTAAAACCTCAGCATCCTCTCTATGCTGATGGATAAAGGAAGAGAAAATGACTTCCACCGTATTCCGAAAGAAGGAGGCTAATGATTCACAGAGTACTAGGCGACTATGTGTGTTGGGTCTGGCAGGGTTCGTAAGTTTGGTTATAGTTTTAAAAAGTTCTCTGGAGGAGGATTTGGCCTCGTTGATCTGCTCTGCAAAATATGCTTTTTTTGTTTCGAAGAGTAGTTTTTTATAGTTTGAGACGCTTGCTTTATAAGCCTCTTTATTGATGGTGTTGAACCCTTTTCTCCAGGCCCGTTCCAGCCTCTTGCAATCAGTTTTGTGCTTTTGTAAGTTATCAGAGTACCAAGAGGCTAAAGGAAGTGCTCGCTTGGGGGTTTACAGTTTAACCGGGGCTAGTTTACTGCATGCGGCCTCAATCCATACCGAGTATGCAGCCATGGCCTCCTCCACTCTGGCTGAAAGACTTGGGGCTGCTGCTTTCAGAAGATTCCCTAAGTCAATGCTATTAACGTTTTTCCAGGCCCATAATGCTATCTTCTCCTTGGGCTCTGGCTTATGTTAATGATGTGGGGTCCACCGTAGTTTAAAAAAAATGGCGGCATGATCTGTCCAGGGGAGTGGCAGTACCTCGATGAGGGAAAGGCTCGAATTATTGGAAAAGATTCCATCTAAAGTATGTCCTGCTATGAGTAGGTCCTTCTACCCGCTGCTCGAGGTCCCCTCCATTCATACTTTGCTTTAACCTCAAATTATCCTCCAGATGAAAGTTAAAATCTCCCATTATTGTAAAAGAGTTGGCACACAACCCCTCCTCCAGGAGTGTACCAATGGAATCAAGGAACGCACCTCTGGGGCCAGGGGGGGCTGTAAAGGAGAATAGCTTTAAACGTGTCCTGGGGTAAATACGTACACTTAATGACAGTGCTTCACAAGCTAAGTTGGAGGGTGTAGTGAATGTCGGCTCTAGGCTATTATGATAAATAACTGCCAGTCCTCCACCCCTCCTTTGTGGTCTATCAAGTGTATGGCAGAGGAAATCGGGGGGAGATGCTTTGACAATATCGGGTCCTCAGGAATTATCAGTCCAGGACTCGGTTATAAATGGCATCTTGATATTATGTTCCTCAATAAAGTGTGCACATTCCATGCTGTGTTTAATCAACAACCTGGCATTAAGAAGTAGGTATATAATGGGAACAGCGCCGCTTTGCTTGTTTATATCTCCTGTCGGATTAGGCAAATGATTAGTAGGAAGGGCCATGATGTGGTGGAGGGGCAGAAGGCATTTTGTGAATGAGGCTGCCTGATCTTCTGGGTTTATACGAGGCAAGACCATTGGGCAGCTCGCCTTGCCACCCTCCAGATCCAGCCTCATAAGGATGTCTCTGGGGTAAGTCAGTAGGCATGGCCTAAAAGGGCCAGGGGGACTGGCCCTGAGCCCGCTCCGAGCACGGACAGGCGCAGATGGGCTTGCGTTAGGCGGGCGCGCCCAATGCAAGCCCATCTGCGTGCGTCTGCTGTGCGGTTGCGTCAGCGTGCGTCTTAATGGGAAGTGTCTAAAAAGAACTAGCCTGCTAACATCTGATGGGTGCCATGATCCCTGCCCCGATTCCTAAGAAAAAAGCAGGGCAGTGTCTGGCAAGCAGCTACGGGTGATTAAAGTGTTCCGTACATTAAATACAGATCTGTACTAGCAGCAATGACCGGCAGATAAGATAAAGTTTCAAGCGTAATTCATATATTTCAAAGTAAAGCAGTAACAAATGTAATCATAAAACAAACAGTTTCACCCCAATGCTAAAAACAGTCCTGGTGGGCATTAAACACAGCCCATAAAACCAGGAAAGCAGCGCTGCGCGGTTGCGTCAGCGTGCATCTTTATGGGAAGCGGCTAAAAAGAACTAGCCCGCTAACCTCTGATGGCTGCCACGCTCCCTGCCTCCAGTTCCTAAGAATAGAGCACGGCAGCGTCTGGCGAGTAGCTACGGGCTATTAACCCCTTCGCTGCCAGGCCTTTTCCCCCTCCTGTGCCAAGTCTTTTTTTGGCTATTTGGGGTAGTGCGCGATGAGGCCCCTGTAACTTTTTGACCACATAAGATATCCACACCAAATTTGCGTCCTTTTCTTCCAACATCATGGGGATTCTAAAGGTACTCAGGGTTTGTGGATTTCCCTGGAGGAGTCACAGAAATTAGCCAAAATACAGCAAAATGTTTTTTTTTTCAGAAAAATTGGAAAAACGGGCTGCAAATGAAAGCATCTGGGTTTTTCCCTGCAAATGTTATCAAAAAATGGTTTGTGGGGTTGAAATCACCATTTTCCCAGCTTTTAGGGGATACCAGACATTTGTCAGAAACCCAACATTTTTTACACAGTTTTGGCATTTTTCTGGGACATAGCCTATTTTTGCTATTTTTTGTGCTTTCTACCTCCTTCAAATTAATGGTAGAAATGGGTACAAAAGCAATAATGGATCCTGGAAAGCTATACATTTTAGAGAAGAAGACAAAATACTGAATTCAGCAAGGGGTCATTTGTGTAGATCCATCAAGGTTTCTTTATAGAAACTAACAGTTAAATATAGCATAAATTGAAAATTAGTTGAAAAAAACAGCCTTTTCTGTCAACGTTTTCACCTGTAATTTCTTCTAATTATGACAGCTGTTTGAAAGCAATATACCGTTACATCCGTTGGACATTACTGGTTGTGGGGATATATAGGACTTGTAGGTTCACCAAGAACCTGACGAACCCAGAGCCAAAAACTGAGCAGCAACTTGCAATGGTTTTTTGTTATGTACCAGGTACATAGTAATTATTCTGTAAAAATGTGTACATGGAAAAATCGGTATGAAAGACACCTATGTATTTATGAAATGGGAACAAAATATAGAGTTTAGAAACAGTAGATATTTGAACATTTCTCAAATTGGGAATACTCATACTAGCATGAGAATTATCAGTCATTTTTTAGAATGACTTCTTTTTTTACACAATGTCTTTCATTTGGAAGGCAGTAATGCATCGAAAGTCAATAGGTAATAACAGTTCCTTTACAAATCTGAATTAGCCTAAGTCTCCCGATAAAAATGGTACTTCACTTGTGTGGGTAAGCATAGTGCCCACGACAGGAAATGGCTCAAAACCCAAAGTGAACACACCACATTTTCACAATTAAAATGTACCCTTTTTTTGCGAAGTGTCTAGCTGTAGTTTTTGAACACTAGTGACGCAGTTCGGGATTCTCTATTTCCTCTGTTACCACGGACAGAATGATTTCTCAGTCACACAAATCACTCAATTCATACGCTGGTGGGGCCCATAACACCAACATTCATACCATCAAACTATCCGCACCTAACGAGAGGGAAATTGATTCCGAATACTGCTCTGGAAGGAAATACCTCTCACCCTAAATCACACTTAGCATTCCTTCCATACTAAGGTCGATCGGACCAAACTAGTTGTTTGTATTTAAAGAAACATTAATACTTCTAAATAACCAGACAATACCTTTCAATGAAATAACAACTCAACACGTGTTAATTCAATTGTTTTATCTAATTAAATGCAGGTTAAATCTTAATAAATCAATCTCGTTTTGTCATATTTACCTATTCTGGCTATTTTTCGTTGTCTAAGTCAGTGTCTGGTCATCAGTCAATTTGTCAAGGTTCTGTTCTGTCATGCAGAGTCACCGTCCTCTCCGTCATCATAACATCAGGAAACTGGAAATGACGTTCGGGAAGTGGTCCTAATACCTCTCTAGTCTACCTTTATTTATAGTAAAATTGGCATTCCAAATGTTACAAATGATGTTTCAAGGGGCCCTGATTGGTTAATTAAAGTACATCTTGTTGCATCAGGCAACATTCGATGTTGTCCCCATAGGGGAAATGTATCGATGAGTAGGAACAGGTTAAGTTCAACAGTTCAAAAGTAGCCTTTTTGCACATCCAGGGGAACTGTCGCTTCGCCCAGGGTGGCCTTGCTGGGCACAATTGTGACAGGTCACCGTGGGGACACAGTTGCTGTAGTCAATGCAGGCGCCTTTCTCCATTGTTTCAATGGTGATGTCATTCAATTTAGTCAGGTTTCAGTGGGAAGCCATCTTTTCGCGGGCCCAAATGGCCAACTTAAGTAAAGAAACCTATAAAAACGTAATTAATGCATAGAAATGATAAACAGTGTTATCCACGTACTAATACCCTTGTGTGTATGTATTTATCTAGCAATACGCAACATTTAAAGCAGTTTATACTCATATTATTAAGCACAAATTACAATACCATCACAAAAGCAACACTTATCATATTAATATGCATACAATCTTAGTTCACATATTATTTAGCCATGCAAATGCATTCCCACGTGTATTCTTTCTGTTAATACGGTTGGTTTAACACCATACATCAAACCATTAATTGTATTATGATTAATTATTATTCGTTTTATTATAAACATGCGAAAATGAAGTGGGTATATAAAAAGAAAAAGTATAACACGCTCCAGCAATCCCCCCTTTGGTGATTTTATCACCACCAAACACACAAAACCCACAAATTAATTCTCCCCTTTTATGGAAATTCAGATGTTTTCTTGCTCGATTTATATTTCAGTCTCACCTTCATCCTCTCTTTTTGCTGACTCATACATACTCTCCTTCCACTCCTCCAATTCTATCTCTTCAAATTCTCTTTCTAGTTTATTTTCTTTCTTTTTAATATTTTCTCGTTTTATTTTCTTCTTATTTCTTTTATATCTACAACACATACATCCTAATCTAAATACTAATAATAGGAAAATCACACATGTTAGTGGAAATAATATCTTACCTAGAATAGTACTACCTAGTTTTGCTAAATAATTCTTAATAGCAGCCATCTTATTACTAATTTTAGTCCGAACATTTTCAGCCTCCAGTAGTACTATTTCATCGTGCAATTCTGTAATGTTTTTGATGTACACTTTTAGATCTTTGATTTCGTCAGGAATGTAAGTGCAACAATGTTGTACTTTCAGCATTCCACAGACTCCACCCTCTTTTGCCAATAAGATATGAAGGGCAAGTTGTTTTTGCATTACCATAGCACGCATGGCAACCCTTTCAGTATTTACCAATAAGAATTCCCCAGCGGTGCTTGTAGACAAGCGATCCACTACTGTTGATAGTTTCCGAATATTGTTTGCATTCAAAGATATTCCCACTGCTGGTATAAATGCTCCAAATATATCACCTACAATTTCTGTCCAAGTTTCCCTTCTACTACGTATTAGTTGTCTACTCTGAGCGTTATTTTCTACTCTATCCATATGAAAGATTTTTGGAAAGACCAAGCCAATATAACATGTGCCATACCAATGGTCTGGCAAACGATAATAAGCCTTGTTACCACAAATATAATACAATCCAGGAAAGAATGGATCATTTCCACCTCTGAATCCCCATCCGCTTGCAATAAAATATGTATCATGGCACTCACTTGTCCCTATATAATAATAATCATATTGAAATCTTTCCCGCATAATACATAATTTGCCTTTCTGTGGTGTATCTATAGCCATAGTTGGACTGGCTTCATTTTTCAACTCTTTTCTTTATCTACGTCCCAAACCGTTTTATCCATTTTTCTCCTTTCTGCTTTTCTATGCATCTTTAATCTCCTTCCTTCAACCATGTCTAAGAATGTCTTTTCTTCTTTCTTCAAACTACAAGTTAAATTGTTTCTAAAAATGTATTCTAATGTTAGTTCCTTAGTTTCTATGAAAATTTCACCTAATACTTTAGCAGTTTTAGCTGGTTTTAATTCGTTATTCATAGGCAATTGTCAAAGAATGTTATCTATGTCTGAAAAATGATATTCTAATTTCCCTACTTGATAAAATATACTAGTTAACACACTACATGATATTCCATAGGTTGCTGGAAGGTGGTGATAAGTCACTCCTTCTGAAACAGAGGTGGGTAACTGCATACATACGTAGCAATCCCTTACGTCCATTGTCTTTACATATTCATACAATAATTTTGAAAACACATTGCTAGAAAAATCAGTTATAGATCTATCTTTGTGTATATGATCATTGCTTATTCTAGTTGGAACTACCTTTAGAGGAATCTTCCCTATGTTAGTTGTATTTTCAGTATGTCCTTCTAATGTATCTAAAGTTACTTTGAAAGAGATCAGTAGAGCAAGTATGCTCCAAAGAAGCATTAATAATCCTGTACAACAACAACACATCTTGCACCATCTTTTCATAAAGGTACATCTACTCTTGTTATCATCTATGTTAGCCATTTTGTTAGAATGGACCGTGTCTTTTGACTTAGCCTCTTCTACGTTTACAACCAGTTTTTCACCTTAAGGCACTGAGCACCTAACAGGTTATACCAGTCGTTCAAATTTCTAGTTTAGTTTCTTAATTTTCTTTTCCAAAAGCTTTCCTTTGTTCTCATTCAGTTTGGCATCTCATCATTTTTCACTTTCCTCTCATCATCCAAATACAGAAATTCCCGAATTTCCACTTCTTCTCCAATATCGGACAAGATAACTCTCAGGATTCCCGCTGCTTCTTCTTCCTCAATCAAGTTCAGCAAAGCCTCTTGTGGATTTCCTTGACTATCTGCCTCTTCTCCTTGTTAAGGCAGTGCCACGTATGTCCATTCTGGCGACTTATACTTCTGGTTTGGTTTCCTCATTCTTTTGTTTTCTTCAGACACACTTATCTCTTCCTCTTTTGATTTTACTTGACTTGTCACTTCATTTACTTGTTCAGCCTTTGATGAATTAGCTCGTGTCAATCGGTATCTCAGTCTCTTTATCTTATTTGGCCAAAGGTCTTCTTTAGCATTTCTTCTTGATTTGCTTTCTTTTGTGTTTTTCTCCTCGATCCAAGTTCTCTTTCTCAGAACTCGACCTTCAGGTGTCTCATCTTTACTTTCTTCAGATTCTGTCTCGACTTGCTTTTCCTCTCCAACAGTTCCTTTTTCCACCTCTTATGTTTTCCCTACTTCTGTCCCTCCTCGGGTCTCCGACACGCAATCTTCCTGCTGTCTACTTGTCCCTTCACCTAACTCAGTGTTGGTTGTCCCTACACCTCCTCGGGGGTTTTAAGCAGAAATCTGACCCTCTCTCTCTATTTCTGTCCCTTCTTCACCTTCAAGAATTATTTCAGGTGGAACTTCTCCCACTCTTTCATCTGGGGCAAATGTCACTTCTGTTGGAGTGTTCTTTTCTTCTTTTTATGTTCGTTACTGGTACTCGGTATCTCTTGTTCGTTTCCAGAATCTGAACTTGTATCGGAAATCTGCAGTCTTTTCCTCAAGGAGTCACTTCGTGGAATTAGAGCTAATTTCGGCCCTTCCTCCCCCTTTGAAGATCTTCTTTTGTCTTTGATGTCTCGTTCTCTGAATCAGCACTCGATTCTGAATCATCAAAATATTCTTTGCCAGTGCTGTCTACTGGATTTGGAACTCTCAAAGTGTGACTTGCATAGATCCAGTTTTCAGTCCAGCACACTTCACAGCAGTTGTTGTAGTCAGTACAACTTGCCTTGGCCTTCCCCACCTTGGAACCAAGCAATTTCTTCTTCTGTGGACCTTTATTCTCACCCAGTCCCCTGGGCTCAGGTCATGGGCTGGTTTTCTTTCAAGAGTGGTGGCATCTGCTCCAACCTGGTGAAACACAGAATGGACTGCGTCAGCCAGGCCTTTACAGTAATCCAAAACCATGTCATCAGTTATAGTCATCAATTTGTTGACTGGTACAAACACGTGTCTCATGGCGCATCCCATAATGATTTCATGAGGACTTAACCCTGTAGATCTGTCTGGTGTAGATCTTATTGTCATCAAGACTAGAGGCAAGACATCGGGCCATTTCATACGTGTGGCCAAACACATTTTCCCTATTCTGTTTTTGATTGTACCATTCATTTGTTCAACCACACCAGAAGCCTCTGGTCGGTAAGCACAATGTAGTTTTTGCGGTACACTCAATGCTTCACAGATCAATTTCATGATTTCATTGTAAACATGTCCTCCTCTGTCTGATTCAATGGTCACTGGGAACCCAAATCTTGGGATGAATTCTCTTAACAGTAGTTTAGCCACTGTTACTCCATCATTTCTTCTTGTTGGGTATGCCTCCACCCACCTGGAGAACAGACAGACTATCACCAAAACATACCTCAACCTGTTACAAGGGGGCATCTCAATGAAATCTACTTGCATTCTGGTGAAACACCATCCGAATCACGACCAACTCCGACGACACCCTCACCGCCGCCGAACACCTTCACTTCCAGATACACACCGACCCCAAGACCATTTTCAGAGGCACCCTCATCTACAGACCCCCGGGACCACGCACACAATTCAGCGAAGCCATCGCAGACTTCGTCAGCCCGCACGCCCTTACCTCCTCAGACTGCATCCTCCTAGGAGACCTCAACTTCCACCTGGAGAACAACCCCATCTTCTCCTCTAGCAAGCACATCTCCTTCAGCCACTCCACTGGACTGCACTGGACAGACAACAGCTGCGTCCATTTCAACTTCAGGAGAACCACGACCCACAACCACCCTCAACAGGTTCCCCGCAGAAGCTGGAGCAAGATCACCGCCGACCAGCTCACCACCTCCCTCAGCCAGAACCCCCCCACCAACACAACGGACCCCAACAAAGCAGCCCGCAACCTCACACAGTGGCTCACCAACTGCGCCGATGACCTCGCACCACTGAAGAACCCCCCCCAGCAGACACGGCAGCAAGAAAGCCTCCTGGTTCACCAACGACCTCAAAAACTCCAAGAAAACCTCCCGTACCCTCGAGAAAGCCTGGCGCCACTACCAGACTACAGAAAACATGACAGCCCTCAAGAACGCCACCCTCAAACACCACCAACTGATCCACACCACCAAAAGGACCACATTCAAAGAACGACTGGACAACAACTCCCACAACAGCAAGGAACTCTTCAGCATCGTCAAAGAGCTCTCCAGCCCCAGCGCCTGCAACAACGACATCACACCCTCGCAGGACCTCTGCGACTCACTCGCCTCGTTCTTTCACCGCAAGATTGCCGACATACACAACAATTTTGGCGCACAGACCGTGCACCCTACCACCGATCCGGCGCCCCCCACCACCACCCTCCGCACCTGGACGACGGTCAGCACCGAAGATACCACCCGCACGATGAACACCATCCACTCTGGCTCCTCAACCGACCCCTGCCCACACCACATCTTCAACAAAGCCGACTCCATCATCGCACCCCAACTCCGGAACATCATCAACAAATCCTTCGCATCCGCCACCTTCCCAGAGAGCTAGAAAATACGCCGAGCTCAGCGCCCTCCTGAAGAAACCCACCGCGGACCCCACGGACCTCAAGAACTTCCGCCCCATCTCGCTCCTCCCCTTTCCGGCCAAAGTCATTGAGAAGATTGTCAACAAACAACTCTCCGCCTTCCTCGAGACCAACGGATCCCTCGACCCCTTGCAGTCCGGCTTCCGAGCAAACCACAGCACCGAGACCACCCTCATCGCAGCCACCGACGACATCAGGTCCCTGCTCGACAACAGGGAAACAGCTGCCCTCATCCTCCTGGACCTCTCGGCAGCCTTCGACACCGTATGCCACCTCAACCTGATACAGCGCCTCAGCAACATCGGAATCTAAGGAAAGGCCTTGGAATGGACCATCGCACACCAACACAACTGAAGTAATCACGAAATCAGATTGTAAGTAGAATCTTCTTTTATTCATGGGTTAATACTGCTGCATCTCCAGCTTGCCACAAGCGCTAAGTATTCTTCAGGCTCTAGCTGTCAACATTCCAGGAGAGCCTTCACTTCAACATTCTAGGAAGGAACCATGGGGTCAGAAGGAGGAGGGGTGCGGGGATCGAACCAAGAGGGAAGGATACAACACATCTTCCTCCTCAAGGGGAAAGGAACCAACGTGGGAAAATAGGGGGGAAAAGGTAGGAGATAACGTGCCAGGGGAAAGACATGAATAAGTCACCCTACCATGGGTGGCATACCTACAATAAAAGGAGAAAAGACATGGAATAAAAGTTGCCCTTCAACACATCTTATAGTCTTGGTGCCAAAAGGGAGAATTTCTGGGTCTCTGTCTCCTTCTCTCCTGCTCCTCCTCAAGTCTGCTACCATAACCTTGTGACTCGTCTACTTCTCTAGTGATTGAATCAACGGGACACGTGGCTACTCTATCCATACTCCACATTTTACCATTCTCTAGTATGACTACATTACTCTTAACCTCTTTGATCTTCTCCGGAGGAAAGAGTTTGTCCCCTTTGTTGCCCATGCCCTGGGGTTTCCTAATCCATACTCTTTGTCCTGGGACTAGAGACTTGTTTCGGGTACCCCATTTCTTGTCATACCAGTCCTTGTATTTTTGTTGTTTGTCTGAAACCCTCTTTCTGTACTCAAACGGATTGACCCCCCACTTCTTTTCTCTGAGGCAACCAGTTGGGAGATAACTTTGAGCCTGCCTTCCTCCCCCTCAACAGCTCAAACGGGGAATACCCAGTGGCCAGGTTGGGAGAGGTATGGTATGACCATAGCATATCTCTAACAGACGATTCAATAGGCTTATGTGATGTGGCAGCCAACTGAATGCATCCTTTTAACAACCTATTAGCTCTCTCCACCTTCCCATTGGCTTTAGGGCAATATAAAGGTGTGCGTATGTGAGCAATAGACATGTCTGCTAGAAATTCCTTCATTTCATCAGATGAAAACTGTACTCCATTATCGGTCACGATAGTGGCCGGAATACCCTCTTTAGAGAACACCTCAGTCAAAAACTTTATGAGCGACCTTGTGTTGATCTTACTCACAAATTTGTGTGTTATCCAGTTGGAATAATAATCTATTAGGACCAACAAATACATCTCCTGTGGACCTAACCCATGCAGGGGGCCCGCTATGTCCAAACCCAGTTTATTCCAGGTATCCTCAGGTACCTCTACCGGTCTCAAAGGAATGCGTCTAGTTATCTTACTTTTGTCACTCATGCTGCATGCCTCACACTCACTTACTTTCTCCTCCATCAATTGATCCATGTATGGAAACCTAAAGTCTGATCTTAGCCTCGCCTTACACAGACTTTTCCCTAAATGTCCCTCATGCGAGAGATCTATAATGTGATTCCTGAGACCACAAGGGGGAACTAACTTCCCTGACTTTAGAAGAAAGTTCCCATCCACCGACAACTCATCTCTGACATTCCAAAAGGGATGTACTTCCTCAGGAAGTGTTTTGCATTTGGTTGGCCACCCCTTAATCACATAGTTTTTTACTGACTTAGTGGTACCATCTTGTTCCATATGGAGATCCCATTGGCTTTGTGAGACCACTTTTTGGGAAATCTCCATAACGGCCTCCTTCACCTCTGGATTCCCTTCCTCAGTATCAATGGGAGACCTAGATAAAAAGTCTGCCACCTTATTCTGCGGACCCGGTATATATACCATCTTGAAGTTGTAACCTTGGAGACCAAGCAACCATTTTTCAATGCGAGAAGTCACATTCTCCATGTCTTTTTTCGTGAAAATAGCTAGTAGGGGTTTGTGGTCAGTACACAATTCGAATGGTACACCCCACACAAAAAACTTGAAGTGTTGTACAGCCCAATACACTGCTAACGCCTCCTTTTCCACCGTAGAATAGTTTGACTCCGCCACTGTCAGAGTTCTAGAAGCAAATGCTACTACTCGTACTTTATTGTCAATCCTTTGAGCTAGGGTGGCCCCTATCCTTTTGTTACTAGCATCCGTTGAGATTAGAGTATCCCTTGCCACCTCATAGTTACCAATGAAAGGGGCCTTAATTATGGATTCCTTTATCTGCTTGAAGGCCTCTTCTTGTTCTTTTCCCCACATGAATGTGGAATTTTTCTTTACTAGATCTCTTAGGGGTTGAGACAACGTAGAAAGTTCTTTATGTACTTTGACATAAACTCTAACAAGCCCAGAAATGACAAAACCTCTTCCCTACCAGCCGGAGTAGGCGCTTTCCAAACCGCCTCCACCAAGTCAATTTTAGGTTTGATGCCTTCCTCCAATATTGTGTGTCCCAAATAGTCCACTGATGTTACCCCCAACTTACATTTACTCTCTTTTGTCGTAAATCCTGCCTCCGTCAACTTATTAAGTGCCATTTCAAATTTTTTTCCATGTTCATGCTCACTTGAACCATACACCAAAATGTCGTCCTGAAAACACATGGTTTTCTTACAATCTTTCAGAATATGCTGCATTATCCTTTGAAATGCTGAGGCGGCAGACGCCAACCCAAAAGGCATCCTTAAAAACGTATAATTGCCGAATGGGGTGGTGAAAGCCGTCAAAAGCTGTGAATCTGGATGAAGATCCACCTGATGGTAGGCCGATGAAAGATCAAGGACACTGAAAAATTTCGCCCCATGGATTGTGCTCAACATTTCATTTACCTTAGTAAAAGATGTCTATCCACAAGAATATTTGCGTTCAAGTCCCTCAAGTCCACACACAACCTAATACTGCCCCCTTTATACTTGGTTGTGAGAACAATGGGTGCCAACCACTCTGAACTTTCTATTTCTTCTATAACACCCTGCTTTACCAACTTTAAAAGTTCCTCCTTTAAAGGTTCTCTCATGAGCAGTGAAATTGACCTAGTTTTGTGCACAAACGGGACCGCTCCTTTCTGTAAAACAATTTTGTGCATGTAGTTCTTCAACTCACCCAGTGTATCAGAAAACACCTCAGGGAATTCTTTTATAAAATTTCTGCCTACCTCCTGTGGTTCTACCAACATGTTACAACAAACAAATGATGGACGGAATGCTGACAATGCAGACATTCTCCCCCAGTCAAGAGATCTGGGTTAAATCCATCGTTCTTTTGCCCACTACGCCACGCCAGTTTAGACATGGCCATATGCAAATCAGTCTTGACCCTGTGCCTCATGGGAACAGTCCAGCCCGAACTGCCAAGCCATGTCTTCCCTGGACCGGAATCAAGCATCCTAGGACCGGTTTCTGGCTATCAGCCGTCATCAGCCATGATAGCTTGACTCCAGTGGCGTAGTGAGCACGGGTCCCACGTCTGGGAATACCCATCCCACTTAGGGCGAAAAGCGTTACAACAAACAAATGATGGACGGAATGCTGACAATGCAGACATTCTCCCCCAGTCAAGAGATCTGGGTTAAATTCATCGTTCTTTTACCCACTACGCCACCCCAGTTTAGACATGGCCATATGCAAATCAGTCTTGACCCTGTGCCTCATGGGAACAGTCCAGCCCGAACTTCCAAGCCATGTCTTCCCTGGACCGGAATCAAGCATCCTAGGACCGGTTTCTGGCTATCAGCCGTCATCAGCCAGGATAGCTTGACTCCAGTGGCGTAGTGAGCACGGGTCCCACGTCTGGGAAAACCCATCCCACTTATGGCGAAAAGCTATCCTGGCTGACGAGGGCTGAAAGCCCGAAACCGGTCCTAGGATGCTTGTTTCCAGTCCAGGGAGGACCTGGCTTGGCAGTTCGGGCTGGACTGTTCCCATGGGGCACAGGGTCAAGACTGATTTGCATATGGCTGGGTTCAAACTGGAATGGCATGGTGAGCAAAAAAACGATGGATTTAGGCCCAGATCTCTGTACTGGGGTGAATGTATGACATTGTTCTGCATTCTGTCCATCAACTGTTGTTTTTGCATTTGTCACCCCGAGTGGGACGGGTATGCTCAGACGTGAGTCCCGTGCTCTCCATGCCACTGGAATCAAGCTATCCTGGCTGACGAGAGCTGAAAGCCCGAAACCGGTCCTAGGATGCTTGTTTCCAGTCCAGGGAGGACCTGGCTTGGCAGTTCGGGCTGGACTGTTCCCATGGGGCACAGGGTCAAGACTGATTTGCATATGGCTGGGTTCAAACTGGAATGGCATGGTGAGCAAAAAAACGATGGATTTAGCCCCAGATCTCTGTACTGGGGTGAATGTATGACATTGTTCTGCATTCTGTCCATCAACTGTTGTTTTTGCATTTGTCACCCCGAGTGGGACGGGTATGCTCAGACGTGAGTCCCGTGCTCTCCATGCCACTGGAATCAAGCTATCCTGGCTGACGAGGGCTGAAAGCCCGAAACCGGTCCTAGGATGCTTGTTTCCAGTCCAGGGAGGACCTGGCTTGGCAGTTCGGGCTGGACTGTTCCCATGGGGCACAGGGTCAAGACTGATTTGCATATGGCTGGGTTCAAACTGGAATGGCATGGTGAGCAAAAAAACGATGGATTAAGGCCCAGATCTCTGTACTGGGGTGAATGTATGACATTGTTCTGCATTCTGTCCATCAACTGTTGTTTTTGCATTTGTCACCCCGAGTGGGACAGGTATGCTCAGACGTGAGTCCCGTGCTCTCCCTGCCACTGGAATCAAGCTATCCTGGCTGACGAGGGCTGAAAGCCCGAAACCGGTCCTAGGATGCTTGTTTCCAGTCCAGGGAGGACCTGGCTTGGCAGTTCGGGCTGGACTGTTCCCATGGGGGCACAGGGTCAAGACTGATTTGCATTTGGCTGGGTTCAAACTGGAATGGCATGGTGAGCAAAAAAACGATGGATTTAGGCCCAGATCTCTGTACTGGGGTGAATGTATGACATTGTTCTGCATTCTGTCCATCAACTGTTGTTTTTGCATTTGTCACCCCGAGTGGGACGGGTATGCTCAGACGTGAGTCCTGTGCTCTCCATGCCACTGGAATCAAGCTATCCTGGCTGACGAGGGCTGAAAGCCCGAAAACGGTCCTAGGATGCTTGTTTCCAGTCCAGGGAGGACCTGGCTTAGCAGTTCGGGCTGGACTGTTCCCATGGGTCAGAGGTTCAAGACTGATTTGCATATGGCTGGCTTCAAACTGGAATGGCATGGTGAGCAAAAAAACAATGGATTTAGGCCCAGATCTCTGTACTGGGGTGAATGTATGACATTGTTCTGCATTCTGTCCATCAACTGTTGTTTTTGCGCTCTACCAACATGACCTGTTCTTCATTGTTGGGATCCAAAGTGATGCCCAAATCCTTCTGGTGCTTCCATCCTAGAAGACTCGATCCTTGTTTTGTGATATATACCTTGCCTACAGTGTGTCTATCATTAAAAGCTATTCTCATCCTCATCATCCCAACCAATGGAATAGGTTCCTTGTTGTACCCTGAAGGACTAACGTCCGCCTTTTCTAACTCTATTTGTTTTCCTTTAAATTTTTCCATAAATACCTTCTCCTCAATGAGTGTGAATGGTGAACATGAATCCGCATACATCTGAAACTTCTCTCCATCCAATATGATATCGCAAGAGGGATATTGCACTCTCTCACCCAAACTCCCTTGACCTATCTGAAAAATGTATGTTTTTCTTTCACTATTTTCTGACTCTACACAGCCAATTTCATGTACTTTAGGTATGAACGCTTTGCACACTTTTGACAAATGTCCCTTGTTGTTACATTTCCTGCACACAATGTCCCTAGCCGGACATTTCCAATTGTTCGCCAAATGATTTGGACTACCGCACCTGAAACACAACAAACCCTCCATACTTCTACTCGGAATGTCTTTACCTCTGTCGCCCACCTTGCATACAGCCTCCTCTGTTTGTGCATGTTTAAATTCTCCTTTTTCCCTACTCTCACCAGAGGATGCTCTCATCTCCTTCATGCATATGGCTGTGTGTTCCAACCCCTTCGCTATGCTTATCGCTTCCTCAAGGTCTGGGTTCCTTGTCAATAATTCTTCTTGAACCTTCATGTCATTTGTACACCTAACCAACTGGTCCCTGATAAGGGAATCCGTTAGTGCGCCAAAGTCACAGGTTGCTGACAAGCCCCTTAAAACCGCTACATATGATGAAACCTTCTCATCTTTCCTCTGACTTCTTTTAAAAAATTTGTGCCTCTCCAAAACCACGTATATTTTATGTTTGAAGTGCTCCTCCAATTTCCTTAATGTATATTCATATACGTCCCCTCCTACATCTTCATCATCTGTTTCATCCTCAACCAATCTACCTGTGATGTCCTCAAATACCTTTCTTCCCTGGACTCCCAGATTGTGCAAAAGAATGTGCTGCTTCCTCACATTTGAAAAATTTCCTCCACCAATGGCAATGAGGTATGACTTGAAAATACCCTCCCACCTGTGCCACGGTATATCTGGTTCTCCTACTTCATTCAAAAACGCAGGTGGTTGACTCATACCCGCCTCTGCCATCTTCACAGGAGTAAATGACAGAACTGAACCTGACTTGATGAAAATAAATACACACTCCTCCTCAAAATATGCTATACTAACTGCGCCCAACCAAAGAAGTGCTTCTATGCAATTTGTGAAAGAACCCCTTTTTTTTTTTAACTTGCCTTATTGTCCACCTGAAAAGAGAAAGGTTAAATGCATCACGCTACTTATGTAAGAACTTTTCCCCTTTTTTTTTTCTCCACCTATATAAAATCCAAGCTTTGCCAAACACTGCCCTTATTGTCCACCTGAAAACAAAGGAGTTAAATGCATCACGCTCCTCTTGAAATAACTTTACTATCACAATTGCTTGAATATGCTCGTGGTTTTTTCCTTCAAACCTGCGTGAACCATCAAATCAGTAAATGTTCCGTCGTCAATTTAGCCAGAGTCTCTCTTTAAATGAAGGGTTCCTTCAGCTTCCGTGAATTTGTGAAGAAAATCAACGTAAATGTATCATTCCAGCCATAAAACTGATTCCTTCTTTACAGAAAAGCGATGCACAGCCTTCTTTACCAAGGTCCGTTCTTTGAATCTGCTGCTGAACCTCACAGACTAGTTTTACCTCAGCGAACGCTAATCCGGCACCTAGTCGTTCATGTTTTGAAAAATTCAACCAGACCTCTTCCGCCGAGTTTCCTTGGTTAACAAAGCCACCTTCGCACCAGAGCACTGCCAAATACCCTTAAGGAACCTCGGGTAAGAGTTACGAACACCAGCCCTTTGAAAGGTGACAGGAAAACTTCGCAATATTTCCCTCAGAAACTCGCCTGCTCCGTTGTCTCACGAAGGATTCCGACAGTGCAGGGGACCACAAGAACTTCAACCCAAACACCGACGCTGACTCCACACTCCGATCTTGACAGGAACATATGCCATCTACCACATTCATACTGCCATGGGCGCAAGAAGATTCATTGAAGTAACAGACGAAGGTTATTCTGGATACAACTCACCCTCCTTTACTTGCGTAAGAGTCCCGTTTTGCAATAGTGGTTTCAGGCTGATATATCCTTTTATAACAGAGCTTCCAGCAGCTGGAAAGACGAATTTCCCAGGGGAAGATGCAGCGCTGTCCCAGACACAGCACCCCGTCCTCGTCGCCAATACATGAAGTAATCACGAAATCAGATTGTAAGTAGAATCTTCTTTTATTCATGGGTTAATACTGCTGCATTTCCAGCTTGCCACAAGCGCTAAGTATTCTTTAGGCTCTAGCTGTCAACATTCCAGGAGAGCCTTCACTTCAACATTCTAGGAAGGAACCATGAGGTCAGAGGGAGGAGGGGTGCGGGGATCGAACCAAGAGGGAAGGATACAACAACAACCTCAACATCATTTCCTATGCCGACGACACCCAGCTGATCATCTCCCTCACCAATCACCCCGCCACCGCCAGAGCCAACCTCCAGGAAGGAATGAAAGACGTCGCGGAATGGATGAAGCTCAGCCGGCTGAAACTGAACTCAGATAAGACGGAAGTCCTCATCCTGGGAACATCCCCCTCCGCCTGGGACGACTCCTAGTGGCCCCCTGCCCTGGGCTCCGCTCCAAAGCCAACGGACCATGCTCGCAACCTGGGCTTCATCTTGGACTCCTCCCTCACGATGACCAAGCAAGTCAACGCCGTCTCGTCATCCTGCTTCAACACCCTGCACATGCTCCGAAAGATCTTCCGGTGGATCCCCACCGACACCAAGAAAACAGTCACCCAGGCCCTCGTCACCAGCCAACTGGACTACGGAAACACCCTATACGCCGGAACCACAGCCAAACTACAGAAAAGACTCCAGCGCATAGAGAACGCCTCTGCACGACTTATCCTGGACACCCCCCGCTTCAGCCACATCTCTCCCCAGCTGAGAGACCTGCACTGGCTCCCCATCAGCAACAGGATCACGTTCAGACTCCTCACCCACGCACACAAGGCTCTCCACGACATGGGACCCACATACCTCAACAACCGCCTCACATTCTACACGCCCACCAGCCACCTCTGCTCCTCCAGCATCGCCCTCGCCACTGTCCAACGCATCCGCAAGACCACTGCCGGAGGAAGATCCTTCTCCTACCTGGCGGCCAAGACATGGAACTCCCTCCCCACCCACCTACGACTGACCCAGAACCATCTCTCCTTCAGGAAACAGCTCAAGTCCTGGCTCTTCGAGCAGTAGCGGATCCCCCTCCCCCCAGCGCCTTGAGACCCTACGGGTGAGTAGTGCGCTTTACAAATTGATTGATTGATTGATTGAAAGGTCCTCCCTCTCTACCTATTGTTCCCAGGCTCACCACTGTTTTCCTCCCAGGATTGTACTGCTGGCATATCAGACATCTTTGACAAAGGCTCTCTGATACAAGTCTGAACTTTGCATTGTACCAGGTCTGCCTAAAGGCCCTAATCATAGCATCTCTCCCTATGTGTCCCTGGCCATGATACATTAGTGCCATGTTTGACAACATGCTATCAGGCATTACTGGTCTTCCATCTCGATAGACCCATACATGATCTTTCTCTCTTGGTGCACATCCTGCTTTCACCCATGTTTTCATTTCCTCATCTCCTGCTTCATCCTGCAACTGTCTCACTTCTTCCCACGTTTCCATAATGTTAGTAAACATTATAGAGCAAGAAGACATTTCCCTTTCCTTTGCCCGATTGATTGAATACTGATTTTGTGCACAATATTGGGCCATGTCATTGGCGTATCTGTTGCCGGTAGTGATATAATCACTACCCTGTCCATGAGCTGCACATTTCACAACGGCCAGTTCTTTAGGCAGCTGTATTGCCTCAAGCAATTTCCCAACCATATCTGCGTTCTTTATAAGAGTTCCACTCGAGGTCAGGAAACCTCTTTGTAGCCACAGTTGGCCAAAATCGTGGACAACTCCGAAACCATACTGGCTATCAGTTATCACTGTCACTCTCACATTCTTCCCAATCTTACATGCTTTTGTCAATGCCACGAGTTCCGCCACTTGAGCAGATTTAACTCCTTTCAAGTGGGATGCTTCCATGACTGCTGCAAATGTGCATATTGCATATGCCGCACTCAACAATCCTTCAACCGTTCTCAAACAAGATCCATCCACAAACATCACATAATCACTTTCTGGCAATGGCAAATCTTTTATGTCTGGTCGTGGTTTTGTGCAAAAATCAAGTATATCCAAAGAATCATGATCAACTTCGTCTCTTACCTCCACTCTCTCGACATCAGGCAATGTTGCTGGATTCACGTTCACACATCTCTCAAGAATCACATTGGCTGCACCTAGAATGACCTTCTCATACTTAGTCAGCCGACTATGTGACATGTATTGTGTTCGACTCCTTGTTAAAAGGATCTCCACATCATGAGGTACAAACACTCTCAATGGATATCCCATCACAATTCCTTCGCTTTGCTCTAAACCTCGGCATGTAGCAGCTACGGCTTTCAGACATCCTGGCAAACCTACAGCTACTGGGTCAAGCATCGATTAAAAATATGCAACTGGTCTCCTCAATCTTCCATGTTTTTGTATTAACACTGAGAGTGCACATCCGTTTCTCTCACTGCAATACAACTCAAACTCCTTCTCATAGTCTGGCATACCTAGTGCAGGTGCCTCGCATAAACTGTCCTTCAATTTCTTGAATGCTGCCAATTCTTCCTTGTTTAATTCAAAGGGGTCTTTTACCTCACTTTTGTCAATTTTACCAGTGGTTTTGCAATCAGGGAAAAGTTGCTTATCCACTGACGACAATAACCAACCATTCCTAGGAACATTCTCACTTCTCTCTGTGTCATAGGAGCTTTTATTCCTTTGATGATTCTGATTCTGTCTATAGTCACTTTTCTCAGTCCTTTTTCAATGTTGTGTCCTAGGTATTGTACTTCTTTCTTACGAAACTGTAATTTTGTTGGTGACACTTTAAGTCCTCCATCTGCAAAATGATTCAATAAGGCAATGGTATCTACCTCACAGGCTTCACGTGTTTTCAATGCCACAAGTAGGTCATCGATATACTGGACCAAAACCGAATTTTCAGGCATTGCTAGGTCTCCAGAGATTTCTTCAACAATTGATTAAATATTGAGTGGCTCTCTGTGTACCCCTGTGGGATTCGGCACCATGCCAAAATACGCTCTCCAAAACGAAATGCAAAAATTTGCTGACTGTCGTGATGCAAAGGAATTGAAAAGAAAGCATGGCACAAATCAATTACTGTGAACCATTCTGCGTCATGGGGAATCTGATACAATATCACTGATGGATTTGGTACGATGGGACAGCATGGTAAAACAATTGTATTCACTTTTCTCAAATCCTGCACTATTCTAAACTTTCCATTAGGCTTCTTCAGTCCCATTATAGGTGAATTACATGGACTACTCATTATCTCCCTGAGAATTCCTTGTTTGATCATTTTCTCAATTATTGGAGTTACTTCTTCAATTATTTCAGGTGTCAGTCTGTATTGTGGGATGTTCGGATAGGTTACTCCTTCTTTTACAGTAATTTTTACCGGGTCTACATTTCTCATAAGTCCTACATCTTCTCCAGTGAAGTCCCAAACTCCTGCTTTTACTGTTTGTTTTAACTCTGGTGGCAATTCTTCAGGATTAAATATGGCATATGTCTCAGTAACATCATTCTCTCTGTTAGCTATGGTCATTTTATACAATACATCCTCATCTGATGTTTCAAATGCTATTCCGTCCGGAGTACAACATATGGTGCAGTTCATCTTACACAACAAGTCCCTTCCTAGTAAATTCACAGGACTTGTGTCACACATCACGAAGCGATGCATGTCTGAAAATTTCCCTATTCTGACCTTTACTGGTTCTGTAAGGTATGTTCTAATTTGTTTGTTGGACACACCAACTACTTGGATTGTTTCATCCGAAAGAGGAAGATTCTTTACATCAGCTGACCTGACAGTTGATCGTGTAGCGCCAGTGTCGACTAGAAAAGTAATGTTTTCATCATTAACCTTCCCATCCACAAATGGTCCTGTCTGGTCTATTTCTAGAGTTGCGCCAAGTACGCACTCTTCTTCCTCCCTTCGGCACTGTTAATAACTCTCCTCCGAATCACTCTCATCATTCCGCAGCCAATACTGCGAAATAGCGCTTGCGCGTGGTAGTTTGTTTACCTGTTCTTCGTTGTAGAATCCCAATTCGTTACTATACTTCTGTGTATTTCTGCTCTGTGGTAAAGGCGGTTTTGGCACCTGAATCTGTGGATTAGCAGCCTTCTGCTGTTGCTGCTGTTGGCCACTCACCTCATGCTGATGCTGCACCTGTTGATTCAAGGATGAATTTTCACTGTTAGTGTTTGTGAGAAATTTACACTCGGATTTCCAATGCCCTATCCTACCGCAATTATGGCATGGGAAATTCATTTTAGCCTCTTCTATATTACCTTTCCCTTTTCATGGTCCAAATCTTGGTCTCATTCCTGTATCTTTGGTCTGCTCCACTAATTGAGCTTCCTGTTTTCTGCGACTTTTACTTGTGCCCACATAGCTTTCTCCTTCAGTTTTTGTTGCTTGACCTCAATCTCATCACTAAAGTATCTAGCATTTCTCAATATTTCATCAATTTTCTTGCTTTGCCAATTGACAGTGTGCTACTTTATCATATCACTAATTTCAGGACGTAAACCATATATAAATCTGTATACAAAATGACTCAAATCCTTTTCACCTAGATTCTCATCTCCACTAAACTGCTTGAAAGCTAGTATTAGTCTTTCGTAGTAAGCATGAACGGTAAACAACCTTTACGACGCAACTTTTACAACGCAATGCCATTACATCGTGGTTTTTACAACGCAAGTTGTTACAATGACTTGCGCTAGATGGCGCTCTAGGACAAGGAATAGTATAATTTACTATCCAACACCTTCCCTACTGTACGTAGACTGGAGTTGGAATAGTAAATTATACTACTCCTAAGTCCAGCGCCCTCCAACGCAAGTCGTTGTAACGACTTGCGTTGTAAAAACCGCGATGTAATGTACCGCGATGTAAATGTATGCGTTGTAACATCATACATCCAGCATGAACTGATTCTTTCACTTCCTGATGTGTTCGATCTATTTTTACCCAGTCTGTTTCTTTGGGAGGTACCTTGTTCTTCAAGAATTCCATAACTTGCTCATATTTTTTCATTACTTCGGGGTCTGGTGCTCCTGTTTTAGGATCCCTTGAGTATTCCTTGGTTGGCCAATCTATCACTATTTTACACTCTGTCTATAAGTCTGCTGGTACTATTATACCAAATAAGCTATTCAAATCAATCCATAGTACTTTTGACAATTTTACAAATCTATCTACTTGTCTGTACCACTCGACGGGCTTTTCTCGCAATCGAGGGAAATCATTTGTAAATGACAATATATCCTGTCTTGTCCATGGGACATGTACATATCCCCCTCCTGGAATCTCTCTCATATGAAATTCTGTCACTACCTTTTCTTTCTCTCTCACGGGGAATGCTGGAAATGTTCTATCTGAGGCATCCTCTCGTTTTTTATACCACCTACTTCTCCATCTGTCCACATCACCCCATTTTCTGAACAATGTGATTATTTCTTTGATCTGTCCTATTCGTCCTGTGGTATTCATATTTTCAATATCTTTTTCAGTGAAATCCACTCGGTAAGGCTTTTGTAAAGCTTTTACCTTGTCCATGTCAATTCCCATTTCGCTTGCTATTTCTTCTAGCCTGTCATGTAGGTTTTTCGCTCTCCATGTGACACTTTTGCACAGAAACAACAACTCCTCATCCTGGTAATTTTTCAGCTTCTCTGTGGGGATGGTCCCTACTATTATTTCCTCTAGTACCATACGTAACTTGGCCACATCAATTGTTTGGGATTCCTTTTCTTTTTCCTGCAAGCCTTTCAACCATTCGATCAATTCATCTGTAGTTATTCCTGCTGATTTCTCTATATTCCATTGTTCTGAAATTTGTTGGGATTCTAACATTGATCCTCCTGTCATCCTGTTTCTTTCTGTAGAATCTGGACTCAAAAATGGATTATTTGATGCATTCGGTTCGATTATACTCATTGTATGTCTCCAAGGATTCTCTCTTGCTCTCATCTGTGGTTGTTTGACCTGTCTATTGCTCGTATAAGGAACCGTTAGACAATGTTCACTCTCTTTCTGTTTCTCAAAAATGGGCATTACTGGACCTATTGTTACGGGAACTGTGACTTCTTCTAGATTCTTGGGCAATTCTCTTATTTTCTCAGTCAGTTCCAGTGTCGTTTTTGCTAATTCCATAGAATTTTCACTATTGGTCTTATTTTCTGTTTCTTTCTCTCCTTCTCTAATGAAGTTACTTCCTTTTACCTCTGGGGTCATAGTTTCTGTCTTAATTATTCGCAGGGTTTCTCTCCTTGGGGCACTTGGGGTCAAAGCATCTGGTTCTTGTCTATACGGTGGTGGTTTTTGTAAAACATGTCATCTAGAACATCGTCCTCTGATTCATTCGCTCCATACCTTCTAGTTTCTACATTATGTCTCTTTCCTACATACTTTCTCCCTTCAGTTTCCCCTGCAGTTCTTACGGGAAACAGTCCTTCAGTCATACTTGCGTCTCGCCACCTCCTCATTCGATCACTATGGTTTTCACGATCATACTGTCGTCCAAACATGTATCTGTATCTACTGCCACTTCTCTGTTTCTCTCGCTCATGAATCTCGTCTTCCCACTCAGTCAGCGCCTCAAACTGTGTTGGTCTAGGTCTAAACTCGTCATCCGTTCCCGCAAATTCCTCAAAATGGCGAAATTAAATGAACCATGTTCTGGGAAAGCTAGGACTCCGTCCTCTTTTGTATACTTCACCCAATTGTCTAACCAAATGCAAGTATGATATCCATATTTTGCAACCATGAAGGATGCGGGTGTTTTCGTTGGAGGAAGAAACTGTCCTTCTCTCGTCACAATCTTTTTGTCCTTCACAAACCATCCCTTTATTCTACTAAACAGACTTTTCTTCTTCTTTTCTGTCGCATGATAATACATTTTCCTGTCTCCGTGAACCGCTAGTCCTTCTTACAACTGTACGGTCTTTTGTCCAATTGCAGCGCGACTCACACTAACGCACCAATCCGGAGCGTCTACGTCACTCTCACAATCCTCCTATCCCAGCGCGACTCACACTAACGCACCAATCCTGGAGCATTTACGTCACCCTGTACTTCTTCCAATCCTTGCACGGCGCACACTGATGCACCAATCAGGGCGCTTCTGCTGTTCTGACCCACTGGCCAATCCCAGCGCGGTCTTTCTGACGTCAGCAGTCGCTCCTGACTCCTGTTTCCTGTCTACCCCTCCTTTACACAACTACTTGGTAGACTTTGTTTCAATTTCTACAATTCTATTAGTTACAACATAAACACATCTCCATTGTCTGCTCTGCTAACCAAAGAATAGCAATAGACCTTTCCCACGAGAATTCCGTTCTTTAAGAGAGCGTGCCTACCTCTGCCCTACTACTGAATCGTTACTTCCGTTGATAAAGTAGCACATCCCTCTACTTCACCCTTCTATCAAGCATCAATTAACTGTTTCTCCAGAATTAAGACACATAGTTGGAGAAGCAATGCTCCTGAGAAATAAAACTAGAGTTTCGCAATTAACCGAAATGCCTTTTTCATACACACGCTTTCATACAGAAAATGTAGTACATTCACACAGAATTCTGCCTTTTCCGAGAACAGCGAACAGTCTGTCCTACTACAGAATTAAGACACACGTTAACAAAGCAGCGCTTACCACTACTTTGTCCTTCTAACAATCTCAGAGAGTACCTATTACCTTTCCAGTGATAAGCGTTATCGGTATGCCAATAGGATCCCTGGTACCTAAGACCAGAACTTCACAGGTAACCTTCGCTATCATACACACTTCTTTTCACACAGAAAATATCTCTAATGGCAGCACACGACGATGCTACCGATTCGAACCGCGCAACTTCAATTGTTACACGTTTTCCCTGTGTGCATACAGGGCCAACAATTTCGCCTTTGTCGAGAGCAGAGCTTACCTCTGCTCTGCTACGGAACTATCACTGACTTCCTACGTCCCAGAAGCCGTACAAACTACATAAAACTCAACACGACTTCAACATAGAGGGTTAGTACATATATTAATACAAATCAATAATCCATAAGCTATATACAAGCAAATTCACTAAACCAAACAATAGTAACCCTCATCTTGCTACCAGAAAACTGACGCAGTTCGGGATTCTCTATTCCCCTCTGTTACCACAGACAGAATGATTTCTCAGTCACACACATCACTCAATTCATACGCTGGTGGGGCCCATAACACCAACATTCATTCCATCAAACTATCCGCACCTAACGAGAGGGAAATTATTTCCCAATACTGCTCTGGAAGGAAATACCTCTCACCCTAAATCACACTTAGCATCCCTTCCATACTAAGGTCGATCGGACCAAACTAGTTGTTTGTATTTAACGAAACATTAATACTTCTAAATAACCAGACAATACCTTTCAATGAAATAACAACTCAACACATGTGTAAATTCAATTGTTTTATCTAATTAAATGCAGGTTAAATCTTAATAAATCAATCTCGTTTTGTCATATTTACCTATTCTGGCTATTTGTCATTTTCTAAGTCAGTGTCTGGTCATCAGTCAATTCGTCAAAGTTCTGTTCTGTCATGCAGAGTCACCGTCCTCTCCGTCAGCATAACATCAGGAAACTGAAAATGACGTTCGGGAGGTGGTCCTAATACCTCTCTAGTCTACCATTATTTATAGTAAAATTGGCATTCCAAATGTTACAAATGACGTTTCAAGGGGCCCTGATTGGTTAGATAAAGTACATCTTGGTGCATCAGGCAACATTCGACGTTGTTCCCATAGGGAAAATGTATTGATGAGTAGGAAAAGGTTAAGTTCAACAGTTCAAAAGTAGCCTATTTGCACATCCAGGGGAACTGGCGCTTCGCCCAGGGTGGCCTTGCTGGGCACAATTGTGACAGGTCACCGTGGGGACACAGTTGCTGTAGTCAATGCAGGCGCCTTTCTCCATTGTTTCAATGGTGATGTCATTCAATTTAGTCAGGATTCAGTCGGAAGCCATCTTTTCGTGGGCCCAAATGGCCAACTTAAGTAAAGAAACATATACAAACGTAATTAATACATAGAAATGATAAACAGTGTTATCCCCGTACTAATACCCTTATGTGTATGTATTTATCTAGCAATACGCAACATTTAAAGCAGTTTATACTCATATTATTAAGCACAAATTACAATAACATCATAAAAGCAACACTTATCATATTAAAATGCATACAATCTTAGTTCACATATTATTTAGCCATGCAAATGCATTCCCACGTGTATTCTTTCTGTTAATACGGTTGGTTAAACACCATACATCAAACCATTAATTGTATTATGATTAATTATTATTCGTTTTAATATAAACATGCGAAAATGAAGCGGGTATATAAAAAGAAAAAGTATAACCCGCTCCAGCACTAGGTCTGCCGGCACCTAGTGAAATGTTGCAAACCTATACATTTATGAAAACTAGACACGCAGAAGAATCCAGGATGGGATGACTTGACTGCCTCCCACCAGGTTCTGTTACCCAAAATCCCTTGCAAACCTAAAAAATTGTCAAAAAAACCACATTTTCCCCACATTTCTGTGGTGGAAAGTTCTGGAATCTGCGTGGATCTACATATTTCTACCCACCCCTTGTTCCCCAAAGTCTTACGAGAAAAATGGTACCTCACTTGTGGGGGTCGGCCTAGTGGCCGCGACAGGAAACGGCGCAAAACGCAACGTGTTCACACCTCAATTTCGCAGTGAAAAATGACCCTTTTTTGGCAAAGTGACTAGCTGTAGTTTTTTAAACCTAGCTCTGAGGGCACCTTGGGAAACCTAGCAAACCTATACATTTTTGAAAACTAGACACCCAGGGGAATCCAGGATGGGGTGACTTGACTGCCTCCCACCAGGGTCTGTTACCCAGAATCCCTTGCAAACCTAAAAAATTGTCAAAACAACCATATTTTCTCTACATTTCTGTGGTGGAAAGTTCCGGAATCTGCGTGGATCCACAAATTTCCACCCACCCCGCATCCCCCAAAGTGTTACGAGAAAAGCGGTACCTCACTTGTGCGAGTCGGCCTAGTGCTTGCGACACGAAATGGCGCAAAACACAACGTGGTCACACCTCAATTTCGCAGTGAAAAATGGCCCTTTTTTGGCAAAGTGACTAGCTGTAGTTTTTGAACCTTAGCTCTGCGGGCACCTTGGGAAACCTAGCAAACCTATACATTTTTTAAAACTAGACACCCACGGGAATCCAGGATGGGGTGACTTGACTGCCTCCCACCAGGGTCTGTTACCCAGAATTCCTTGCACACCTTAAATATTGTCAAAAAAACATATTTTCTCTACATTTCTGTGGTGGAGTGTTCCGGAATCTGCGTGGATCCAAAAATTTCCACCCACCCCGCGTTTCCGAAAGTCTTACGAGAAAAATGGTACCTCACTTGTGCGGGTCGGCTTAGTGCCTGCGACAGGAAACGGCGCAAAACGCAACATGGTCACACCTCAATATCGCAGTGAAAAATGACCCTTTTTTGACAAAGTGCCTAGCTCTAGTTTTTGAACTCTAGCTCTGCGGACACCTTGGGAAACCTAGCAAACCTATACATTTTTTAAAACTAGACACCCAGGGGAATCCTGGATGGGGTGACTTGACTGCCTCCCACCAGAGTCTGTTACCCAGAATCCCTTGCAAACCTAAAAAATAGTCCAAAAAAACCATATTTTCTCCACATTTCTGTGGTGGAGAGTTCCGGAATCTGCGTGGATCCGCAAATTTCCACCCACCCCGCGTCCCCCAAAGTCTTACGAGAAAAGCGGTACCTCACTTGTGCGTGTCGGCCTAGTGCTTGCGACAAGAAACAGCGCAAAACACAACGTGGTCACACCTCAATTTTGCAGTGAAAAATGGCCCTTTTTTGGCAAAGTGCCTAGCTGTAGTTTTTGAACTCTAGCTCTGCGGACACCTTGGGAAACCTAGCAAACCTATACATTTTTTAAAACTAAACACCCAGGGGAATCCAGGATGGGGTGACTTGACTGCCTCCCAGCAGGGTCTGTTACCCAGAATCCCTTGCAAACCTAAAAATTGTCAAAAAAAACTAATTTTCCCCACATTTCTGTGGTGGAAAGTCCTGGAATCTGCGTAGATCCACAAATTCCCACTTACCCCGCATTCCACAAAGTCTTACAAGAAAAACGGTACCTCACTTGTGTGGGTCGGCCTAGTGCCCGCGACAGGAAACAGCGCAAAACACAACGGGGTCACACCTCAATTTCGCAGTGAAAAATGACCCTTTTTCGGCAAAGTGCCTAGCTCTAGTTTTTTAACCCTAGCTCTGCGGGCATCTAGGGAAACTGAGCAAAGCTATACATTTCTGAAAACTAGACACCCGTGTGCTTCTAGGGAGGTATGGCTTGTGTGGATCCCCCAACGTTTCCTTACCCAGAATCCCCTGCAAACCTCAATTTTAGCTGAAAAAAATCACATTTTTGTGTGGGAAAGTTGTGGCCTCACTGGGCTCACTCAAATTTCCCACCATCCAGCGTTTCCCCGGGTCTCCCGGTACAAATGGTGCCTCACTTGTGTGGGAGGCCCAAGTACGATCGACAGGCAAGGGCCCAAAACGTAGTGAGGCGACATCAAAATTGCCTATCTCAAAACTTTCATGAAGCATCATGTACATACAAGATCAAGGTCACGCTTCATATAAAGCGCCTTGATTTATCCCCGTATAAAAACCCACCCCTGTCCCGTGCAACCAGCGCTCCTTGAATTGAGATCTGTAATGTGTTTTATGATGAAGAATCATTTATTGTGTTATTATCCGTAACTGTATGCTGTAGAAAGCTTTATTCTTTCTCTAATGTATAGCGTTGCTTTAATATTCATGATTTATACATTTCTTTATTGTATGTATTGATCTAGTAATTCGATGCCCTTACATGCAGAGTTAGCGCGCAGCGAGCGAAGCGCACTGCATTCAAAAGCCGGCCCGATCTCAAAACCGGGATCGGCAAGACGCGACTCGCGCTACGTGCGTGAGTCACGTAAGAAAGGATCTGGTGTTCTGGGTGTGGCAGGTGTATTTAAAGCCACACCCAGTCATGTTCAGTGCTTAGCCTCCTGAAATCTACGAAGAACTGACCTGAATCTCGGAGCTGCCGCGTCTTCTGTCTTCATCCACAGGAGGGCACCATCGCTTCACCAAAGAGATCTAAGGACAGAGAAAGTCACAGAATAAAGAGCTAAGTACAGATTTTAATTTCTGGCGCCCTACGCAAGAAAGCTTGAAGTACTATACCTACGTGAAGTAGAACTATAATTTTTGGAACTCTCAACTATGTAGCATTGATAATGCTTTTGGAACTTGGACTTTCAGCTAAAAGAACAAGCATTTACAATGCAACGGTCTCGGCATTGTTTAAGTTAGAGCTATTGGCATTGCTCATGACATTATTTTTGTTTATGTTTTTGTTTTTAAAACATGTAAAGAAACGGCATTGTTATTTACAATGTCAATAGCTTAATCAGTGTGTGTGTAGGTGGCTCTGTGTGTGGGTGCAAATGCAATAGGTCTCGCATTTGAGAGTGATTAAGCTATTGACATTGTAAATAACAATGCCGTTTCTTTAAATGTTTTTAAAAAACAAAAACATAAACAAAAATAATGTCATGAGCAATGCCAATAGCTCTAAATGCCATGCCGAGACCATTGCCAAGACCATTGCATTGTAAATGCTTGTTTTAGGCACTGGCGAGATTAATGTATTTGCGATTAACTGATCTGCCCAGAATCACAGGGTGTTGAGCCGACGCTGGGACTCAAACCTGGTATCCCAGGTCCAAAATCACCAGATCTGGCCGTAACTCCTCATCCTCGCTTCTAGGCTGTCACCCTCTCCTGTCCCTCCCCTCTCCCCTTGGGAAACACCTCTCCCCCAACAACCCAAGGACACTCATGGCGCCCTCCTCACCCCCATTGCCCGCTCACTCCCAAGTCTCCAGTTTACCTGCCACTCCATTTGCCGCCTGCTGCCCTGCACACTTTAGGATTAGTGGCTTTACGATGTTAGAGACAGCTGCGTTTTCAAATTTAGATATGCACTCTCTGGCATTAGACACCCTCCTGTTCCATGGCACAGTGCTGCTGGGCACTCTGCCTTGTCACAGAAAGAGACTTATCAGAGTCTCCGGTAGTGGTTGAGCGGTATTTTTGTTATAAGCATATGTTCTGCCTGCTGCAAAAATACTGCTAATTTTGGAGTTTGGTATCACAAATTTTGCTTTTTTTGTGGCAAAATTATGGGGGTTCTGTCCAGCTCTCCACTGACCCGCGCTTCACGTCGATTTAAGGTCCTCGCGGCACTCTTCTAAGAAGGCCTAGCGCGAATTGTCAAGTGCCTCCATGTCTGCAGTTCTGCCTGTTTATTAAGCCAAAAGAACACTGCATTCTGGGTCTTGAAGTTTTGTTTTAATCGCTATTGAAAGCATAACATAAATATCCTAGCATGGGCAGCAATGATGCAGGATGAGGAATATGAAAGAGATATTTAAAATACCCAGGGGTATAAAAGCGGTAGAGGGGCTGCTGCAATTGAATGGAGGAGGGGATATAACACTTATCGGGGAAAGTTGGGGACAGCTTCAAGAAGTTATTCAAAGATAATATGGGTCTTCTAATGGGTTGTGCTAATATCAACGTTAAAAAAGGCTGCAGACAGAAATCGACAGGGAGTATATACTGTGCAAGGAAGGCACATGGAGACTGAACAGGATGTGGGGTGTTGGAGTTGGCAGGACAATAGCACTGAAGAAAGACCCAATAGCTCCTATGCTGGGCCTGTTGGCTCAGTGGACTAATGCACATGCTGTGGAGGCCTGTGTTTGACCTCATGTTCACAGATTCAAATCCCGGCGGGTCCACTCAGCCTTTCATGCTTCTGAGGTCGATAGAATGAGTACCAGTGAGTTTGGTAATAATAAACGTCTGTTATTCAGTGCCATGATATTCTTCTTGGTGAACGTGCACCTTACAAACACACGTTATGTGAGGTCACCCTCTTGCACCTAAATAGGATAGAATGTGATAGCATAAAAGGGATGGCCATCTGTCCGTTCTGCTGATGTGCTATTTCACTGACATACCTTAATTTAATCCCATTGGGAGAGAGCTTTAGGTCACATTACACAGGGCAGTGATGAAAACACCAACCCTGACAGCAAGCAATCAACGACTTTGCAAATGAATGCGATTCGATGAATGGTTTATCTCCAGAGACGCATTCTGGGGAGCAGCTGCCTTGGAGCTGTCACCACCAAGAATCCGTGTTTTCCACATACAGAGCTACACGTAAGAAAATATATATAAGATTACTCGGCAGAAAATGTATAGAAGACACGCAATCAAGAAACCTGACCCTATCTCCTCTGTATTATGTGTCTCACGTTGGCTCCCCATGACTGTCCACAAAATATTCAGTGTCTAGCGCACTATTTACAAAGCAAATCACGTTAACAGATCACACACTTGTGCACATAGTAACAATCCATGTCACCTGGAGCTATGAAACAGGACTTTACATTAGTGTCCAAAAAAAACATAGATTGGCAAAACCAGTAGGTCGCACCTGCGAGACCTATTTGCTTTGCCAAAGCCTTTTTTGCATTGCTGCAGAGCATCGGTAAGATGCTGCGCAGCATGGGCAAAAGCAAATAAAAACAAGCACTTTCGTCAGAGGGTGAGAACCTAGCCCCTGAGAGTTCGCGTTTCTGAACACAGTATTGCTGCGGCTTGAGGTATGCGTCTCTGTAGCTGGAGGGAGGGAGGACGGGCGGCATCGGGGGGGAGGGTGCTTACGGTGGATGGCTGCAGACGGAGTGAGGCTGTTTGCAGGCGCCAGCAGCGGCAAGATGAAAGGGACGCTCCTGGGGGAAGCTGCTGCTGAGTCTGACCGGCTCCAGGAGGGGGCGGGGGAACCTCCTCCTCACCAAACCCCAGAGACGGGGGCCTGTGCCTGCCCACCGCCCCGTTTCATTGTTTCTGCCTCATATTTTGAGCCTTGCAAACTTTTCTTGGTCTATTTTTCCTTTTCTCTACATTTCGTGTTTTTTTCTGCCTGTCCCTTTCGGTCTCTTTACTTATTTTATCTTTGCTTTAAATTCTATCTTTCCCGCTCTGCCTCTGTTTTGACTCGTTATAATTCTCATTCCCTATTTCACATCTTGCTGCACACGACGCTCCAAGCCACGCTGCGCCACTCGCTTCACACCCTGGGATTGTTCCAATCATCTCTCATTCGCGTTCCCTGCGCCCACAGTCCCCTTGTCATGATTCTGCGAGCTGCCCGCTCCTCGAGGAAGGAGGTTAGCGGTCTAGCACCTGTGGGACAACACGGAAGGTCTAAATACTCACTTCCGGTTGCTCACGCATGTAAGCCGGGAACTCCGGCGAAGACCCGCTTTGAATTCTCGTCATCGCCACGGACGGAGAGACGCCACTCCGGAGAAGACACCATCCGCCGAAGAAGGGACGCTGCTGCGGAACCCCTACGGCACAGGTACTGTTCATAACCAAAGGCGATTCTTGGCAAGAAAGACGGCGGGTTTTGCCGTCACAACCCTACACACTTTGCTTGCCACTACACCACGGAAGGTGTGCGGGGAAGATACCCGCGTTTATTATTTGCGCAGGAGCGCTGGTTTTGTTTACTTCATTTTGGTACTTACTCTGACCCCACAGGATTGAGCCCGTTTATTATTTGCGCAGGAGCGCTGGTTTTGTTTCCTTGATTTTGGTTCGTGCTCTGTTCCAACAGGCTGGAGTACGTTATTAGTTGCGCAGGAGCGCTGGTTTCGCTCTTCTTGTTTATTGGTCCGTGGAGCTGCCCTCAATCCAGCGGCCACTCCCACCCAGAACAGGAAGCGGAGGCCGGGCTCTCTACACCTCGTACCAGGTAAAACAGGGTTGCTTAGACGGGGCACGACACGAAGGTGGAAGAAGAAGGAACGGGGCAGGAAGTTAACCATGTTCCCTTCTCTCCTTCACAGCGTGGGGTCCAGTGCCTTCTAGACTTGCACCTTTCTGGCTTCTACCCCAGGTACCCCCTTATCCTAGACGGTGCCCGAACCTCGACTAGGGCAAGGCGGGGAACGGGGTGGTAGTTTATTTCGTCCCTGCAGGAACAACCCACCAAGCAGAAGGTAAGCCTTGGGGGGGAGACTCTGACACCCCTTCAACCGTCTGTGTCTCGCCCTTGATCCGCACCACATCTTAAACACTGAGACGTTGTAAACACACATTAAGCGGCTTCTCTGGGGAAGAATTACACGGAGGTTTGGACTCTTTTTGAAAGAGTTCTGAACAAGCTTACAACTTTTCGCGAGCAGAAGGCTGCTGGGATGGGGGGGGGGGGATCTCGCCTGGATCAGGTTTCTGAACCTTACAAAGGCTGACTCTTAAAAATGCCATTAAAACAATTAGTGCCCCACGGAAGCCTAAGCACGCTGCTTTCAACAAGTGATTACCTTTGTCAGGTCTGTTAAAAACAAGCATAATCAAGCACACCACCGCCTTTCTCCGAGGCAGAGCAGAAATGCCTCGGAGAAACGCAGCGTCGTTTTCGGATTCGGGGGCCTGTTTTGCTGTTGTCTCCTCCCTGAGACTTTTCGCAAAAAACACGCCCCCCCGATCCGAAAAGGACGGGGCCTAATCGGAGTGACTGACCTCTTCTCCAGTGGCTGGCCAGCATTTACGAGGCCAGCCAATGGAGAACAGGGGAGAAGAGGGGCTGGTTCAAGGCCCTCTTCTCCAAGTCATTAAATCTCTCGACTTCCGGTTCTGCCTTCGGCAGACCGGATGGTCCCGAGACCTAAAAAGTTTGTGAAAAGTGATTTTCGTATGTTTTTGTGTAGCATGTTTTTTACCCAAAATGTTACAGGTCTGGTGAAGGCTTAATAATTATTGGTGCACGCTCATAAAAGTAAGTGGCTTTGTAGTATATAAAGAAAGTCGTAATAGAAATGTGAAAATAGAATATTCAATTGCAAGATCAGAAAGTAAATGTTATGTTTGTTTATTTAGATACAAGCAAATAACCAACAAGGTACAGAGCGAATTCGTAACAACATTTCATCAATCTGCACTCCTACACCTTCACAAGACTGCTGGGCGCATATCAAGAATTCCCCAGATCGCAGGTAGGAAAAGTTTCTATTAAATAAAGGCAAATTAAAAAGACTAGAATTAAACTTAGTGTAAAATAGGAAACTAGGTTCGCATAGTTTACATCTATGTTCTGTTGCCTCCCAGGTCGACAACAGGATTTCTACGTGCGTCCAGTATCCGGCCCTCCTCCCGGGGCTCTATTTCTTAGCCTAGAGTAAGGTACAAGTCATAGGTTATTTGGTAGAGTTCTGGGAAGTTGGCTCATAGGGTCTCTGCGAAACAAGCAAGTGCTCCTGAAGGTAAGAGGGTACTTGCAGACCCTGACGAAAACCACCTGGTTTTACAAGGGGGGTCACTTGGGTGTTTGGCCCGGTGCTTGGCGGCCATCTAGGGAAACCTACCAAACCCATACATTTCTGATAACTAGACACCCGGGGGCTTTCACGGAGGTATGGCTTGCGTGGATCCCCCAATGTTTCCTTACCCAGAATCCCCTGCAAACCTCAATTTTAGCTGAAAAAATCTAATTTTTCACAAATTTTTGTGTGGGAAAGTTGTGGCATCACTGGGTTCACTCAAATTTCCCACCACCCAGCGTTCCCCCGGGTCTCCCGGTAAAAATGGTGCCTCACTTGTGTGGGAGGCCCAAGTACCCGCGACAGGCAAGGACCCAAAACGTAGTGAGGCGACATCAAAATTGCCTATCTCAAAACCACCTGGTTTTACAAGGGGGGTCACTTTGGTTTTTGGCCCGGTGCTCAGCGGCCATCTAGGGAAACCTACCAAACCAATACATTTCTGAAAACTAGACACCCGGGGGCTCCAGGGAGGTATGGCTTGCGTGGATCTCCCAACGTTTCCTTACCCAGTATCCCCTGCAAACCTCAATTTTAGCTGAAAGAAATCACATTTTTCGCACATTTTTGTGTGGGAAAGTTGTGGCATCACTGGGCTCACTCAAATTTCCCACCACCCAGCGTTCCCCCTGGTCTTCCAGTAAAAATGGAGGCCCAATTACCCGCGACAGGCAAGGGCCCAAAACGTAGTGAGGCGACATCAAAATTGCCTATCTCAAAACCACCTGGTTTTGCAAGGGGGGTCACTTGGGTTTTTGGCCCGGTGCTCGGAGGCCGTCTAGGGAAACCAACCAAACCCATACATTTCTGAAAACTAGACAGCTGGGGGCTTCCAGGGAGGTATGGCTTGCCTGGATCCTCCAACGTTTCCTTACCCAGAATCCCCTGCAAACCTCAATTTTAGCTGAAAAAAATCACATTTTTCAGACATTTTTGTGTGGTAAAGTTGTGGCATCACCGGGCTCACTCAAATTTCCCACCACCCAGCGTTCCCCCAGGTCTCCCGGTAAAAATGGTGCCTCACTTGTGTGGTAGGCCCAAGTACCCACGTCAGGCAAGGGCCAGGTGGTACGCTCTAAAACAAGCAGGCATACACAGCCCAGGGTTAGAAGGACACCCGGGACAGAAATAACGAGACTCCTTCCGCTTATCTCTTCGCCAACAGACTCTACATCTCCTAGTGGGAAAATCTTTTGATGGTGTGGGAGGGTTGAAATCAGGAAAGTGGCGATCTTTCAATCGAGCCACATCCTCCACCACTCCAAATCTAGGAACACTTGCCTGTTCCACAACAACAAGGCTAGCTATCACAGAGTGCTGAAACTGAAGAAATGTCAACTTTGACGCAGGAGAACACTCCTTGAACACAATAAAAGCATTTAAATGTGCTAATTCGAAGACATGGATGGCCAACTTCTCATACCAAACATAAGCCTTCCGAATAGCAGATTAAGGTTCCAACCTCTGATCTACTCTGTCAACACCACCCATGTGCTTATTGTAGTCTAGAATACACACAGGTTTGCGCACTTCAGCAACCTGACCCCAAACAGCCACAGGTGAAGTACTCTCATCATGGATGGTAGTCAGCATGTACACATCCCTCCTGTCCACAAATTTTACAGATAGTAGTTCATCACTACGCAAGGAACTGCACTGCCCCCCTCTGAAGTGTTTTGCAAACAAGCTCTTTCGGATAACCTTTACGGTTAGAGCGGATTGTGCCACATGCAAAAGTATCCACTTTATACAATTCCTTAAATAATTGAACAGCAGTATAGAAGTTATCAAGGTACAAATGGTGGCCTCTGTTAAACAGTCTTCTAGCAAGATCCCACACAATTTTCTCTGAAACTCCAAAAGTGGACGGACAACCTGGGGGGTCAATAGTAGAATCTCTACCAGTGTACACACGAAAATTAAAAACATATCCTGTCCTACTCTCAGAGAACATATACAGCTTAATTCCATAGCGTGCCCTCTTGCTAGAGATGTACAGCCTAAAAACCAAACGGCCCTTGAACAAGACTAAAGACTCATCAATAGATATTTCTTTCCCTGGTGTATAGATCTCAGAAAATTGATCTACAAGGTGATCAAGCACGGGCCGAATCTTAAAAAGACGGTCACAGTCAGGATGATCTTGTGGCAACGCCATAGAATTATCAACAAAATGCAGCATACGTAGCAAACGTAAATACCGATTACGAGTCATAACTGAAGGAAACATGGCAGTTGCCAACAAGGGGCTAGTAGACCAATTTGAAGCCAAGGTTGGCTTCCTTACCACACCCATCAATAAAGTCAAACCCAAAAACTTCTTAATCTCTTCCAGATATGTGGGAGTCCACCGGGTAGCTCTAGACTGGGGCCTAAGTTTGGCACTGTTGTCCCTCAAAAACTGTTCAGCATACAAATTTGTCTGCTCAACAATCTCACCCAAAAATACATCATCCATAAACAACTGAAAAAACTGTAGAGGCAAAAAGTGTTCTCAATCCACACTACACCCTGCATCATCGCTAAAGGCAGTCAACACCAGCTGAACCATGTTTGGATCAACCCAAAGTCCAGCACTTCCAGTAGGAAGCCTAGCAGCCTCAGACTGCAATCCGGATGCCTCTTGCACCATCGGCACAGCAGTTTCCTCCTCTAAGACAGGCACTTCATCCGCACTGAGAGTTGCTTCATCCACACCAAGAGTACCTTCATCTGCACTGAGAGTACCTTCATCATCCGATGATTCCATGTGGGGAGAAAACTCACTGCCAGAATCTTCCCCTCCCTCCTCTCCCTCTGACGCACTGTCAGTCTCATAATCATGATCAGAGGAAGATTCAAGAAGCATACCGACCACCTGTTGGGCAGTCATTCTACGGCTAGCTATAATGCTTATTAATAAAGGTAACTTGTCAAACAAGTCAACAACAACAAACACTTTGTAAAATAAGTAATAAACAAAAAGCACCTTTATCAAAAACACATATACACCAAAACAATACCACTCACTTGCTAAAGGCAGCTAATCTACTCACCACCACCTACTCTGCACAGACACAGTATGGATCAACAATATCCCACTAAAAAAGAAAGAGAAAAGAAATTACACATAAGACTATGCAAAACACATCGCAAAGAATTTCATGCTCAAACCACTAACTAAATATGCTGCCATTATGACATCACTTACAAAAAAATTCATTCAAACATTACAATATTACTCATTTGGAGTAAATACAACAAAAAAAATTCTTACCAAAAGAATGCAACTACACAAAACTGCAGAACAACCACTGTCGAAACCGGAAACAGGAATCAAAAGCTTTAGACTAGAATAAAAAGGAGAAAAAAACATTAATGTCACATATGCATATAACGCTCTAAACCATCACGTACTGCGCAAAATTTATTGCTTGAACCTCCCACTTTCAAGAAGGAAAGATCGATGGCCCAATCCTTTACAGGCAACGCGGCGAGAATCTGGAACTCAGCCTCAGCTCCGGACCACCCCCTCTTCCCAGTCCTTCAAAACTGACCTCAAAGTTCTCCTGCAAAGACACTTCCAAACTTAATTCACGCCCTCTCTATTGTCTGAAGGAAGTCTTTACATTATAGGAAATTCTGTTCTCCATGCCTATAGAAGTGCCTTCCCAGTGTGTTCCTGTGTTTTGAGTGTCTGCCTTTTATTGCACTTTTATACCTCTACTTGTACTTTGTACTCTTTTCTAACTTGCACACATGTCACTTTTCCTCTTGTAACGTATTGTTTGCAACCTCTTGTATTTTGTTTGCTTTTGATACAAGCACAATTACCACCATTGCCTCATGTAACGTAACGTTTGCTCTTGTTTTCTGAGTGTCTGCCATTTATTGCAGTATTTTACCTCTACTTGTATTTAGTACTCTTTTGTAACATGCACACATCACTTTTTCCTCTTGTAACGTATCGTCTGCTACTTCTTTGATTTTGTTTGAACTTTAAAATATTAAAAAAATAATGTGGCCATAAGGGAAGCGACCCTTGCCTGAGGGGCTGCTCCCACAAACAACCCCAAACCTAAAAAAAAAAAAACCCTGCCGCTAGTGGCTATTCCTGCTGCATGATCGTGCAGCAGGAATGCATGAAAGAGACATCGGGGGCAGAGGCATAGCTAGAGCTTGTGGCGCCCGGGGCTATCTCTCAGATTGCCACCCCTGGGGAGGGGGGGGGTTGCTGGGGAAAAAGGATGGCGACCACTTGAAAGAGGTCCGAGAGACACGTAGTATCACCGCTACTAGTTACCTCGATCATGCAAGCTACATGCACATACATGACACGGTCCAAGGCTACACAGTTGAATACACCGGTGACTGGCAGAACAAAAGAGAACACACAGACTGCATGATCTATCTGGGGTCTCAGAAAAACCGCATGTGACATCCATCAGAGAGCTGCGTGAATAATTACCTGGTAATCCCCTCCGCACAATGCAAACATGCACATTCATGACACTGTTCAGGGATCCATCTTCTACAGCTGACATTAAATGACCATTCATAATGGTCCCCCCATTAAAGCAGTGCACTTTGTGATCTGCATGGTACATGTTCTTTGCAGCAGGCACATTAACCCTCTGTGCTACCCTTCCAGGAGTCAAGCCTTCCACTAGACAAAACTCCATCTCTCTCTAGGAAGAACATTAATCACCAAAGTCATCATGGCATTTTAATTGTTTCTGAAAATTGCTGGAGGCCAGGAAGGAGGCAGCAAGTTTTTTTCATACCATAATATACTTGCAAACACTACGCACCCACCCGAAATAGGTACCTGTAATGTGGGGCTGAATGAGACGGTTGCTAGGACCGCCTCGGGCTAGGAGGTAGGAAGGGGCGGGACGAGGGCGTGGCAAGGGATAGCCCGGGAAAGGAGAAGTTAGTTAGAGGCAGGCAACTGAGGGTACGAGACGTGCAGAATAAAGAGACGTATAAGCCTCTAACACCTGTGTCTGCGTGGTGCTTTCTGCAGACACTAGAGCTGGCGACGAGGGTGGGCCACGAAGCGCGTGGTACACCCCTGAAGGGAGAAGTTGCCTGGTCTGGCGACGTGTGAGGAGAGCGCTCAGGGCGACGATTCAGCGCGGGTCGGGATCCCACCCCGCCCGCGTCTGTGCGGGTGAGGATCGCGACGCGGGTGCCTACCCCGGTCGCTCATGTGGAGAAGCCTGTCGTGCCTGTGCCCGTGGAACCGGTGTGCGCGTGTGCAGCGGAAGTGTCTCCCCTCGGTGGAACTCCGTGTGGTGGTCCCGCGCGTGGAGAAGACGAAAAAACGATCAGGGTGCCCACCCCTAGCATGCGCTGCCTGCAAATGGAAGACTCGTGGTGAGTGCCCTCCCTAGCGTGCACGTGTGGAGCAGTGTGCTTGGACTGGCTGAGGAGCTGTGGCCTGCGTGAGGTGATCGAGCCTGGAGGGGCGTGTGCTAGTGAAGCGGCCATCTTTGAGTCAGGCGCCTGCACCAATCCCCTGCGAAGACACTCTGGAGGCCATCTTTAAGTCAGGCAGAAGCTGAAAGGTGCAAACAAGCATTGTCGCGTGCCAGAGGAAGGCCAGAAAATCATCAAGCATTGGTTCCTGTAAGGAAAGTGTAAAAGTCAACAAGCATTGGCAAGAAAAAAAAAACATTTCTCGAGGCGAGAGGAGGTCTAGAAAATCATCAAGCATTGGTAACTGGAAGGAAAAGGGAAAAAAAAGTCAACAAGCATTGGCAAGAAAAAAAAAAATTAAATCAAGTAACTGTTACCTGATAGCAAGACAAAGCGGACTGGAGCTGAGTAACTGTAACCACGTCCGGCAAAGGTGAACAGAAACACGAATTAGGATCTGGCAGTACCAAGTCGCTGTCATTTTGACGTCACCGGTCCGCCAGTCTGGGTCTACATCACCCATCTCTGGGCAGATGGGCATGCTCGGTGTGTCTTTCCTGCACCCACCTGAGCCGCTGGTCCTTGAAACTGGCGGAGGCATGGGCCTTCGATGGAAGGAATGGCTCGAGGACTTCGAAGATTTCATGGCGGGGTCGCAGGTGGTGGATCCTGGCCAACGATTAATAGCGCTACGCAACCTGATAGGCAAGGATGTTTGGCAAATAATAAAAGAACTACCGGCTGTGGATGCGGCATCCTACGCCTCGGTGTGTGCGGCGCTTAACAAAAAATTCCTTCACAAACAAAATATAGCCTATGAGAGGTACACTTTCAATCTTGCTTCTCAAGAAAAAGATGAGCCCATGTGCACGTTCATCACCCGCCTCAGACGCTTGGCCCGCTACTGCAAATTTGATTCTTTCTCGACAGAGGATGCCCTGCGCCTGAGGGTCATTGAAGGGTGTCAATCCGAATCGCTGAGAAGGAAATTGTTAAAGAATAGTTACTCTCTCGACGAGATCGAATAGATGACGCGTGTGCATGACCAAGCGGATGAATATGCCAAGAAAATGGAGGCTGGGAGAGGTGAGAAGCGCGAGCAAGCCTTCAGAATTCAATCGCACGGCGGACGCAGACGCTCGCCAGCGAAACACAGGCCATCAAGAGACAGGAGGGACCAACAGACGGCGCGTAGAAAACATTGCAGCTCCAGTCGCAACAACAGACGGAGAGATCGGCATCTCAAGTGCTATCGTTGTGGTTATGATTTACCTCACACAGATGGGTGTCCCGCCATGGGTCAGGAGTGCCGTAGGTGCGGAGGAGAAAATCACTTCGAAAATGTGTGTGGAAACAACAGAAGGCTCGCACCCGAAGATCATGACAGGGCTTCTAGATCGGCTGGCACAAGACACCAGGCCAAAGCAGTACGGGATCGGCGGGACTCGTCAACGGGTTCCTCTCAGTCCAGTTGTCAATCATACAAAAGTCACCGACAAAGGCACCCGTCGTCTCAAGACTCCCGTTTATTATCGCCCATCTCGCAAGACAGTGACGAGTACGTATGCATGGTCGCGGACCCTGACCGACTCAGAAAATACCCCCGACTCAACATTCAAGTAGGAAAACACCACACGAAGTTTGTCATGGACAGTGGAGCATCTCTGAACTACATGCCAGTAGCAGAATACCAGCGAATTAAGCCTCGTCCGTCGCTGCGACCCGCCCATGTAAAAGTATATACCTGGATGTCGAGAAAGCCACTCCCATGCGTGGGGAAATTTTCTACGCAACTCACATATGGTGATCGGACAATCCCTGCACACATTCACGTCATCGAAGGGCCGGAAGCTGACTGCCCCCTCAGCCTTCCAACTGCAGAACGACTGCGCCTGGTGGACATTCTGTATCGCGTAGATGATGAGCTTGATGTGACATGAAAATTTCCGAAGCTGTTCACTGGCCTGGGGAAGATGACTTGCTGCCAAATTCGGCTACATATCAATGAACAGGTGGCGCCCATAGCCCAACACCACCGGCGGATTCCTTTCCACCAGCAACAGGCCGTTGAATGAGAACTACAAGACCTGCTCGATGCGGACATCATTGAACGGACGGAGGGACCTACGCCATGGGTCTCTCCGGTGGTTGTCGTGCCAAAGAATAGCGAACCTGACAAGGTGAGGTTGTGCTTAGACATGAGTGCGCCCAACACCGCCATCGAGCGAGAGAGACACCCAGGGCCACACATCAGTGACATGATTGCGTCACTTAATGGAGCCACAATATTCTCCAAACTGGATCTAAACAAAGGGTATCATCAACTTGAGTTACACGAAAAATCAAGATACATAACGACGTTTTCCACTCACGTCGGCCTCTTCCAGTATAAGCGGCTCAGCTTTGGTGTGTCATCCGTGGCTGAAATATTTCAGGAAGCCATCAGGAAGGTCATTCACCACATTCCTAACGCTCTCAACTACAGCGATGACATCCTTGTGTATGGGTCCACCACGCAGGATCATGACACTGCGCTGGAGCGAGTTTGCCACGCGCTGCTGGAAGCCAATCTCACTCTGAACAAAACGAAGTGTGAATTCCATAAATCAACATTAAAGTTCTTTGTCCACATCTTCTCGCAAGCAGGAATGAGGCCGGACCCGGGGAAAGTGGCAGCACTGAATGACACCCCCATCCCCCGGGATGTAGGGGACGTTCGATCTTTTCTAGAAATGGCCAGTTACTGTTCGTGCTACATCCAAAACTTTGCGACAATTAGCTACCCTCTGAGACAGCTCACGAAACAGGGGCACTCATTTCTGTGGTCAGCAGAGTGTGAACGAGCCTTCAAGGACATCAAAGCAGCTGTGGATTCCGCCGACAACATGGCATACTTTGATCAAAAGAAAAAAAACTGAAATTACGGTGGATGCCAGCCCCGTAGGTCTGGGGGCGATACTGGCTCAATTCGAATCAGAGGGTGACCAACGACATATAATCGCGTACACGAGCAGGAGCCTTACGGAGGCAGAGAAAGCGTACTCACAACCAGAGAAAGAGAGTCTAGCTGTTGTCTGGGCCTGTGAACACTTTCACATTTTCGTGTATGGCAAACACTTCACGCTAATCACTGATCATCAAGCCCTCATCACCATATTTGGCAACCCACGGGCGAAAATGCCCCCAGAATAGAACAATGGGGCCTTCGCCTTCAAGAGTACACCTATACGATCGTGCACAAGCCAGGCAAAGTGGAGAATCCTGCCGACTGCATGTCGCGGCACCCCAAGGTAACAACATGGTGCAAATCTTCCGTGGCAGAAGAGTACATATGCTTTGTGGCGGATCAAGCCCGGCCACCCGCTGTCCCGTCCGACGCCATCATAGATGTTACTCTGGAGGATGCCACGTTGATAAAAGTGAATAGGGGGTGCTACACAATGAATGGAGACATCTGGAAGGTGATGATCTCGACAGAGCGGTGGACAAAATGTATCTGGCTGCTTTCAGGCTAGTGCTAAGGGACAATAGACTTGTCATCCCCAGATGTCTATGTCAGGGAGTAGTCAACCTAGCTCATGAAGGTCATCGTGGAATAGTGGCTACCAAGAGAGCTCTGAGGGAAAGAGTGTGGTTCCCCGGCCTTGATCAGATGGTAGAAAACACGTTGAGAGACTGTCCTCAATGCCAACTCGTCAACAGGCCTGATCCTCCCGCACCCCTGAAAATGTCCAGACTTCCGGAGGGTGTGTGGCAGCAAGTGGCAGTAGACTTCTTTGGTCCGTTTAAGTCGGGACAGTACATCTTTGCCATAATGGATGAATACTCCCGTTTCCCCATTGCTCACATCATCTCATCCACCAGAGCCTCAAGCACGATAACTGTGCTGGATGAAGTATTTGCTGCCTGGGGCATCCCCACAACATTGAAAACAGACAATGGGCCCCCGTTTAATAGTCAGGATTTTGCGGACTTCGCCAAGCATCTCAACTTCAGACATTGCAAAATCACGCCTCTGTGGCCACAAGCCAATGGGATGATCGAGAGATTCATGTCTACACTAAAGAAAGCCATTCAGCAAGCCGAGGTGGCATGGCAAGACATCCAGACAGTGCTCAATGAAGTCCTACGGGCGTACCGGAACACCCCTCACTCCACGACGGGGAAATGTCCCACCATGCTAATGCTGGGCCGGCCCGTGCGCACCAGCATACCGATGGTTGAGTGGTCTGACATGGCCGTGTGTCCTGATTCAGACACGGATGACATTGCTCGCACGGACCAACGCAAAAAGGAAAAAATGAAAACGTATGCGGACCATCGCAGGCGAGCTGCTCCATCGGGGATCCAGGAAGGTGATTGGGTCCTGGTGACACAGGAACAGCAAAGAAAAACTGACTGTCGTTTCAGTGATATTCCTCTGGTGGTCGTCAAACAAAAGGGGACTATGATCACTGCCGAGTCCGATGACAAGAGAATACCCAGGAATGTGGCTCACTTTCAGAAGTGCAGCCCCAAGGTGCGAGAGTCTCTTGGCAGTCCCATCCAAAGGGAAACTAGTACTTGTGAAACGGAGACCAGCACTCTGACACCAGGAGTGGAATCTAATGAAGGAAGCAGTGAACGTCCTGAAGGGAACAGTCGCCCTCGCCGGCAAATCAAGATGCCGAGTCGGCTGATCGAGGAACTGTAACTATGTTATGTTATTTGAGTATATACATAAAGCATCAGGATGAGTGTTTTGAATTTTGTTAAGAAAGGGGGAGATGTAATGTGGGGCTGAATGAAACGGTTGCTAGGACCGCCTCGGGCTAGGAGGTAGGAAGGGGCGGGACGAGGGCGTGGCAAGGGATAGCCCGGGAAAAGAGAAGTTAGTTAGAGGCAGGCAACTGAGGGTACGAGACGTGCGGAATAAAGAGACCTATAAGCCTCTCACACCTGTGTCTGCGTGGTGCTTTCTGCAGACACTACAGTACCCAGTGAGGTCACACCGCTCGCATCGCCCTAACCTGCTCAAGGTTCATGTGACCTCAGTGACTGGATCACTGTTGCTCTAGGGTGTGCTGCTTCGTAGGCCTGCCCGCAAGACTGGAGATGAACTTCAGTATGGATTGAGGTGGACAGGCCTTCAAGGTTAACCCACAATTGACACCACTAGGGTCTAGGGTCTAGTGGGGCCTTCTAAGGTCTAGCATGGGAATGTGCTCCCTCAGTACAGTGGTCTGGTGGACTGGTCATGAAGGCTGAACCCGGTTCCCCAGTTCTAAAATCGACAGCTCTTGCCATAGTGCCACATCCTCTCCCCAATGAACACCATACTTCCCCACTGAGAGAAACTCGCACTGCCTTCAGCTATAACCTAATTGTGCCCGCTATAAACACTTGGATGTGGCTCAATTCAAATTATGCACTTGATAAGAGTAATATGCTGCCTAAAAAATAAATAAAAGCAACCACTCATAGGGAATGCAAGATTAAGTAAAGCATGTGAAATGTAAGCAGAAACAACATGGTTACCTTAACGATCTCTCACTCACTATTCAGAAATCAGCGAGTGGTTTTACCTGAAAAGTTATGGACATGACTAGAGGGCCCTGAAGGGAACCGTTTCAATGTCCATTGCTTATATCCTTACAAAAAAGTAAGCAGTATGGTATAAAAAGACCACATCCATAAACACAGAGCCATGGTACACATTGTGTTTTCCAATCCACCCATCAACCACCTGGGAACAACAATGCTGTTCAAAGAAAGACGAGAAACGAAAGTAGCGCTTCACTGGCAAACTCTGTAACGTGATGCTGATGTATTTGGATGTAAATAAAAAACAATCTGGCCACTTTTCAACCCCCTGTCTTGCTTTTTTTAGTTATGTATTTATTTGCCTTCTATTTCTCTCCATCCTGCTGCACTTTGGCATTTATATAAGTTGCACAGTCAAAGAGTGCACATGAATGTGTAATGTAAATACGGTGTTATGTAAAGTGCTCCAATACCTTCGGGTCGAGTTCGGGCTATATAAATATGCAACCAAAAATACATTCACAGCTATTGCATTCCGAGTCCCCGGGCTTAGTTACGGAGACTGTTCAAGGTATTCAAAGCAGTGAATAGTTCATTGGGGCTGCGGCAGGTATGTGATCATATCTCCGGCAGTGAAGGGGTAAAGGCTTCCTGCAGCCTTCTACTGGCATGACAACATAATATATCAAACTAGCCCGGTTTGTCAGAGTTTGTATTCTTGATTGGTTTAAGGAGCAACTTCTTCATACATCTGCCCCGTTCGACAAATGCATTGATGACATCCCTAGCCCTGCGTTCCCAGGATTATCACTTATTGACACAAGTAATGTTATCCCCTAAGAGTTTAGCCGAAAATTTAGGGAAATCCTAAATCTTTCAGGCTAACCTCATGCTATCATACTTGGTGGTGGGATGGGTCTTGCCCCTAAGATTGTTTTGATTTGCTAGCCTATCGAACAACAATAACTACCACCAATTTAACCCAATTATCAATATAACAGCCCAAATTCCTAAAGATGAAAACATAGTCGATATTCGAGCAGCACCACCTGCCAAAAAACTGTGGGACCTGGCTTTATTTGCTTCCTTTAACACATGTGGTCTCATTAAACACGGATATTAATTCCTCTATCCATATTGCTTTCATTATCTGCTCAATAATGGTTTCCTTAAGCATGGATACCACTTCCACTGGCTCTTTCCCCTTCTTTAAAACTCAAATACCCCCTCCCCAGCCCCAAAACTCACCTCTTTCTTCTCCGTGGCGCAGGAAGCAAATGGCTTCCTGTACCACGGAGAACAAAGGGGAAACCTCCATGACGTCAGCGCGGCTCGCACGCTGACGTCATTGATGATGAGGGGGTGGGGGGCGGGGGGAGGCAGTTTCATCCCAATGCTAAAAACAGTCCTGGCGGGCATTGAACACAACCCGTAAAACCAGGAAGACTGCTCCACTGATTGAACATGGCTAACCTCATGCTATCATACTTGGTGGTGGGATGGGTCTTGCCCCTAAGATTGTTTTGATTTGCTAGCCTATCGAACAACAATAACTACCACCAATTTAACCTAATTATCAATATAACAGCCCAAATTCCTAAAGATGAAAACATAGTCGATATTCGAGCAGCACCACCTGCCAAAAAACTGTGGGACCTGGCTTTATTTGCTTCCTTTAACACATGTGGTCTCATTAAACACGGATATTAATTCCTCTCTCCATATTGCTTTCATTATCTGCTCAATAATGGTTTCCTTAAGCATGGATACCACTTCCACTGGCACTTTCCCCTTCTTTAAAACTCAAATACCCCCTCCCCAGCCCCAAAACTCACCTCTTTCTTCTCCGTGGCGCAGGAAGCAAATGGCTTCCTGTACCACGGAGAACAAAGGGGAAACCTCCATGACGTCAGCGCGGCTCGCACGCTGACGTCATTGATGATGAGGGGGTGGGGGGCGGGGGGAGGCAGTTTCATCCCAATTCTAAAAACAGTCCTGGCGGGCATTGAACACAACCCGTAAAACCAGGAAGACTGCTCCACTGATTGAACATGTTCATATGGAGAAGTGTCTACAATAGGTTCTAAGAGGATTTTGGCCCTTGCAATTATGCAAAGAGAAGTATTCTCAGGGTTGAATGACTGTTTCCATAGAAAGACAAAAACAATTCTAAAGCAAAGAATCACATCCATAAATATTGGTCATGCTTTACAAAAATGACAAAATACAAGCTTTAAACTCCAGAACCAATCACTGACATTGACAGAAATTAAGAGGCAATCTGATAACAGAAAACAGAAAAACATAATGAATAAAATGCCTTACATGGCTGAATTGTTATATTCCATATAGGTACTATAATATAGGTCTCGGTAAACCCGTTACCCTTCACCTATATTCTCTCCCTACATTACACTTGTTACAGTTTACAGGGACTGACCTTTTGCCTAGACATTACACTCCATTCAGAACGTGGGTTTTTATGAGGGTTCTTGGTAGCGCAGCAGGACTGCCATCTCCTGTATAAAATCTATGTATAAAGTTCATGCCTAACGTCATCCTTAGGCCGACACAGTAATACAGCAAGGTAGGTCCCCTAAGGAGACCTATGGGTATATATACATCACATACTGCTAAGATAGCTAGAGGAGACCAAGACTTCCCAGCCGACACACTGACCAGAGACGCTGAGGTTCCTGCATGCAGATGCTCCATCTTGCAGTGGTCTAACATCCCTCGTGGGTTGTCCAGCTCGAGACCAGGACGGGGTCCCATAGTCTCACTTAAGGTAATGGGGTTGACTAAATCCTAGAGGAATTTTTGGCTTAAGACCTATTCCCATGCTAGATCCACTTAGGTACATCTAGTTAGGGAGGCATCGTAGGAGTACGCATCTTTTATCATGTGTTTTACATACTCAAATGTGTTCATGATTTTAGTGAGATGGTAGAACTATACCATCCATTTACGTTTATAGAACTGTTAATCATTTATATCTTATACTGTCTAACGGTTGTTGCAGCACATCTATTTTACACCAGAATAACAACTGTTCAATAAATGATTATTGAAAACGCCCAGCTTGTTTTATTCAGTGTATCTCTCTGAGACAAACTAAGGAAGCACGAGTGACGGAGCGAAAGGGAGTTTATTGTTCAATGGTTGCGAAGAGCTATTCTCTCCTTGGTAAGAGGAGATGCTAGTGTGACTAGTTGGTACAAGAAGACCAGCATACCGGTGGGGGTGATCAGAGTTCGTCTGACGCCAATCCTACAGTGTATGTTGTCTCAACGCACAGATCCTACACAATTTCTATAGGAACTACAAGACATGGTGCTACCAACATTGATTGGGTACTTATATAACAGTAGAATCTGAGTAGTTCAGTCGTGCTATCCTCAGTAATCCCTATTCACAAAACACCAGAGACGTCTGGAGTGGGTAGGCTAAAATCCGCCACAGCTGAGTAGGCAAATATCCTATTTATTGGCGGTTGTTTAATCAAGCTTGAAGGACACAGGGGCATATCATTTCATTTCATTAGTCTTTAGTCTTTATTCGATTAAAAAATCATAAAAGACACAGCATCAACAAATATACAAAACCCACATCAATAAATTACATTAAAAGATATTAAATATTCCAAGACTAATATAATAACAATAAAACAATACAAAGCAATAATCCACAAAACATAAAACCCAATAATAGATTTTAAGTCTACAAATATTTCCTTCTTATGACCCAACACGAGGACCAGAACTTCGCCACGGTAACTACAATAACCTCCTTTGTGTCGCCCTTAAAAATGCGCAGAGCTGTTTGCGCGGAGCTTATACCTATCTGTTGGCACAGGGGCTTAATCCACTTCATATGGGGTACTCTATATGCTGGGCAAACAAATAGCACATGTGGAATAGTCTCTGGAATCCCTGGGCAACAGTGACAGGAAGTATCCATATTTAAACCCAGATTTTGACCCCAATTTTTGGTAAATGATTTTAAAGGTAAGCATCCGACTCTAAATTGATGGTACAACTTCCTGTCTCCAATTCCAATAATAATGTCCCAATAGGGTTCCAGTGAGTAGTCAACCTTATGGTCCATAAAGAGATCAGTTAGTGAGCCCCCAGTGATCTGAGCGTAAGATTTTGATTGGGACATCTCAACATACAGTCTCTTGAGCTCTATCTTCAACGGGAAGGGATTCCCTACTGGATCTAGCCAAAGTTGTCCTAGATTCATAGCCATAAGGACAGCTCTGATTTTGTAGAGCCAAGGGATTTGGCACAGGGGCATATCATCGAGTGCAATATCGCGCTTTAGCTGCACTTTTTGCCACTAAAGCGGCGATATTTGTATCGCCCTATCAGCAAGCTGTCGCTAACAGCTGTTAGCGACAGTTTTCTGACAATAGCGCCCGTTTATTTGCCGCTTTGCATGTCAGCGATATTTATCGGTATTGGCATGCAAATTAGGCGTCCCCCACTAAAATGTAATGATTAATGCCGCTAACACACCATCGCTCTATTATCAATGCAGAGCCATATCACAACTATTTAACGCCTGAAAATTGTTTAATAAACCACCTTTAACATGGGAGGTGGATTGTTAAGCTTTTCAGTATCGCACTCGCATTATCGCAGCATTTCTCCCGCTAATCCCCGCTATGACTGGCTTTCACATCGCATTTTTGCAAAGCGTTGATAATAAAACGCGCTAAGCGAGTTTAGCGATATTTATCGCATTTGCTTGCTTTTATGGCCCACAGTGCTCCTAAAATTGTGCAAAACACCTTATCTTAAAGTTTTCTCGAATAGTTTGTCATCTCTAAAACAATGAATGAAGACGCGGATAATGCGGGAAGAGGTGTGCAAAACCTGTACCTCACAGATGACGAGGAAGATGCAAATGCAATTCCGATTGCAGAGAATTTTAGAAGCACAGTCACCCTGAAACTGCTTGTGCATGGTCTAACACCTAGGGGTCGCTTAGTAGCTTTAGTGATTGAGGCACAGGAATCATACAGAACAGAGGTATTTTATTTGTGGGTTACATTCCCCGCTGCACATGCAAGTACAAAAACATTTCACTTCTACACAGAAGGTGATGCACCAGCGGAATATTGTCAGTTTGAGGACATTGAGGTTCCGCTCACCTACCAGGAACATTTATACTCAATTAAAGGCACCCTACTCCATATAAGAAGAAGAGTAAGACTCGGTCCGCTTGGAAGAGAAGGAGGGACATGGCCAATACTAGCAGCCTACACTCCACATCCTGACATTGAATCAATGCCTGGAACAGACTTACTCATACTTCACAAAGAATTAATAAAACTTTACAGAAACATGACACAATATGTCATTAGGACATTTACAGTCCAGCCAGCAATGGCAACAACAAATACAGGTCAAATCCAAAATACAGCAATTAAAATTACATCACAAACATTACACGCAGTGATGGGTAAAATGCCCGCAAAACATGAACAAATGCCATTTTGGATAGCTCAGAAAATAACAGAACCAGAAGCAGTATTCACAAATTCTAGCCCTTACGAAAAACAAAGAATGCTAACAATCTGCTTGCCAATGGGGATTACACCAGAACTAGAGGATTGTACCTCATGGGGTACAGTTTTCGCTGCCATATAAACCAGAAATCATGGTATCTCGTCATTAGCAGTAGTACCAGATGTATTAAGACAAATACAAAATGAGTATGGAGCAGAACCTGCTCTGAACTTGGGAATGAAGTTACTAGGTAACTATGCCCAGGTATCGACCATAATATTAGCAAATATTAATGGTAGGCACCATCAGTGGGCATCTACCAATGCCTAAGTGAGTTCAGTCCTTTACAACGGGAGCAAGAACCCCCCCAAATTATTGAAAATGCATATGCTGGGACAGTTTGGGTAGAAAAGCGTTAAAACCACAACTGATGGGTAGTCCCAAAAAGGAGACTTTCAAGCAGACACCTACTTCTTCTAAAACAAAGTGGGACAATAACAGAAAACAAAAGGTTGAAGAAAATAGCTCTCAATTCAGAGGTAGATCTCCACCACGGAAGGCCACCGAAAGGAGGTATAACCCTAGGAATAAGGATAACATTAGGAAACCTGACAGGTATCAGGATACTGATACATGTTCCTCTCGTTCCTTTCAGGGTTCATCGAAAAAGGGAAGGACTGTCAGACGGACAAGAAGAGCATACAATGTGAAGTACTGAGTATTTTAAGCCCAGCGGTGCAGGGGAACACACCCTATGACTTCTGGGTTACTCCCTGTTTCAGACCTACAGAAACACAGAGTCTTCTGGGTGAAGTCAAAGATTCGTTTATTGGCTGCAGACCAATTACAGGTATCCTAGAAGTACAACAGCGTGTATGTTCTCAGGAGACTGCTGAAAAACACAGAAACGAGCTTCTTCTTAAATACCGTTTTTCCTGCCTCAGGCATACATTCCTAGGTTTATGATATGGCCATTACAAATGTACAGTTCAAACGAAAAGGCAGAGTCATGATGACCATCCCACATTCCAATCAAGCCAGCCCACAATGATTTACACAGCAAAGCTCAGATCCCACATCAGATATCGATAGGCCCCAATAAACATTAGCATCTCCTGTTTTGGGAAACAGGCCATAAAGCAGGAACAAGCAGGTGCGAAAGTGATTAGCCGGAGGCTTGTGTGTGATGAAAGGGTTTTATGGTGCATCAGGCCCTGATGCTAATCACAGGTGGCCGGAGGAAGGGGAGCTCGTGAGACCAGTTTGACCCGGGGCAGCGGAGCCAGCTGCCCAGGTCACAGAAGAGTCAAGGAAAGGCACATGCATTGTAAGGCCCGAATTTGCTTCATTATAGCCTATGTGAGGGCAATCACAAGATGGCCACCGCGTCCAAGATGGAACCCGCGTAGTGGTGCAAAATAACGTGTACGCAGTGTATTCATAGCTAGAATGTTATATAAAGCACTTGTACATACCGCATTAACCATTTGCGGTTCGCTAATACCAGGATAGACAGGGGTAGGGCCCTGTCCCCTACGCGGTCCCAAAGATTAAAGTACGACAAATGTCCAGAGAGAAACAGAGCGCTCAAAACTATACTTCCAAAAAAGAAGATAAAGCCAAACCACAACCATAGGTACAAAAAAAAAGTTGCAGGTCTAAAGATCAGACATGCCCAGAATTCTGAGGACTCGACTACTGAAAGGGGAATGGGCTCTGACGATGCTAGATAGTGCGGCAAAAGTAACAATAGCTCACCAGAATCTGATGGAATTTCTGGTGACAGCAGACTTGAATGATTATATCACGGTGAAAACACCAGATACTAGGGTAAGTGTAATTGAAATAATGCTCCAGATGGAGGGGGACAAATGTAGGACAGCTAGAAGTCTCTTTTGGGAGAACCTAACACTTGGCTGCGACATTTTGTTAGCTAAACAAGATTGGGTGCCAGCATTCGTCATGGATTGCTTTAGGGGAGAAACTGTAATTTTACCAGCATTTTCTGACCACGTTCCCAAACATTTTAAATATACATATGCACAGGAGTGGGCGGTAGCCCAAGCTCCAGCATTATACAAACATCATATTGGATGGGATGAGGATTCAACCCACCAAATCATTCCACAAAAAAGTACTCCAGCTGCACAACGGCAGTATCCTACAAAGCAAGAAGCTAAGAAACAAGTCAGGGAGGTCCTCGATCAACTTGAATATCAATGGGTGATTGAAACGTGTACCTCTCAAATGAATAACCCTTTATTTCCGGTATCAAAACCAGACAATTCATATCATTTAATTTTAGATTAGAAACACTTGCACTAAGACGTTTGCAGCTCACAACGCACACAGTGCCGCATTAATGAATACCAATGTGCGGAAAAAATACAAAACATCAATAGATATCTCAAATGGATTCTTTTGCCAGAATATAGTGCCTGAGAGCAGATATTTGACAGCATTCTCAGCGCTAGGGTCCCAGCGGCAATTTTGTTGTCTCCCCCAGGGGTATAAGAACAACCCGGGGTTGTTTTCAGTACCTCAATTACTTCAAAATCTGGATGAGAAGGCATTGCCCTATGTGGATGATATTTATCTAACGGACGATCATCTGGAGGAACACTTGAACAGAGTGAATACCATATTTTTGGGATTCACCTCTGAGGGTTGTCTGGAACCCGAGCTTGACCTAGGAGAACTGGAGACATGTGCCCCGCTGCATCCCGAGCCTGAGGTTCTGCTGCTTCATATACAGGCTGAGGACTATACCTTTAAGACTCCGTATGCTGTCTGCGAGGAGGAGTACAGTCCAAAGACGTCATCGTCAGCGATCCCATCCGAGAAGGCGGGAACAAAGAAAGAGGAAGAGGATTTCGGATCGTGAGAGCCTGCGAACGAGAATCCGAGAGAGACCAGAGAACCGAAGGAGGTCGTTGTGGATTGCGAGAGTTGTCTGGGGTTTCCTATGAAGCTGTCTGAAGCCGACGTCCAGGATGCAAAGGAGAAGCCAGGTACCAAAGTGACCACGCGACGCCCCGCCACTGTCCTGAAGGAGTGTGGCTGGAAAAGGTACGGCAACATATACAGGGCTTCTCGGGGCACCGGGAGGGCAAGGGAGGCACTTGGAGGGAGGACGTCATTACAACAGGACTGCACCTGTTGACGGAACGTGATCCCTCACTGACCCCCTCCCAAATCTAGCTTAAGGAACTCGTCCAAACCACTGATTTGTGGTATTGTTTTTTCCTCATAGCCTCCCGGTTCTTCATGGAAGACACCGAGCAGCCGGGCCAGATCCTCCAGTGCTATGAAAGAAGCTGGATTGGGACTTGAAGACTTTCAAAGACTTGTATTGGAGAAACAAAATAACACACCCTAAGACCATCTTTGTATTGTATTGTATTGTATTTATTGCTTATTGAGCGCAGCTGTCACCCAAAGGGTATCCTGGCGCTGAGACCTAACCGTGCATCTATTAAACAGCTACATTACTCTGGGGAACAAGTAAGTTTTAAGGCTCTTTTTAAAAGTGAGCAGATCAGGACAGCTCCTTAATGCTAAGGGGAGAGTGTTCCACAGCGTGGCAGCCGCAAAACTAAAAGCGCGACCACCCATTCTCGTTCTATTAATTTTAGGGACTTTTACCAAGAACGCCGAAGATGATCTTAAAGGTCTGGCTGCCTGATACCAGAGGAAGAGAGTCTGAAGAGGTATTGGTCCCAGTCCATGCAGGGCCCTAAAAACAAGGCAGAGAGCCTTAAACGCAATTCTCTGCTGGACTGGGAGCCAGTGTAAATCGGCCAAAGCTGCCGATGAAGAGGCGGACCGTGGTCGAGACAAGGCCAGTTTAGCGGCCATATTCTGTATCCTTTGTAGCTTTAGGACCAGAGTCTTCGGGGCACCCAGAAGTAGTGCGTTGCAGTAGTCAATCCTGCTAAGAATGGAACTACGCACTACCTCAGCTCTGGAGCCCCGTGGGAGAAGTGGCAAGATTTTCCGTAGAGCACGGAGCAAACCCATACATGTTGCTGCCGTTTTGTTTACGGAGGCATCGAGCTGCAAATTGGGTTCGAATAGAACTCCCAGGTTGCGAGCTGAATCTTCCGCCTCCACCGAGCCCGGGATGGATACTGGCCAAAAATCGGCCGGTAGTGTACGGGGAGTTCGGTCCAAGGAGCAGTAGAGTACCTCCGTTTTTGACCCGTTGAATTGCAACGCATTGGCTCGCAGCCATGCTGCTGTGGCTGCCATACAACGGTGAAAGGCATCCCTTGAAATGGACTCAGAACCCTCAAATGAAAAGATCAACTGAGTGTCATCGGCATAGTTGACAACAGATATGCCGAATGACTTTATCAGTGCTATCAAGGGACGGAGATATATATTAAATAGGATCGGGCTAATTGCCGATCCTTGAGGGACTCCCTGTTTCACCCGCCTAGTGGCTGATCGAAAAGGTGGTAGTGCCACGGCTTGTTGTCGGTTGTCCAAATAGGACGTGAGCCAGTCTAGGGCCAGACCGCACACTCCCGCACTCCGAAGACGGCCAAGTAGTACTTCATGGTCCACCGTGTCGAACGCGGCCGACATGTCAAGTAGCACCAAAAATGCAGACTTGCCCTTGTCGACTCGCGTTCGCAGATCGTCCAACACGGTGACCAAGGCCGTCTTGGTGCCGTGCGCTGGCCTGAAGCCAAATTGTGCAGCATCCAGACACAGAATTGTTTCTAGGAAGTTGGATAAGGCTCTTGTGACCCATCTCTCGAGGATTTTTATCGCAAATGGTAATAGCGAAATTGGCCTGTAATTAGCCGCGCAGAGAGGGTCCAGAGAAGCCTTTTTCAACAGAGGTGTTACAATAGCCAACTTCCAGCTGTCTGGGACTGACGCTGTGGTCAATGATTGACAGCAGATGGAGTGCAACGGCGGGAAAAGCTCCTCTTGAAAAGCCTTCCAGATCTTATGAGGCATTGGATCCAGCGGTGATCCTGACGATACACTGCTTGCCAGGATAACAAATTCCTCTAACGAGGGAACGGGAAAGCTGGACAACTGAGGCATACCTTCCTTGTTAGGTGCCCAATTGGAGTCCAGGTTGTCAGACGGGTCCAAAGGAGAGACTGCGGGTGTTGCAGATTGTTCAGAATTTTTGAGTCCAGTCAGAATAATCCTGATTTTCTCCTCAAATGCAAGGGCCAGCGAGTCGCACAGTGCCTGCGAGGCCGGGATAGTAGACGCCATGCAAGGCGGGTCAGACAGAGTCTTGACCAATCTAAACAGGGTCTGAGATTTGTTAGAGGCCTTCGCCAAAGTGTCTTCCAAAAACTTGGCTTTTGCGGTTCTTAACTGGGCCTTGTATTCGTGCAAGGCCGCTTTATAAGCCGCCTTATCCTGCTCCCTGTATCCTCTCCTCCATGTACGCTCCGCCTGTTTACAGCGAAGTTTGGAGTGCCCCAATTCTTCGCTGAACCAGGCATTTAGGCCCCTGGGCCTGTCTCTTACCTTACGTAAGGGGGCCAGGTCATCAAGAGATGATACAATATGCCAGCAGAGAGAAGCATAGCTCTTATCCACATTCTCCTCCACCTGAAAGGTTCCCGGTAGGAGTGTGGGTCGAATCGGTTCCCTAAGGAGACGACTCCATTGCCGATTCAACTTCCTACTGGTCGGTTTATTGGGTCTCCATGGGGCAGGCATAAGAAGGGACAAAACAATCAAGGAATGATCGGTCCAACCCTGGGCCTCGACCTTATCTACCACAACCAAGTTTTTATCTGCAAATACCAAGTCTAGTATATGTCCCCTATCATGGGTGGGTACCTGTACCAGTTGAGCAAGTTGGATATTGCTACAGGCTTGACACAGTTCTCGGAAGGCCAAGTCATGGGGGCCAGAAGGCCAGAGGTTAAAATCACCCAGTACTAGAAAATTTGTATGCGAGTTCGAAAGGTCGTAGATCAGATCAATCAGAGATTGAAGGGCTGTCGTGGGCAGAGAGGGCGGTCTATAGCATAAAAGACCTGCTACTAAAGTACCTCCTTGAGCCACGATGGAAAAGCCCATAAGCTCAAACCCTGCTATCTTGGTAGTCATCGATTCGGTCAAGGAGATAGAATCTCTGAAGATATAGCCTACCCCACCACCCCTGCCTGAGGTGCGGGGGGTGTGTCTTATCAAATAGCCTGGCGGGCAAGCCCAGCCCAATTCCATGCCACAGTCCTTCGTGGCCCACGTTTCAGTCACGAACAGTATATCTAGCTGTGACGATTCAATTAATAAAGCAGTCTCAGCGTGGTGCTTTATCAAAGAGCGTGCGTTCAACAAGCCGCAAGACAATGTCTTATGCGGGGTGATGATGGGCTCGGGCTCTAAGTCCTCAGTGGAAGCAGGGTATGGAGGGGCAGGAGCGCCAGAGGCGCCCGGGACGCGAACGGGCGCAAACGGGCTTACCTCTGGCGCACCTCCGGCGCATCTACGGCGCCTCCGCTGCACGCATCCGCTGCACGTCTGCTTACACATCCTAGTTCTAGTATTACGCCGAGCGGGCTTCCGGCTGCTCGAGCCTCTAACCCCAACCAATATGGCGCCTGAGAATCTCCCAGAGCGTCACTACCTACCCAAGATGGCGGACGAATCACCAGGACCAGGGACCCCACTAACTCAGTCTCGCAAACGCGGCTTGTGGGGGCACAATTAAAATGCAGGTAAGCCTATCTAATCCCCAGGTGACAGCAGTAACAGCGCTCAGAAATAAAACAGCAAAATACAGCTGCGCAATTACAGTGACGCAAATTTTTAAAATATCGAGCTGTGCAAATTAAAAGCAAGAATCCGAGGTAATACGCGTGATGGCAGGAAAAGGTCTGAAAAACGAGAGCTAGGAGCAGCTTTTATAAGCTCTCCAAGTGCGGGCTTCCGGCTGCTCGAGCCTCTAACCCCAACCAATATGGCGCCTGAGAATCTCCCAGAGCGTCACTACCTACCCAAGATGGCGGACGAATCACCAGGACCAGGGACCCCACTAACTCAGTCTCGCAAACGCGGCTTGTGGGGGCACAATTAAAATGCAGGTAAGCCTATCTAATCCCCAGGTGACAGCAGTAACAGCGCTCAGAAATAAAACAGCAAAATACAGCTGCGCAATTACAGTGACGCAAATTTTTAAAATATCGAGCTGTGCAAATTAAAAGCAAGAATCCGAGGTAATGCGCGTGATGGCAGGAAAAGCCTACTGGTTCTCTGTCCTTAGCTTAGAGTGCCAGGCCCTGGGGTTGCCTTATGACAGGGTTATATATTCAACTTTAAAAAATCAAAAATAGCCCACCTAAACATCTTTTTTCTAGGATATGAGCTTTCAAGTAAAGGGAAAAGCCTGGCAGCTAACTTTTTAGAAAAATGTGCGCTGCTGCACCCTCCAAAATCATTAAAAAACTTACAATCAATCTTGGGATTCTTACATTTTGTCAGAACATACATTTTGGATTACGCAGAAAGAGTAAAACCATTCTACGATTTAATAAAACCTGATTTTACAGTTACACAATAGACACAGGAACACACACATACATTTTGTTCCTTCCAAGCTGACATGATAGCTTCAAAACACTTACAGACACGCTTAAATGTACGCAACCTGGTGATCCGAATAGTTGTCGGTCAATCTGGGTACACCTATCTAACATAATGAAGGTGAAATGATACCAATAGCATATAAATCACATTTGTACACAAATGCTGAGGTGCGTTTGCATCCACAGAAAAAATTCTAACAGCAGTACAGACTGCTGTAGTCAGAGAAAGAGCCCTGGCTCAAGCGAAACATATAATAGTAGTTAAACCAGTTCCAGCCTTAGAAGCTACGACAAACGCAAGCGTTCCCAACGCTGAAGCCTTAAATCCAAGATGGATACAATGGGCTAATTCTCTTACTGCAACAGATGTTGAATATAGATACGACCTAAATTTAAAAACACAAGAATTTCTGCAATGCGAACAAGAATATCCTCTACCTAATTAAATAATGCCTCTAGATCAGTATGAAAACATTATTTACACTGACGGTTCTGCGCAACCGGTGATAGGGAGTAAACAGCAATACAGCACCGCGTGTCGTATCGTTAGAGGATGGATGCAGGATGGACATTTTCATCCAAATGGCACAAAAACACAGTCTCTTGGAGACTGCACGGCGCAGCTGGCAGAACTAAAAGCACTAATACTGGCACTGGTTAATACAGATCGAGAATTCCCCACACTAATCATGTGCGATTCCTTTTACTGTGTACAGTCATACAATGAATATTTACATCACTGGGGACAGAATAGGTTTAAAGATGCAAAAGATGGCTCAATTTAGCACTAAACGCTTTGGGAACAGGTAGTGGAGTTGAAAAACGAACTACCAAGGGCTCATGTGATGCACACACGGAGTCATCAGCGTGATGGCGCTAACGTTGAATGGAATTCATTGGATGACTAAGCTGCAAAGGGGCTGTACGCACGGCTTCTGTAGCTGCAATCACTCATTCAAAACCGAGGATAGACGGTGAGATAATGGTTATAATTAGTGCGACACGCAATACCACAGCAGTACTAACAAGATTTACGCTCAAGTACTCCTACAAGTTAGATGCAAACAATGTTACTTTTGCTCAAATTCCAGGAGTGGGGGATAGAGTAATACCAAATATGGATCGAAGGTTAGGATTAATTCTAGCAGAACATGAGGGGATAGGTTTTGCGCATGCTAGAGGATTAGGTGGAAATTGGGTAAACATCTGTATGGAGTACAAAGGGCGGGGTCACTATTTATTAGTTCCTATTTGGGAGGAGAATGTGTGTAGCTGATCTTGATTGTGAAGGCAAAGTGGTGGATATACACCTCTTGACATCCATAAACGGTTGGCTGTTTTACAGGACTTGAACGAAACCAAGGCACTACAGAGTAATGTCAATATAAAGAAGAACGTCACTGGTAAGTAAAAAGTGTCACAGCAAGAACTGTTTGGATCCCTAAAGTCAGGTATCTGCTCAGAGAGAAAATAGCGGGCAAAAAATTATTATAAGCCTGTACCTTTCCTGGCCGTTGAAGGAACAAAAACAGTACCTCTGCTACCGCTTGCCGGTAAAAAGGAGAAAAGATTTGTCTCAATTGACCTAATCAAAGCACACTATGTGGCTGATACTGAGTAGTAAGCCGCATGGACTCTGAAGTAACAGACACCCTCCTCTAACAACTATAAAAGAAGTTCAAACAGAAAGACTCATCAAGTTTGAAGGGTCTCCTACAGGGAATGAAAGATTAAGCAACAATGCAATGGAACTTGTTCCTCTTGATACTGAAGTTCAAAATGAGAACACCACTGAAAGACAAATTTCAATTCGATCAAACACGGATATCTACATCAACATTTCCCAACAAGAGCAAGCTATAGTTTCGACAAAACCTGCGGAACTACTGAAAATTGATCCAATTGCATCTGGCTATTTCATTGACTTTGACGCCTTTTCGTTAGATCCATGTAAACCTGAAACGACGCCAGCCTTAAAACTCGTCTACAGCAATGTAGAGATTTTCTGAACTTTCTAAAAAGACTTACCTAGTATCACCTTGGGTGGAACTCTGGAAATCTACAGTAATACTTATCTTTCTTTTTTTAATAGGCCTAGTAATTGTTTTTAGTATGTTTATTTATAGAACTTAACTTCTCGAAAGCTCTGCGGCGCAAAAGTGAATGTGATTCTCAAACCGCATCTACCATCACATTGTGAGAGAGACGTATCGTCAGTGAACATTACAGCAGTTCCTATACGTGATGGTATAGTATGGGACATGGTTGATTACAGTATAGTTGGCCCGACCAAACTTTTAAAAATACCACATTTATTTAAAATATAAATGAGTGAAATCATTACCTCCAGTACATTTTTTCCGAAGATTGGGATTATGAAACTTTAAATAATATGTTGTCTGATTTAGAGAAATCTGCTGCTTTTTATAATTTTGAAATATTAGAAGACTAGTCAGACTTTGAGGAAATGTATAGCTATTAACATTAAGGTCATCACCTTTTGCGTAACGCTACTAATCATAGGAATGTTTTCACATATCATCAATGGGAACATTTGCCGATATTGCTGAAAAGCAGTTCAAAAACATTTGAACAAAAGTTTGCATATTTTTCAGGGTTCAACACGTCAGACCCAGTCTCATACTATTATAAAGTTGCTCCAACACCAGCGCAGAAAAATATGTTGACTAACACCAAACAGATCTATTCTGCTTCCTTTATTGCCCAGTTGTCTGAAAAAGGTTTCGACTAATGGAAAGACACTATAGTCTTGAAATCGGTCTGAGGTACTAGAGACTGGCAGGTTCAGGGAATGGAGGCACTATTTAGAGCATGCCTTATTCCTCAACAAATAATGTTTTTGAATGAACAGTGCAACAAACAACATGTCTTAGATTAGCCAGGAACACAGGGGCCGATTCACAGAACTAACTTAAGACAAAATCCTAAACTTACTACTTTTGGTATTCACAGAAGTTAGAATTTTGTCTTAAGTTTGCCTTAAGACAAACTTAAGACAGACTTAAGACAAACTTAAGACAAACTTAAGACAAACTTAAGACAAACTTAAGACAGACTTAAGACAGACTTAAGACAGACTTAAGACAGACTTAAGACAGACTTAAGACAAAATCCAAATTTAAGTCTGTCTTAAGTCTGTCTTAAGTTTGTCTTAAGTTTGTCTTAAGTTTGTCTTAAGTCTGTCTTAAGTCTGTCTTAAGTTTGTCTTAAGTTTGTCTTAAGACAAACTTAAGACAAAATCCTAACTGCTGTGAATACCAAAAGTAGAAAGTTTAGGATTTTGTCTTAAGTTAGTTCTGTGAATCGGGCCCAAAGATTTGAATACACCTAGGGTGCCAGCACCATCATACACTGAGGATAAAATAACATCACAAAAATTACAATAGATGACATCATGCAATACAATAGATCAGACCCCGATTGGAAAGGATGGGTGGTTTGGACCATAGAAACCGATAACTGTCAAGAAAGATTCTTGGGTAAGACCAAAGGATTTAGTATCAATAAGCCAGATCCATGCTATGTACAGAGACAAAACACAGGGCTAGTGACATCATACAGTGTTGGGAAGTTATGCCTCGATTGGCTGAAAACCTCAACACTCACACAGGTAAATCAACACTTATCCTTACTTACAGGGGATGTGGACCTACAGGATTTTTTATTAGGTTCTAGGAAACCACATCACAAATGTTTCTACTATGCTGTCTACAATGAGATTTGGAAGATTACCCAACAGGCGGCCGCGGAAAGGTTACGAAAAATAGACCGTATTATTCATGAGAAAGCTCTAGCAGTGGTAGATATTGTGTTAACAACATTAACATCCAAGATATATTCACTGGGCAACATTGTATCTTCTGCTATTGACGTACTAGAAAAAGATTTGTCTATATTACAACACGGGCAATCGCAAGGTGCGTTCTTTTCCTCATACAATCTGACAGGAAAACTGGACAGATTAGCCATCACAGTGGCAGAATCGCAATCCACAGAATAGGTAATCCATGGCCACATGACATAACTCTCCTGGTCCAACCTTTCAATTCCAATATTGCCTAGACAAATGCAGGCACGCAGATATGAGGAAATGGGTAGGGAATTCATCAAGGAATCTTGGAAATTGCCATACAAATTTCAATGCCAAAGTGGGGAAAAAGAAGTGTTTCTTAGCTGTACTAACTGTAAGAATACCTTAAGTGGACCACTTATATGCCAGGATATAATGCTTCATGGGGCCTGTAACGGTTCAGTAGAAAACTTCTCCTGTCACTTAGAAGGTGCCCCAGCTGCCGTAATCACTCCAATATTCAGACTACTTTCAAATGGGAATTACTTGATGCTGAACGATCAAGGTTGCTGTGGGATGCTTCCGGGCATCGCATATCTGGTAACTGTGAGTTCCAGGGTTACTTGTTGTATGCAAGTATTGATTCCCCCAACACATGCAGTCAGGGAGGCGCTGCTATGGCCTTCATTAAATATTTTATTAATATGGTTTGATACTTTGAGCTGAATGAAAGCCATGCTTCAACAGAAATCGGCACCCTTAACCTCCGCTTGAGAGACTTTTGATCTCCAAGTAGCAAGGTCTTCAGCAGAGATACAGGCACTTATACGAACAAACTGCCCTTTCCATTTCTCAGAAATAGTAAATCATATCTTTAACATGTCTGATACGACAGGCATTGTCCACCTATTTAAGAACATAGGTTCTGGACTGTTAAGCACTTTTCAAACGGTCCTCCAAATTTTATACCCTCTATATTTGGAAGCATTTTTGGATGGCTGCCGCTGATCCTGTTTCTAATAGCAGGTATCCTGATTGTCATTTTGCTGCTTCGCAATGGATGTCTCAATCACCATGGACATGGAAACAGTACTCCATGGTTGAAAACACTGTGATCGCCTGGTACAAATTCTGGGCACACCTCGCCTAAGGGAACTAAGTGCTTCTTAGTTCTTGTCATTTAGACCAGTCTGGATGGACTACATCTTACCTGTCCTCCGATGCCTGTTTAGTGCAGAAGAATGTGTGTTGAATCTCTGTCTGATACTCCCATCATGTGCACGACTAGACGTTGATGCTTTACTGGACCCAATAACGACCCATGTTCTGCAGCGTCCCCAGTTTATTCCCATGTTGATGTCGGCATTCTAAGAGCCACCACAGGTAACATCAGCGCCTGTTGGTAGAGACACCGGCTCCTCCTCTGACACCCAGGCATTGGATGGCACACAGGCTGCACAGCCTGCCTCAGTACTGGCTGTGGACAGTACGGAAAATCATATGTGCTCAATAGACATAACCTGCGAGGTGTTACAGGGACCACCAACTGCGGATGCAAGCAACGAGAATGTTGAGTCTACCAGCCAGGACACATAAACATTTGACTCATTTGGCCCATTATGTGCTGGGAAGAAATTCAGCTTTTTAATAACAAAACAGCAAATTCAAACTCTATATCAAAATTGACATTCCTTTCACACTAGTATGCCTTTCAAAATGCTAGTAGTAGTTCGGACTATACCTGTGGACAAATTAGAGCAATAGCCTACCTGTCAATTTCTAATATTTGTTTCCCTTTTTAACAATTTTTTAAAGATATTTTAAGAAAAACATTTTTAAACCAATTTTTTTAACACAAATATGAAACTAATGTTTTGTATATTTGCGTACCAATATCTAGAACTACTAGTGGTAACTTTAGAATTTAAACTATGTCGTCCATTCGGAAGAGGAGTGGGTGTTATATTCCATATAGGTACTATAATATAGGCATCGGTAAACTCTTTGCCCTTCACCTATATTCTCTCCCTACATTACACTTGTAACGGTTTACAGGGACTGACATTTCGCCTAGATATAACACTGCATTCAGAACGCGGAATTACCCTAGTTCGAAATCTCATACATTATGCATGAGGGTTCTTGGAAGCACAGCAGGACTGCCATCTCCTGCATAAAATCTATGTATAAAGTTCATGCCCAACATCATCCTTAGGCTGACACAGTAATAAAGCAAGGTAGGACCCCTGGTGATACCAATGGGTATACATATATCACACCTTGCTAAGATAGCTAGAGGAGACCGTGACTTCCCGGCCGACACACTGACTATAGATGCTGAGGTTCCTGCATGCAGATGCTCCAGCTCGCAGTGGTCTAACATCCCTCGCGGGGTGTCCAGCTCGAGACCAGGACGAGGTCCCATAGTCTCACTTAAGGTAATGGGGTTGACTAAATCTTGGTGGAATTCCTGGCTTAACACCTAAACCCATGCTAGGTACACTTAGGTACAGCTAGTTAGGAAGGCATCGTAGGAGTATCCATCTTTTATCATGTGTTTTACATAGTCAAATGTGTTCATGATTTTAGTGAGATGGTAGCACTATCCCATCCATTTACGTTTATAGTACTGTTAATCATTTATATCTTTTACTGTCTAATCGTTGTTGAAGCACATCTATTTTACACCGGAATAACAACTGTTCAATAAATGATTATTGAAAACGCCCAGCTTGTTTTTTTCAGGGTATCTCTCTGAGACAAACTAAGTAAGCATGAGTGACGGAGCGAAAGGTAGTATATTGTTTCCACGGTCCTGAGGGATCAGGGTTGTCATGTTCGATGGTTGTCAAGCACTATTCTCTCCTTGGTAAGATGAGATTCTAGTGGTACGGTGAGCTAGTTGGTACAAGAAGGACAGCATAGCCGGTGGGGGTGATCATAGTCCGTCTGACACCAATCCTACAGTGTAGGTCGTCTAAACGTGCAGATCCTGTATACTTTCTATAGGAACTACACAACAGAATTAGAAGGAAAAAGTGGAAAGAATACAAAATGTTTCAAAACCAAATGTGACAGATTCATGTCAAAGCTATTGATTTTTTAATTGACATATCTATATATTTCATGATGAAATAGACTGCATATCAATCACCTGCCATAGGGAAATATCAGACTTTAAACATAATGCACGTGCTTCAACGTTTGCCAGTCATAAACTGGACAACATCTCTTTGGTGACTCTGAATGCTGAGATGTCAGGCAGCCGCTACATATTTAAAAGGCCAGATGGAAAGAATCATCTCACAATCAGATTAAACTCTGCTTTCACTGAAAAATGTGCTCTGAATAAATAAATTCCACATCACTACAAACCTGTCCCAGAAACAATGCAACACTCCGGATTAGTGAATAGTAATAGAAGGTTTGAAGAAAAGAGTGAAGGATTAGGTTAATATAGAGTGCTATAGAAAGAAGATTGAATAAGAATGATGAAAAGAAAGTTCTACATGTAAAATATGATTAGAGATGAAATATACACAGAATAAGGTAATCCCTGCTACATATTATAGGGCTATTACAGGTTACAGTTGAGTTCTGTTACCAATAGAGCAAGGAGGCCAACAACAGACATGACATGCAATGTCATTTTGACATTTGGCAGGAGGTATTTTAATTCCTATTATTATTATTAATTTTCTAAGGCGCACAGCTACCTCGAGAT